>NW_027526203.1:144923810-145623810 GCF_048455015.1 Haemaphysalis longicornis
AAGAGTGACGCAGGAGCCGGCTTTTCATGTATTTTTGTTTTTCTACTGTCAGCATTGTATATCATATGAACTATTTTCATGAAGTTTTAAATAAGTCCTATGCATTTGAACTTGTTTCCACGACTTCCATTGTTTACGTATGTGTGTTGGTCATGACGACAGTGGCACCTTGTGCACTCGATCTATGTTTTGCACTTTTTCTGTTCTCCCCGATGACACATTTGATGATGTTCCGAAACTGCAAGCGCAGCGTTCCTACCCGCTGGCCGATCATTTTTCACGTGGCTGCGGCCGAACGCACCTTCCGAAAACCACGCCGTAGACGCGACGGGCGCGCTCTTGACGACGACGATGAACGTTGCGCGTGCGTCCGCGTGCCGCTGCACTAGGTATTTGGGGGCTAGGTGGTGCCGGCGTCGCCTTCAGAATCGTGTTCTCAAGATGGAGGACCCCTGTTCGTCGGACGCGACGGGGTCGCCGGGGCCGCTGCAAGGACGTAGTGATGGCGCCCACTCGGGGGTCGGCGGCGCGGAGGCGTGCAAGCTGGCCGCCGTCCACCACGAAGGGCTGTGCGTCGGAGTGTGCGACGAGGAGCTCTGCTCCAAGGCGGCCGCTGAGTTCCTCTCGCTGCGCTCGAGCAGCGGCTATCCTTTCCAAGATGGCGATGAGGCGCTGGACGACGCCGTGTACGGCGGCAACGGCGAGCCGCTGCTGTCAAAGAAGGCCCCGGACGAGTGGGCCCGCAGCAGCGACCTGGCCAACATCGTGTTCGGGCTCAAAACGGAGGAGGAAGAGGAGGAGCTCTTCGACAACGTGGACCGATTCCTCTGTGAGCGGGACCTGTTCGAAGCGGCCGGAACCAAGGCAGCGGCGCCGTTCGCTGAAGCCGACGCTGCCTCGGCCGACGCTGCTGGCGACGCAAACGACGCCGATGTCACAAGCGAGCCTGCCGGCCCGCCCCTCGAGGCGCCGGAGGATCCAGCGCTTTCGGAAGGTAAGCAATCCTGCATCCTGTGTTAGCGCTCCCGTGCAAGTCCTTCAGTAGCAGGCCATTCTCGTTCCAACGAGAGAGCGCCAAGCGCATCTTTTTTGGTGCGTCCAGGTAGCCGCGTTTTGAGTGAGGTGTGCGAATTCGTGCACACGCCACACGGCATGCGTTTCACGTCTAGCGTGCGCACAAAGAAACGTTTTTTTGAACGCACCCTCATGACGCGAAGTGCGTGTGTGTGGTTCGATTGGCGGTTCAGTTTTGCTAGCCCGCAGTGAATGTACCGCGTTACGCTGCGCGGCCACTGTGATCATATGCCACATGACCAAATGTGCGGGGTCTGCTGCACGTTTTTTTTTTTTTTTTCGACGCGCGTTTGGACCCAGTATAAGAGCCCTCTAGGGTGAGGACGGCGAGACGCCGTTCTTGGAAGCATAAATAGCCAATGGTTGGATGAAACGTCGAGCTGGGCTCGAAGGACTCATTGACATTTGGGTTTTGGGCAAATATATGAATTATGTGATATGAAGGCCTTTTTTTTCTCTTTACAGTATTCGGGGGGGGGGGGGGGGGGGGGGGGCGAAGGTGCAGTTCCTCCGGCTTTTCTCTGTTGTGTGTGAAGCCCTATGTGCTGGCAGACAGCTAAAAGCTGCTTCTGTAACTGGTCCATTTTTTTTTTGCTGACAGGACCAAGCAGCGACATAATACCCTTTGGCACGTTAATGCATATGTTTTTGATGACGTGGCAGGCGACGTGTCATGTGCTGTCACTGATGGTACTGTAGACCGCCAGCCTAGTTTTCAGCCAACTAGAACAGAGGAAGGGTACAGACTAATCGTGTAAACCTAAGGTTTGGCTCTCCTAGATAAGTTTGTCGAAAAGCTGTTTGGGCTTGTCTAAGCATGTCCTTTATCTCAGAGGTGTTTGGGGTGGAAGAGCAAGTGAATGCCTTCTTTCTTGGATTCCCCCCCCCTCCCCTTAATGCTGTCCAAACTGTCACAGGTGAAGCAGTTGATCGACAGCTGGTGTGCATACCACCGACCAGTACTTGCTCAAGCCGTGTGGGCCTACTGCTGCGCACGGGTGGCTCTGGAATTTGGGGGTGCATTTTTTATTTATTAGCGGTTTCCTGCAACACCAAGATGGCATTATTATAGAAGTAGGGGAAATTCACAGGTATTCATGATGCCCGTCGGTAGCAGAGACTTGAAACACAACATTAATACCATCACATACACGCACAAAATATTACAGATCTAGCAGAAATTTTGCTACACTAGCAACTATTGCCACTGTGTCTGCTTCGTGCATGCAAATGAAATCGGTTGAGAGCATTGATACGGTGCTGCCAAGGGACAGCAGGTGTTGGGTGCGCTTATGTTTGTGCACCTTTGTTGCCATGGAATGATCTCCCTGTCCGCACCTCCAATGTCAAGGGCCAAGAACCAAATTTCCTGTTCACACTTACCATTTTTTTAATGGCTGCATTCGCACCCAAGCACTGGACTGCGCACCCGGGCGACTTTTCCGGCGTGCCTGCCTTGACTTGTGTGGTGGCCCGTTTGCAGTCGGCCAGCCGCTGTTGGCCATCCCGGGCCCCAGCGGCATCCGTGGGCGCACTTTTTCCTGCCCCGTGGAGGACTGTGACCGGGTGTTTGAGCGCAACCGGCAGCTGCGCGTGCACCTGATCAGCCACACGGCACACCGCCCCTTCAAGGTGAGCACAGGATGCCTGCCCACGGTGCTGTGGCAGTGGGCTCGAAAAGTGGGGCCAACTCGTTAACCAATGCTTGCTGAACCACTTTGCGCTTTGGTGGACCCATCAGATCCGCTCACTTGGTTGTCCGTAAGCAGTGCCACGGCCGCTGGATGAGAGCGCACGCAAGGTGCGGCCTGCCGCGTCGCCCGGATTTCGACGGGCGAGGGCGTGAGTGGCGGTGTTTACGTTTGCCGCCGCTTGACTCCCTCGTGGCGCTAGCGTTCGGGGACTGGTTTCGGGACCGAGCGGGGCGGTCCCCGTAGGCGAGTGCTTGCGCCGACTGAGAGACAGCCAGCGCACGGGTTTTAAAGATGTTGTCAGTCCTGGGCTGACAGATGACAACCACCGGTTAGCTTTGTCAGAAAACGTCTCACACACATCACGTAAACCACGTTGCACAGTTTAAAGCCGCAAGTTGATTAGTTGCAGTTCAAGCGGCAGGTATTTGGTGGGACTTTATTCGTCCGAAATTTCAAAAATGTCACCTTTTGTCGGGAAACGCGGTGTCGACACACGGGAGAGCGATGAATATTTGCCGGCGACGGATTAAAGCTTGCCTTAAAGACACTTCTTTGCAAAAACATGTTGGCCGGGCGGAATGCGCACCTCGTAAAACGAGGACACGCGATAGAATGGTTCAAAAAGGATTTGAAAAAACTAGACATTTTGCTATGCGTGTCTATTGATACGTTTATACTGGCTCGATCATGTCTTGCCGTGCATAGAGATATGGGTTGTTTCATTTTCGCAGGCACGACAATGCCTTTAAACGCGCTACTGAAAACTTGATTACAGAGGTTGTATAGGAAGAAAAATAAATGCACCGTGCTGTGTTCAAGAGACAGTGCGTACGGTCCACTCTCCTAGCTGCTAAGCATTTTTCAAACTTTGCGATGAGAACTAGCGCTAGGTACATTTCCTCCGTTATTTCATCGCCTATTTAAACCCAAGCGGCCTATAGTTGTCGAAGGCTTGTGCGCTATGTGTACTCCTACCCCTTTAAAAATGCGGGCCAAGGCCTCGCTTGTTCCGGGGATATACGGCACCGGCACGCGTTTCAGGGGTCCGGCGGTTGAAGTTCTTGAAGAAACGCGTGCCGGTGCCGTATATCCCCGGAACAAGCGAGGCCTTGGCCCGCATTTTCAAAGGGGTAGGAGTACACATAGCGCACAAGCCTTCGACAACTATAGGCCGCTTAAAGGAGCCATGAAGAGAAAATGCAAGTTGGTTTTATTCGAAAGATTTCGTGTTTTATAGTGCCCCCAGCGCTTGTCCGGATACAAACGGTGCTTTATTCACTGAGAAATTAAACAATTTAGGTTAAAATTTTGATTTTCCCGCTCAATCGTGCGTTTTCGTGGTCCCAAGTGACATCACTGAAACCGACCGCTCTGCAGCCTAGAGTACCTTCATTCACGCATCCACCGTACAGGGTAGAGACACGTATACGCTGGCGCCGCCATTTTTGGTTGCTCGCTCGCCGCCGAAGCAAGTCATTGTGTCAAAACCGCGCTAAAATTATCGCCGCAACGCGGTTTACTGAAGAAGTTTGAATCATATTGTCTGTTTCGCGTTGCTAGGTCTCGTGGGAAACGAAAAGAATAACGCGCTGAGCCCGTTGGCCCAATTGCGGCGGCACGGGACCGTTCGAAGGTTGTCTCCACCCTGTACAGCGGTGTTGGTTTGTTCCCGCGTTTCTTTACGTTCCGTAGCCTAGATGGCGCCACCATACCGTGGCAAGCGTTTGGTTTGTTTTTGCCCGCATTTAAACCTGGCTTGTTTTTGTTCTGGGAGAAAATATTCGTTCCCTGAAACAGTGCTCGCTCGACAAATGGGGTCACGTAAGACACCGTTGCTTGCGTCAATCGGCCAGTGTCGTCTGAGACAACCCCAAGCCCCGTAGGGCTGTGCAGCGAAACCAGGCATGCTGTGCGCAGTACGAACAGCAGAACGCATCAGTACTTCTATGTTTACATGTGCTTTCGTAACTTCCACTGTTTGTCCCATCATTCTTATTGCTTTGTAAAGAATGTGCCCTAAATTTAAGCGCAAATCGCTCGTTCGTCTAGTTTGTAAGTTCTACCTAATTTGCGTCTGCTTCTGCCAGCCTCCGCCAATCGCAGAGCTTAGCCCATGTGACGACATAGGTTCTGTTGCGGGAAATGAGCTGGTGGGTCGCATGACCATTCCCGTTTTTCTTAATTATGTAGCTTATTTGAGCGAAGTTTACGTTAAAAGTGGTGTCAGTATGATTCTAACGAGACAATTTTTTGAATGAACCAAACTTGTGTTTTCTCTTCATGGCTCCTTTAATCCCCCGCCCCAAAGACCGGACGACAATAGAGAAGGCACCCGGGGTCGTCTACCGCATTCCGTACGCGGGGTGCAACGCCTCGTACATCGGTGAAACCAAAAACCTGCCGGAGAGGATTAGGCAACACAAGAACGACGTCCGGAAGCAGAATAGAGTTCGCAGCGCAGTCGCCGAACACTGTGAAATGGCCGACCACAAAATTGACTTCTCCGGAACGGCCATCCTCGAAAGGGAAGCGAACTGGAGGAAGCGGCTTTTACTCGAATCGTGGCATATTCAATGCACACCTGGGAATGTTAATCGCTCGCTTGGCACTCTCCCCTCGGTGTACACACACGGATTACGTGCCGCAGCGAGGGGCTTTGTGCGAGGCCAGCAAATGTGAGACTATAAGATGGAGCAGCAGCGTGGCCACTGTCACCCCTGAAGAAGAAGCCGAGCCGGCTTCAAAACGTCGGGTTTTTTGCCTTTTTGCATTGTATTAGTTGGAGCCTAATTAAATCTCAGTTCAGTAACTTCCTAACCAGACAGAAGTCTGTCGAAATGTTCACTTTCAAGATGTGTAATGCCTTGTATCTGCACAAAAAATGCGTAATTCACGCAGTTAGAACTATTAATAATTATGATATTCCAGATGTAGATTGTTGGTTTAAAACAGCAAAGAAAGGAAGAAAATGTGAAATGGACAAGCGGTGTTTGAATGCTTACGCATTATTAGGCAATTTTCGGAATTTATGTACAATTTCGTTTTTTCTTTTGTGTCCGGGCGAAAATTTAGCTTGCCGAGCTCGCCAAATTTTTTTAAAATTTTTTGTCGACCCTGACATTCCATATGCTCTCCTTAATTTTTTTTTCGAGGCTACAGAGAACAAGTAAAAATATCAGGTAGAAACTGGAATCGCTTTTCATTCAACAGTATATATATATATATATATATATATATATATATATATATATATATATATATATATATATATATATATTGTCAAAATAAAAAAAGGCCGACATATCTGTGATAGTAGTATTACTTCATAACTAAACAACGTGCAATCAATTCATATGTGCCGTGAGATTAAACGAATTGTGGTGTTTTATGTAGTGCCCGAGGAAAAATGTACAAAAAAGTCGGTTATGTCTTAAACATTGAGAAGTGTTGGCACTCATAAATAACAAGCGCTGTCACAAAAACATTGCTTCTGTTTGTCCGGAATTTTAATATATTCTCTGCAGTCGCAGCTTGCAGACAAAACATAAATCTCTGCCGGGCGTGAGGTCACGAAGAGCATACCGGGCGATGTAAGACACAACGACACAGCAATGCGAGACAGAAGGCACACTATCAACGCGTAATGCTGCTGCTGCGAACGGAATTTAACTTGCATCTTGACCAAATGAAGCTCGGCCGCCGCTAATCGTGTTTGTCTTTTAACAGGCGTAACATTAGTGCTGGTAAATGCCTTATGTGGAGCGTGGAACGCCGATGATAAGCCCACACTTCGAAATAAGCGGCCCGAAAGCCGGCGTCCCGCGGGCCCCGCTCGCCGCAACCAGTCCCGGAACGGTGGCGCCGCGGTGGCAGTATTTGGCTCTAGGCGCACTCACGCCGCTTTGGAGGCACGCGGCAGGCCGCACGTCAGTGCGCGTTTCATCCAGCGGCCGTGGCAGTGCAGCCGAAGGGGTCACTCGGAGAACGCTCAGACGGTCAGGCAGGGTCCTAGTGGGTTCACTGCAAGTCGATGGTAGTTTGTTTTCTACGTCCAGGTTGCGTTTCTGCACTGGCCCCAGTGTAGCTTGCTGGACATGGGCTCTAATGGGGCTGAGATAGGATGTCTAAGACCGGCGTGTGTTGTGAAGCAGTGCTGTGAGAGGGAGCAGCCGAAAGCAGCACGCTTTGTGCAATCTTGCTGTGCCACCAGTGAGCAAGGTGCAATCACCATTGCTTATGGCAATGCTGTGGTGACTGCTCCTTCGTGCTGGTTTCCTTTTTTACAAAGGTTACCATGCTGGGCTAGTTGTTGGTGAGATACAAAGGAAGGAACAGCGCACACTTTGACGAAGGACGGGGTGTGTGTTTCTGTCAGTCCTTCGTCAGAACGTGCGCTGTTCCTTCCTTCCTTTCCTTTTTTTTTTGCGTGTGTTTATCGCATGATAGAGTAGGGCATGAAACGGAGCTCAAACATGCCCTTTTAGTCGTGCCACTTGGTGTATGCTGTATATGTGGCCGTAGTCTGTGGGGCATGGTTGCAGTTGTGATGTGGCATTTCTGCGTTGCCTGGTGGTACACCGGTTTGCTCTTTGGCTGCCAGGTTGGGAAAACAGTGATGTAGATAGCCAAAACCAGCCCCCACAGGCTTTTGTTGTGGCCTCCCCATCTGCGATGTGATGGTGCAGCATCCGGAGTGAATCCTCCTCCTCCTCCAGGGATTCCCCCTGCACTGCGCCTCAGTTTTTCTCCTCAGCCACACCTCAGAAACGGTACGTGTCTGAGCTGTGGCTGCACGAGCAATGTCAACACTGGCACGTGGCATTTCATTCATTGGTGGCTTTGACATGCTTAGTGGCAGAATTTTGCAACTTCTCGTGCGAACAGAGTAAGTAAGCTTAGTTTAGCTTAAGCTAGTTTGCCCACTGCTGTGCCACATGAGGTGGGACATCCTGAGAGTTTGCTAAAAAAATCTAGTCTTCAGATATGTAGCTCCGCTTCTTCGTAGCACTGCCAGCTGTAGGCCTGGACCGAGCAGTGCATGGACCTGCCTGCCTACTTTTCTTTTTGGTGGACAGGTCTAGGATGGGATGAGAGAGTGCATGTCTGCCCTTGCGGGCAGAGATGCATGTACATTGGTATTGCAGTATGGGGAAGTTTTATTAATGCCAGGTTACGATGTGTCGGTACTGCAAGTAGCAGCACCTTTCACATTGGAGCACTTCATCACTTGCCCTAAGCTGTGGCTCGCAGTCAAGCCTGGGCTTGGAAGTTGCAGGCCGCATACTATATTTGGTTCACATCTGTGGCCTGTTTATAGTTTTGGGAGAAGTTATGGTGGCTGCCAGCCTGCGGATTGATTGGGCTGCGTTGTTCCCATGCAGTGCCCCGTGGATGGGTGCGACTGGGCCTTTGCGACAGAGTACAAGCTCAAGCGCCATCTCGAGACCCACCAAGGCAAGAAGGCTTTCACGGTGAGCCTGCCAACCTAGGTGGCTGTGTGTCTGGAAACAGGGAATTCTTAGGGAAAAAGTTGGGGAATGTTTGGCTTTCTTGTGGACATACTCTGGGGGCAGTGCACCCTTGTCGTTTCTACCCAGTTTGTATGGCAACCTTGAAGTATGGCCTTTGCTCTCTTCCTGCCATCCTTGAGGGGCAATAAGGGCACCTCCTCTCTGAATGCGAATGCTTATTTGAGGTGCGGTCATTGCGTGAGGGGTGCTTTTTGCACACCCCCCCCCCCCCTTTTTTTTTCGCACCCTGCATTGCCCTTGTGCCTGTCCCCATCTTTGACTGTGCGAGCCATGCACTGTTTCCACCTTACCCTAACGTGAAGGCTGTTCTGTGGCTGAACAAGCGACCAGCAGAAAGTTAACCATGCTGAGTTTTTTTTGGGCCTTAAGGCTTCTGTGCACAATTGGGGCGCATTTTCAGCTATAGCTTCAGTGTTTCTTCCTGTGGCTACCAACCAGCGATAAGGCACGCAGATGCGGGCAGAGTGCAGGAACGGTGTGCATGACACACGTTTCAGTGGTGCCACTCCTGTGCCAAATTGAACCAAACGGGCGTTTTTGCACCGTTCTGATAAAAATCTATGAAATTGTGCCAAAGTGCTCCAAATGAACTGTAGGGGCTTTAGAGGGTGTCATTTTGTGCCGTCACCGCAACCTTGAAGGGAATCTGGAGGCAATGAGGAACTGGGGGAAGCTACTGGAGGACATCTAGTGGCACCGTGGTCAGTCGGAGAGATAGCAGAGAAAGCACGTAGTGGCATGTAGAGCCACATTTAGAGGCCCTAGTGGCATGTGCACGGCTTCAATTGGCTTCGTTGCTGCTGTCTGGGCTGACGGCCGGGAAACGACTCTTTACTACTGTTTTGAGTGCGTGCCAACTGTGATGCGGAGGGGTGTCATTGAGAAAAGTTTAATTTATTTACAATTTGCTCTCATGTTTTGCTTGAGTGTAGGCATTGGGCCGACGCCGCAGCACACCACAAGCGCTGGCGATTTGCGCGCTAAAATTGGCAAGGACGCTTTCGGGTTCTGGTCTTATTCAGAAAAAAAACAAACAAATAATTTGGGCACATAAAGGTCGAACAGAAACATCCTGATCCCTTAACAACCCTTGCTAACATTTCAGTTGCTGACCTTAACCATAGCATGCCCACATGCAGTTGCTGATTGGCACTGATTTTCGCTGACTTAACTTTGGTCTTCCTGATTTTCCTGCTTAGCTTTCTTGCCACAGAAGGTTCTTTTGTCAGAATAGCACTTCCACATGCAAATTCTGTACAGAAGCGCCGAGCGGCAGCTCAACGAGGAGCACCGGTGCCTTTGAGGCTTGCGTTTAACGCAGCTGGTCTTAAGCAGCCTGCTGCGTAGATTGAAAATCATGCAGTGTTTTGTTTTGATGTACGTACTTTTGTGACTGTCCTTCTAGTCGTTATGCCTTATCGCGGCGCAGGTGTGGAAACCTCGTGCACAAAGTGTTCGGGATGCTGTGAGGTTTGCACGCACAAGGCGGCTATCTCTGATTTGGCCTGTCTGCCAACTCCGTGCTGTTATAGACCACTGACATGCAGATAGCTCAGCGATTGCGGGCTATTTTTGAATATTTGCTGGCTGTTAGTAGGTTATAACGTAGCATATAGTACCACTGTGCGCGGAGTAGTGGTGACGATGATTGACGGGCGCGAAAATGTGAAAGGTGAGGCGACGCTGTTTTCGGATTATATTCAACATCCCTGAACCTGCCAATATAATGCTCGTATCAGCCGTGCTAACATAACATGAAGCAGTATGTGGTAGTGTGGGGTATCTGAGACTTCTTTATGAACGAAATTCTTCGTAGACAGGGTCGTCATTTTTTATATTATTGTGGTTCTAATTTTGCAGTGAGAACATAGTTTTTTGCAGTGAGAACATAGTTTTTTAAAAAATATTTAAGGGGGGAGGTGGGTCTTTAGACAATTTTTTTTATTATTAGTGACAGCTAGATGGAAATTGGCAGTCTTAAGCAGTTTTTTACACTGATTTCAAATATGTAATTGGTTTTAACTTAGCTTCATTTGTTCAAGAAATACAGTACTTTGAAATTTATTTATTGAGGCATTTCTTACGGGGGTTTAGGGCAATTTCGCTTTAGCAAACTCAATTATGATTTATACGGACATAACGCCATAGGTCTACTCTGGGGGGCTATGCTATTTTTATTCATTTCGAAGGCTTTTGCAAAGCAAGAAAGAGGTGAACATTTGATATCAACAACTCGTATAAAATTGCCTCATTTTTATTAATTTTTGCAAATAGGTAAACAATGACAGAGCAATAAAAATAGCATCACCCCCTAGATAACTTCAATACGAATACAATGGTACCAGTCTTGTCATCCTAGCCTAAGAGCAACATTACAAAAACCCCCGTAAGGCAGAGCTTGATCTTGCAAAAAAAGAAACTGAGAAAAATGCATTTTAAGTTTCAGATCACGGTAACTTTTGCTACAGCAAAGCTACAACAATATAAATAGCATCATTTTGTAGCTCTATTCTTTACGAAGAAAAGCATACCAATAGAAAATTAAATTTTCTACAGTTACACTTCAGAAACTGTTTCTCCTCATTCATCTTTTCTCTCAGTGTCTTTACAGAATACAGAAAGGCACAAATACCATGTACTGCTGTTAGTTTTGTGCTACCAATGAGACTAAAGCACAGCAGCCACCCAGAACTAGAGATTGTCCTGCAATGCATCTAGGCTGTAGGTGAAATGCACTTTGGTGATCAATGCTTCAGTGATACAAATAGCATCAGCTGCTAGACCAATTCAATACAAATAAAATTATACCAAGAGTAAGATAAGGAAACACCCTGAAAGGAAGAGCGTGACCTCACAAAATAAACTGTAGAGCTGCAGGTGGACTTCAATTTGGCGATGGATACCAGAGTTATACAAACAGCATCACCTTCTATATCTATTTATTGCAAATTAAATGATACCAGTCTTATCATCCTAGGTCAAAAGCCTGATAGTGAAACACTCAGTAAGGCAGAGCATGACGTCGCAAAATAAGAGAGAAAATGAATCTTTAGTTTCTAACTTGCTACAGCATGGCCCAATATAAAAAGCGCCGGGTCACTCTGTTCCTCAAGAAAAAAAAAAAAACAGTATGCGACCGTACCACAAAAATAACCAGGAAGGCTCTCTGCAAGTAATGAAAAACTTTTGTAAACAGCGCTGGAAAACTGCACTTTTTGCTGAACTTCACGTACGGCAGTTCCTACTTTGCACTTCCTTCAACGTTGATGCAAACTAAAGAAAAGCACAAACATATTGTGCTGCAGACTTTTTTTTTTTTTCACACATAAAACCAAAGCACAACAGCTAACTAAATCTGGACGTTTCCACGCGGCGCTTCTCGGACCAGGTTCGTACGTGACAGGCGATCTCGGCACCGCCGTCTACGGCGTCTTCCATCGTGTTTTCGTACGCTTGCAGCGCGTAGGTCCTTGAAGTAAAGGTCTCCAGGCATTGCGGCACGAGACATGAAGACGTTGTGACAGAATCGCAGTCACTAACGGTAGAGAAAACGCACCCGAATTGAAAATACTGCGGCGGCGAACGCGCGCCTGCAAAAACAAAACGAAAAAAAAAATGGCGGCTCAACGGCGCCGGCCAATCAAAGACGCGGAACGGGGGGCTCGACTCGAGCGCGCGTGCTCCTGCCAATCAGCGTCTCCGAAACGACCTTCGGTAAATCGGCGATAACTCTCGTTCTCCTCATGCGACGCCATTTTGAGATGGCGCAAAATACGCACAAAGAAATCAGCTACAAAGCGAGCCCAAGATGGCCGCCGCCAGCAGTCTGCTTAGAGTGTGGCGCGCGCGCGAAGTTCAAGCTTTTATAGCCCGGTTTTCGGCGTTTTGCGGCTCCCACTGCGTTTTCAAAGTCGTTTTTGAGATTATTCCCGATCAAATTCAGCGGTGAAACTTTTCGAGTAGGTGCTTGAAGGTACAAAGACTTCAAAAATGTGTTTTTCCTAAAATGCGTATTTTCGCGATTTTGGACCATTCTAAGATCCGCGTCCCCCCTTAAATGCATCGTGTCTGGACACCATTAAAATAATAGAATTTTTTTTTCACATGACTGCTTAATTGGAATTTTTTTTCGTATTTATAGAGTTAAAAGAGTAATGACACCAATTTTCGGCGTGAATATTATTGCACAGTTCGCTTCCTTTACTCAACAGAATACCCTGGCTGAAATATGAGCGGCCTGCGACGTGAAGAACATACTTCAATTGGATCTCGTTTATCGCGCCGACGGAGCAGCGCGCGGAGCGGCACTCAGCAAATGGACATCAGCGTGACATCAGCCCGTGATAGCCGAAAGAAGTGATGCGACAGCGCTCGTCAAAAACTCAGTGACGCCACTTCACGCGCGTGGCCCCGCGAGCGGTGACTGGGCATTCTCAAACGGGTGCATGTGGCCAGAGCTACAGGCATAACCGCTGCCCAGAAAGGCACTGTGTGCAAAAATAAAGTGCCACACGCGGGAAAGGAAACGATAATATAGCCCGGGATCGCAATAGAAGTCGCCATCAGGACTTTTATTGAAAGTTGTCATCAAATTTCCGCCGCAGTGGTTGGCCTAGCACATTCAGGCAGCTCAGCCGTTCAGCTCCGGCGGCGGCGCGGTCGAAACAACGCCCCCACCGGCCTCCGCAGTGTTTTGACGTCCGCACAAAGCGGTGAGGTCAGGTCGGAGGATTCTCTCATATGCGCCTTGCGGGATCAAAGCGCGGGAATTTGAAACAAACGATTTTCAGGCCGTTCAGTGTAATTAATTATCGCGCGCTGAAGTATTTAAAGTGCTGTTTCGGGTTCGCCAGACCATTAAGCATCGATAAAAGCAATAAAGTGTCAGTACTCCTTTAATCTGTTTCATTCCTTTACGGTTTGATTTTCTATATCTTTATGATGCTTTTCCCTGTTCCTTCTACCCGTCTACCTTTTAAACAATGTATTCCTAGACATTTATCATAATATATAACTTACAAAATAATGTTGTCTTTCTTTTCACTACTTTCCTTTCCTCATTAGTACCCTCCCTTGCCTTCTACGCCGTACAAATAAGATAAATGTTGTACGTTCACAATACTAAACGAGTCTCAGAATGGCTGTAAGGCTAGGTTGTAGCCCTTGTGGGCTTCTTTTACAAGTTATACTTCCAGGCCATGTGATGAATGAAACTAACGAAATCCCCAAACAATGTTTCTCAGAATTTCTGATTGGGAGATGTTTTGGTGTGCATTTCTTGTGGTACTTCAACAACCTCAAAAACTAATATCGGTTGTTCCAAACTGAATGCTCCAAACTGCTCCAAAATAACTTTTTTGTGCTCCAAAAGTATGGTTCTTTGGGGGCAGAAAAAAGGCAATTTTTTTTAATGGGAAATGCAGGGATAGATGTTTCCCCTTGTCACCCTTCCTCAAGCCCTCCCCCACAAGCTACGTGGGTCAGGTGTTTCTTATGTGGGCTAATGGCATGCACTGAGGATCAGCCAAGATTTTGGTACCAGCTACTGTTGGGCACTTGATTCTCATGAAGCCTTGTCTCTTTTATGTTGTGATGTTTCATTATTTTTATGGAGCTCTGGCTCACCGACATCAGGCAGCAAAGCGATAAATCAGCTGCTTGCATGCGTTGCAGTTCTTCGAACAATGGTGGTGGAAATACTGTCACTATGACCCAGTTGGGCTTGTCAGTTATACATGACAATACACATGGCATGTTTTGTTAGAAACACTGGTTATCTGGTGTGACTTTCGTCGACATATTATGTTTCAAGTTGTAGAGGGTGTCTGATGGGCAACGTTTGTTGAATTGTTGTGATCATAGCTTGAAATCAGTGCTCTCCTGCATTTCCCTAGATTTCCCTAGAGGCACCTGTCGTGCGCGGCTAGGTACAGGTGCCCCAAAAAGTAAACGGAGCACGGGTTCGAGATTTTGAGGGGATTTCTTCGCCGTGTGCCTAGCCAGCAATCACTAAGTGATTTTCCAAGAAATTCATTCTAAAATAAAATCGGACTGCGCATATTCTATTTATGCTGGCGGCAGCATAGAAGAGAAATTAGTCTAATTTCACGAAGCCGTGCTCCGTTTACTTTTTGGGGCACCTGTACGTGCTGTCCCTATAGTCTTCAATAAGGCTGCTTTGTAGCCTAGCGTGTGCCCACTAGTCAGGAAAGCGCACTAGTTTGAGTCGATCACAGTTCGAAATAAGTGCTTGCCCGGTGCCGGCGACGCGAACAAGCAGTTTTTCGGCGCATTCCCTGCATTTCCCTAGAGGCTTCTGCTTTGCGCAGCTGGGTATGTGCTGTCCCTATAGTCTTCAATAAGACTGCTCTGTACCCTAGTGTGTGCACACTAGTCAGGAGAGCCCACTAGTCTGAGTCTAACTTGCAGACTTATTGTAGTCTGTGAACTAGACTAGACTGCCGAGAAAACTACCAATAAGCAGGTTTGTTTGAACAAGCAAGTGGTATTCTTTTATGCCTGAAGGCAGAGAAGCTCGGAGGTGCACGACCAGAAGCCTTCGCTATCAAGAAAACAGACAAGCCCATAAGCATGCCGTCAGTCACCCTCACATTTAACGTCGTGGCTTTTGAGGGATTGTAGCAGTTGAGTGAAGACCGCAGTGGAACTGCGGTCTTTTTTTGTAGGCCTTAAACCTAAACGTTAAAAGAAGGGGGAAACGGGCATCGGCAGGGGCCCTTTAAGGCAGGCCCCTGGTTTTGCTAAAATTCGGTCCATTAAATGCCTGGCCTTGCGTTTTGGTACGGACTAGCCTTGAAAGGGAACAGTCTGGTTAATGTCAGTTGTCTCTTTGACGACAGCATCCCGCCTTACCCGCCTGGGTAGCCTAAAGAAAGTTGGGTGAGACAAGCAAGTGCTCAACAGGTGTCCCCGAGCATCCCGGCCTTGTGGGGCAGAGGAGAGAGAGAGAGAGCCGTCCCCTCCCCCCCTTGGTGCAGTGCGAGGTGGACGGCTGTGGGCAGAGCTTCACGACGGTGTACAACTTGCGGTCGCACCTGAAGCTGCACGGGCGGCCCACCTTCGAGTGCCCCGGATGCGGCTGCTCCTTCGGCACCCGGCGCAAGATGGAGCTGCACCTGCGCGAGCACAAGGAGCTCGACGCCCCCTACAGGTGGGCAGTGGGTGCTTTGCACAGACGAGTGGGGGGGGGGCAAGGTATGTCAGCTGAACCAATCGCTGAATACGTTCGCGCGCTTGTCCACACTCTTGTTGTCCAGCCCACACGTCCTTTTGCTTCCAGGGTACTTTCAGGGAGGGCTGTGTGGCCGTTGCTGCCCCTGCGCCATGGCGAGGGGGCTTGTACCCTTTTGCTGGTCGATGTAGTTTAGCTGCCAAGTCTGAAAATAGCGGGTCAAGCGCACTGCCTTGTTTCCAGTGTGCGATGATCGTAGTGGGTGGAAGCACTGAATAAGTATGGAGGGGAATGCAGAGGAGTGAGAAACTACTTTCTCCCTGCCAGAATTCTGGTGGAAGCTATTTGGCTGTGGCGGCTTTTTGTTGAATATTCAAAACCCTTTGTCGTTTTTTGTCATTGCTACTTCCCAAGTGCCATCTGCATATTTCAACATTGTGTTTCAAAAGTAGCGAAACACTTCCTTCGATTTTGAGGTGTTCCAGTCATGCAATAGCCATTCGCTGCTATTTTTGTCTATTGGTATTTTATTTAGTAATGGTTTAAATAGGTTTCTGCCAATGATGTGTTACAAGCATATAGTGATGGGAAGTGTGCATCCCAAAGTGCTAATGAAGAGCAAAAAAAGAAGGCCCTGAAAGAGACTACACTTCCACAACTTCCATTAGTTTCCTTCACGCTTTTGCAAAAGAAAAATTTGATGGTGGAGAGCTAAGTGCTAAAACACCATTGGCACAGCAAAGGCTTCGCAGATGTTGCAGGCTCTCCCTTCACGCGGGGCTGGCATCGCCAGTCGGTTTTGCATGTTTCCAACAGGCGGTCTCTGACCTTAGTGTCTGGCACACGGTGCTTGCTAGCAGTGAAGAGTGTACTGGGTTCCCCATGTGCCTTCAGGATAAATAGCCTGACTGCGCTTAGTCGAAAGGAATGGGGACTCACTGCGGTTCTATTCTCTCTACCTTGCAAAGTGTTGTGTGCTTCAACAGTTGCGAGCAAAAAGTACTGGGCCGTGATGTCCACGAGCGACGTTCAGTTGCAACGTCAAGGTGGCGTACTCGTCCACCTGTCGCATCTCGCCATGTGCACTGGGGGGAGTCGCACCAGTCAGGTTTCTTTTCTGTTTCTTTTTTGTAGAGTGACATAATTTTTCCATGTTTGATACAGTAAGTAGCATTGCCACCGTTGTCTGTCCACTTTACGGCGGCACACCTACGTGTCAAATGCGTGTTTGCTCGCTGCACCGTTTCTGTTGATTTAAAAATGGGTGGCAGGTTTCCCTCCTGGAAGGGCGGCTACCCCAACGAAATAGTCTATTTTCGAAGCACTTTGTGAAAAAGTCCCCGCCAAAACCGAGACAGAATGCCCAGACACTGAAACAGAATACAGAAAACAAAGTTTCAGCACATTGTAAACCTACTGTGTAACTACTTTTTTTTTTTAATTTTGATAGGCACATAGCGCATTTGTGCGGCATGGGACTTTTGCGCCCTACTTATACAACACACCCACATTTGCTGGGAAGGAAAAGTAATTACTTTTCGTACATGTTTTGTTTTTCTGGTGTTTTTGTGCAATACTGTGAATTTATGTCTTCATTCTGCGCAAAATGTGAACCTCAGAAGCATTTTTTTTTTTTTGCTTGCATTGCTGCAGGCCAGGCAATTTTAAATGCTGTGCATGTTTGAAGGTGTGTCCTTGAATCAAACTACATTTATCACTTCATGCAGGCTGTTCTTTCTCCTTTGATTGAAATGCTGCTAAGTTGCACGAAACTGCTGAATGATTGGCAGCCCATGATCAGCTCAATAGCAGCTGTGTCTTCAGTGCAAACCATATCGACAGTTCCTGAGATCATTTTGTGGGACAGCGCTGCGCTTAAGGGGGGGACGCGGCTTTCAGCTTCAGAAAAATGACCAAAACACTGTTTTTTTTGAAAGCCACATATTCGGCTTCTATGTTTCCTATTCTGTGCGTCTGCAAAGTTTTTCCGCTGAAAAGCGTCGCAACGTGGCATAAAAAAATACTTTTGCCAGGCGCGGTGACAAAATATCAGCGCAAAAGGGTGAAAAAAACTGCAATTTTCGGAGCGCTGTATCTCCGCAATGGTGCCACCGGGCGCAGCCATTTTGATATCGTTCGATCGGCCGAGCAATCGTCTTTCTGGTTCCGCTCGTCTCTTTTAACTTCGTTCATCACAAACACACAAACAGCAGAAAAGAAACGACGCACAAACGAAGCTAGAAATAGATGCTGAAGCGCTATTGGCCCTCCAGTCGGGGTGCTAAAACTACCCTCCTGATTGGGCGTCGTGGTGGCAACGCAATACGGCGGCCGAGTGAACTCCGTACTGCATGTTTTGAGTTCATTTTCGCTGCTTTGTTCAGCCAAGTTTCTGTTAAGTCTGTGGTATTCAACGCGGACGTTATCACGATGGGAAGGCCTGAGATCACGAGCCAGATTACGGGAAGTTGTGTGGCTCGGAAGGCGGAGGTCATCGAACGCTTCGTGGTGCACGTGACTACCGTCGCCAGACCCCAAAGGGTGACACGCAATGTGCGCGCTTGCGATAGCAGTTCACGAAGTGAACTTTTAGTCGGATTTTGCGATGTTTACATGCTTAGTTATTCCTATGTTTGACTGTGGGCTCGCTAGCCTTTGGAAAATAAACAGTAGATGCGTCAACAGGGTGACTAGCGACCGGGAAAACCAGGAAAAGTCAGGGAATTTTTAGCCACCGGGAAAAGTCAGGAAATTGTCAGGGAATTTTTGAATCAAGTACTACCAGTCAGGGAAAACCGCTTTGGGGCCTGCCCACACAGTTTTAGAATAGGGGAAACCAGTCGAACGCAACGCGAATGCAAACCGAACGCAACCCGTTAGCGCGCGACAAAAGCGTGAACCGCATGAAACTTTTTCTGGTTTTTCTGCAATGAAAAACGCGGCGCGTACGCCCGAGGCGCGCGGACGCCGCCGCGGAAACCACCCGCACGGTGCGTGCCGAGCGGTAGGCGGTGGCAACATGGTGGCAGCACCAGCCGCGGAGTAGTGCGGTAGCTCCAACAGCCGCTTCTAACCGCTCTTTAAAATGCTACTCAAGGCACAAACGCACTTGCTTGTGCAGGAAAGGAGCCACTGCAGGCACGAAATCGTCGACACGCCCGTGAAAATACCGCGCACGAATCGCGTACAGAAACTCGCCGTGCGGTTCACACACCTGGCTTAGGTTGCTGGGTGCATTTGCGGCAGAGGGACGTCTAGGTGGTGCCCAAATCGCACGCAAAACGGGCCTTTTTTTCCAGCGAATTTTAAAAGGCAGCGTTTTTTGGGAGCTAATCTTGAAAGAACTTCCTTATGACATCAGGAGCCAGAATTACATAATCAAAAAGGAACATGGTTTAGCGCGAACCCAGTGAACCGCATGGGGTGTTTTCTGCTCACGAAAACGCGCCGCGCACGTCACAGGCGCACTGACGCTGCCGCGGAACTACCCGCACGCTGCGCGTGGTGCTGCCGGCGGCGGCAACATGGCGGCGGCGGCTTCGACCACGAAGTGGTGACGGGAGCTCGAGCGACCACTTCTAAGCGCTCTCTAAAATGCCGCACAAGGCACGCACGAAGTTGCTTGTGAGGTAAAGGAGCTTATAATGTGATAATGTGGGCGAAAATGGTACAATAAAACATCATCCGTGCCGCTACTGAAAGGGCCCATGCAATACCTGCCGGGGTGGTAAGCCTTAACATGTCTGGCGGAGCCAGCCGGCTGCCTCGAGAGCTTCGAAACTGGCGCCATGAGGCGCGCGGCTCCCCATTGGCGCAAGTCGTCAGGCTCCTCCCACTGCCGCGCGTGACGGGCATCATTTTCTGAGCGAGCCAGAAGCTGCCACGCGCGCGAATCGTCGACGCGGGCGTCAAAAAATCGCACGCGCAACGCACCATGCGGTTCACGTTGCATGTCAAGCCAAGACAATCAAGAAAAAAAGCAAAAGGTGCTTGCTGAAGCGCAACTTGAAGTTTCTATCCCGCAAGATGAAATAAACTCTCTGAAGCCGTAACTGAAGGCAAGCAAACCTCAAACTGAACAAACTGAAATTAATCAAAGTGCATTTTGAGAATTAGGGCACTTGCAACAAATGTGTTTTTGTGTATGATAGAATGTCTTTTCTCTACGCTTTTTATATGCTTCATGGACCGTTTCCACAAAATGGCGCGTGTTGTATTGGTCAGGGAATTTCAACTAAAATGGTCATGGAAAACCTGGAAAAGTCAGGGAAATTGAATTAGGCAATTTGCTAGACACCTTGGTCAAACGCTGCGGCGTGCACGGCATAGCCGCTGCGCATTGGAGCATCACCTGACTGGGCAACCAGTTACGATTGAACACCAGTAGTTGTAATTAGGGCCTGGACGTTAGATATAATCTTAAAAGCTACCTGATCAGCCATATCAGGGATAATCAAAGTACGATATGTCGCGGTAAGCGTGCTCTGCGATGCGCGCGAGCCATATCGCCTTTTTTGCGCAACGTTTCCCGTGCACTTTAATAATCATGCAAACAGGTTTGAGTTAGGGATATCCTGCAGCAGCATTTAACAGTGATTTTTTAGGGAAATTATTGATACCAATGCATACATCTACGGCCTAGGGCATACTGACTGTGCTGTGAGAAATATTGGGTGCCTTGAATGTCAAAAGTAGTAACAAAATGCTCGTGCATTGAAGTTGGAGTTATGCAGAATATTATACCAAGCTTCAAAGTAACTCATTTGCGTCCTTGTGGTATGCAAACTTTTGGCAATGAACACCTGCACGTATGAGTACTAAGTTGCTGCTCCAGGCAAGATTATATAAAACATAAAAGAAGCCAAGAGCCATTTTCAGATTTAAGTAAAAAAAAAAGAGTGCTTCACTGTTGCTATGGTGACAACACTGCCAAGGGAAGTTATCCAGAGCGATAGAGCCAACCAGCTAACCTACTTTGCATTGAAAGCCATTGAAAACCATCTTTCCTTCCATTTGGTCTGCAAACTGGGCTATGTACTCTTCACAGAGGAGCTGAAAATGTTTTGTGGAAAGAGAAAGGCTGTAAAAGGCACTCCAATTTCGAGGCAAGGCCTTCCAAAAGCTCCATGTTCAAAAGGACACGAAAATCTACAACCCTGACGACTTATAGTGAAACCTATGTTGCAACTTTGGAAGCCGTTTTCTCAAAACAGTTTTTTTTGCCACCTCTGTTGCTTGTTCCAGGAATTTTTTGTGACCGCTGGGTCTATTTCGATTCCGTTTCTTGCATTACTTTCCTTGATGAACAGTTCAGGTTGTGAAACTCTTGGTTTTCTATATTTGTTTTTTGTCATTTTTTATTTAACTAGTCGTTCACAGTCGACATGCCTGTTGTGCATTAACCTCAAATAAAAAAAAAGAAAGAAAACTAAAAAAACAATGCGTTGTAAAAAAAAATAAGACTCGCGACCTCGTTCATTCATTTGGGAATTCAAAGCACTTTGAACAAGTTTTCTACGTGTTTTATAAGCCGCTCAAGCTTGGTACAAGCGAAAGAGGAAGAAAATTTAATAAATAAAAAAGTTCAAAATATTACTTTGAAATTTCTATGATGTTATCACAGAAGAATTTCCAGTTGCTGTGCCAATTTTCATCAAAATCCACAAAGAAATAAAAAAGTTTTTTGAAAGCCACGTCCCCCCTTAAGGGGGGGATACTGGGGGCTGCTACTGTGGAAGCTGCTATGCACAGCAAGTGTACAATTTTGAATGGTTTATGCCGAATATACAGAAAATTCTAACTTTTTCTTCACGAATTTTGTTGAAGTGAAATTCTCCGAAGAACATTGGGAAAGGAATTTTCGTGCATTACTTCCTGAGGCAACTGATGCGAAATTGGAAATCCTTCGTTGTAGCCGGAATTTCACTGTATGGGACTCTGTTGGGGCGGGGTCTGACTGTACAGAATATTAATAGTGTTGAAAAATACTTTTATGATTGCAGCATGGTTTAACTTAGTTTTTTTTGTTTTTGTAAAGTTTACCTTTCCTATGGCTATGCTGTGCCCCAGTACAGTTGAACGTTGAAGTAAGGAAGTCCTACTTGCAGCTGAAAACTTAACGTGAAGTTGTGGCTAGTACATTTGGGCATTTCAGATATTCGAGCAAGTTCTTCGAACACTCCTAGCATAAGCACGAACAAATTGCCCAAAAATTGATAGAAACGAAGCTAATAACTAGGGGCTGTGTGAGTTCTTGCTGTGGGCTCAGGCAGTGGGGTCGGCAGTCTGGTTTCAGGTCTGTTTCACATGCACTGGCAGCGGCAGTGTGACATTCCATCAAACACTGGTGGTCGATCTGTTTGCTTACGTTGTTTGCCGAGCTAGCCGACCAAGGAGAAGCCCCTGTGGGGTGAATGGGGTGCTCAGGCCTCCTCCCCGCATTGCGTGCAGGTGCCCCGAGGAGGGCTGCGGCAAGGCGTACTACTCATCCAACACGCTGGCCTCGCACCTGCGCGTCCACCAGCACCGGCCTGAAGAGCTGCGCTGCCCCTTTGCGGACTGCGGGAGGCAGTTTGGGCGGGCCTGCAAGCTGCGCCTGCACATGCGCCAGCACACGGGCGAGCGGCCCTACGGCTGCCCCGTGAGTGCGCTTTCTTCCTTCCTTCCTTCCTTACTCCTCCTCCTCTTCCCTCGTCCCTTGCCATGCGGAGGAGCGTGTTGAGCCTTCCGGTCTGCCTCCTCGTTGTTTCCCTGCCGCAGGAGTGCGCTTGGACCTTTGCCAGTGCGAGCAAGCTGACGCGCCACATGCGCAAGCACACGGGCGACCGGCGCTACACATGTCCCGACTGCGGCAAGGCCTTCATGCGCCCTGAGCACCTGCGCGGGCACATGGTGGTGCACTCAGGTGGACGACCCTTCGCCTGCACCGAGCCCGGTAAGGGGGGTGGCCTTCCTTCCTGCATTCCTGGCTGCATTTTGCGCCACAGTTTGTTTTCTGACCGAGACAGGTTGGGCCAACACCAGCTGGAAAGGGTGAAGGCCTTAGCTCTCTTTCCGTGACGTCACACGATAGGGCGGCTTGGTAAAACTTTGGAGCGCTGTTCAAGAGCGGGTGGGGTGCAGATGCATAGCGCGGAAACCTTTTTTTTTCTTGGAAGAACGAGCATGCGTGTACTTTAAAAGAAATTTGATGTGAAGAAAATTATAGGAGCAAACCATTTATTTACTCAAACCAGTTTCATTTCGTGTCTGCGCTAGATTGGGTGCAATATACAGTTAAACCTCGATGTAACGAAATCGGTAAAATTTGCAATTACTTCGTTACATTGAAATTCGCAGTTATAATGAAGTGTTCATCCCGTGAAGCATTTCCTGAAAAAGAAAACGTGGCGCGCATACACGGCCGGCGCACTGTTTCTGTTTCTATCGGTGCTTAATCGTCTACGCGGGCATAAGCGTGATCCGCATGGAGCGTTTTCTTCCCGCAAAAACGCGCCCCGCAAGCCACAGGCGCGCTGACGCAGCCGCGGAGACCACCCGCGCGATGCGGGTAGCTCCAGCGACCGATTCTAACCGCTCGCTGAAACGCAACTCGAGGGGCAAACGAGAGGGGTATGCGAGAAAAAAAGCGGATAACGTGGGTGAAATTTTCACTGTAAAACGTCATACGCGCCGCTTACGAGAGCGCCCATCAAATATCCTTCGCGGCGGCCTTATCGTCTAGCCAGCCAGCATCCCCGAGCGCTTCGAAGCTCCCGCCGTAGGGTGCGCGCCTCCCCATTGGCGAAACCGTGGCGAAACTGGTCAGGCTCCTCCCACCGCTGCGCGCAGCGCGAGTCACTTCCCGCCGCCGGCACGCAATCGCGGACGCCGGTGTGAAAAAAAACGCGCGTGCAAGGCTCATAAAGATTCACAAATGCTTGCTGGGACGACGAAACCCAACAAGCATGACCGAACTCGAACGAAGTGCGAAGCGGCGGCTTGCGGTGGCGGCTGCAACGCCAGTGGCGATTAGGCTTACCACCGCGGAGGATATTTGATGGGCGCTTTCGTAAGCGGCGCGTGTCACGTTTTACAATGAAAATTTCGCCCACGTTATCCGCTTTTTTTCTCGCACGCCCCTCTCATATGCCCCTCGAGTTGCGTTTCAGCGAGAGGTTAGAAGCGGTCGCTGGAGCTACCCGCATCGCGCGGGTGGTCTCCGCGGCTGCGTCAGCGCGCCTGTGGCTTGCGGGGCGCGTTTTGCGTTTTTGCAGGGAGAAAACGCTGCGTGCGGTTCACGCTGATGCCGATTAAGCAGTAGACGATTAAGCTCTGACAGAAACAGTGCGCCAGCCGTGTATGCACGCCACGCAGTTTGTAGGCAAGGGACTTAATCAGACTCCGTGGCTGGCTGCATCCGCAGCATTGGGCGACCCGTGTCGCCGTTCGCGTTTTATTGGGACCCCATTTCGGCGCTTGCGTCTCCCAAAATCTACTTCTACAACTTAAATATCGTGCCTCGTTCTCCATGAAACTTCGTTACATTGAAATTCCGGCAAACGGGACTTCGTTACACAGAGGGTGAAAATACATGGTGTGCATACGCTTGAAGTTACAAAAAATTCCGTGGTTCGTTACATCGAGGGTTTCGTTACATTGAAGTTCGTTACATCGAGGTTTAACTGTACCTACTTGTTCTGGACAGTTGCGGCTTTCCATTTTATTTATTTTTTACTTTTCTGCAGCGTCGACAAGTTTGTCGTTCAGTTTGCCACACAAGTTCTTTGGCAAAACGTTCGTGCTGCACCGCACAATGTGTTTTAGCACTGCTTCACTCGTGTGACCATTCTCACAGGCGTCGAAGTCAGATTTTTCTTTGTTGGCCAGCAGTTGCAGTGTCAGCTTCATGACGACCTGGCGCTGTTCGGGCATTAGAAGGAGTTCTGGTTGCGTAGCGAGCAGTTCTACGACAACGTACCTGTAAGCAACAGCGTTCAGTGCAAACATCGAGGGGTACACTAGACCTCCTCGGTCTAACTGCTTCACAAGATCGTAGTGTTCATGAGCGGCAGACACTGTGATCGTCTTATCAACAGTCAACTTGCCCCCTACATTTTTCGCATTTCAACTTCTTTAGGGCCCCATAGACTGCGTATCCTGCAACTTAGACCAGGACTGGAAGGACGTCCTGCACCTGCGATGCAGTCTCGGTGCTTACAAGTACGTTGCAGCTGGGGAGTTGCACCTCGGCCTGCTTCCGAACACATTTCCCATTGCTGATGAGTGGAAACCATTGGCAAAGTGCTCTGCAGGCGCAGCTTGTTTTCCACTTCATAAATCTGCCTGATGGAAACGTGGTACTGCGCACCTGCCCGTTGTCTATACTTCCCGAAGCAGTCCTCTTTCCAAAAAGAACATAAGACATCCGAAGCTCTTTTAAGCTGTACCTAACGAGCTCCACAAGCGCGTAGGTGGTGTGCTCGAGGGCAGCGTGGGTCCCCTTCGTCAAAGTACCCTTGTCCAGTCCTTTGCTTTTCCAGTCGTCCAGCCATGTGAGCAGCATGCGCAAGAAGCCGATTTTCGGATCGTTGCCAATGGAAAACACGGGTTGTTAGAACTGGCCTCTCAGCCTCTTTCCGTTCCACGGAGTTTTTACAATTTTCCACCACTTGAGGACGATTTCAATGAAAGTAGCAGTGGCGTCAAAGGAGGAGAGGTTGTGCTTCGTTTCAAGAGCATGCAACGCCCCAGGCAAGAAATCGTTGAATATTTGGAGAGCAAGCTTTACGTTCTTCCTTTCAATATTCGAAGGGTAAATGGGTTTTCTTGACAGCCCGTACCCATGCTTCAACAGTTGGTCAGTCTCTTTGCTGTGAAGCTCTCTGATTGTCGCAAATAACTCTGTTTGCATGTGCTCTGGCTGTGCCCTTTCTGTTTGAATCTCAGAAAAGTAGAAGCAAACTTGGTCATTCTTCTGGTTTACCCAGTTATAATAGTAATAATAATAATAATAACAACAATAGTCTTTATTTCCATCAATACAAGTAGTGATGGAGGAGGTGGGAGTGAAAGCTAAAATTGCTTGACGGAGCTTCCACCACCCTTACAGCTGGCAAAGACAGCAAACCGCAATAGAGGGCAGAGTTTGACATTGTACTCCGGTCTGCCTAGCAAAAAAAAAAGAGAAGAAATGACATTTTACTACGCTCAGCGTAATGAAAAAAAAAAAGGAAAAATGACGCTCCACTACACTCTGCGTATTTCCTATGCATTTGCGTTTGTGTACTGGGTCAGTAACAAAGAACAGCGGCCTTGCAGGGTCTGACGGGTGCTGGTACACAATTCTGTTAGATGGAGGCGATTCGAAGAGGGACATCGCTTGTCTGTCCAGAGTTGTTGTCGCTCATGACGCACACGACCCGGTACCCGATCTCTTCCAGCCCGCTAAACGCATCTTTAAGCGTCTTGTGCCGTGCACGTGTAGCCTGTGCACTGGCACGATGTGCGCAGCTTCTTTGAGTTTGCACGGGAGGCTGAGCACCATGATAACGAGCGCACAGTTTGCAGCTTCAGTTTGGCTGAGCGCAACGCCTTTATAATCAAAGTGGGGTTTTATGTGGATTTCATCTACCATTACGGTCACAAAGTGCTGGTCATCTTTTAGGTCAGAAATTCGCCTTGCCATGTAACTAAGGAATGTTTCACTGCGATGTTCTTGTTGAGGGCTCGTACCATATGAAGAGCACACTGACCTGATTGTCATAGGATGTGGCAAGGTGATGCTTCTATGGCTGCGTATGTAAGCGTATGCATAGGGTGATATCATGAAGAGAAGGCAACAAACACCATGAAATGAGATGAGTAGCGTCTGTGCTGTTTGCTTGCTAGTTATAAAGTAACCTGCTCTTTCAGGAAACGAATGCAGGCCGCGCTGTCTTCCTCTTGGGACGTAGAAAACTGATCATGCAGTAAGCAAACAGCGTCGTAAATTTCTGCGACTGAGTTGGACTTCACGCTGCCGTCCCACTCCTCGATGCCTTCAAGGAGTTGCACAATATATATCCCTTTTGCTGGTGGCAGTGTCTGGAACGCACACATTTGCGCCTAGCTTTTTTTTGGCTTTTTTCATGACATGTGCTGTCACGCTCAAGTCTCCTTTGACACAGAGTACTTCAGCCAGGGCACTTCATCTTTGACGATGTGAATTATGAGAAGTCTTTCATTTTTCTCAATTACGTGCCAGAACTTCCTCTCCTGACTCCTCAAGTGGCTGGCTAGTTCGCTGGCTCTGTCAAATGCCTTGTTGGATTCAGCAATGGCTTTCTGCAGGGCAGCGTGCTCCATGCGCACCCACTTAGTCCGGGTCTTCCTTCCCTACACATGTAGGCCGGACAGTTCGGGAACTTCATACATACAGCGTCCTGGCGAAGGCGCACAAGTTAGCGGCACTATGATGGTGCGGCCAGTGGCTTGATCTGCATGCGTGGCTACATAGATAATATCCGCATCCGTGAAGGGAAGTTCGCATACCTAGAAAAAAAAATTACCTCCAGTAAACAAACCCATTGGTGCTTGACATACAAAAGTGCAGCTTGTGAGCCAGGTATACGTGCACGTGTATTCTCTTACAATAAAAGAGCAATTCTATACCAAAATGAAAAAAAAAAAAAAAAAGAAAGCTTACCCTGGAATTTTCGGTGACAGTGAGGTTTTCTCGCGGCACCGTGTGTATCCATGCATTCCTCAATCTTTCTTCCCTCGGGAGCTTGAACACGTGTACCTTCGTGTTCCTGGTATAGTTGCTGCGGCATCATGGTACACAGCACTTGCACGGCATCTCAGCGTACTTCCTTTGACATTGCCAAAATTTGCAGACACGAAAACACTCGCAGGAACACGCAAAAAACAAGCGACTCGACGGCGAACAGATGCACTTAAAAAAAGACACGCCGGGAAATTCCGAATCTGCGGGGCAGTAGGGGCACCCTGCAGCCGGATGTGTGATTCCGCGATATCGTGCTGACAGCTGGGGTGATCGCCTCCGCGGGACTTGTCAGCTGTCCTATCCATCCGCCCTATTAGCTGACGTAGCACGAGTGGGAAGGGAGAACTAAGGCTTTTTCCCTTTCCAGTCGGTGTTGGTTGGGAAGGTTCATGAAGAGGATGAGGGAAATTGCAGCGGGAAGGTGCTCTGCGAGCTCAGCTTGGCAGGCTGCTTGAGCCCATGGAGCCGGAAGATAGGGGGGCGGGGGTTAAAACGGCCCATTGCCGCAGGCACAGGCAAGGGACCAGGTAATGTCAATTAAAACGAACGCGTACTAAAAACCTTCATAGTTGCGACGGTGAAAGAGAGGGCAGCAGCACCTGATGGACAAAGTGATTGCGGTCACAATTTGTTTCCATGGCTTCACAGCGAAACGCCAACCACAGCAGCTGTGCAGTTTCTTCGCCCGCAGCAGATGTTGATGGTGCTGGCCTCGCCTCTGCTCAGTGCTTGTGACGTTATCTGGCTGCCCTAGGAAGCGACGTTTCCCTTCTGTCTGGCTCTTTCTCTATGCTCGAGCCCCAAGTGAATGTTCCTTTGTGGCAATGTTTTTCAAGCGGAGGCACTGGTCAAGAACTCACTTTTGTGTACTAATTTTTTTCCAATGTAAATTACTAGTCTAAAAAATACAACTTGTAGCTGAAGTAGTTGCTGAAATGTCACCCTTAGCCCGCTACTAGAGCATGCCTCGATGCACAGGTGTACTCTTGGCACGTAACCCCCTCTCCTTCCCCGCCTTCCATTTTTTAGCGGGAACCATTGGTGGAGCACATAAGGTATTTTAGCGCTCAGCAGGGAGACTTCAAATATGTGGCATAGTAAAACATGTTGCAATACATTCTTGAGCCGCCTAACCAAAAACTGATTGCAAATAATTTGGACCCGCCGCGGTGGCTGTGGCTAAGGCGTTGCGCTGCTGAGCACGAGGTCGCGGGTTCGATTCCCGGCTGCAGCGGCCGCCTTTCTGATGGAGGCGAAGAGCAAAACCACCCGTGTGTACGAGATTTCGGCGCACGTTAAAAGACCCCCAGGTGGTCAAAATTAATCCGGAGCCCTGCACTACTGCGTGCCTCATTGCCTGCGTTGCGTCGGCGCGTTAAACTCTACAATCAATCAGTCAAGCAAATAATGTGGACGGACACTCAAGACTGTGGGAGGGAATAACAAACGCAAAAGAATTGAATTTTATTTTGAGCAATGTGATCCTCTGCCTGATGGTAGGTTGATCGTGATTACGCCTTCTTCTATCGCGACAATCCCTTCGGTGTCTGGTGTGTAACCTTTGCTTCGTAAAGGTTGCTCTGGTATCGGCGGGGAGTAGTTGCTTTGCTTGCCCCTTGCATCTTGGGAGGCGTACTTCCATGGTTGTCTGTTTCACAGCTGCCGCTGAGGTAGACTCTTTCAAGGGTGCGATTGCGTCCTCTCATTATCGTCATCATGGTCCTCTTGTTGCCGTTGTGCCATTTTCTTCTCTGTTGCTGTGACTGGAGATGCTTAGACCTTGTTGGCCCCGTCGCATACACTATTAGTGTAAGTTTGCTTCGCTGTTTTTGTAATCAGCGTGTTTGAAATACTGGTGGTGGATGCGCCTCTAACACACAGGCCACGGCACATTCACTAGGTCCACTTTCAATAGGTAGAGCCAAAGACCAGCTGTGGTGCAGGCTCTCTGTGCTGTGCTCGCCCTGGCTCGTGCGTGTCATTTCTCCCCTTGGGGTCTTTGCTTCAGCTAGCCTCTTTGCTAGGATTGAGTCTCTTGTGTGAAGTTGACTCCCGTTCCAGTTGGAGCCTTCTTTCCGTGTTCACTACCCTGCATTAGCGTGCTGTATGCTGGCAGGGCTAATGTACTCGGGCAGGCTGCAGCTGCGAGGTGGAGGGGTTCATTTGGTAGGGCCTTGCGCCAGTAATTTCAGAACCCTTGGGGTGCAGCACGTTGTTCGGCTTGGCTTCTCTTGGTGGTGGTAAATTGCCAGGGCAGGGCTTTGTCAGTGTTGCCCTGGTAGTCCATCAGTGCCCAGCCGTAGAGGGCTTTTGTGATTAGGCCAGCCCTGTTTTTGTTTTTTTCCCCACATCTGGAAATGTTTAAATGATAAAATGTTGTTAAGCGCTTGCTATATTCATTGTCGGTGCTTGCTGACAGCTGTGGAAGTCCCAAGAATAGCTTCAAACAGACAGTTTGCATCTCTGTGCACTTATGGTGTCCATGAAGTTGCAACTTTTATGGGAATATCTCGGCCTATTGCGAGCTTCACTGTGTACCATATGAAGGGCAAGCCACAAAATGAGCTCGTTTACTGCTGTCAGGCTTACCGTGGGGAGCACGGTCTCTTTGTCTGCCGTGCCCGTTTGTTTTCTCAAGGTCGGATGCAGCATTCAACTTCCAAAGAAATGACAGTGTTTTCTACAGGGTTCGCACAGGTCCTTGAAAACCTTGAAAACCCTTGAATTCAGAAGTGTCAATTTCAAGGCCTGGAAAGGCCTGGAATTTTTTAATGGTCCTTAAATATCCTTGATTTTTATAGAGAGAATCAATGGCCCTGTCTTTTCACAAGAATTTAAAGGGGCCCTGAAAGGCATTTTGAGCACACTAAATGAACTAGCGCAACCGTTAGATTGGGTCGTCAACGTCCTCTGTGCCAAGTATTACTCTTTTACGCGCAGCGGAAAGCTCACACTTTTGTTGCAAAGTTTGTCATTTTTTTCTCACCCTTTCCTTCGTGTTTTTGGACGCCGCCATCTTCACATGTCTACATCATCGATTCCCAGATGTTCGTCATGAGCTAGACATCCTGCTATTGGGCGGCTTTTTCACGCACTTCCGGCTAAGAGATGAGTCGTCTGCTCAGCGTCGGCTCGCCGGCTGATCTGCCAGCGTAGTGCCGGAGTGCTTGGACATTTTACGACAAACGAAACAAGTGTAAACAAACGCTTAACCGTTCGTATTGAATGCAACACGGCCATAACACGACATGGATATTCTCTTACCTGAGTACGTTCCATAAAGAAAGCGTTGAAGCCCCGTGGCACTTCTTTCGTGCAATCGCAGAGAACGCCCTGAGCCGAATGCCCGGGTTTGACGCATACATTTTATTCAACTTCAAAACAATCCAGAGATGCGTTTCTAACGAACACAACGTCACAACATGCGTTGAAAGTCTGAGCCACGATTGACAGAGGATGGGTTGCCTCCTGCCCGTCGTAAATTCGGTACTCACCTCGCGCGCGGTTTGCGGGGACGAACAGCAAGTCACTTAAGGGGGGACGTGGCTTTCAAAATCAACTTTTTTATTTCTGAGTGGATTTTGATGAAAATTGGCACAGCAACTGGAAATGCTTCTGTGATAACACCATCAAAATTTCAAGATAATATTTTGATAACTTTTTTATTTATTAAATTTTCTTTCTGTTCCGCTTGTACCGAGCTTGAGCGACTTATAAAACACGATAGAAAACTTGTTCGAAGTGCTTTGCATTCCCAAATGAATGGGCGAGGTCGTGACAGTTTTAGAATTTTTTTTTTACAAAACAATATTTTTTAGTTTTCATTTTTTTAGAGGTTAATGTGCAACAGGCATGTTGATTGTGAACGACTATTTGAGTAAAAAAGTCACAAAAAACAAATCTGGAAAACCAAAAGTGTCACGACCTGAACTGTTCATCAAGGAATGTAATGCAAGAAACGGAATCAAAATAGACCCAGTGGTCACGAAGAAATCCCTGGTACAAGCGACATAGGTGGCAAAAAAAACTGTTTTGAGAAAACGGCTTCCGAAGTTGCAACATAGGTTTCACTTATCAAAAGTCGCCACGGTTGCAGCCTTTCATGTCCTTTTGAACGTGGGGCTTCTGGAAGGCCTTGCATTGAAATTGGAGTGCCTTTTACAGCCTTTCTCTTTCCAGAAAACATCATTTTCAGCTCCTCCGTGAAGAGTACATACCCCCTTTGCAAACCAAACGGAGGGGAAGATGGGTTTCAATGGGCTTTCAATGCAAAGTAGGTTAGCTGGTTGGCTGTATCACACTGGACAACCTCCTTTTGCAGTGTTGTCACCATGGCAACAAGTTAAGCATTTTTTTTTACTTAAATTTGAACATTTTTGGCTTTTTTTATGTTTTATCTTGCCTGGCACAGCAACTTAGTACTCATACGTGCAGTTGTTCATTGCCAAAAGTTTGCATACCACAAGGATGAAAATGAGCTACTTTGAAGCTTGGTAGAGTATTCTGCATAACTCCCAACTTCAATGCAAGAGCATATTTTTTTACTACTTTTGACATTCAAGGCATCCAATATTTCTCGCAGCACAGCCAGTATGCCCTAAGCAATGGTATCAATAATTTCCCTAAAAAAAATCACTGTTAAATGCTGCCACAGTAACGTACATTTTTAACGCAGAGAGCATCTTTTTATTCCTCTATTATTAACTCAAACCTGTTTGCATGAAAATTACAAGTGTACGGGAAACGTAGCGCAAGAAAGGCGATATGGCTCGCGCGCATCGCAGCGCACGCTTACCGCGACATATCGAACTTTGATTATACCTGATATGGCTGGTCAGGTCGCTTTTAAGATTAAATCTAACGTCGCAGGCATTAATTACAACTACTGGCGTTCAATCGTAACCGGTTGCCCAGTCATGTGATGCTCCAATGCGCGTCGGCTATGCCGTGCGCGCCGCAGCGTTTGACGCGTCGACCGTTTCTTTATCAAGGCTAGCGAGCCCACAGTCAAAACACAGCAATAACTAAGCGTGTAAACATCGCAAATCCGGCTAAAAGTTCACTTCACGAACCGCTTTCGCAAGCGCGCACATCGCTTCACCCTCCAAGGTCTGGCGACGGTAGAGTCACGCGCACCACGAAGCGTTCGATGACCTCCGCCTTTCGAGCCACACAACTTTCCGTAATCTGGCTCGTTAGCTCTGGCATTCCCATCGCGAAAACGTGCGTGTTGAATACCACAGATTGAACAGAAACTCGGCCGAGCGAAGCGGCGAAAATGAACTCAATCCGCTCGCTACGCAGCTCAGGCGGCCGCCATCTTGCGTTGCGCCCGCGACATCCAATCAGGAGGGTCGCTGGTCTGCGCCCCGACCGGAGGACCAATAGCGCTTCAGCATCTATTTCTAGCTTCGTTTGTGCGTCGTTTCTTTTCTGCCGTTTGTGCGTTTGTGAATGAACGAAGATACAAGAGACGAGCGGAACCGGAAAGGCGATCGCTCGGCCGATCTAACCATATCAAAATGGCCGCGCCCGGTGGCACCGTTGTGGAGATAGAGCGCTCCGAAAATTGCCGTTTTTTCGCCCTTTTGCGCTGATAGTTTGACACCGCGCCTGACAAAAGTATTTTTTTATGCCACTTTGCGACGCTTTTCAGCGTAAAAACTTTGCAGACGCACAGAATAGGAAACATAGAAGCCGAATATGTGGGTTTCAAAAAACGATGTTTTGGTCATTTTTCCGAAGTTGAAAGCCGCGTCCCCCCTTAACTCTGGCGCGCAAGCCGAGATGGCTTTTAGCCACGCACACTGCACATACCCCATGCGAGGTTGAGTCGTACGTCGCTCGAGAAAGATAATCCAGACCATGGGAAGCACTATCCACCCGCAGAAGCACAACGTCGCATTTCATCGCGAAACAAAGGCGTCCACAACACACACACACCATCGCCTCCTGTAATGCCAAACGCATCTCGCACTTCCCAATGGGAGTCTTGAGTGGTACACTTGAGGGGTACGCCTGCAGTGCCCACATGTCGCGAAGTGGGGCCCCAAGCTGAACCGGGATCACGCAACCGTAACTGACTTCTGGAGCGGTTTGTGCCTTGTTGGCAAGGCAACTGATGTTTGAGATTGTTAAAGAAATGGCGCTCGCTCCAGCGCTCAGAAAGCTCAGAGTTGCGGCGGAGCATGTTTTGCCAACGTTGCCGCTCTCCACCACGCGTCGCCCCAAGCTGAACTGGTCACATGATTGAAGCGTTTTGTGCACGGGTTCTGTATCGGTTTAATATGACTTTTTCACATGCCGCCGGCAGGAATTACGACCGCCGCAAAATAAAACCCGGCACCAGCGGGGCCACATCTGATACGGCGCTTTTTGGATAAACAGTGCGCGGTGCATCAAGGGAACGAGCGCACGACCCTCCCTGTGTGGCTGCGAGTTCGCCGCCGATAGAAAGTCATGTGCCGCCAGCAACGTACACCGCGAAAGGGCAAGGCCAGGCCGCCGCATACATGCGGCCAGATTTTTCGTTCGCTTTTCCAGCCTTGAGCGGAGTGCGGAATTAATGGTGTCAACAAAGCTTGCCCGTAGCAGACGACAGTCTGAGCAGCGCAATAGTGGAAGTACGTCACCGCTGCGGAGCGCAGCATCATGGGAGGCAAGGCTCGCGCGCAGTCAACAGCGGAGAGTAAGTCGAAAGGAGGAGGAAACGTGGAGCGACGATAATGCGCGGTTTTTGATTTACGATTTCTCAGCTAATACTCATCGCTTTAACAAAATTCTTGCGGGAGGAGATTGCAATGTAGGAGATTGCAAATACATTGCTTTATTTGGGTACATGTACATCCATGCATCGGCGGAAGGTATTTCAGGACCCCTTTAAGGGGGGACGTGGCTTTCAAAATCAACTTTTTTATTTCTTTGTGGATTTTGATGAAAATTGACACAGCAACTGGAAATGCTTCTGTGGTAACACCATAAAAATTTCAAGGTAATATTTTGATAACTTTTTCATTTATTAAATTTTCTTTCTGTTCCGCTTGTACCGAGCTTGAGCTACTTATAAAACATGATAGAAGACTTGTTCGGAGTGCTTTGCATTCCCAAATTGAACGGACGAGGTCGTGACAGTTTTAGAATTTTTTTTTTACAACACAATGTTTTTTAGTTTTCATTTTTTTAGAGGTTAATGAGCAACAGGCATGTCGACTGCGAACAACTATTTGAATTAAAAAATCACAAAAAATAAATCTGGAAAAACAAGAGTGTCACGACCTGAACTGTTCATCAAGGAATGTAATGCAAGAAACGGAATCAGTATAGACCCAGCGGTCACAAAGAAATCCCTGGTACAAGCGTCACAGGTGGCAAAAAAAACTGTTTTGAGAAAACGGCTTCCGAAGTTGCAACATAGGTTTCACGTATCAAAAGTTGTCACGGTTGTAGCCTTTCATGTCCTTTTGAACATGGGGCTTCTGGAAGGCCTTGCCTTGAAATTGGAGTGCCTTTTACAGCCATTCTTTTTCCCCAAAACATCATTTTCAGCTCCTCTGTGAACAGTACATAGCCCAGTTAGCAGACCAAACGGAGGGGGAGATGGCTTTCAATGGGCTTTCAATGCAAAGTAGGTTAGCTGGTTGGCAGTATCGCACTGGACTACTTCCCTTTGCAGTGTTGTCCCCATGGCAACAAGTGAAGCGTTTTTTTTACTTAAATTTGAAAATTTCTGGCTTCTTTTATGTTTTATTACTTTGCCTGGCGCAGCAATTCAGTACTCATACGTGCAGGTGTTCATTGCCAAAAGTTTGCATACCATAAGGGTGCAAATTAGCTACTTTGAAGCTTGGTATAATACTGCGCATAACTCCAACTTTGATGGAAGGGGTTTTTTTTCACCACTTCTGACGGCATCCAACATTTCTCGCAGCACAGTCAGTATGCCCTAAGCCATGATTATATGCATTGGTGTCAATCATTTCCCTACAACAATCAGTTAAATACTGTGACAGTAAGGCAAATTTTTAACGCAGAGAACATATTTTTATTCCTATATTCCTAAATCAAACCTGTTTGCATGATTATTAGAAGCGCACGGGAAACGTTGCGCAAGAAAGGCGATATGGCTCGCGCGCATCGCAGCGCACGCTTACCGCGACATATCGTGCTTTGATTGTCCCTGATATGGCTTGTCAGGTCGCTTTTAAGATTAAATCTAACGTCGGAGGCATTAATTACAACTACTGGCGTTCAATTGTAACCGGTTGCGCAGACATGTGATGCTGCAATGCGCGTCGGCTATGCCGTGCGCGCCACAGCGTTTGACGCGTCGACCGTTTCTTTCCCAAGGCTAGCGAGCCCACAATCAAATCACAGCAATAACTAAGCGTGTAAACATCGCAAACCCGACTAAAAGTTCACTTCACGAACCGCTATCGCAAGCGCGCACACCGCGTCACCCTCCGGGGTCTGGCGACGGTAGTCACGTGCCCCACGAAGCGTTCGATGACCTCCGCCTTTCGAGCCACACAACTTCCCGTAATCTGGCTCGTGATCTCAGGCATTCCTATCGCGATAACGTCCGTGCTGAATACCACCGATTGAATAGAAACTTGGCCGAGCGAAGCACCGAAAATGAACTCAAACCGCACGCTAAGCAGTTCTGGCGGCCGCCATCTTGCATTGCGCCGCGACACCCAATCAGGAGGCCCGACCGGAGGACGAATAGCGCTTCAGCATCTATTTCTAGCTTCGTTTGTGCGTCATTTCTTTTCTGCCGTTCGTGCGTTTGTGAATGAACGAAGATAAAAGAGACGAGGAGAACCGGAAAGATGAACGCTCGGCCGATCTAACGATATCAAAATGGCCGCGCCCGATGGCACCGTTGCGGAGATACAGCGCTCCGAAAATCGCCGTTTTTTCGCCCTTTTGCGCTGATAGTTTGTCACCGCGCCTGGCAAAACTATTTTTTTATGCCACTTTGCGACGCTTTTCAGCGGAAAAACTTCGCAGACATACAGATTAGGAAACATAGAAGCCGAATATGTGGATTTCAAAAAAACGATGTTTTGGTCATTTTTCTGAAGTTGAAAGCCGCGTCCCCCCTTAAAGCATTTGTCGTGGATTTTAGGTGTTAACAAATCTAAAGAAACGTAACAATCAAGCTGCAGTGTATTGCTTGAAATTTCAAAAAGTTTTGTGGATTTTCATTATTACGAGGCAACATTGGGAGCAGGCTTTTCACAATCCAATCCATATCACGACACAAGCCAGTGAAAGCCAGCTTCTGTTCTCTATCTTGCATCTTCCAATTCTGTGAACGTTTGCTCATTGCATGTTTGCTGTGCCTCATACGCTCCATCTGTGTTTGCTTTTACGTGCAAATGGTGGACGTGTACATAGTTCGTCCTGCCTTACAGCATCGTTTGCTGATTCAGTTTCAACTGATACTCTTGCTGACAAAGCAGGAGATGCAGGCAACATTAACGAAGTTTTGAAATCAAACAGCCTGAGCAAAACAACACGAGAAAAAACTCTAAATACCAACCATGAAATAAAAAATAAAGCTGGGGCAGCAGTCATGCACCTGGTAGTGGCTATCTAAATGTGCAATATTGTGCTTAGGTATTGTGCAATAAAAGACTGTTGCATTGTGTTGAAAAAGCTATAAATAATCCCAGATAAAGCATTAGATGGGGCCTTGAAAATGTGTTTTCTGGTCCTTGAAAGTCCTTGAAAACCCTTGAATTTTTGCTTTTGAAGCCTGTGCGAACCCTGTAAGCCACATATTTAGCTTATATTCCTTGATTGATTGGTTGATTGTAGGCCTTAACGCGCCAACGCAACGCAGGCGATGAGGCGCGCCGTAGTGGAGGGCTCCGGATTAATTTTGACCACCCGGGGATCTTTAACGTGCGCCGAAATCTCGCACACACGGGCGTTTTTGCTTTTCGCCTGCTTAATTCCTTGTAGTCCATATATTTCTAAAGTTTTTCTGCTGAAAACTGTCGCTTTACAGTAAAACCTCGTTAATTTGAACTCTGTTAATTTGAACTTACGGTTAATTCGAACTCACGCCCTGGTCCCGGCACAGCCCTGTACATTTCAATGGGGGAAAACTGCCGATAATTTCAACCCGTTTGTATCCAGAACGATTAATTCGAACTGGGATCCCCTGGTTTCCATTGCTCCTCGCAGAAGTCGGCCCAGGGTGATTACAATCTGTTGCAAACCCAGACCAAATCAAGTTAACTTTAGATGCAAAAGAACGAAACAGGAAAACGAGCGTAGCGCGTGCTGCTGCGACAGCTACTTCGCTTCCTCAGCGGGTGCCACACCGCCGCCGTCAGCGCTCCGGCGAATGCCATTGCAGGTTTTCTTCCGCGGTCGCTGGTCTGGGTTTGCGATCACGTGGCGTGCGGTACAAACGTGCAGTAGGGCTTAATTTGCGATAACGAGTCCAGAGGTGGCTTCTTTGTTTTCTGCCCGCGCAGTGTGGCATGATGTTCATTCATTCTACCACCCGCCCGATAATTCGAACTCCGCTTAATTCAAACAATTCTATGGTCCCCTTCGAGTTCGAATTAACGGGCTTTTCCTATATTAGAAAAAAGCTTATTAGTTAGTGAAGCAGAATAATATTTATTTGAAGGGCAATATTTCTGCAGCGGCACCCCCTGGCACGGCCCATTTAGTATCATTATGATGGGCGACCCTTGTCTTCAGTGTTTCGGCCACCTCTTTTATTGTCACTCACAAGCAGCCGTATGGCCGGAAAAGATTTTGTTTCAAAGCCGACAGCTTGGCAGGTTTTAAGATGCTAAGGTGGCTGCACCAAGTGTTGCTGTTCTGTTGGTATGGCACCTCGAGAAAAGGCCTTCCAAGGCATGCGAGGAGGCCCTGGCCACTTTTTAAATCTGCATTTCATTGGTAGCAAAAGCTGTCTTGAGAAGGCACAGTGCATTACGAAGGTGGTATTAAAATAGTGCACAACTAACTGGGTGGTCTGTTTCCAAAAAGTTTGATCGGGATTTCAGCATGGACCTGGGAAGGCACAAAGTTTGCACTCATGGACCTTTAGGGACTGTGGGAGATAGTTGTCTGAAAGGAAGTTGGGGTTGCTTTCAGAGAGGTGTAGGCAGAGTGGGATGCATTACATGGTGACAGTGCCTCACATTGGTGGGTTGGGCAAAAGATCGTTGTTTGCAAGTGGCATCCTTTGCTCTTGCCTTTAAGGGGGCCATGCAGACAAAATAGAATTTTGTTTTATTTGAAAGATTTCGTGTTTTATAGTGCCCTCAGCACTTGTGTGGAAGCAAATGATGCTTTATTCGCTGACAAATTAATCAATTTAAGCTAAAATTGATTCTCCCACCAAATTGTGTGTTTCTGTGATGTCTGCAAGGACATCATATGTGCTGGTGAGCCTTGTTTACCGTTAGTCAACCCAGATGGCGCTACCGTACTGCAGCGGGCCGTTTTCTGCCTTTGTTTTGTTTTTGACCGTATTTGTACCTGGCTTGTTTTTGTTAAGGTAGAAAATCAACGTTTCGTGAAACATGGTGTTAGCTGAACAAATATGGTCACGGAAGACACCGTTGCTTTTGCCAATTGGCCAGTGTGGTCTGAAATAACCCCTAAGTGCCGCAGTGCTGTGCAGCTAAAGCAGCATAGTGCGCGCAGTACCAACAGCAGTACGCATCGGTACTTCTGTGTTTACTTTCGTAACATCCACTGTTTACCCCACCATTCTTGCTGCAATAAAAACTACAGTGGAATCTCGGTCATACGAATCTCAAGGGGCGGCAAAAATATTCGTATCACCCGAAAATTCGTATCATCAGAAAACGAGAAAAAATGGAAATATGCTGCGCATGCGACAGGCGGCGGCAATATGGCGTCGGCTCTTGCCGCGAAGAGGTGCAGGTAGCTTCAGCAACCGCTTCTAACCTTTTGTTAAAACGGAGCTCAATGTGTAAATTAAATTGCTCATGCGGGAAAGGAGCTGACAGTATGGGAGAAGCACTATAAAATGTCATCTACGCCAAATATCCACCGCGGAGGTGGCCCAGCCAGCTGCTGCTAGCGCTCCGAAATTGCCGCAATCACAATGAGGCGCGCGTCTCCCTATTGGCGCAAGTCGTGAGGCTCCTCCCAATGCAGTTAGCGGTAACCGAGGCAGAGGCTGGCGCCTGGGTGCCGGGCTGAATCGTCAGCGCGGGCGTCAAAAGAACGCGCGCTCATCGCCGACGCGACGCGCGCACACGAACTCAAGCCTGAACCGCATGCCATTCGGGCGCGTCGGCGTTTGCGCGCGCGTTCTTTTGACGCCCGCGCTGACGATTTCACCCCCATGTCAGATTTTACCTCGCTCGTAAAATGACGCGCGACGCGCGCGGCAGTGGAAGGAGCCTGCCGACTTGCGCCAACGGGGAGGCACGCTCTTCATGGCGGCAGTTTGAAAGCGCTCCGGACAGCCCGCTGGCTCCGCCGGAGATGTTTAGGCTTACCACGGTGGCGGATATTTGATAGGCGCTTTCCCTAGCCGCGCGGACGATGCTTTACAGTGTCGTTTTCGGACTCATCAGCTCCCTTACTTCATAAGCAACTTCTTTTGTTCTTTAAAGAGCGGTCAGAAGCGGTCGGTCGAGCCACCCGCCCTACTTCGCGGCCGTTGACGCCGCCATGTTGCCGCGGCTTACCGCGCCGCGCGCTGGTGGTATTCGCGGTGGCGTCAGCGCGCCTGTGGCTTGCGCGGCGCGTTTTCGTGAGCAGAAAACGCTCCATGCAGTTCACGCTTAATGATTTTGTGCCTGCGTGCGACCAAGGCCACACGGCCGCACATACACTCCCGCCTCCCGTCCACGCCGCAGTCATCTGCTCGCGGCTCGCGTGTTCGTATCACCCGCACCGGGTGATAAATGCGAACGGATCATCCGAATTTTTTTACATTGCGTACAATGCATTTTGGCCGGGGAATTTTGAAAATTCGTGTCACAACGAAATTCGTATCAACCGAATTCGTATCACCGAGATTCCACTGTATGTGCCCTAAATGTAAGTGCAAATATCTCGCTCAGCATGTTATAAGCCCTGCCTAACTTGCGTTTGCTCTTGCCGGCCTTAACCAATCGCACAGCTGGCACATATGACATCATAAGTTCTGTTGCAGGAAATGAGCTAGTAGGTCGCACGGCCATTTCCTTTTTCCCTAATTATGTAGCTTATTTAGAGAAAGTGCGTTAAAAAGGGGGTTCAGTATGGTTCTAATGAGGCAATCTTTCAAATGAACCAAACTTGCGTTTTGTCTTGTTTAGGTTTTGGGCTCATGTGTAGGGGGTCGTAGCATGGTTCCACAGTATGCCAACGAGGAATAACTAATTTCTGGTGTTACGAGTATGCCCGTAGCTGCCACGTCTTGTGCTACTACAGTCAGTAAGTACAGGCTGAGCCTTCAGTGTATGATGCCGAAGTGACTGCCTCAGCGCGCATGTGCATGTATGTGTACGGGCGCAGTAGTAACAGTGGCGTGTACGGTCTCCCCGTGCAGGGTGCAGCTCGCGCTTTGCGGCCAAGTCGAGCCTGTACGTGCACCTGAAGAAGCACGCCCAGCAGGGGGGCGAGCGGCTGGTGTACGCCTGCCCCGTGGGCAGCTGTGCCCGGCGCTTCCTCTCGCGGGGCGCCCTGTGCCAGCACATCGAGCGCTCGCACTCGCTCGTCGTCCTCGGTGAGCCACACGGCGGGACACTGGGGTGATTGATGGGAGACACTAGCCCTGGTATTCCGAGTCCTTCCTCCACTCCGTCCTCCGGTCGTGGAGATCCTTGAGATCGATTTCCCTATTCATAAGCATTGTGGAATCCTCCCCTCAGCCGAGTGGAGGGAGCAAATGGAGTGGAGGAGGGACTCAGAATACGGCCTTCCTCAACACGGAACCTGGCACGGCACTGCTTACGGGCCTCGTGTCATTGTGGTTACGCGGCCGTTACTGGCACCGTACACCAGGGGGGTGACAGGGGTGCCAAAAAAGCAGTCGGGAATGGACATGCTTTGTAAAAACCTTTGCCCCCTCGTCTTTGGTTCTGAAACTGAGCGAAGCCAGAGTGAAGGTTGAGCATTGTTCCCTCGCCCAACGTTGCTACCGTGCAGGCTATTATGGAGCCTTTCTGCTGGCTTAATTTTCTCATCCCTGTTGTGTGTGCGTAATTTTACCAAGCTAAAAATTTAGTTAAATAATGAATACTAGTGAATTCTTGACAAATGCATGCAGCAATGTTGTGTAATGGAGATTTGGTATTGGTAAAGATACATGAATTTCTTTTATCAACATCATCTTAAAAAAAAAAAGGCTTTTTTTTTTTTCTCGACACCATTAGCTTTGTCTTTGCTGTGCTTAAGCCTTTCTACACTTTTTGACCATGAGGAAGACAATGTGGTAACGGATATCATTCTCCTGGTTGGTAGTTGAGGGTTGCGAAATGGAAGACTACGCCCGATGCGAAAGCTCTGCTCAGTCATATGTGTTCCCCGCAATAAAAACAGATAGCTTCTGGCAGCACTAGTAACAAGATACTTTTTGTCTGACAGGATGTCGCAATATAAATGGCACGTCGAATTATTTTACTACTGGGATGCACTGTTGTAGTGCTGTAGACCACTGGCAAAATACAAGGTGCTGTGGAAGAACCTCTTTGTCCAGCTTTCAAAGATTGTGAAAGGCCAAAACTGGCACATAATGGCTGGGACAGTGTCCTCATTATTATAGGGCTTAGAGCACGTAGCACTTGGCACCTGCTGCCAGGCGAGTGGAAACCAAGGGCAGTTTTCCTGCCAATACAGCTGCATTCTGAATTGAAGTGGGTCACGTCTTCCTGCACCATGGGGGGTCGCACTGCTGCAACCACAGCTCTAAGCACTCCGTGGCCTCAGTGATTTTCAGTGACTGTGACCTTGTTGGGTTGTTCCTCCGGCAAAGAGTTGCACCTATCGCCAGAGCGCGATGTCTGCCGCTGCTAACATCACAGTAAAAAGTAAAAAGGCAACAGCTTTGTTGCCAAATGCAGCTTCTTTTGATCTGGATGAGGTGTTTTGGGAGCTTCGAAGTCGACAGCAAAAGTCTTTTTGGCAGCTTCGAAGTTGACAGGAAAACTCTGGTTTATATGCGTTTAACAGGGAGGGGGGGGGGGCTTTTTCATTTGAGGATGAAACCACTTTTACCAGGAGCTCACGTTTTAAACTGTGCTATGCTAACTGTTTTACACTGAGTTATGAGGGGCTGTCTAGTTGCCCATTATTGTTGCAGTACAGCTACTCTGGTGCAAGTCTTTTTTTGGATTCCTGCAGTACCGCCTTGTAGTGGTTCGGTGACTGGACTGCTGCAAATCGAGTTGAAAAGTGTGTTCTCCCGTTTGAAAGAGAACATCATGACTTCCAAAACTAGAAGTACTACAGTGTAGACTGCTTATAACGTATGTCATGGGAGCCACGAAAATCCGCACTATAAGCAGTACCGCACTATAAACAAACCATGCGCGAATACAGTCAAAACGCAAACTACCTTTCAATCATTCTTTGTTTATCATCACGCTAACGAGCGCCACCTAAAAACGGAAGTATGGTCTTTCGCATTAGACGCTGCTGCATAGTCTAAATCCTGAGCATGGCTTTAACTTATACTTTGTTTCTGTTTTTGAGGGATCTACGTTTACTAGCTTATAGAAGAATGGATGCCGCGGAGAGGGAAGCAGCCTAGGTTATGCCGGCGACACGTGATATGGAGGCAAGCCTTTTTTTTTTTTTTTCTGCACTTTTTTTTTTTTCTGCATCTGGTCCTGCACTTTTTTGTACAAAAACCTATGAAAAATCGAGGCCCATAAAAAAAATCATGTTCTGTATGTGGTTTTTATTTCAAATTCAATTCGACATTCGATTCAAAAGTTACTATTTTGCATTTGCACACATATACTAATTAAGCTAGCGTGGTATTATTGGTAGAACCATTTGTGCGCTGACAACTGTGACAGCAAAGCTAGAGTTTCAGTGGGCATCTGATAGGGCTGGCTCATTGCAGGTGTTCCCACCACCTATGCACACTTCAGTAGGTGGTGTGCCGAGTTGGAGAGCACACCAGGATGTGTTTCGCAGCGGTCCTTTCTGCTGCTTTGCTGCTGCTGCGTCTTCTGGCTGCACGGAGACGCCGACGACCTGAGCTCCCTCCCAGGTGCTTTGCCCCTAAAAGGTGCGCCATATCCCGTTTCAGACGACGGGCCGTCCCGGGAGGAGGAGGAGGCCGCAGCCGTGGCCTCGGTCTCGTCGAGCCGCCCATCGAGCCCCGACCTGTTCACCGGTCTGGTGCAGGAGAACCAGAGCGGGGCAGCACGCACCGACTATGCCCACCACGGACACCACCGCCTCCTGCCTGGTAAGAGGGAAGGGGTAACGGAGGAGACAGAACAGTTGAGGGGTCATGTGCAGGTCAAAAGCAGGCCACCTGCTACTCTGCCAGCATGGTTACGTGCGTGTACTGTAAAGGTACCGGGGGTCTTTCAAGGACCTGGCCCGAGCCAGCCAGTTGGGGCTGAGGGACGCGGAGTAGCAATGTGGGAAATGATACAGCAGCCTGGTTATGAACATTTCACTAGAATAATTGCCTATGTACTGCTTTTGTGCTTGCCATTGCTGGATGAGCTCGGCTCATGGTGTGCTCGTCACTGTTGGGAGGGAGTAACTTACATCGTCAGTGCTCTCCCCTAGTCGATCATCTTCTGTGCCATTCATGGCGGGACAGAGAACGCTACATGTTTGGGATCCACGCGCACACTTGAAGAGACGCTCTTCGGTTGGTTGCCCCGTCCGAGTTTTTTCGTGGCTGCATGCGGCCATCCACTTGGAGTAGCACTGCTGAAATTCTATTTTGAATGGCCAGTTACAGAAACTCAAACATTTCGTGGCTGCAGCTGTGCTACTCTGGAGGTACACACCACTTTTCTAGAATACCCACAGCAACTCTGTAGGCGTAACACTTGGGTTTGGGGTGTGCGGTACAAATCGGTACCTGCTGAGTGTCGGTTTAAGCTATTAAACCCCAAGATGTGACGTTAGGGCTAATGTCCTAAACCTGAAAATGGAAGTTAGTCCTAATGTCATGTGGCTAACAGCCTCAGGGCACGCAGAGAAATGCCATTCTTCTCGTGACAGATTCTTTGGTTGTCCAAGTTTTCCCAGCCGTGTCGACCATGTCAAAATGGAGCAATCATATAGAGCCGCCTTCATAATGCGTGGGACCCAGGTTCGTTCCGACCACGGGAAGCGTTTTTTTCTTTCACTGCACCAACAATCATTCATTGTCGTCAGAGAAAGTTGGCTTTCCAGCAGGGCGTATTGGCGTACAACGGCATAAGTGAGGACACTAAAGCTTTGCTTTAAAAAGTGGCGACTGCCCATGACGAGCTTAGGTCGTAGAAGCCTGAGGCTAACAGTCTTCATGGTTCCTCTGGAACTGCATAGTGGATCCCTCTCCCTGAAAAACATGTCTGGGTGTTTTCACAAGAGATCTGAAAGGCACGTCCGGTCGACATCCTTATTTTTGATAAAGCTTTTATATGTAGCTCCTTGTGCGCAGGGGAAGTTTTTGTATGTGAAGTTTTGTATATGTGAAGTTTTTTTTTGTAGAAAAAAAAGGTTCCCTTTCTCAAAAAAAATTCCCAAAGCCACCTCGGCTTACTGGCGCGTTGAACGGCTCGCGGAAAACGCGGCTCGCGCAGGTATCGCCCTGGTTCATTTTATGTTAAGAATTTGCATTCTCTCAAATGACTTGCAGTACTTGTCTTGACGCACAAACGAAGCTACAAATATATGCTGAAGTGCTATTGGCCCTCCGGTCGGGGCGCGCTAAAACGACCCTCCTGATTGGGTGTCGCGGCGGCAACGCAAGTTGGCAGCCGCCTGAACTACGTAGTGCGCGTTTCTGAGTTCATTTTCGCTGCTTCGCTCGGCCTAGTTTCTGTTCAGTCTGTGGTGTTCAACGCGGACGTTATCATGATGGAAATGCCTGAGATCACGAGCCAGATTGCGGGAAGTTTTGTGGCTCGAAAGGCGGAGGTCATCGAACGCTTCGTGGTGCGCGGGACTCTACCTTCGCCAGACCCCCGAGGGTGACACGCAGTGTACGCACTTGTGATAGCATTTTGCGAAGATAACTTTTAGTCAGATTTGTGATGTTTACATGTTTAGTTATTGCTATGTTTGGCTGTGAGCTTGCTAGCCTTAGGAAAGAAACGGTTGACTCGTAAAACGCTGCATCGTTCATGGCATAGCCGCTGCTCATTGGAGCATCACATGACTGCGCAACTGGTTAAATTGAATGCCAGTAATTGTAATTAATACCTGCGACATTACATTTATATCAGGGATAAAATCAGGCATCCATATCAGAGATAAAATACGATATGTCGTGGTAAACGTGCCCCGCGATTGCGCGCGAGCCATATCGCCTTTCTTGCGCAATGCTTCCTCTGCACTTCTAATAATCATGGAAACAGGTTTGAGTTAAGAATATAGGAATAAAAATATGTTCTCTGCATTAACAACGTACCCTACTGTCGCAGCATGTAACAGTGAATTATTAGGGAAATTATTGATACCGATGCATACATCTATGGCTTAGGGCATACTGGCTGTGCTGTGAGAAATATTGGATGCCTTGAATGTCAGAAGTACTAAAAAATGTGCATGCATTGAAGTTGGAGTTGAATATTATACCAAGCTTCAAAGTAGCTCATTTGCATCCTTGTTGTATGTAAACTTTTGGCAATGAACACCTGCACTTATGAGTACTAAGTTGCTGCTCCAGGCAAGATTATGAAACAGAAAAGAAGCCAAAAGTCAGTTTTCAAATTTAACTCTTTCGCTACCGCCGGAAAATTGACTAATTTTAGGGGTCCAAGAAAACATTTTTTCCCTGCTAAAAAATTGGTTAGGCACTAATTGCAGGAGCACAAAATGCAGATTATTTAACGGCATTTCCAATAATACCAGTTTTTTAGAGATTTTTATATATCATAGTTGTAAAAAAAAATATCAAAACCAAAATTTTTGTCAAATTGTCGAAAAAAAATGATAAAAAAGGAGTTGTGTATATCAAACCACTGGTAGTAGAAAAAAATTAGAATATACATTTTGTAGAAAAACATTTCAAAAACACGCCCTAGAAAAAATGTCGACTTGCGCGGAACAGTTTGTCAGATATAAAAAAAAAATGTTAGCATGCACGGTGCTCGTGTGATGCGGTGAAGCCCAACCTGCAATTCAAAATGTGCAATTTCGGGTGGTTTCCTGGAATAAATCGGTTTGTCATTATCAGAGGCACCAATTTGCCCCCACATAACGTAAAAACATCTTGTCAATGGCTGACTTTGCATTTACAGCGAGCACAATATTTGGGACAAGCACGCGATGCGGAAAAACACATGCATGAAGTTGAAAACGGAACGCCGTGGCTGATGCTTGTTGTCGTTCACGGCCAGTTATCTCTCAAAACATAAAGCTGAGCTTTATTATCATCTTCTTACTCGCAATTGTAGCCTTGCTCGCAAAAATGAGGTACGATGAGCTAGAATCGTGCCCTGCGATTTTGGCCGAGTAGCAGTTGCGCGCTGAAAAAGATCAGTACAACGAGCCTCCTCTATTGCAGCGCCACCTAACATTTTTCAAATGAAACAGTACAAAAACTTATTAGAGACTCGTCCGAATAGACAGTTCAACTAAGCAGCAACATTAGACACCCGAATATACCCTTGCATGGAAACGAAACTGGAAGGCGAACAGCTGGCAGTGTAAGGCCGGTTTGAAGCGCTGTCCTCGGTGGAACAGATATCTGGCGACTGGGTGTGACCTTTTGACTTGCATGTGAAGTTCTTATCGCAGAAATCGGGTTAGGGTGGGGGGAAATCAAGAGCGCCGTGCTTTGTTCGAGGATAAGTCGCGGACGCTTCAGGCGCCATGGCAGGTAGCCTTGAAGTTGGGTAACTGCGTAGTAGCACTAAATATGAATTTCGCGATGCAGAAACGAAGCCGAAACTGTTATAAACTGTTTGCGAATGGTCCTGGGGTAAGTAGAACTACCACAGTACTTAGAACAACGTGCGCAAAGGCAATAAAACTGCCTAAAATCATAAAGTAGCTTTGCAACCAGGCACTGCTTGAGATTTTCAGCCGATTTCTGGGATTATTACTGTCAGAGCGCGAACCTGACGATTGAAAATCGTTTGCTAGTTCCCCATTCACGCCCTGATAGCAAAAAACAAGCGCTGGTACAGAGTAATTACGAGTTGCACGCATTCTTCGTTGGTAGCCGTGACGCGCGATGACCACGCCCCTTTTCCACACCCAGGTGATTCAAAAGCGTGTCAAAATCACGTGTTCGTTGCAAAAATGAAAACAAAACTGATTTTGAAAGGCCATTTTCTGATCTAACTCCGAACAGCTTTACTTGTTCGAGAAACGCCTGGAACGCTATGAAAAGGCGCTCCCAAAAGTATCGATCAAATTGATCGATTTTGATAGGCGCGGTAGCGAAAGAGTTAAGTAAAAAAAAATGCTTCACTTGTTGCCATGGTGACAACACTGCAAAGGGAAGTTGTCCAGTGCGATACAGCCAACCAGCTAACCTACTTTGCATTGAAAGCCACCTCCCCCTCCATTTGGTCTGCGTCTGCAAACTGGGCCATGTACTCTTCACAGAGGAGCTGAAAATGGTGTTTTGTGGAAAGAGAGGCTGTAAAAGGCACTCCAATTTCAAGGCAAGGCCTTCCAGAAGCCCCATGTTCAAAAGGACACGAAAGGCTACAACCCTGACAACTTTTGATAAGTGAAACCTATTTTGCAACTTCGGAAGCCGTTTTCTCAGAAGTTCTTTGCCACCTGTGGCGCTTGTTCCAAGGATTTCTTTGTGACCGATGGGTCTATTTTGATTCCGTTTTTTGCATTACATTCTTTGATAAACAGTTCAGGATGTGACACTCTTGGTTTTCCAGGTTTACTTTTTGTGATTTTTTTATTTGAGTAGTCGTTCACAGCCGACATGCCTGTTGTACATTAACCGCTGAAAAAATTAAAACTAAAAAACATTGTGTTGTAAAAAAAAATTCAAAGACTGTCACGACCTCGTCCATATTTGGGAATGCAAAGCACTTTGAACAAGTTTCATATTCTGTTTTATAAGCCGCTCAAGCTCTGTGCAAGCTGAACAGAAAGAAAGTTTTATAAGTAAAAATGTTTTCCAAATATGACTGAAATTTTTATGGTTTTATTGCAGAAGAATTTCCAGTTGCTGTGCCAATTTTTATCGAAATCCACAAAAAAAAAAAAAAACAAAGAAGTTGATTATGAGAGCCCCCATAATGCTGTCGAACATGGCGTAAAACAGGCTGACATCGCCAGAAGTACGGGCCTGTCTAAGCAGACAGTCCGGTCCGCTCGACCGTCAAGAACAAGGCCGCTGGCAAAAAATCCGACTCCAGTGAGATTGAAGGACAGGGCTTCCGAATATGCGAAGGGGCACACCCGGAGGTCGGGTCTGCCCGAGACAGTTTTTTTTTTTTTTTTTAATAACAACGGACTCTCGTTCAGTGAAGTTCGGCATTCATTATTCCTGTGCATGCATCGTTCCTGTTTCGTTCTATGAAAAAGGTAAGAAATGCCTCAAGCAGGGGGATGTTTCGCATTGATTCTGTGCAATCTGCCACTGGTCGTGCGCAGTCCAACCGGTCTAACTTTCGATTTCACAGCTGTCCTTCATCAGACTATTTTGTATCAGCTGTTTTAGTGACCAGACTAATGCCCCTGTCACATACATTTACAGCAAATGTCATTTGCCCTAAATGTCAGTAGTTAGGTGCTACATGACAATACGAAATGATATTTCAGGCGAATGCCATTTAGCGGCTAAAAGAGGTTGGGAAGCTCATTCAGCGGCCAAATGAGTAGCCTCGACAGCAGTCGCGCGTCACCAGACAAGTTCAGCAACAAACAAAAGAATACTGTTTCTAAAAACTGTCAGTAAACTTATATTTTCCCCTTCATATTGTTTTCCAAATAAAGACAGACAAACAGGTACTTAAAAAAAAATCTCGTCCCCAATGCGCGCGTTACCCTGATATAGATTTCTTGCAGTTTTGCATCAGCTTGTGATGTCAACTTGTCACAAAAAAAAAAAAACGGTGATTTTCTTCTTTTTATGTAAAGAAAAGAATTATTTGTTTTGTTTCAACAAACTTTTGCAGTCTACCCTCTGAACCCTTAATCCAGAAAAAAAACATCCGCTGTAGCCGAAGTATGCAGTATCCGAACAAAAGGGGGGGGGGGGGGGGTGTAGTATGAGCGCGCAGATACATAGTCATAGTACAGACACTGTTTTTTCTACATGTCTGCAGCACCTCTGCACAGTGTTCACGTGAGGGCAAAGAATCGCCTAACACTGTTTACTGCCGGCACTTGGAAAAGGCATGCGTCAAGTGTGTAAAGATGCATGATAAGCTCAGCAAATAAAGCAAGAATATAACTAGGAGCAATGATTAACCAGCTATAAAAATCAGTCGTTGCCATCAGAATTAGCTAGGCTCTTTTAAATCCCTTCGTGACGAGGCAGGTTTACTCGAAACCGTTCGTCAAACAAATCGGATCGCTGCCTGACGTTTCCCCAAGGCAGCTTCCACATTTTGTTATGATTTTAGTCTGATCATTGAAACAGCTGATAGGAAATAAAGTGACGAAGGACAGCTGTGAAATCGAAAGTTAGACCAGCTGGAGTGCGCACGGCCACCCGCAGATTGCACACAACGGATGGGAATCAACCCCCCTACTTGAGGCATTTCTTACCTTTTTCACCGAAGCGAACGGGAACGATGCATGTGTGCAAATAATAAAGACCGAATTTCACTGAACCCGAGTTCTTTATTACATAAAAAAAACTGACGAGGGCAGACTCCGCTGCGGGTGCACCACATAGCGTATTCGATAGCGCTGTTGTTCAATCTCACCGGAGTCGCGTTTATCGGCAGCAGCCTTGTTCTTGACGGTCAAGCAGAATGTCTGCTTAGAAGTACAGGCCTGTACTTCTGGCGATGTTGGCCTGTTTTTCCTCATGTTCGACAGCGTTAATTTTGCTTAATTTATCCGACAGTGAAATCAGCTACACTGGCACTGGCTTGGCTCAGCTGCGCCAACAACCCAGCTGCCAACAAAGTTGCCAGACATAATTTTTCTTGCCAAGCTAAACACAGAAAAAGCATATTGGGTGCCGGCCCCGTGGAAGTCCGCTATAGACATTCAGTCAAAAAAAACAATTTTCGCCTAAAATTTAGTCTGTTGTAGCCAATAGTCTGCTCTCGCTGGGTCCATTATGAGCGAAGTGGACTCCATTTAAAATGCACGGGGACCAGACAAACCAACAGAAATGGTCTGTTGTAACCGGAAGTCCGTTGTTGCCGGACCCGCTGTAACTAGCGTAGACCGTATGTGCAAAAGCATTCTAGACGCACTTGAACTATACTTTTGTAATTTTGCAAACTTGATAATTGTCACTGCTTTCAGTATCAAATGGCGTTTCTTTGGATGTGTAGACCCGCATGGCCAAACCGAATGTAATTAACTTTGAATGACATCAGATTTGTCATGTGACGGGCATAGATCATTAAAACTGCGGAAGCTGTCTTGGGGGAACGTTGGGCAGCTATCCGAATTGTTTTACAAATGGTTTCGGGTAAGCCAGCCTCCTCGCTAAGGGTTTGAAAAGAGCCTGACTAATTTTGCTGGCCTTAACTGATTTTTATAGCTGATTAATAAGTGCTCCTAGTTAGATTCTTGCTTTATTTGCTGAGCTTAACGTGCGTTTCCACGCACTTGACAGCATGTGCTAGGCCTTTTCAAGGGTGCGGGTGCTAAGCTTCGAAAATAGCTTTGGGTGATTCTTTTACCCCGCCTGAATGCTGTGCAGAGATGCTGCAGGGGTGTCGAAAGTACGAATTGTCTGCAGCAATTGTATGCTGTACTGGTCACAGTTTATACCCCCCCCCCTCTTTCAAATACTGCATACTTGGGTACAGCAGACTTTTTCCCGATTAAGAGGGACTGTTGTAATGGGCGTAGACTGCACTTCGTTTCCATTTTTTTAAATGAAAGATGCGTGGTCGAAGAAAAGACAGTTTCTCGACCCACGTCTTTCCTTTAAAAACTACATAGGGTGGAGGCTTTCTTCCCTTGGCAATTAGTGTGCATTTTCACTTTTCGCCGCCATTTGTGTACACATGGTTTCTGCACCTTTCGCTCAACGATGCCATTTTCTGGCCCGTTGAACCATGTCAGCGTTGCCGATCTGTAACTGATCGGCAGCATGTTGATACAGCGGTAGAATTTAATTTTCACTATTTGAGCTTTATACTCAGTTGGCAGCTGCTGGAACAGCATCGTGCAATGGCGAATGGAGAGTTTGTGCCCATTCATAAAACGCTGCACTAAGATGGCAAGTTGGGCAAGTTGAAAAAAAAAAAAAAAGACGAACAGCAGTATCGTGCTTGTCTCTCGTCTTGTCCCCGTGTTTCGAGTGCTGTTTTTTTTTTCTGACATTGGCACATTGTGCAATGAAACACGACAGGCGATCACCAGGAGCGCTGCACCAATTGAAGTACAGCGACCTGATCATTTGCACCATTGGTACAGGGGGGAGACAGCTGCGCGTATTGCGCAGTTTTGATACAAATTTGTTTGCCTGCGCCGGGCTGCTCCAATAGCTTGAAAATTGCAAAAATTGCGCCAAACTGCTCCAAACTGCTCCAAAACAGTCCAAGAGCCAAGCAAGGTTCGCACAGGTCCTTGAAAACCTTGAAAACCCTTGAATTTAGAAGTGAAAATTTCAAGGCCTGGAAAGTCCTGGAATTTTTAAAGGGTCCTTGAAAACCCTCGATTTTTCTGGAGGTAACCAATGGCCCTATCTTTTCACAAGAATTTGAAGTGTTTGTCGTGCATTTTAGGTGTTAAAAATGTAAAGAAACATTGTAACGATCAAGTTTCAGTGTATTGCGTGAAATTACGAGTTGTGGATTCTCATTATTACGAGGCAACATTGGGAGCAGCACTCCTCAATAGAATTCATGTCACGATACAATCTCGTGAAAGCCGGCTTCTGTTCTCTATCTTGCATGTTCCATCTAGTCTGTGGACGGCCTTTCATTGCATGTTTGCTGTGCCTCATACGCTCTATCTGCGTTTGCTTGTACGTGCAAATGGTGGACGTTGTACATAGTTCATCCTGCCTTGCAGCAACACTTGCCGAGTTAGTTTCAGCTGGAACTCTTGCTGGCAAAGCAGGAGATGCAGGCAACATTAACTAAGTTTTGAAATCAAACAGCCTCAGCAAAACACCAAGAAAAAAGAAAAACCTCTAAATATAAACTATTAAAAAAAATAAAGCTGGGGGAGCATTCATGAACCCATAGCGCCTATCTAAATGTGCATTAATGTTCTTAGGTATTAGGCAATATCAAAATTCTGCATTGTGTTGAAAAAGTTATAAATAATCCCAGATAAAACATAAGATGGGGACCTTGAAAATGTGTTTTCTGGTCCTTGAAAGTCCTTGAAAACCCTTGAATTTTTGCTTTTGAAGCCCGTATGAACCCTGGCCAAGGCTTTTATCTCTTCTTCAATTTCAGTGGAGAAAAATGCTTACTGATGACATAGTTTTCCCGAGGTGATGCTGTTTGTAAAGGTTTAATTGATTGATCATTTAACAAAAAGCCCACATTGCCCCCGACATAGTTCTTTTGAAAGTCACAATGTCAGTTTGCACATGTTATATTCTGTGCGTTTTCAAAGTTTTCTTATCAAAAAACATTGCAAAGTCCTGTAGAAAAAATATTACATGTACTGAGGCGACAAACTACTTGTGCAAGTAGGTGAAAAAACGACAATTTTTGGAGTGCCGTATTTCCGGAACGACCTTAGTGGGCGCCGCCATCTTGGTGTGGTGAAGATTCGAAAACATGGCCGCCTGGCGAAGCAGTTGCTCGTGGTTGAGGCCGAGTGCTCTTTGCCTATTTGTACCGTGGTTGTGGTTGTGGGGGTGGCTTGGTCTGCATTCAATCGTCTGATGTGTTGCGGAAAGTTGCGTGACTCGAAAGACAGAGCTCATCTACCTAAAACAACGTGGTGCCCCCGAATTCGCCGTGTGAGGCGCAGTGTGTGCTTGACGTGAAATTTCGGACTCATTGCAGTGTTATAAAAAGCTGAATTATTTCTGCCTTTGACAGCGAGCTTGCGAGCGGGGGGAATGGGACGATCGCCACTGCAGAAGTGGCGGCGCAGGCTACATCGCCGCAAATTGTCCAAACAGTGTCCGATAGCGGGACGGGCTTCATATATCTGAAGTGAAATTTAATGTCAAAAGGGAGGTGGTGAAACATACCAAAGTTACCCAGATTACGATCGTAGTGAACGTGCACTTTGGGGATTGAAATGGGAGGGCTGGGAAAGGGAAGGGCGGGTGCGCCGATGGGTGCGCCGACTGTGCTGTCGCTTTGCGCAAGCTTTGCCTTGGCTCTACACTTGTGCGTAAAGCCGAGTCTGGGACTACAAAAATAGTAATTTCGGCATTCACATGATAATAAAAATTCCTTCCGATTGCTTAGTTTTTCAATTCGATATTTTCAATGGAGCTCCATGTACGCTATTTATGCATAGAGCCTAAGAATTTAAAAATGGTTTGTAAAAAGGTATGCAGTTCGTACCTTGTGATACTCGTAGAAAATCTTTATTGAAAGGCTGTTCCAGTGTTAGGTACGTTCAAAACTGATTAAAAAGTGCACCCCCCCCCCCCCCCCCCCCCCCCGAGTTGCCAAAAAACAAAAAATTGATTTTTTATGTTCATAAGGTGACATAATAAATGTCCTTTACCAAATCATGGTTCTTCTGCTCCAAACTCAAGATTTCGCTGCTCCAAAAACTGCTCCCAAATCTGATTCAGCTGTCTCACCCCTGGTAGGGGCGAGGATGGCAGTGTTTTCAGAAGTGTTTAGAGCAGTGGAGTCTTCACTTCATATCACAGCAAATACCTGATAGCCGCTTTCACTAGCAGGATGGGTGATTCATAGTCTTTCGTGAGACATTCATATGAAAAAAACTGACGCTGATGTAGAAGATTATGTGAAATGGTGGTTTCACTAGCTGCATCTAGCTGCATGCAGCATGCGACTCAGGATTTAGTTAAAGGATCGATGGTGAATTGCTCCGAATGAATTTTTATGCTGCATGACAGGGAGGAGGGTGCCTTTTCATGCACACATTGTACTTGGTAAAAGTTTTTAAAATGGCCTAGATAGTTCCTTGTGACTTGCGAGTAGACAAATTCACTAAAACAGTTTTATCTCCATTTTTTTTTGTCAGAACACAAAAGGTATATATTAGTAGTATGGCTGAACACAAAAGGTATATACTAGTAGTATGGCTGTACTTCCCATTTTTCAGATAGGACTGAAATATTTAGTAGTACAAGTTGCATAGGGGACCAGATGGATCCACTGTGTGCAACGTAATGAGCATCTGTGTAAAATAAACTATCAGGGAGCAGAAATAGTGTGCTCAATCTCAAAACGGTCAGGGAACCTTGAACTCAGAAAAACGTAAGGGAAGGCCCTCAAACATGAAATGTCTGCATTGAGGTCTTTAAGCTAGGCCTCTCCTGCTGTGCAAGTTGTGTCTTTACGGCCCCATCAAACATCCCACCAGTGTCAGTCCGACCTGCTTACAAAGCAGTTACTTTGCATGCTTCCACAAGGTTGTCGGTGATAACTTCACTGGCTGCGACGTGTCCTGTTTTTAAAGTATTTTAGTGATGGGTTTTGGGTGTACCCAAGGATTCCCTAAAAGTTCAACAGCTGATCATGTCCAGGGCTAGTCGTACATGCAGAAAAGGGTGCTCTGGTATTGACAGTGAAACCGTCGTGCTGACCAGGTTCTAGTCCGGGCACTCCCAACCGGTCGTGACAGCGCAGTGCGTTGCATATGCAGCAAAAATGACTGCTTCAGGCTACTTGTCCTTTGGACAGCTGATTTTTAGTAGAGATGCGAGAAGACCTTCACTTGTTGATGACACCTCATCAATAATGAGGTTGCTCTTGGGCATGCTGTAGACAGGGTTGCCAGATCCTCGAAAAAAAAAGGTGCCAAAAATTGACCAAAGTTGCCAACTGGCTGTAGTCAATTTATTTTGGAGCCAGGAAAGTAGCCAGGTGCAATTGAAGCTTGTTTCCACTGTTCTGGCTGCTCATCGCAAAAAAAAAAAAAAACAACCCAACCAAAAAACATCATCTCAACTTTCGGCGCATCACATTCAACTAGGGAGTCGACTAGTTCGGAAAACTCAATTTTACATACTCGAGTTGACTGTTGCCAGAATTTCCCACGGCACCGAGAATGTAGTTTGTGACTCCTTTCAGTCGCAGTCCAAATTTGATACTGAGGATTGCGAGGAACAGTTCGTGTGACATTGTTTCGTAAGTCGCTTTTTGTGAGAGCGATGGCTGAAAATACCCTTTCTGCTTCTGCGTTCGATATAGGTAGAACAAGGAGCTTTATTCCGCTGTCTGCAATGTCTCACATTGGATTAGCACCTGATACATCCTGGTAGGCGCATATTTTGGTCCAGAATTCAATAGCTGGCATGTCTGCATTCGCATCGTCAACTTGTCGAAGGCGCTGTACGTGCTCCCCAATACAGTGCGCAGGGCAACTAAATACATGGCAACTAATACATGGCAACTAAATACATGGCAACCAATGATTTAGTGCTCGAAAGACGTTTCTGAAGATCAGAGGCACAAGCCTTGAGGGAAGCAAAACAGCGCTGTTTCAACAACAGTTGCTCTTCGCTGGCGAGAGGCATTTATTGCTTATTGTTTTGTATTGCGTATTGTTTATTGAAAGCTTATTTGGTTTTGTTCCACCGCAACGACTGTATAAGGAAGCGCCACGTTGTCGTAGGAAGATGTCAGTAAGAGTGAAACAATGTATGCTGTTCAGGGAAAGTGGGCACGGGGACAAAGAAACGTAGGTTATTGCTTTTGGAGTTAAGCGGAGATGTTTGGCAGAGCATAGGTGGGGATGTGGTTCAGTGCCGGCAACAGGTGCGATCGGCAGGTCAACACAAAGGATGCCGGAGGCACAGTCGATGACGGCGGTGTGATCAGAAAGTCGATGCTAAGAATAACGTCATGAGCGCAGGCGTCTAGGACGGTGTATAGAACTGGAATTTTATGTCCAGCAATGCCAACTCTAGCGGTGCACAGACCTGCTACGGTGGGTGTCTGGCCGTCGGCGACTCTTACAATGCTGGACAGAGCAGGTGTCGCAACTTTGTGAAGGTGGTGGCGAAAATGCGAACTCATGACCAAAATATTCGCACCCGCGTCTATTAATGCGTCCACACGAAGACTGTCAATATCAACTTCCAACTAATAGTGTTTCGTCGTCACAGTGAAGAGAGGATTTTCAGGCCAAGTCGGAAATGCAGCATCATCCCCAGGAGCTGCATGGGCTGTTTCCCTGAGAGGTAGTTGCGTACAAAGCAGGCGGTGAAGGGCGGTGATGTTGGGGCGAGCAAGGCTGGCGACATTATGGGGACGGTGAGCGGCCAAAACAGTTGCTGCGGGTACTGCCGGAAATGTCATGTTGCTGGGAGCCAGACATGAATTGATGGGGCCTATCGCTGGAGTAACGTGTCTCAGAAAACCTGAGCTGCGGCGGCGATGACCAGCGGTACCGGCAGTAGCGGGACACATGGCCAACGCGAGAACAAATGAAACAGATTGACCGGTCATCCGCGGTTCTCCATTCCCTAAGGCTGCGGCGTCTGTAACGGGGTGGTGTGTCATAACAGCGGAGCATTCCGCTCCGTGAAAAGGAAGCGGGAGAGCTGTCAGGCATGTGTGGGCACGCTAGAGCACGCACAGGGTGAATTTGCCCAGGTTGGCAAATTAAGTGTCGCAGTTGGGACGTTCCGGTCATGGCTACACTGAGGTGCGATAGCCGGAGCCATGGCCTCGATTTCACGGTGCACTATCGTCGTCAGCGGCTCGGTATGTGTCCAGAGGTCACGTGTCGGCGGTGGACGGGGTGGCATTGCCACATCCGCACATGACGAGGTTGCCGCGGTGTGAGGGAGCCAGATGAACTTGTGCGTAATACGACGGCACTTCAAACCGGCAGCATTCCTTCAGAGCGGACTCAACCGTCGTGCAATCTTTGCAAAGCAGCAAATTAAAAGCATCATCAGCAATGCCCTTAAGCATGTGCCCAACCTCGTCGGATTCCGGCATGCTCGGATGCACTTTTCAGCAGAGTGCCAAAACATTTAGAATGTAAGCCACGTAAGACTTGGTGGGAAAGTGGACGCGTGAAGAGAGGTCGTTCTTTTTCATGGACTTGCTGAACAAATCACGCAGTGCCTGTTTTCATTGATCCCAGCTTGTCAGCCTCTCTTCATTGGTTTGGAACCACACCAGAGCGGGGTCTTTCAGATGGGAGGGTATATTTGCCAACATGAATGTGTCATCCCACTGGTTGTGGGTACTGACTCGCTCGTACATGTAGAGCCATTAATCGATCTCCACATCGTCAGCGCCAGAGAAAAAGCCGGGGGTCACGGGGAGGGGATACAGTCGAAACCCGCAATAACGAAATCACCGGGGAAACCGGAAAAATTCGTTTTCGCAAGAATTTCGTTGCCGCGAGTACGAGACATAAAAACAGTGATATGGCCAGCAGAACGAAAATTTATTGCCAGAAGTCGGTCAACTTACTTTGCCGACCCTTGCCATGCAACAACTTCAAAGCTCCCCCTTCGCACTGAAAAAAGGGGTCCATTGCCACGTCATCGTCATGTGCGCCGAAGAAGGACCGAAGTGTGTCGAGGGCGTCCAAAACAACCTGCGGGTTGGGTTTCTCCGCGTGCTTGTCTTCTTGGTCCTCGGTATAGTCAGCTTCGCACACGCTTTCGATAATGGCCTCGTCGGTCATTTCTTCGCGCACGACTACATCGTCATCGGCGCGAACGAACGCATCAAGCCACTTTTGCCGAAACATCCTCCGTGCAGTGGCATGATTGCCTATGGTGAAGCTGTGTATACCAGTGTACACCATATTTACTCGTGTAATGAACCCACTTTTTTCGCCCAGAAAACAGAAAATTCTGCATGAATGGGGGGGGGGATTCATTATGCAAGAAAAAGTTGCAGCAGATTTTTAAAAGTTTTAAATTTCATACAATGAAGATGCTAATAGAAGTGCTGTCAAAACCTTACCTTTCTATGTAATGAATCTCTTTTTTTTTTTTCACAACATGCTAGTGGCCCCCGTACTGGCCATCGTCCCCCTACTTGCCATGGAGCTGTGCTCCCCGGCTGCTTCACATTTGCCATAGGCCCACAGTGCATACCTTCTGTGCCGTGCCGTCGAGGCACTCCAAAACTTTTTTACCCACACCAGGAAATTTCCCTTCTTTTGGCCCACAAAACACACTGCGATCCCTGTTCATTGTCCAAACCTCTTGTTTTCTCCAGTCGGGTACGCGCATTGGGTCAACTGTGAAGTGCCGCCCAGCCACGCCATTTCGATGTGCTTCGATGAGAAGAAGTGGGGAGTACGTTTGGGGCTTTGTTAAGGGGGGACACTGGTCTTGAGGACATTTTTGTTATTTTTTAACCTCTGTGCTTGAGATTTACACATTGGGTGTATTTCAACATCCTGAGCACAAATATGCAGTCAGTTTTCGTCTACGGGGTGTAAGTTTAGAGTTGTGCAACATGTTATGTCACTCCATTTCGGGCAATTTTTTCATTATGTACCTGTAAAATACTCAAATAGCTTTTATCCCTTTGTGCTCTAGAAGGACCAGGGAGTGCAACTATACCACTGCAGTAATTTTATCATGGTTTCTGCAAACACTGTGAAATTTGTAAATGTCAGGTCATCAATTGACAATGTTTTTGTAAAACTAACTGCATAAAATCTTGTGCCAGCAAAAACAAATTCTGTACTTTTGCGGCTTTATTGCACTGTTAAGTTCATAAGCTTTCGAATGCAGCAAAAATGATGTAAATCGAACCAGTAGATCCTAAGATATTGTACCCGACAGCTGACCATGTGGGAAAAAAATTGGTTCTGAGAAAACAAGGCACGAAGTTTGCAAACATAGGCAAAAATGGTCATTTAGGCGACTTCAAAGGGCAACAGCTTTGTGAACACTTATGATACAGCTATGATATTTTGCAGGTACATTCTTTGGGACCTGTAGACTGCAAATAAAATTAATACAGAAAATTGATTTTTTGGCAAATTTTCGGTCCTCAAGACCAGTGTCCCCCCTTAACACGCCGCGCGCTTTCATAGCGCCAAATGCAGCGGTGAGATAGCTGCGCAGATTGCGCAGTTTTGATACAAATGTGTTTTCCTGCGCCAGGCTGCTCCAAAAGCTTCAAAATTGCAAAAATAGCTCCAAACTGCTCCGAAAGAGCATAAGAGCCAAGGATTTTAACGCTCCCGTCAATTTCAGTGGGGGAAAATGCTTACTGACGGCATAATTTTCCAGCACCTTGAAGGTGATGCTGTTAGTAAAGGTTTAGATTATTCCATAAAAAACCTGCATAAAATTGTCCACGGGATAGTTTTTTCGAAAGTCACAATGTCGGGTTGCACATGTTATATTGTGCGAATTTTTAAAGTTTTCCCATATAAAATTTTCACAAACTACTTGTGCAAGTTGATCTTAAAACAGCAATTTTGGGAGCGCCGCATCTCCAGAACGACATTACTGGGCGCCGCCATCTTGGTGCTGTGAAGATTGGATAACATAGCCGCTGGGCGAAGCAGTTTCTCGTGGTTCAGGCAGAGTGCTCTTCGCCAATTTCTACCGCGGTTTTGGTTATTGGGGTGGCCGGGTTTACATTTAGTTGTTTGACCTATTGCGGGAAGTTACGCGACTCGAAAGACGAGGGTTCACCAAACCCCCAAAAGCCGCAATATTGCCGTGTTTCGGCCTTGAGTGTGAGGCGCGGTGCGTGCTTGAAATGAAATTTGGGACTCATTGTGGCGTTTTAAAACGCCGAGTTATTGTTGCTATTGACAATGAGCTTGCGAGCGGCGGGAGTGGGACGATGGACACTGCAGAAGTGGCGGCGCGGGCTGCATCACCGCCAAATGTTCAAGCACTGCCCGATAGCGGGACAGGCTATTATCGCACGCTAGTAATAATGGTTCACCTATCTGAATTGAAATTTAATGCCAAAAGGGAGGTGACTAAACATACCAATACTCTAATCACGATCGTAGTGAACGCCCACCTTGGGGCTTGAAATGGGAGGGCTGGTAGAGTGCGACGACTGTCACCTCGCTTTGCACAACTTTTGCCGTGGCTCTCAGTTGTGTGTAATGCCGAGTCTGGGGTTACAAAAATAACAACTTCAGCATTCACGGGATAATAAAAATTTCTTAAAATTGCTTAGTTTTTCAATTCGATATTTTCCACGGAACTCCGCGTTATCTATGCATGAGCAGAGCCAAATGCTGCCTGCCAAATGCTGCTTGCAGTGTTACTGTAGCAGGGTTTTGGTTAGCTGGTTTGTCTCAGCCTGTTTTTTTTTTAAGTATGTAAAAATGGTTTGAAAAAAGTAGTGTAGTTCGTTCCTTGTGATACTCGGGTAGAAAAAACTTTATTGAAAGGCTGTTTCAGTGTTATGTACGTTCAAAACCGATTAAAAAGTGCACTCCCCCCCCCCCCCCTCTCCTTCCGAGTGGCCAAAAATTTGTTTTTTTCGGCTCCTAAATTGACATAATAAATGTCGTTCTGCTCCAAATCAAGGTTCTTGTGCTCCAAAATCGAAATTTCACTGCTCCAAAAGCTGTACCCAAATCTGGTTCAGCTGTCTCGCCCCTGTATATGCAATAAGGTTTGTTTTGTGTTCAGCAGATGGGGCTCCACAATACAAGCATGCAATTTTTAAATTGTGAGCCACGGCATTCTCACTCGCACCTCCGCCTACTGTCGAGATTTTTTTTTTTGTTAGAATGCTCTTTTACAATTTCTGCGCGTACTGTGGTGTGATATCAAGTTACTGTGATCATCTGTGGCACCAGCAACCATGCCGATATAAAAACACATTCCCGTTGCATTTTTTATGCAAGGTGACAAGAAAGTAAATTCTCAAGAAGAAAAGTGAGGGGGAAGAAGAGCTTCATTACGCGAGTAGATTCGGTACCTTCCATTTAACAGCTGCACGTGCACGGGGCAACTATAAGCAACCACGGCGCATTACGCAAACTACGTTACAAGGTTGCCGAGCCTTGCTTTGCTGTGCTTTTGTATGTGGCGTGGCGTTCTGCCCATGGTGTGTTTCTGGTGCAGGCAAATGCTTCCAGAATAAAGGCAGCATAAACATCGGTGCTAGCGCCAGAACAATAGCCAGAAAGTAGCCAATACTGTTTTTTTGTCACTGCGGCCTCGTAAGAGTAACCAGTTTGGCATAAAGTAGCCACATCTGGCAACCCTGCAGGTACACATGGTACCGCTCACAGGTTGAATCAGTGTCGATTCCTTAGGTAACCCCGCCTGAACTGCTTCACGCCAGGATGAGCTAGCATTAGGAGTGAAGTTTGCTTAATTTTGGAAAATGTGAGCTCGCTTGGGTTTGTCATTACTTTGTGACCGTGTGAAAGTTTGCAGAGGTTGCTATGCAAATCCTTGTGAATGTGGCCTGACCTGCAGGCCTCTCTGTGAGGGAGGGCTGTACAGTTGTGCTACTGAGTGGAAACATTGCCTGCCTTGTCGTGAAGTGTATGTCTGGAGCCTCATCCCACCAGTGGCCTTTGAGTGCATACGTCTGCTACAGAAAGAGGCTGCGCTGTGCTGGAAAGGTGTGAGCAGACTGTGTTTTGCGCAGGTGCAGTGGATGTGGTTCTGACGTCATCGGCCACCACGCCTCTGCAACAGGTGAGGTTGTCTGGCTGCAGCTTTTCCTTTGCTGGGGATGAAGCTTAGGTGATGTAGTTGCAGGCGTCTCCTCTGGCCTGCCAAATGCTGCTTGCAGTGTTACTGTAGCAGGGTTTTGGTTAGCTGGTTTGTCTCAGCCTGTTTTTTTTTTTAAACTTTGTCTGTTAGCTTATTATGGTGCTTTACGCGCATGTTGTCTTCAGTTGCAGGTGAAAGCCTGAGCGTTTGCGTTTTGTGAACAGAACACATGAAACCTTCATTATCAGGGTGTGAGCAACTTATATTTACGCGTGTTTTCTGATCTCAATTTATCAGGGTTCGTACAGGTCCTTGAAAACCTTGAAAACTCTTGAATTTAGAAGTGTCAATTTCAAGGCCTGGAAAGTCCTGGAATTTTTAAATGGTCCTTGAAAACCCTTGATTTTTCTGGAGAAAACCAATGGCCCTATCTTTTCACAAGAATTTAAAGTGTTTGCCATGAATTTTAGGTGTTAAAAATGTAAAGAAACATTGTAATAATAATGTTTCAGTGTATTGCGTGAAATTACGAGTTTGGTGGATTCTCATTATTACGAGGCAACATTGGGAGCAGCACTCCTAAATAGAATCCATGTCACAATACAATCCAGTGAAACCCGGGTTCTGTTCTCTATCTTGCATGTTCCATCTAGTCTGTGGACGGCTGCTCATTGCGTGTTTGCTATGCCTTATACACTCCATCTGCGTTTGCTTTTACGTGCAAATGGTGGACGTGTACATAGTTCATCCTGCCTTGCAGCAACACTTGCTGAGTTAATTTCAGCTGATACTCTTGCTGACAAAGCAAGAGATGCAGGCAACATTAATGAATGAAGTTTTGAAATCAAAAAGCCTGAGCAAAACACCAATAAAATACAAAAACCTCTAAATACCAACTCTTAAATAAAAAATAAAGCTGGGGGAGCATTCAAGAACCTGTTAGTGCCTATCTAAATATGCACTAATGTGCTTAGGTATTGGGCAGTAACGAAATTTTGCATTGTGTTGAAAAAGTTATAAATAATCCCAGATAAAACATCTTGAAAATGTGTTTTCTGGTCCTTGAAAGTCCTTGAAAACCCTTGAATTTTTGCGTTTGAAGCCCGTACGAACCCTGATTTATGTAAGATGTTTGCCTGAAGTCATGAAAGCTTTTCTGTTTTATTTTTACACAAAATACATAAATCAAACCTTCATTCATTGTGATTCAAGTAACTCATTTTTAGCCCTGGTTCCGGAGAGTGCATTCCTTCAGCCAGTGTTTAATACGTACATAGACAGGTACTTCCAAAAAGGGCACGTGTAGGCTCAATTTCCCTGCGTATGGGCTCGATTTGACTTTTGCTGCTGGGTCACTCTGAGGCAGCTATTTTCGTTGGTCTAAATTTCTCCAAAAGCTGCTTTAATGTGCCCTTGTCACCTGGGTGAGGGGTAGGTGACAATTCTCTCAGTACCACGTGCCATTGCGCGAGGCATTGCTTTAGAGAGCCAATTCCCAGCCCTGTTGGCAATTTTCATCAATCCGTTGTGTGCCTTTGCTGCAGTTAAATGCTTCAGGGTATGGATGTATTCCCATTCGCATTACATCGAAAGGCTTGTATCGCTTGTACCGGTTTGCTTGTTGGTGTGTCTGGTCAAAGGAAAGATGGCCTGCTGCAGATATCGAGGGGCACATAAGCGACGTTTGGAGCGGAGAAAGCAGTCACAGGGCCAGTTTTTAACAGCTCCACAGACTCTTGAAATATCCTGTTGGCTGCGTGAGACAATGTGATGGTTCCCGGAGTGTTTGGTCAAGTTGCCGTTACCTTTATGTGGTCTTTGTGCTTTAGGGTGATTACACAAGAACATGCATGCGTGTACACGCACCTTTTTTTTCTCATATTTTTATTATTTATGCGCAAGCCAGAGAATAGCTTAAAACTGCAAACCATTTTCCTCTAGCGTGCATACTCTGAGAAAAAAAAATTTACAAAGGGTGGCGGGGGTGATGCACGATTTCTGGCCGCTGCAGTTTTTTCCAACTTTGGGGCTTGGTGTAGGGCAAGGTTTTATCGTACTGGCTAAAATTATTTATGAAACAAAAACTACACCAATATGATGAACAGGTCAAGAGAAATTTTAAGTTCTGCTGTGAACAAAAAAAAAAGATAGAAAAAATTGTGAAATCGCACCAGACGTTAGATTGTTGCCAACTTTGATGCCCCTTATCTCCGTACCTGTAATTGTGACCCACTTGTAAGTGATAGGTAATGTCGACCAGAAATTTTAAACACATCTAAAATATCGCTTGCCTAGAAAAAAATAAATATACGCAAAAAAGATTGACTGCTGTGCTTTTTCTAAAAAGCGTAACCTTAAAAATCGAAATAAAACAAAAAATACCCAGTCTTGTTTTCCTTCAAACTTGAGGGAAAAGAGACTCCTCAAGACGGTCAACAATACTGCTGAAGAATATGTTGAATGATTTTGTTTGTACCGAAGTTATAAGCGGCTGAAATCACGTGTTTGAGGCACGTCTCCGTGCCATGAGTTCTGCTACTGACGCTGCTTTTCTGGCTTCGTGCTTTGGTAAAAAAAGTGTTTGTTCGCATTAGGCAGCCACACAAGGGACTTTTAAACCTTTGATGTCCTTCGAAAGAGAAATCCGCGTTTTTTTTTCCTTGCAATGTTTTGCTGAAGTAACTTCTCTTCTAGCGAAATCGACAAGCAGGGTAATAAGACTTCCTTAATGTGTCAACTGCCATAACTGACCCCGTGCCAGCCACTTGTTAAAAAGGGGGCACTGTTTAAATGCTGAAAAATTAAACTGCAATTGATTTGGATGATGGAAAAACACTGACATTTACCCGGACACGCCTAAGCGTGCAAAAGCCCGCTGTGCAATTTAGTTATAACAGAGTTCCCATGACAGCACAGTAAGCTGACACAAAGTCGTAGACGTGAGCGTGTTGGCACGATTAAACTGAAATAACGTGGATACCTGGCAGTTTGCTTGATGACGTGGCGGAGATTCAGAACCGTTTCTTTGCTATTTAAGCCTCTCAGAGGACATGGTCATAGCCACAAAATTAAAGTGAAAGCTTGTAACATTTTCATTAAAATTTGGACATTTGCACATTCAAATACAGCACACCAAATTTCTTGTAAGGGGCATATGGAAGGCCCCCCTTGCTGCTGTGCTCTGTGTAACTGAAAAATACACAGGGCTGCATCATGAAGATTACAAAATTTCGCACAGTCCCCGGTATTTGGGGCGTAATTTGTGTGTGTCCCGTTGAGTGGCACTGCATGCCTTGGATCGTCAAAGTGTGATGCATTGTTGAGTGCTTCTGTGCAGGAGGAGGCCCCCGGGGACCTGTACGCAGGGCTGTCTGTGCTGGCTGAGCATACGGACATTGGCACCACCATCCGGCTGCAGGACTTTGACTGAACAAGTTGCTCAACATGTGTGGATGTGACTGCGTGTGCATGTGTGTGGTTGTATGTGTCTTGTGCTGGTTTTAAAAAATAAAATGCACTTGTGAGTTGTATCTTGGTGGTGTGCTGTTGGAAATCGAGCACCTTGTGACGGCTGGCATAGATTATGTTGCTGATTGCATCATCTGGCTACAGGACTGACTGAATAAGTTGGTCAACATGTTCATAATGTGTGTGGGAAGGTGTGTCATGCTGGTTTTAAGAAATAAAGGGGACTGTTGGTACCATATTTCTCATGTTGCCTGCGCTCTGTTGATGTCAGAACTTTTGGAAACAACCTGCTTTGGATGTGCAACTATGCGATGTGCAGCTTGCGTGATACACATTGATGGTTACCCCATACAGAATTGATTTTACTTTGGTTGCAACGTTGCTTCCAGCACTGGTATTCAAATCAAGGTATTCTAAATGATTAACAACTGATTCGTTTCGTTTAACCTCTGAGGTTACGTCACTGCTACAGACAATGTCACTCTTCATTGTGACGTCATTTCTGGCATAGGATAGTTGACCAAGCTTTAAGTTCATTATGCTCTTTTTTTTCTGGTGTCCAACCTCCTGAGGAAATGTTGCCATCAGATCTGGAGTTGGTTCTGATGTCGTTTTTTGACATGGCACATTTGATACCGATATATGCTGTTGAAATTTCATTAAAGGTCCATAGATTGTCAAAATCAATCTGAAGCATTCCCCAACGGTTTGCTGCATAGCCCAAATGTACCCACAACTGCTTTGCTATAATGTTTTTGATTTTGATATCCGAAGTGCTGCCAACACCATTGAACTGAGAAAGCTTTCTGAAATAGAATAATCGGTATGGATAAGAGTGTAACGTGCTTTTATCAATACGGGTGAATCTATTAGGTGTGTTTAGTACGAACAGTAGTTCTGAGTAGCTATTGCCTGAATTGTTGGCTCTTGCGTAAATGGCAAGCGCACTAGTTGTTGCAGCTTCACTGTGCAGCGTGTGCGCGGGAGGAGCTTGTATTTGTGCGAGTACAGCAGAATTTGCTGCTTGTACACTAGGGGGAACTCTGCCCGGCCTTGATGCCAGGCACTGAAGCCCAAGTGGTGCTGCTATACCGCTTACCTTGTGCCCTGCCGGCGTCCGCCGGTTCGGCGCGCGGCGGGTCTCCGGAGAAGTCCCCTCGGAACTTCCGCTCTCGCCTCCCCACGCTTCTGCCTGGCAAGGGCTGCCTCGAGCTGCTGGACGGCTTGTAACTGCACCGCGTAGTCTGGCGATGCAATCGCGTTTGCAATATTGTCCGGCAGCCGCTCCTGTGCGGCCGCCTTCACCGGATTGCGAGTACAGTCCCACAGAATGTGAGTCAAAGTTGTGTTCGTAACCGCGCACACACTGCACAAGGCGCTCTCATAGGCGTCCGGGCACACGTGTCGCGCCAGCGCCGGCGTGATCACCGAGTTGGTCTGGATCTGCGGTAGAGCACTGCCTCCTTTCTTGATAGCTTCGGGTGTGGTGGTGGCCTGGTCCGACGGCATTGCCGGTACCATCTCAGGATCTCGGTGTATTCGACGAGAGGTTCCTGGTGAATGCTGTCTTCGCTCGGTCGCCGCCGCTCCGCTGGAGAGACGGGAAGGTGGGAGGGGCCGTCGCGCGGTTGGTGAGCGCGCGCGCGGCGGCGTCCGCCGTCTCGTTTCGGTTGGGGTGACCGCCCTTGTATTTGTCATTGCCTTCCCGTGTGTCCGTGTGCGCCGGGAACCACCGCCAGTATGTCGCCGGCACCGCTTTGTTTACTGCACTGCACCGCACATTCACAGCACTAGCACCGACGCTATTACGCGTGTAATTCACAATCGCCGAGCGGGAGTCACTCAACACTGTCGTGCATCCGGGGTCCGTGAGGGCCAGGGCAATTGCGGTCTCTTCCGTGTGCCGTGCCGACGGTACGCATACACTGCAAGCACTGTACACCTCCCCGCTGGTGGCTCGCACCGCCACCGCGACGTAGGCTCCGGGTCTGTCGGGGTACTTTGCTGCGTCCACGAAGAGGGCGCCGGCGTCCCCGGCGTACAACTCCGTGAGGGCCTGGGCCCTAGCAGTTCTCCGGGCTCTGTTGTGCTCCTGGGTGCACATTCCGGGGCGCCGGGGTGATCCGGAGTCTCCGTAGGACACCTTCGCAGTTCCTTCAAGTCGGCTTGACGGGCCGCACGGTCCGCGAAACCCAGCCGTGCGAGAATGCTACGACCGGTTCGTGTGGTTGTAAGACATTCGAGCTGGGCCGTGCGCTGGGCCTCGCTGATTTCATCGAGCGTGTTGTGCACTCCGAGTGCCAGGAGTTGCTCCGTGCTGGTACTGTTCAGGAGTCCCAGCGCCGCCTTATACGTTTTCCGGATGGCCGCATCGATCTTGTTCCGTTCTTGCGTCTTCTAGTAATGGTACGCTCCGATGTAGGTTACGTGGCTGACCGCGAATGACTGGACCAGCCGGAACAGGCTGGCTTCCTTCATCCCTTGGTGTCACGTTGCCACCCGCTTGATGAGGCGAGTGGCCGTCCCGAGTTTGGTGACGAGGCGGTCTGCTGTGGCGCCGTTGCACCGGCTGCTTTCCAACGTCATCCCGAGGACGCGGAGCGCGCTCACCTTGGGTACGATCGTGCCGTTCTTCGACCGTATTGTGATCGCCGCAGAGTCCGCCGCCACACGTTTTCGGTACGCGCCCGGCGGGAGGATCACTAGGGGCTCGGACTTCTGCGGGGAGCATGTCAGGCCGGAGCCCTCCAAGTGTGACTTGATGGCGTTCACCGCGCTCTGTAATGCCGCCTCGATGTGGCCGTCACTGCCCTCGGAGACCCACAGGGTGATATCGTCCGCGTAGATGGTATGGCGGACTTGTGGGATCTCCGTGAGCCGGTTGGCCACCCCGATCATTACGAGGTTGAATAGCAGCGGCGAGATCACCGAGCCCTGGGGTGTCCCTACGCAGCCGAGCTTCTTTAGCGGTAGTTCCAATTCTCCGGCCTGGATTTTCACCTTCCTCTCCGACAGGAAGTCCTTGATGTAATTGTAAGAGCGCCTGCCCATGCCCAGCTTCGATACCTGCGTTAGGATGGCAGAATGGCGCACCTTGTCAAAGGCGCTTTGTAGGTCGAGGCCCAGCATCGCCCTGTTGTCGCGGGTGGGGGCCTTCACTTTGAGCACCTCATGCTGTAGTAATAGCATGGCGTCTTGTGTGCTGAGCCTCTCCCGGAACCCCAGCATGGTATTGGGGTATAGCCCTTCTGCCCCTAGGTAACGCTGCCATCTATTCATTAGAACATGTTCCAGAACCTTCTCTACACACGAAGTGAGGGAGATCGGGCGCAGGTTCTCAATGCTGGGCGGCTTTCCTGGCTTTAACACCGTGCGGGCCGTCTTCCACTGTGGGGGCAGCTCGCCCGTTCGCCAACACTTGTTGTAATACCTTGTCAGGGCCGCGATGGCACCGTCACTCAGGTTTCGCAGAGTCTTGTTTGTAACGCGGTCCGGGCCCGCTGCCGACTTGCAGTTCAGCGTCTGCAGCACCGCGCGAACTTCCCACTCTTCGACATCTCTGTCCAACGACGGGTTGTTTGCTCCTCCGTACTCCGTGCTGTTCGCTCGGGGTACTTGTCAAATATGTTGCATTAATTCTTCTGCGCGTTTCGCGCTCGCCCAACGCTCGGACGGTCGTGTGCATCGTCTGGTCTAGCCGATGTTGTTTATGGCCCTTGGTCCCGGTTTCGTCCAGGAGGTGCCGGAGCAGGTTCCAGGTTCTCCCCTTGTGCATTTGCCCGTCCGCCTCGTTACAGACGGCGTGCCACTGTTGCGCACAGTTTTCGGCTGTATTTCTCTATGGCCTGATTTAGCAGCGCCACTTTCTTGCGCAACCGGCGGTTCGTGCGCTGCGTCTTCCATCGCCGCTGTAACGATTGGCGGGCTTCTAGCATGTGGGCCAGGCGGCTGTCCACTTGCTGGATGGTTTCGTCCGTTTCCACCTCGGTGGTCGCGTTCTCGGCCGCGCGGACGATGGCGTCAGCCCATTCGCCGATGTCCGTGATCTCCTCTCCCTGCTCCGGTTGTCCCTCGAGGACTTGCCGAAACCGGTCCCAGTCCGTGATTCTGTGCTTGCGTAGGGGTTCCGCGACGGACGGCACGGACGCGGGCAGGATCACCTCGATTATGTAGTGGTCGCTGCCCATGTTCCGCCCCACGTTCCGCCATTTAACCCCTCGCTTCGCTCTGCTTGCCGTTCGGACGAATGTCAAGTCCGGGTTGTTGTCCCTGGCCGCCGCCGTGCCCAGTCGGGTGGGGTTCGCGGGGTCCGTCAGCAGCAGGAAGTAGGTCCTTTCCTTTCACGGTTGTTCTGCCATACCCAAGGTCTTTATGCGGGGCGTTGAAATCGCCGCATATCAGTATCGTGTTTTCCGGTGCCAATCGCAGCGCCTTGTGCAGGAGGGCCTTGAATTTTTGCTGCCGATGTGCCGGATTACTGTACACGTTCACTAGGAGAAAGGCCTCCTTCTTTTTGCCAATCACCACCTCGGTCGCGCAGTATTCGATGGTGCTGCGTCCGAGGAGATCTCTGTGTTCGATGAAAGTGATTCCCTTTCGCACGAAAGTGCACACCCCCTGTCCGGCTCCCTTACCGCAGGCCCGCGCGCTCGGGGGGCTGGCGTGCGTCCGGTATCCGGGAAGGGGCGGCGCGCTCTCCGTGTGCGTCTCCTGCACCATTATTATGTCCGGCGCTCGGTCGATACTTCGTAAATACTGTTGCACCACCGCCTTCTTGCACTGGAAGCCGTTGGTGTTCCAGTGCCAGATATTTAGGCCTGAGCTTGCTGCTGGGGTCCTGGCCATGTTGGTGTTAATTGCTGGGTGGGCTGGTTGTGGTTGCCTTCTTCCTTGCCGAATTTGCTTTGCAGAAACGTTTGTATCTGTACTAGGGTGTCCTGTATGGTCTGCACCTTCTTCTCAAGGGCTGCGAATCTCGTGTCTACCCTGTGTTCGAAGGCCGTGACGCGGCTCTCGAGCCTGTCCAGCCTCTCCGTGGTGCGGCGAAGACGAGCCATCTCAACTGCACTCCGTTTGGGCTGGGGCTCGGGCGTCGCGCCCCTCGATCTTGGGTCTGTGATTACCTCTTCTTCCCCTTCCGACATGATTGCTTCGGGGGATTGCGGGCTGGCGGGCTTGTAGGGTTGCGGGGCTTGCGCTTCTCCCTTCGGGAATATTGGTGGGGGCTGCTTCTGTTGTTGTGGTGCCGGCAGCGGCGGCGGCGGTGGTTCCTGCAGCCGTGGCAGTGACGGTGGTTGTGGAGGTTGTGGTGGTTGCCGTTGCTGCTGCTGGGCGTGTTGCAGTCTTTTGATCTCTGCCAGCTGTTGGCGTAGCTGTGCGTTCTCGGCTCGCAGCGCCGTGAATTCCTCGCGGGACACCGACGACCACATTGTGTCTGATCGCTGCGTCGATCTCTCCCTCTCCTTGCGCGGCGTTTTGGACCTGGATCGGACTGCAGGCGCCTTGGCAATATCGGCCCACGCTGCTCTCTCTCGCGAGCGTGACGTACTCTGACCACTCTGACTTGGCCTTCTGTTGCCGCGACCGCTCCCCCGTCTGCTAGCAGAGCGACCGCTCGCCCAGCGCTGGCGGAGCGCCGCCGCGAGCGGCTGCGCCCGCGTTGTTAGCGGCGAGAAGCTCACAGCATCCTTTGTGGGAATTCTGCTTCTCCTTGGTGACGTCATCTCTTTGCGTTCTCGCTGCCTTTTCTTTACCAAGTATGGCGTCATATATCTGTTTGAGCACCCCGGCGAGCCGGTTGGGTGTGACCCTCCACCTAGTTTGCAGTGTGGCTTACATTCTCCATCGTGGTTTCCGCCGGGATTTGGCTTGCCACATGCGAAGCACACCCGTGCGTTCGGCTGTGGACAGACATCCGTGCGGTGGACCACCTTTCCGCACTGCCGGCAGATCTCATAGTGCTGCCTGTAAAGGCTGCACCTGACCAGCACGGCGCCATATTTGATGGTTGTGGGTACTGTTGTCCTGCTGAATAAGATGGCCACTGTGGTTGAATTACCGATTCTATGCGCTTCTAGCACAGTCGGGTTGCGGTGGTTTACGACATTGGCCTTGATTTCCTCTTCGGTGTCATCGGTCGAGATATATCTGACCACTCCCTTTACTGTGTTGTCCGGGGCCGCGCAGTAAACGCTCACTTCATGGGCCTGCCCTCCGATGTGAAGCGCACGGAGCTGGAGGTATCGCGCCTCTCGCTGCTCGTCCGGGGTGCTCACCACGATTATATTTTGCGCTACATTCGCGCATATTGTGTCTTCCATCGCTAATTCTTTTGGGATCCCTGTGGCCGCCATGATGCCCGACATGAGTATTGGGGCTTCTATCCTGCCCGTATTAGGGCCTCCGCGCGGTCGCACAATGATCTTGGTCTCGCCGCGCGGGATGTTGGTTGGCATGCGAGCTGCTCTCGTCAATGCTGCGTTGACCCGCCTAGCGAACTGGGCTTTGCTGGTAGTAGATTTTGGTGCCTTGGCGGCGGACTCACCGGTGGCTGGCTGTTTCATCGCCGCACGCTGCTGTAGTTGTCTTCCCGGTGTCGTCCTCCCGGCGATGTCGGTCGGCGACAAGTCCTCGCCTTGGACGGTGACAGTTGTTTGACCGGCGAAACGATCGAGCTGAACTTGCGGTGTCCCCTCTTCTCCTTGGTCGGGCTCTACGCCCATGTCCATCTCAGTTGCCATGGCTGTCGGCTCGGTGGCAACGAAGTCGACCGGCATTAGGCCTAGCGGCCGCGGGCCAGCACGGCCGGCGGCCGTTCTCGTGCTAGGCCTAGAGTAGGCTTAGACCAGGAGGCATGCTGCCGCAGAGAAAATCGCCCGTAAGTCGGGACTTGGTCCAAACTGGTATCAGTCGAGTCCATTGATTGATTGTGGTGTTTAACGCGCCGACGCAACGCAGGCGATGAGGCGCGCCGTAGTGGAGGGCTCCGGATTAATTTTGACCACCTGGGGTTCTTTAACGTGTGCCGAAATCTCGAACACACGGGCGTTTTTGCTTTTCGCCTCCATCAGAAAAGCGGCCGCCGGGACCGGGAATCGAACCCGCGACCTCGTGCTCAGCAGCGCAACGTCTTAGCCACTGAGCCACCGTGGCGGGTGCCGGAGGGGTACCAGTCACGTTGGTAATGAAGAATCCACGGTATTGACTAATTGGTACTGCAATAATCGATGAAATAGCGGGAGCCCACGTGAGGTGCGTCCGCACCCCGTTCGATCGCAGCGCCCCCTCCTGTTGACGTTTAGGTCACTCATGGAGCGAACAAATAGTTAGCTCGTTTGTGTACAGAAAGTGACATAACCTCACAGCAGTATTCACTTGCTGTGAATGATGGCTCTACAGGTAGACAGTGGACCTATGTAATAGCAGGTATTTAAACGGCACATGTGGCTTGATTCTTAGTGCTGTGTATATTATTGTGGAGAACCACCCGTTCGGGAGGTAGCATTTGAAACAGGTTTACTGAACTTCAAGTGGTGCACACCACAGCGCTTCGCACCCATCCGGGTGATGGTCGTACCTATTTTTACTGGTGGACGTCCAGCAGTATGTCTCGTAGTGACCATGTCCCGCAGTTGTGACAGCTTCCCGAGACCACTCGGCCAAACGCAAATTAAAACAAAGTCTGCACAGTGCCGCGTTAAGACTGCAGCAGAACTGAACTGTACCATTAGTGGGTGCACCGAGTACATTCAGAGACACGTGCTGACCGAGTCCTGTTTGACTTGGTGTGTGACTGACCACTAATGCAGTAGTAGTGCACCAGTCACTGAATGGTGTCAGTTTGGTGTTTTACTTGACGTAAGCTTCGGATTACGAAGACAGCAGGATAAGTGCTGAGGCTGTTTTTACAGGTAGAGGATTTCCATGAACAGAAATGGTCATGCTGAGCTTCAGGTCTCCTTTCCCGGCAGTGCACTCCCACATTTGCTACCTTTTTCTAGCTGTTCGTTAGCTAGTGCAGTGCTCCCTGGCCAGGTGGAAGGAAGCCCGGCAACCGAACTGCAGGTCACGCTGAGCGTGAGGGTTTCATTCTGCCGCCATTGTGAGATGCAAGTTCAGTGTATTATTGTGCACATTCAATTGAGTCCCGGCTGCGGCGGCGACTTTTCTGATGCATGCGAAAAGGGGAAATGCCTGCGTGTTAGATTTCGGTGCGCGGTAAAGATCCACAGGTAGCCAAAATTAATCCATAGCCTTCCACTGCAGCACGTGCCTCATTGCCCATGTAGCATCGGCACATTTAATCTTCTAATCAGTTCAATCACATAAGCGCATGTAATCGCAGCCGAGCATCCCACTTGAGGATGTAAGGTTTGTATAGTCGTCAATCTGAGGAAATGTAAAAAAGTGTTCCCTGGAATACACTGAGGAGTACTAACGATTTGGCAGTGAGAATGGGTGTTGGGATACCCGCACAGCAAGGTCTCTACCAGTGGTAAAGCTCCATCAGCCCCGTCCTGTCTGCCCATTCAAGCAGAAGTCGGCCGCCGTTGTCCGTCACCTTGTCCAGAGACCCTATGTGTGCGTCGAAGTCGCCCACAAGGATTTCAGGGACGCCTAAGGTCTCCAGATCTTTCTCCATGCATGCAAATGTCTGAGTGTTGCGCTGCGATGACTCCTTGCCCGTCAGCAGATACACCAGGACAAAGGCAGCGTGCAGTTGGCCAGAGCATCCTGCTAGCCATATATATGCTCGGAGGAGCTGGGCGGTGTCTCACCCAGTGGGAGCCCAATTTAATGAAGCATCCCATTCCTCCTTTCCTTCCACTGCCTTGGCGGTTGAGGCCTTCCCAGGCGTAGCCCCTAGGCGGTGGGAGAATGTGCACATTCCTGAAGTGGATCTCGACAAAACCGGCCACAACCACATCCTCCTTGTCTACAACATCAAACAGTTCTGCCCATTTCATTCCAGGCGCCCGCCGTTTACGTTTAGGTAGAAGGACGGCTGCTTCAGGCGAGTGACGCTGTCGCCTTCTCCTATTGGCTGGGCTCTGCCACGTTGCATTCTGCCTTGCAACGTTGGGTTGGCCATCTTCATCTTTATTGCTTGAGGTAGGTGCCTTCTGTTCTTGTGCCCTCTCAAGCTGCTCCTTCCCTGGCACGGTGCTTCTGCCAGCTGCAGGAAAGCCTAACCCAGGGCTTCCATCAGAGCAAAGGCCTGGTTGGGTCCCGACCTTTGCCGCTGCCAATTACTGCCTAGGGCACGGAGCGCTAAAAAACTTCACAGCTTGAGACCCAGACACGATCCTAGACCTTGACTCAGCAGCTTCACTCTTGTACTGCATGCTGGCTGGCATGCCGCGCAGGGCCCAACTGGTTCTGGCAAACTCTATGACGGACCAGGCTCTTTGCAGGCCTCCTGCATTGTGTTGTTCCATTGTCGGAAATGGTCGGCCTGGGGTGAGCTCTCGTGTGCTATATCAGGGACTGCATAGATTTGGAAACTGTCTCCTAGCCCTCTCATGCCGTGATTGGAGCCTGCTCTGAAGGGCACTGGCAGGCTGCTGGGGGCATGCTCCCAGCTGCGACAGGTCATTCAGGCCAGCGTGAATCACCACAAGAGCCTCGGGGGCAGACCAGACGTCTTCTGGCTCAATCACATCCACTGTTTCCTGCAGCGGGGTGTCCTCCGTGCGGTACTGGTTGAGTCTGCTCCACCATGCAGTGCGGAGAGCAACCGCTTTTAGTCGAGCAGAATTGCCATCACTGTATATAATGGCACAGCGCTGGTTTGCTGTCGCAGCAGTATTTCTCTGCCCAGCACCTTCATACTAGGGTGGGGGTAGTAGTGGCCAATGACGTGCATCGCCAAGAGGGTAGGCGCTAACGCTTTACCGTTGCTTGATCGTTGTTTATTCTTTTCCGTTCACTCCTGAGTTGGTGGGGCTGTGCGTTTGCTATGCTCAGGTTGTTGTGTTCGCAAGCATCTCATTACGGTCGAGCTTACTGCCCAGAAACCCGTGCTCATCTGATGTGTTCGGTGGGGTCACTGGCTTTGCCAGCGTGTTCGCCACAGGTTTATCCTCGCGCTTCACGGACTGTATGAGGCTCCGAAACCTGATGCTTCCCTGGCCTTCCTTTGCCCACTCCCACCCAGCATTTGCTCCAGGGTCTCCCGTGCCGTCATCTCTTTGCCAAGCTGTTTCCAAAACCCTCAGCTCCTTTGCGCTTCCGCTGAACATTTCTTCCAAACAGGCCAACGTAGCCGCGATCGCCGACCTCTGTCCTTCCCACTCCTCCTGCTTTCTCGATTCAAACTCCGCGCAGTTTGGCTACGGCCTCGCAGCGCTGGCACGTGTAAGGTGGCACTGCCTTTCCCTCCTTTGTTGATTCGAAAGGAGACTGAGTGAGGCTGCACCACATGTTGCAATCAGCACACATCACCCATTCATCAGGTGCCATGTTGTGCCCAGGAGTCCTCGGGGGTCCGTTTGCCGACGTCTCTCGCTTCTATTTACGCATAGTTCAGAGAGAGAGACTGGGGAAACGCTGATTCTCTGGCACATTACCCACACATCACACTGCTACAAACACACTGCTGCACTGACTTCTGTGCGCGTTGCGTGTTCAGACAACGCAGCTTTCAAGGTTGAGTGTTTACACTCGCTGATAAGGGGCCTAGAATGGGGAGGTGTGAGTACCGGCGGCGGAAACGTGACTCCACAGCGCGCTGATGCCACGGGCGGCGCTGTTGACCAAGGCGCGGTAGGGCGCAATAAGGCGCGCAGCAGGAATGAGCGCACCGCCGGCATCGCGTCGACTGCATTTCTATCATCAAGGTGAAAACGAACCCGTTACGGTATCGCGCGCTTTCTGGAAGAGTAAAAGAACGAATATTTATCACTAAAATAATTTGTCAGCCAATTTCATTACACCCGTGAAATGTAGTTTTATGGGCCCAGTTCGCATTGCAGTTTCAAAAGCGTTTGCGCATTACGTGAAGTCGCTCCGGGTTCAATTAAAAAAAAACTTGGGGTTGTATAATATGCACTGGCACCGCCCGGTACACGGGGCTATGCATTTCGCCTCCCTCGGCATACAGCCGCCGTCTTCCAGATAGCCACCACCGTAGAGCCTGCGAACTGTCCTTAACTGAAGGCGTCTCGACGGACACTGCAGCGCTTTCTGCTACCCGGCCGTAACAAACCGGCAGCCCGCTCACATCAGAAATTATAGTAGCCATTAAAGCAACGCAGCTGGTCTCGTCATGAAGTCGTTTATTTGCAATGAAAAAAAAAAACGGTTTATTTGCGGGTGAAGAAGATGCACACTATATTTAGAGGTGGTGAAGAAACATAAAAAAAAGCATTTCCCGGTGAAAAGAAAACAAAAAGTATTCAGAGGGGAATAACTATTTTCAGGTGAAGAAACAAAAAATCTTTACAGTCAAGAAACAAAAAGAAGAATGAAGTAGAAAAAAAACTAGGAAAACAAACTACTAATAGGCGATGAATAAAAAGTATTTACAGGTGAAGAGGGAACAAAGTATATTTACAGGGGAAAAAATAAAAAGTATTAACAGTAGAGCTGCTGTACAAGCCGTAAGTTCGCCGTTGCAGGAAAAAGATACAAAGAAAATGCCGAGCCCTCGTGAGCGCGTGCCTCGCGGCAACCACCGAGCGCCTTCGGTACGCGCGCTGGCTTGAATAATAATTAATAATAATAAACAGCGCTGTCGTCAAGCGCTACTGCCCCGTAAAAATAAATAAAAACTTTATCGCAATGTCAAACTTAAAAGACCCTGTTGGAAAAGGTCACGGGACCGCCGCATAATCCATTATGAATAATTGGACACACGGATAGGAGTGTGCCCCTCCTTCCCGAGACGACTTACAGATCCCGCCACCGTTGCATGAGAAGAGCATAGTGGATGTCTGCAATGCTGAGGATGACTTTGCATCTATTACTCGCTGCGAAGAAGACGACGACCTCTTCAATGCATATGACGACGAATTACTAGCTCTTACTAGCTCCGCAACTATGCAAATAAACAATGATAATGAAACTTAACTATGGGTCCTGCATGCCCACCTACAAAAGCTTCGCCATTCAAGTACTGCGCGTAAATGCAAGCTTCCCTGAATTTTTTCTACACGTGAAGAATAAAAAAAAAAAACAAGAAATTGTGAAATTCAGCTTACATCATGGAAGGCTTCACTGCATTCAGTTTCTTCTAATTATTTTGCTGGTTCACACCTTAAGTATAAAGTGTATCCTCGTAATGCAATAAAACCGTACAACAGTTGCCGTCAGAGCAGCAGAATGCCCTGGGCAGGCAATCTGCGGCACATCACCCGTTGACTAGCGAATTTCTACCGCAGCTTTAGCATGCAAACGTGTTACGCTGAATGCGCGAGTTAGCTTGTTTTCTCCGTTTGCTCCGTATTCTTTGCTGTCGACTGCATCGCGCCAAGAATGGGAGAACGACGCGAGGCAGTCCACAACGCACGACGAAGCTGGCCGCGGCAACGGCAGGGCGAGCGCGGGCAGGACGGCGCGGCCGGCTGCGGCTACCGCGCCCTAGAGTTCCTGTATGGGAGCATATACAGGAACTCTACCGCGCCCCGACGGGCAGCGCTACATTTTCCCTGGTGTCATTCATGCGCAGGGAGGTACGCGCGGCCGAAGAAAGGCGCCCCGGTACTCACACCTCCCCATTCTAGCCACCTTATCGCTGAGTTGCTGACTCACTGGACTGATGTCAGTGGTACTGTGGCTTGCCTAACGAAATCGAAACTCATGATAGTACCTTAACGCAGCTTTGATATTTGTTCACACCTTATACTTCGAAATATTCGAAATTTTAAATTGGGCTCGAAGCAAATTGGAATACTGTAGTATTCGTTCACATATTCGAAGCACTCGAATATTCGCACAAGCGTAGTGGGCAGGATAGGTGGTCGTGCAGTTTTTACAGGGAGAGGAACTCCATGAACAGAAATTGTCATTCCATTCTGAGCTTCAGATCTCCTTTCCCGGCAGTGCACTGCCGCATTTGCAAGTTTTTTCAAGCTGTTCGTTAGGTCGTGCGGTGCTCCTTGGTGAGGTGGAATGAAGCCCGTCAACCAAACTGCCGGTCACGCTGAGCGTGAGGGTTTCATTCTGCCGCCATGGTGAAACGCAAGTTCAGTTTATTAACGTGGATATTAAATGGCATTATTCGATTCCTGGCTGCGGCTGCCGCTTTTCTGATACAGGCGCAAAATTCAAAATGCCTGTGTGTTAGAAATTTAGGCGCACATTAAAAATCCCCAGGGGGCCAAAATAATCCGGGGCCTTCCACTACAGCACGCACCTCGTTGCCTGTGTAGCATCCAGGCTAATAGACATATCATTATAAAACAATCGCCTCCTTTTTTCTTTGTGATAGGCCTCCAAGAGTTCATTGGCTGCTTGGTTCCGGCTTCTTCCTATAATTTTACCCTGACGAAACATCGGTTCACACGTAATGTATTTTTTGCAGCAAGACGAGTGGTGGGCCCCGTCAAAATATTGCGCATGCTCCCTTAACTGGCCGTTAATGCAGTGGCTGGTTTGCCCTAGATATGACTTGCTGCATTTCAACAGAATGGCGTACACTACTTTTGCGCACCGCACATACGGAGTGGCATGCTTCTTTGAGCATCCTGATTTTTTCCTTGCCGGCTTGGTTGTGCGTGGGCAAAGCAGCGTATGCTTGTTTGTTGCCGAAAAAAACTAACGGAACAGCATGGCGATTTGCAACCTTTAGGTTATGTGACACCTTGTGTACATACGGTATAAGTTCAGGTTTTGTGGTGTTCCATTCTAAACCACGTTTTTTCTTTTAGTTTGCACTTCAATTTTCGAAGTAGAGCTGCCACTGCCATTACGAGCGATTTAGGGAAACCTGCAGAGAATAGTCTTTCCCCTTGTTTTTTGGAGGCCTCCTGTACTGCATGTGACCACGACTTACGGAGAGCCGACTCTAGGCATGATAGCGCTATGCCCATCAACAAGTTTATAAAGGGCGGAATCATATGGCACTAGCTCTTGCAGCTTCACTGTGCAGCGTGTGCGTGAGGAGGCCTTGTGATGCAAGTACAGAAGAATTTGCTGCTGCTACACTCGGGAGCTCTGCCCAGGTTTGATGTCTAGAACTGAAGTTCCAGTGGCGCCGATATTCACCGCTCACCTTCCGTCCTGCTGGGTTCTAACAGGATTTCGAACAGCCAGGCTGATGAAGTGGGGTGGTGCCAGGCACTGAAGTTTAAATGGAGCTGCTATTCACCGCTCACCTTGCGTCTTGCTTGTTCCTAAACGGATTCCAAATTGCCAGGTCGCTCAAGTGGTATGATGCCAGGCACTGAAGTCCAAATAGCGCTGCTATTCATTCATTTTGCGTCGTGCTCAGACCTACCTGAAGTTCCTGTCAGGTCGGTCAGGTGGGATGGTGGCAGGCACTGAAGTCTAATTGGCGCTGCTATTCACCGCCGCTCACCTTGCATCTTGCTTATTCCAAAGCGGATTCCAAACTCAGGTCGCTCAAGGGGTATGATGCCAGGCACTATTTTCCGAAAAGCGCTGCTATTCACTCTTATTGCATAGTGCTGAGGCCTAACTAAATTTCCTGTCAGGTCGATCAAGTGGGGTGGTGGTGCCAGGCACTGACATGCGAAGTTGTGCTGGGTCCTAACATTCCGAACTGGCAGGTCGCTCAAGTGGAGAATGGTGTGCGTTCAAACCATGTGTTTGATGTGTAGGTGGCTCACGCAGTGAACAAATAGATCAAAAATATAGTTGTATTGCACCAATATATGACTGCATCCATTCAGCATCATAATTTCCATAAGCTTCGAAGAAAGCTTTGGAATATCACTGGTGCCAAAAAGATTTGGCATAATTAATTTTCACCAGCGTGCTCTTTTTACAGGTATGGAAATTTCACAACGAAATAAATGGTCCTGTGGAGTGTTAGGTCTCCTTTCTCAGCAATGCTCTACTACATTTGCTACTTTCAAGCTGTTTTTTACGAGTGTTGTTCTCGGCCTGGTGGAAGAAAGCAAACGAAGCAAGCTGAAGGTCATGCTAAGCGTGAGGTTGCCTTCTGCACTCAAGGTGTTAAGAAAGTGTGTATCGCATGTGGTTCGTTAGCTCGTTTCTGTAAAGAAGGTGACTTTAGCTCGCAACGGTATTCACTTGCTGTGAATGATGGCTCTACAGGTAGACAGTGGACCTATGTAATAGCAGGTATTTAAACGGCACACGTGGCTTGATCCTTAGTGCTGCGTATATTATAGTGGAGAACCACCTGTTTGGGAGGTAGCATTTGAAACGGGTTTACTGGACTTCAAGTGGTGCACACTACTAAGGTCTTCGCACCCACCCGGGGAATGAATGGTCTTACCGATTTTTACTGGTGGGCGTCCAGCAGTATGTCTCGTACCGACCATGTCCCGCAGTTGCGACAGCTTCCTGAGACCATTTGGGCAAACACTTATTCAAGCAAAGCCTGCACAGCGCCATGTTAAGACTGGAGCAGAAATGAACTGTACCATTAGTGGGTGCACCGAGTAGAGTGATAAACACCTTGTCCAGACTGAATACTGCATGGCTTGGCATGTGATAGACCACTAGTCCAGTAGTAGTGCACCAGCCACTGAATGGCGTCAGTTTGGTGTTTTACTTTACGTAAGCTTCAAAGAAACCTTTGGATTACCAAGACATAGGCAGGATAGGTGTTCATGCGGTTTTTACAAGTAGAGGACTTCCACGAACAGAAATGGTCATGCTGAGCTTCAGGTCTCCTTCGAGGCCGTGCACTCCCACATTTGCTACCTTTTTCTAGTTCATTAGTTAGTGCAGTGCTCCCTGGCCAGGTGGAAGGAAGCCCGTCAACCGAACTGCAGGTCACGTTGAGCGTGAGGGTTTCATTCTGCAGCCACGGTGCGACGCAAGTTAAGTCTATTATTGTGCACATTCAATTGCATTGCTCGAGTTCCGGCTGCGGCGCCCACTTCTTTGATGTATGCGAAAAGGGAAAATGCCTGTGTGTTATAGATTTCGGCGCACATTAAAGATCCTCAGGTGGCCAGAATTAATCCATAGCCTTCCACGGCAGCACGCTCCTCATCGCCCGTGTAGCAGTGGCGCATTTAACTGTTTAATCAGTTCAATCGCGTTAGGGCGTGTAATCACAGCCAAGCATCCCACTTGAGGAAGTGAGGTTTGTATAGGCGTCAATCTGAGTACGTAAAAAGTGCTCCCAAGACGATGCCAACGAACACTACCAGTTTGTCAGTGAGAACAGGTGTTCGGATGCCCGCACAGCAAGGGCTACCAAAAGCCCTGTCAGCTCTGTCCTTTCTGCCCATTCAAGCAGGAGTCGGCCGCCACTGTCCATCACCTTGTCCAGAGACGCTATGTGTGCGTCGAAGTCGCCCACAAGGATTGCAGAGAGGCCTAAGGTCTCCAGATCTTTCTCCATGCACGCAAGTGTCTGAGTGTTGTGCTGCAATGACTCCTTGCCCCTTCACAGATACACCAGGCCAAAGGCAACGCGCAGTTGGCCAGTGCACTTGTTAGCCACAAGCCACATATGTTCAGAGCAGCGGGAAAGTGTCTCTCCCAGTGGGAGTCCAATTTAATGAAGAATCCCATTCCTCCTTTCTTTTCACTGCCTTGGCGGCTGAGGCCTTGGCGGCATGTGTAGCCCCTATGCGGTGGGAGAGTTTGCACATTTCTCAAGTGGGTCTCGACAAAACTGGCCACCACCACATCGTCCTTGTCTACAACATCAAACAGTTCTACCCATTTCCACTCCAGGCACTCTCCGTTCATGTTTAGGTAGAAGGTCGGCTGCTTGCTGCGAGTGTTGCTCTGTCGCTTCTCATCTTGGCTGAACTCTGCTGCCTTGCGTTCTGCCTTGCCACGTTGGGTTGGCCATCTTCACCTGCATTGCTGGTGGAAGGTGCATACTGTTCTGGTGCCCTCTCACGCTGCTCCTTCCTTGGCCCAGTGCTTCTGCCAGCCGCAGGAAAGCCTGCCCAAGCAACCACCGGACGTCCGTCGGTCGTCCGCCATACGTCCATTCTGGCTCTAGCGGACGTCCGTATGACGTCCGTTTCAGGACGTCCGGTTTTAACACTTCCGTACGTCTAGTCGGACGTCACAAATTGGCTGTATTTTGGATCTTCAGTAAAGATTTACAGAATCACATAACGACAAGCTAATGTTCTTACAACGAACAGTACAGTACACCGTACAAGGCTCGCGCACTACCGGACAGACGGCATACATGAACACAGTGAACTTGCTTCACGTTTCGTTAGCGGTTCTCAATTCTTATATATCCTTCCCCAAAGAGATCGTCGTTGGAGTTGGTGAAGTGCTTCAAAACAATTAAAAAATTAAGCTTAATATTAGAAATATGCAGATGAAACTTGCAACCTACAAGCCAGGGTGTTGATATACAAAATCTTTTTTTTTTAAAGCACAGTAGCTTTTTGTTTTTGCTTTTATATCAAATTTAGGCCATTATTTGATGCTTCATTGTAACTTTTTGCGTCCGTTGGCGGATGTCATTCGGACTTGTACATCCGCTTCTGGATGTCCACTTTACGTCCAAAAATGGATGTACAGTGGCCGTCCAAACTGGGCCTTGGATTTCCGGCTTTATTTCGGACGTCCCACGGATGTCCGTGGTTGCTTGGGTGCTTTAGGGCTTTCATCAGAGCAAAGGCCTACTTCGGTCTCAGCATTTGCTGAGAACTGCCGAGCACTGCCATGGGCACGGAGCGCTAAAAAGCGCAGAGCCTGCGACCCAGACGCCATCCAAGACCTTGAGCAGCTTCACTGTTGTACTGCATGCTGGTCGGCATGCCGTGCATGGCCCAACTGGTTCTGACAAACTATGAGTACGCACCCAGCTCTTTGCAGGTCTTCCGCATTGTTTTGTTCTATTGTCTGCAATGGTCGGCAAGGGGTGAGCTCTCGTATTCTATTTCAGGGACTGCATAGATAAGGAAACTGTCTCCTAACCCTCTCATGCCATAATTGGAGCCTGCTCTGAAGGGCCCTGGCAATGCTCCAGGCTGCGACAAGTCGATCAGGCCAGCGTGAATCAACAGAAGAGCCTCGGTGGGCCGACCAGACGTCTTCTACCTTCTCAATCACATCCACTGTTTCATGCAGTGTGGCGTACTCCTTCGTGCAGTACTGGTGTAGTATGCTCCACTCTGCAATGCGGAGAGCAACCGCTCTTTGTCAAGCAGCATTGCCATCACTGTATATAAAGGCACAGCACTCGTTTGCTGCTACCGCAGATGTATTTCCCTGTCCACTTTCGTACTGCAGGGTGGAGGGAGGGGGGTACTGGGCGGCGTTGCCAGTGTTGGCGCTGACGCTTTACCTTGGCTTGACCATTGTTCCTCCCGTCCGTGATCTCTTGAAGGGGGCGTTGTGCGTTTGCTAAGCTCATGGGGCTGGTGACTCACACGCACTGTTCTGTTCGAGCTTACCGCCTGCAAACCGGGCTCATTTGATGTGTTCGGTGGAATCACTGGATTTGCCAGCGTGTTCTCCACAGGTTTATCCTCGCACTTCCCTGACCTTCCTTCTCCCACGGAGCATTTCCTCCAGGGTCTCCCACGCCGTCATCTCTTTGCCAAGCTCAGTCTCCAAAACCTCCAGCTCCTTGGCGATTGCGCTGAACATTTCTTCCAAACGGGCCGACGCAGCCGCGATCGCCGACCTCCGTCCTTCCCACTCCTGCTGCATTCTTGATTCAAACTCCTCGTGCAGTTTGTTTAGCCTTCGCAGCGCTGGCACGTGTAAGGTGGCGCTGCCTTTCCCTCCTGTGTTGATCTGAAAGGAGTCTTAGTATGGCTGGAAATAGGCAATGTCCCATCCACATGTCTGCGGTCGACCTTTGAAATCCAAGAGAGCGCATGGACGCCCCTTCAGGTAACCTAAGGCGCGGAGGTAACTTGAGGCCGCCTGCCATTTCATATTTGCGTGACCCGACCTGGTCGGCATGCGGCTTTTGTGTCCCCTGTAATAGTGAAGCACAAGTGCTGATAGCAACGTCTACCCTGTTTCCGGGATTACGCTACGAAGAGATACTTTGTCTGGTGTGTGTTTACTATCAGTAAAGCCTCGAAGCTGCCCCCTGGAGACATTTGCATTGTTTCTTGAAGCCGTTCTGGATGCCCCGATCTTTCATGTCTGAAGAGTAAAATTTGTGACCACTGAGGTAGTGGGATAATTCACCGCACAAAGCTCGCAATGCAGTTACTTTTCTTGCTCTGCTGAGGTTGTCCCAATATAGGAATTAAGCACGACTGCAGGATTTCCCTACATAGATCAGGTCGCTTCAAGGTCTCGAAGTGGAAATAGGCAATGTCTGACCCCCATGGCTGCGGTCGACCTTTGAAATCCAAGAGAGCTCATGGAGGCCCCTTCAGGTAACCTAAGGCGCGGAGCTAACTTGAGGCCGCCTGCCATTTCATATTTGCTTGACCCGACCTGGTAGGCATGCGGCTTTTGTGTCCCCTGTAATAGTGAAGCACAAGCGTTGATAGCACTATTGACCCTGTTTCTAGGAGGATGCTACGAAGAGCTACATTGTCTCTTTTAAATTTTTTCTAGCAGTAAAGGCTCGAAGCTGCCCCCTGGAGACATTTGCATTGTTTCTTGAAGCCGTTCTGGATCCCCCCGATCTTTCATGTCTGAAGAGTAAAATTTGTGACCACTGAGGTAGTGGGATAATTTACCGCACAAAAGATCGGAATGCACTAACTTTTCTTCCTCTGCTGAGGTTGTCCCAATATAGGAATTAAGCACGACTGCAGGATTTCCCTACATAGATCAGGTCGCTTCAAGGTCTCGAACTGGAAATAGGCAATGTCTGACCCCCATGGCTGCAGTCGACCTTTGAAATGCAAGAGAGCGCATGGAGGCCCCTTCAGGTAACCTAAGGCGCGGAGGTAACTTGAGGCCACCTGCCATTTCATATTTGCTTGACCCGATCTGGTAGGCATGCGGCTTTGGTGTCCCCTGTAATAGTGAAGCACAAGCGTTGATAGCACTATTGACCCTGTTTCTAGGAGGATGCTACGAAGAGCTACATTGTCTCTTTTAATTTTTTTCTAGCAGTAAAGCCTCGAAGCTGCCCCCTGGAGACATTTGCATTGTTTCTTGAAGCCGTTCTGGATCCCCCCGATCTTTCATGTCTGAAGAGTAAAATTTGTGACCACTGAGGTAGTGGGATAATTTACCGCACAAAAGATCGGAATGCACTAACTTTTCTTCCTCTGCTGAGGTTGTCCCAATATAGGAATTAAGCACGACTGCAGGATTTCCCTACATAGATCAGGTCGCTTCAAGGTCTCGAACTGGAAATAGGCAATGTCTGACCCCCATGGCTGCAGTCGACCTTTGAAATCCAAGAGAGCGCATGGAGGCCCCTTCAGGTAACCTAAGGCGCGGAGGTAACTTGAGGCCGCCTGCCATTTCATATTTGCTTGACCCGACCTGGTAGGCATGCGGCTTTTGTGTCCCCTGTAATAGTGAAGCACAAGCGTTGATAGCACTATTGACCCTGTTTCTAGGAGGATGCTACGAAGAGCTACATTGTCTCTTTTAAATTTTTTCTAGCAGTAAAGCCTCGAAGCTGCCCCCTGGAGACATTTGCATTGTTTCTTGAAGCCGTTCTGGATCCCCCCGATCTTTCATGTCTGAAGAGTAAAATTTGTGACCACTGAGGTAGTGGGATAATTTACCGCACAAAAGATCGGAATGCACTAACTTTTCTTCCTCTGCTGAGGTTGTCCCAATATAGGAATTAAGCACGACTGCGGGATTTCCCTACATAGATCAGGTCGCTTCAAGGTCTCGAACTGGAAATAGGCAATGTCTGACCCCCATGGCTGCAGTCGACCTTTGAAATCCAAGAGAGCGCATGGAGGCCCCTTCAGGTAACCTAAGGCGCGGAGGTAACTTGAGGCCGCCTGCCATTTCATATTTGCTTGACCCGACCTGGTAGGCATGCGGCTTTTGTGTCCCCTGTAATAGTGAAGCACAAGCGTTGATAGCACTATTGACCCTGTTTCTAGGAGGATGCTACGAAGAGCTACATTGTCTCTTTTAAATTTTTTCTAGCAGTAAAGCCTCGAAGCTGCCCCCTGGAGACATTTGCATTGTTTCTTGAAGCCGTTCTGGATCCCCCCGATCTTTCATGTCTGAAGAGTAAAATTTGTGACCACTGAGGTAGTGGGATAATTTACCGCACAAAAGATCGGAATGCACTAACTTTTCTTCCTCTGCTGAGGTTGTCCCAATCTAGGAATTAAGCACGACTGCAGGATTTCCCTACATAGATCAGGTCGCTTCAAGGTCTCGAACTGGAAATAGGCAATGTCTGACCCCCATGGCTGCGGTCGACCTTTGAAATCCAAGAGAGCGCATGGAGGCCCCTTCAGGTAACCTAAGGCGCGGAGGTAACTTGAGGCCGCCTGCCATTTCATATTTGCTTGACCCGACCTGGTAGGCATGCGGCTTTTGTGTCCCCTGTAATAGTGGAGCACAAGCGTTGATAGCACTATTGACCCTGTTTCGAGGAGGATGCTACGAAGAGCTACATTGTCTCTTTTAAATTTTTTCTAGCAGTAAAGCCTCGAAGCTGCCCCCTGGAGACATTTGCATTGTTTCTTGAAGCCGTTCTGGATCCCCCCCCATCTTTCATGTCTGAAGAGTAAAATTTGTGACCACTGAGGTAGTGGGATAATTTACCGCACAAAAGATCGGAATGCACTAACTTTTCTTCCTCTGCTGAGGTTGTCCCAATATAGGAATTAAGCACGACTGCGGGATTTCCCTACATAGATCAGGTCGCTTCAAGGTCTCGAACTGGAAATAGGCAATGTCTGACCCCCATGGCTGCAGTCGACCTTTGAAATCCAAGAGAGCGCATGGAGGCCCCTTCAGGTAACCTAAGGCGCGGAGGTAACTTGAGGCCGCCTGCCATTTCATATTTGCTTGACCCGACCTGGTAGGCATGCGGCTTTTGTGTCCCCTGTAATAGTGAAGCACAAGCGTTGATAGCACTATTGACCCTGTTTCTAGGAGGATGCTACGAAGAGCTACATTGTCTCTTTTAAATTTTTTCTAGCAGTAAAGCCTCGAAGCTGCCCCCTGGAGACATTTGCATTGTTTCTTGAAGCCGTTCTGGATCCCCCCGATCTTTCATGTCTGAAGAGTAAAATTTGTGACCACTGAGGTAGTGGGATAATTTACCGCACAAAAGATCGGAATGCACTAACTTTTCTTCCTCTGCTGAGGTTGTCCCAATCTAGGAATTAAGCACGACTGCAGGATTTCCCTACATAGATCAGGTCGCTTCAAGGTCTCGAACTGGAAATAGGCAATGTCTGACCCCCATGGCTGCGGTCGACCTTTGAAATCCAAGAGAGCGCATGGAGGCCCCTTCAGGTAACCTAAGGCGCGGAGGTAACTTGAGGCCGCCTGCCATTTCATATTTGCTTGACCCGACCTGGTAGGCATGCGGCTTTTGTGTCCCCTGTAATAGTGGAGCACAAGCGTTGATAGCACTATTGACCCTGTTTCGAGGAGGATGCTACGAAGAGCTACATTGTCTCTTTTAAATTTTTTCTAGCAGTAAAGCCTCGAAGCTGCCCCCTGGAGACATTTGCATTGTTTCTTGAAGCCGTTCTGGATCCCCCCCCATCTTTCATGTCTGAAGAGTAAAATTTGTGACCACTGAGCTAGTGGGATAATTTACCGCACAAAAGATCGGAATGCACTAACTTTTCTTCCTCTGCTGAGGTTGTCCCAATATAGGAATTTAGCACGACTGCGGGATTTCCCTACATAGATCAGGTCGCTTCAAGGTCTCGAACTGGAAATAGGCAATGTCTGACCCCCATGGCTGCGGTCGACCTTTGAAATCCAAGAGAGCGCATGGAGGCCCCTTCAGGTAACTTAAGGCGCGGAGGTAACTTGAGGCCGCCTGCCATTTCATATTTGCTTGACCCGACCTGGTAGGCATGCGGCTTTTGTGTCCCCTGTAATAGTGAAGCACAAGCGTTGATAGCACTATTGACCCTGTTTCTAGGAGGATGCTACGAAGAGCTACATTGTCTCTTTTAAATTTTTTCCAGCAGTAAAGCCTCGAAGCTGCCCCCTGGAGACATTTGCATTGTTTCTTGAAGCCGTTCTGGATCCCCCCGATCTTTCATGTCTGAAGAGTAAAATTTGTGACCACTGAGGTAGTGGGATAATTTACCGCACAAAAGATCGGAATGCACTAACTTTTCTTCCTCTGCTGAGGTTGTCCCAATATAGGAATTAAGCACGACTGCGGGATTTCCCTACATAGATCAGGTCGCTTCAAGGTCTCGAACTGGAAATAGGCAATGTCTGACCCCCATGGCTGCAGTCGACCTTTGAAATCCAAGAGAGCGCATGGAGGCCCCTTCAGGTAACCTAAGGCGCGGAGGTAACTTGAGGCCGCCTGCCATTTCATATTTGCTTGACCCGACCTGGTAGGCATGCGGCTTTTGTGTCCCCTCTAATAGTGAAGCACAAGCGTTGATAGCACTATTGACCCTGTTTCTAGGAGGATGCTACGAAGAGCTACATTGTCTCTTAAATTTTTTCTAGCAGTAAAGCCTCGAAGCTGCCCCCTGGAGACATTTGCATTGTTTCTTGAAGCCGTTCTGGATCAGCCCGATCTTTCATGTCTGCAGAGTAAAATTTGTGACCACTGAGGTAGTGGGATAATTTACCGCACAAAAGATCGGAATGCACTAACTTTTCTTCCTCTGCTGAGGTTGTCCCAATGTAGGAATGAAGCACGACTGCAGGATTTCCCTACATAGATCAGGTCGCTTCAAGGTCTCGAACTGGAAATAGGCAATGTCTGACCCCCATGGCTGCAGTCGACCTTTGAAATCCAAGAGAGCGCATGGAGGCCCCTTCAGGTAACCTAAGGCGCGGAGGTAACTTGAGGCCGCCTGCCATTTCATATTTGCTTGACCCGACCTGGTAGGCATGCGGCTTTTGTGTCCCCTGTAATAGTGAAGCACAAGCGCTGATAGCACTATTGACCCTGTTTCTAGGAGGATGCTACGAAGAGCTAAATTGTCTCTTAAATTTTTTCTAGCAGTAAAGCCTCGAAGCTGCCCCCTGGAGACATTTGCATTGTTTCTTGAAGCCGTTCTGGATCAGCCCGATCTTTCATGTCTGCAGAGTAAAATTTGTGACCACTGAGGTAGTGGGATAATTTACCGCACAAAAGATCGGAATGCACTAACTTTTCTTCCTCTGCTGAGGTTGTCCCAATATAGGAATTAAGCACGACTGCGGGATTTCCCTACATAGATCAGGTCGCTTCAAGGTCTCGAACTGGAAATAGGCAATGTCTGACCCCCCTGGCTGCGGTCGACCTTTGAAATCCAAGAGAGCGCATGGAGGCCCCTTCAGGTAACCTAAGGCGCGGAGGTAACTTGAGGCCGCCTGCCATTTCATATTTGCTTGACCCGACCTGGTAGGCATGCGGCTTTTGTGTCCCCTGTAATAGTGAAGCACAAGCGTTGATAGCACTATTGACCCTGTTTCTAGGAGGATGCTACGAAGAGCTACATTGTCTCTTTTAAATTTTTTCTAGCAGTAAAGCCTCGAAGCTGCCCCCTGGAGACATTTGCATTGTTTCTTGAAGCCGTTCTGGATCCCCCCAATCTTTCATGTGTGAAGAGTAAAATTTGTGACAACTGAGGTAGTGGGATAATTTACCGCACAAAAGATCGGAATGCACTAACTTTTCTTCCTCTGCTGAGGTTGTCCCAATATAGGAATTAAGCACGACTGCAGGATTTCCCTACATAGATCAGGTCGCTTCAAGGTCTCGAACTGGAAATAGGCAATGTCTGAGCCCCATGGCTGCGGTCGACCTTTGAAATCCAAGAGAGCGCATGGAGGCCCCTTCAGGTAACCTAAGGCGCGAGGTAACTTGAGGCCGCCTGCCATTTCATATTTGCTTGACCCGACTTGGTAGGCATGCGGCTTTTGTGTCCCCTGTAATAGTGGAGCACAAGCGTTGATAGCACTATTGACCCTGTTTCGAGGAGGATGCTACGAAGAGCTACAGTGTCTCTTTTAAATTTTTTCTAGCAGTAAAGCCTCGAAGCTGCCCCCTGGAGACATTTGCATTGTTTCTTGAAGCCGTTCTGGATCCCCCCGATCTTTCATGTCTGAAGAGTAAAATTTGTGACCACTGAGGTAGTGGGATAATTTACCGCACAAAAGATCGGAATGCACTAACTTTTCTTCCTCTGCTGAGGTTGTCCCAATATAGGAATTAAGCACGACTGCAGGATTTCCCTACATAGATCAGGTCGTTTCAAGGTCGCGAACTGGAAATAGGCAATGTCTCACCCCCCTGGCTGCGGTCGACCTTTGAAATCCAAGAGAGCGCATGGAAGCCCCTTCAGGTAACCTAAGGCGCGGTTGTAACTTCAGGCCGCGTGCCATTTCATATTTGCTTGTCCCGGCCTGCTCGGGATGCGGCTTTGTGTCCCCTTTATTAGTGAAGCACAAGTGTTGATAGCAACGTTGACCCTGTTTCTGGGAGGACGCTACGAAGAGCTACTTTCTCTCTTTCAAGTTTTTGCTAGCACTAAAGCCTGGAAGCTGCCCCCCCAGAGATATTTGCATTGTTTCTTGAGTCAGTTGTTGCTCCCCCCGAACTTTCATCTCTGAAGAGTAAAGTTTGTGACCACTGAGGTAGTAGGATAATTCACCGCACAAAGCTCGCAATGCAGTTACTTTTCTTGCTCTACTGAGGTTGTCCCAATATACGAATTAGGCACGACTGCAGGATTTCCTTACATAGAACAGGTGTCTTTAAGGTCGCGAACAGGAAATAGGAAATGTCTCACCCCCATCCATTGCTGTGATGGACTTTTGAAATCCAAGAGAGCGCACGCAGGCCGCTTGAGCTAACTTAAGCTGTTAAGGTAACTTGATGCCGTTCACCATTCCATGTTTGCTTGATCCCGAACTTTTCAACACGGTTCTTCTGTGTACCCCTAAATAGGGAGGACATGTGTTAGCAACACACACCCTGTGTCTGAGAGGACGATACCAAGAACCTCTTTGTGTCTTAAGTTTTGCTGGCAGTAAAGACTGGAAGCTGCCCCCCTGACACAATTGCATTGTTGCTGCAAGCAGCTGTTCCTCTCCAACCCCCAGATCTTTCGTCTCTGGAGAGTAAAATTTGTGTCCATTAAGGTAGTTGGATAATTAACCGCACAAAGCTCGCTGTGTAGTTACTTTTCTTGCTCTACCGAGGACCCAATATACGAATTAAGCATGATTCGACGAATTCCGTACATAGAACTGGTCGCTTCAAGGTTGCGAACTGTAAATAGGCAAAGTCTCACCTCCATGGCTGCGTTCGACCTTTGAAATCTAAGAGAGCGCATGGCGGCCCCTTCAGGTAACATAGGGCGCGGAGGTAATTTGAGGCTGCCCGCCATTTCATGTTTCCTTGTTCCGACCTGTTCGGCACGCACCTTTTGTGTCCCCTTAAATAGGGAAGGACAAGTGTTAGCAACATAGGCCCTGTTTCTGAGAGGACATTCCGCTGGTGTATTTTAAATTTTTCTGGCAGTAAAGACTGGAAGTGCCCCCCAGAAACATTTGCATTGTTGCTGCAAGCAGTTGTTCCTGTCCAACCCCCAGATCTTTCATCTCTTAAGAGTAAAATTTGTGACCACTGAGGTAGTTGGATAATTCACCTCACACAGCTCGCAATGCAGTTACTTTTCTTGTTGTACTGAGGCTGTCCCTATATACGAATTAAGCACGAGTGGATAATTTCCGTACATAGATCAGGTCGCTTCAAGGTCGCGAACTGGAATTAGGCAATGTCTGACCCCCCTGGCTGCGGTCGACCTTTGAAATCCAAGAGAGCGCATGGAGGCCCCTTCAGGTAACCTAAGGCGCGGAGGTAACTGCAGGCCGTTCACCATTCCATGTTTGCTTGATCCAGAACTTGTCAACACGGGGCTTCTGTCTCCGCTTAACTAGGGAAGGACAAGTGTTAGCAACATAGACCCTGTTTATGAGAGGACATTACCAAGGGCCGCTTTGTGTCTTTTAAATTTTTTCTGCACCCCAGACACATTTGCATTGTTGCTTCAAGCAGTTCCTTCCCAACCCCCAGATCTTTCATCTCTGAAGAGTAAAATTTGTGACAACTGAGGTAGCACGATAATTCACCGCACAAAGCTCGCAATGCAGTTACTTTTCTTGCTCTACTGATGTCCCAATATACGAATTAGGAACGACTGCAGGATTTCTCTACATAGAACAGGTGGCTTCAAGGTCGCGAACAGGAAATAGAAAATGTCTCACCCCCATCCATTGCTGTGATGTACTTTTGAAATCCAGAGAGCGCACGCAGGCCGCTTGAGGTAACTTAAGGCGTCAAGACAAATTCAGGCCGCTCACCATTCCATGTTGGCTTGATCCCGAACTTGTCAACACGGTGCTTCTGTCGCCCCTTAAATAGGGAAGGACAAGTGTTAGCAACATAGAAGCTGTTTCTGAGAGGACATTACCAAGAACCGCTTGGTTTCTTTTAAATTTTTCTGGCAGTAAAGACTGGAAGCTGCCCCCCAGAAACATTTGCATTGTTGCTGCAAGCAGTTGTTCCTCTCCAACACCCAGATCTTTCATCTCTGAAGAGTAAATTTTGTGTCCATTGAGGTCAAACCACAATTCAAAGCACAAAGCTCGCAATGTAGTTACTTTTCTTGCTGTACTGCGGTCCCAATATACGAATCAAGCATGAGTGGACGATTTCCATACATAGAACAGGTCCCGAACTCGAAATAGGCAACGTATCACCCCCATGGGTGCGGTCGACCTTTGAAATCCTAGAGAGCGCATGGAGGCCCGTTGAGGTAACCTAATGCGCGGAGGTAACTTGAGGCCGCCTGCCATTTCATATTTGCTTGCCCGACCTGGTCGGCATGCGGCTTTTGTGTCCACTTTAATAGTGAAGCACAAGTGTTGATAGCACTATTGACCCTGTTTCTAGGAGGATGCTACGAAGAGCTACATTGTCTCGGAATGCACTAACTTTTCTTCCTCTGCTGAGGTCGTCCCAATATACGAATTAAGCACGACTGCAGGATTACCCTACATAGAACAGGCGGCTTCAAGGTCGCGAACAGAAAATTGGCAATGTCTGACCCCCATGGCTGCGGTCGACCTTTGAAATCCAAGAGAGCGCATAGAGGCCCCTTCAGGTAACCTAAGGCGCGGAGGTAACTGGAGGCCGTTCACCATTCCATGTTTGCATCCAGAACTTGTCAACACGGGGCTTCTGTCTCCGCTTAACTAGGGAAGGACAAGTGTTAGCAACATAGACCCTGTTTCTTGAGGACATTACCAAGAACAGCTTTGTGTCTTAAATTTTTCTGGCACTAAAGCCTGGAAGCTGCCCCCCAGACACATTTCCATTGTTGCTGCAAGCAGTTCCTCCCGAACCCCCAGATCTTTTATCTCTGAAGAGAAAAACGTTTGTCCATTAAGGTAGTTGGATAATTAACCGCACAAAGCTCGCAATGTAGTTACTTTTTTTGCTCTGCTGAGGTTGTCCCAATATAGGAATTAAGCACGACTGCAGGATTTCCCTACATAGATCAGGTCGTTTCAAGGTCGCGAACTGGAAATAGGCAATGTCTCACCCCCATGGCTGCGGTCGACCTTTGAAATCGAAGAGAGCGCATGGAAGCCCCTTCAGGTAACCTAAGGCGCGGTTGTAACTTCAGGCCGCGTGCCATTTCATATTTGCTTGTCCCGACCTGCTCGGCATGTGGCTTTGTGTCCCCTTTATTAGTGAAGCACAAGTGTTCATAGCAACGTTGACCCTGTTTCTGGGAGGACGCTACGAAGAGCTACTTTCTCTCTTTCAAGTTTTTGCTAGCACTAAAGCCTGGAAGCTGCCCCCCCAGAGATATTTGCATTGTTTCTTGAGTCAGTTGTTGCTCCCCCCGTACTTTCATCTCTGAAGAGTAAAGTTTGTGACCACTGAGGTAGTAGGATAATTCACCGCACAAAGCTCGCAATGCAGTTACTTTTCTTGCTCTACTGATGTCCCAATATACGAATTAGGCACGACTGCAGGATTTCCTTACATAGAACAGGTGTCTTTAAGGTCGCGAACAGGAAATAGGAAATGTCTCACCCCCATCCATTGCTGTGATGGACTTTTGAAATCCAAGAGAGCGCACGCAGGCCGCTTGAGCTAACTTAAGCTGTTAAGGTAACTTGAGGCCGTTCACCATTCCATATTTGCTTGATCCCGAACTTTTCAACACGGTTCTTCTGTGTACCCCTAAATAGGGAGGACATGTGTTAGCAACACACACCCTGTGTCTGAGAGGACGATACCAAGAACCTCTTTGTGTCTTAAGTTTTGCTGGCAGTAAAGACTGGAAGCTGCCCCCCTGACACAATTGCATTGTTGCTGCAAGCAGCTGTTCCTCTCCAACCCCCAGATCTTTCGTCTCTGGAGAGTAAAATTTGTGTCCATTAAGGTAGTTGGATAATTAACCGCACAAAGCTCGCTGTGTAGTTACTTTTCTTGCTCTACCGAGGACCCAATATACGAATTAAGCATGATTCGACGAATTCCGTACATAGAACTGGTCGCTTCAAGGTCGCGAACTGTAAATAGGCAAAGTCTCACCTCCATGGCTGCGTTCGACCTTTGAAATCTAAGAGAGCGCATGGCGGCCCCTTCAGGTAACATAGGGCGCGGAGGTAATTTGAGGCTGCCCGCCATTTCATGTTTCCTTGTTCCGACCTGTTCGGCACGCACCTTTTGTGTCCCCTTAAATAGGGAAGGACAAGTGTTAGCAACATAGGCCCTGTTTCTGAGAGGACATTCCGCTGGTGTATTTTAAATTTTTCTGGCAGTAAAGACTGGAAGTGCCCCCCAGAAACATTTGCATTGTTGCTGCAAGCAGTTGTTCCTGTCCAACCCCCAGATCTTTCATCTCTTAAGAGTAAAATTTGTGACCACTGAGGTAGTTGGATAATTCACCTCACACAGCTCGCAATGCAGTTACTTTTCTTGTTGTACTGAGGCTGTCCCTATATACGAATTAAGCACGAGTGGATAATTTCCGTACATAAATCAGGTCGCTTCAAGGTCGCGAACTGGAATTAGGCAATGTCTGACCCCCATGGCTGCGGTCGACCTTTGAAATCCAAGAGAGCGCATGGAGGCCCCTTCAGGTAACCTAAGGCGCGGAGGTAACTGCAGGCCGTTCACCATTCCATGTTTGCTTGATCCAGAACTTGTCAACACGGGGCTTCTGTCTCCGCTTAACTAGGGAAGGACAAGTGTTAGCAACATAGACCCTGTTTATGAGAGGACATTACCAAGGGCCGCTTTGTGTCTTTTAAATTTTTTCTGCACCCCAGACACATTTGCATTGTTGCTTCAAGCAGTTCCTTCCCAACCCCCAGATCTTTCATCTCTGAAGAGTAAAATTTGTGACAACTGAGGTAGCACGATAATTCACCGCACAAAGCTCGCAATGCAGTTACTTTTCTTGCTCTACTGATGTCCCAATATACGAATTAGGAACGACTGCAGGATTTCTCTACATAGAACAGGTGGCTTCAAGGTCGCGAACAGGAAATAGAAAATGTCTCACCCCCATCCATTGCTGTGATGTACTTTTGAAATCCAGAGAGCGCACGCAGGCCGCTTGAGGTAACTTAAGGCGTCAAGACAAATTCAGGCCGCTCACCATTCCATGTTGGCTTGATCCCGAACTTGTCAACACGGTGCTTCTGTCGCCCCTTAAATAGGGAAGGACAAGTGTTAGCAACATAGAAGCTGTTTCTGAGAGGACATTACCAAGAACCGCTTGGTTTCTTTTAAATTTTTCTGGCAGTAAAGACTGGAAGCTGCCCCCCAGAAACATTTGCATTGTTGCTGCAAGCAGTTGTTCCTCTCCAACACCCAGATCTTTCATCTCTGAAGAGTAAATTTTGTGTCCATTGAGGTCAAACCACAATTCAAAGCACAAAGCTCGCAATGTAGTTACTTTTCTTGCTGTACTGCGGTCCCAATATACGAATCAAGCATGAGTGGACGATTTCCATACATAGAACAGGTCCCGAACTCGAAATAGGCAACGTATCACCCCCATGGGTGCGGTCGACCTTTGAAATCCTAGAGAGCGCATGGAGGCCCGTTGAGGTAACCTAATGCGCGGAGGTAACTTGAGGCCGCCTGCCATTTCATATTTGCTTGCCCGACCTGGTCGGCATGCGGCTTTTGTGTCCACTTTAATAGTGAAGCACAAGTGTTGATAGCACTATTGACCCTGTTTCTAGGAGGATGCTACGAAGAGCTACATTGTCTCGGAATGCACTAACTTTTCTTCCTCTGCTGAGGTCGTCCCAATATACGAATTAAGCACGACTGCAGGATTACCCTACATAGAACAGGCGGCTTCAAGGTCGCGAACAGAAAATTGGCAATGTCTGACCCCCATGGCTGCGGTCGACCTTTGAAATCCAAGAGAGCGCATAGAGGCCCCTTCAGGTAACCTAAGGCGCGGAGGTAACTGGAGGCCGTTCACCATTCCATGTTTGCATCCAGAACTTGTCAACACGGGGCTTCTGTCTCCGCTTAACTAGGGAAGGACAAGTGTTAGCAACATAGACCCTGTTTCTTGAGGACATTACCAAGAACAGCTTTGTGTCTTAAATTTTTCTGGCACTAAAGCCTGGAAGCTGCCCCCCAGACACATTTCCATTGTTGCTGCAAGCAGTTCCTCCCGAACCCCCAGATCTTTTATCTCTGAAGAGAAAAACGTTTGTCCATTAAGGTAGTTGGATAATTAACCGCACAAAGCTCGCAATGTAGTTACTTTTTTTGCTCTGCTGAGGTTGTCCCAATATAGGAATTAAGCACGACTGCAGGATTTCCCTACATAGATCAGGTCGTTTCAAGGTCGCGAACTGGAAATAGGCAATGTCTCACCCCCATGGCTGCGGTCGACCTTTGAAATCGAAGAGAGCGCATGGAAGCCCCTTCAGGTAACCTAAGGCGCGGTTGTAACTTCAGGCCGCGTGCCATTTCATATTTGCTTGTCCCGACCTGCTCGGCATGCGGCTTTGTGTCCCCTTTATTAGTGAAGCACAAGTGTTCATAGCAACGTTGACCCTGTTTCTGGGAGGACGCTACGAAGAGCTACTTTCTCTCTTTCAAGTTTTTGCTAGCACTAAAGCCTGGAAGCTGCCCCCCCAGAGATATTTGCATTGTTTCTTGAGTCAGTTGTTGCTCCCCCCGTACTTTCATCTCTGAAGAGTAAAGTTTGTGACCACTGAGGTAGTAGGATAATTCACCGCACAAAGCTCGCAATGCAGTTACTTTTCTTGCTCTACTGATGTCCCAATATACGAATTAGGCACGACTGCAGGATTTCCTTACATAGAACAGGTGTCTTTAAGGTCGCGAACAGGAAATAGGAAATGTCTCACCCCCATCCATTGCTGTGATGGACTTTTGAAATCCAAGAGAGCGCACGCAGGCCGCTTGAGCTAACTTAAGCTGTTAAGGTAACTTGAGGCCGTTCACCATTCCATATTTGCTTGATCCCGAACTTTTCAACACGGTTCTTCTGTGTACCCCTAAATAGGGAGGACATGTGTTAGCAACACACACCCTGTGTCTGAGAGGACGATACCAAGAACCTCTTTGTGTCTTAAGTTTTGCTGGCAGTAAAGACTGGAAGCTGCCCCCCTGACACAATTGCATTGTTGCTGCAAGCAGCTGTTCCTCTCCAACCCCCAGATCTTTCGTCTCTGGAGAGTAAAATTTGTGTCCATTAAGGTAGTTGGATAATTAACCGCACAAAGCTCGCTGTGTAGTTACTTTTCTTGCTCTACCGAGGACCCAATATACGAATTAAGCATGATTCGACGAATTCCGTACATAGAACTGGTCGCTTCAAGGTCGCGAACTGTAAATAGGCAAAGTCTCACCTCCATGGCTGCGTTCGACCTTTGAAATCTAAGAGAGCGCATGGCGGCCCCTTCAGGTAACATAGGGCGCGGAGGTAATTTGAGGCTGCCCGCCATTTCATGTTTCCTTGTTCCGACCTGTTCGGCACGCACCTTTTGTGTCCCCTTAAATAGGGAAGGACAAGTGTTAGCAACATAGGCCCTGTTTCTGAGAGGACATTCCGCTGGTGTATTTTAAATTTTTCTGGCAGTAAAGACTGGAAGTGCCCCCCAGAAACATTTGCATTGTTGCTGCAAGCAGTTGTTCCTGTCCAACCCCCAGATCTTTCATCTCTTAAGAGTAAAATTTGTGACCACTGAGGTAGTTGGATAATTCACCTCACACAGCTCGCAATGCAGTTACTTTTCTTGTTGTACTGAGGCTGTCCCTATATACGAATTAAGCACGAGTGGATAATTTCCGTACATAAATCAGGTCGCTTCAAGGTCGCGAACTGGAATTAGGCAATGTCTGACCCCCATGGCTGCGGTCGACCTTTGAAATCCAAGAGAGCGCATGGAGGCCCCTTCAGGTAACCTAAGGCGCGGAGGTAACTGCAGGCCGTTCACCATTCCATGTTTGCTTGATCCAGAACTTGTCAACACGGGGCTTCTGTCTCCGCTTAACTAGGGAAGGACAAGTGTTAGCAACATAGACCCTGTTTATGAGAGGACATTACCAAGGGCCGCTTTGTGTCTTTTAAATTTTTTCTGCACCCCAGACACATTTGCATTGTTGCTTCAAGCAGTTCCTTCCCAACCCCCAGATCTTTCATCTCTGAAGAGTAAAATTTGTGACAACTGAGGTAGCACGATAATTCACCGCACAAAGCTCGCAATGCAGTTACTTTTCTTGCTCTACTGATGTCCCAATATACGAATTAGGAACGACTGCAGGATTTCTCTACATAGAACAGGTGGCTTCAAGGTCGCGAACAGGAAATAGAAAATGTCTCACCCCCATCCATTGCTGTGATGTACTTTTGAAATCCAGAGAGCGCACGCAGGCCGCTTGAGGTAACTTAAGGCGTCAAGACAAATTCAGGCCGCTCACCATTCCATGTTGGCTTGATCCCGAACTTGTCAACACGGTGCTTCTGTCGCCCCTTAAATAGGGAAGGACAAGTGTTAGCAACATAGAAGCTGTTTCTGAGAGGACATTACCAAGAACCGCTTGGTTTCTTTTAAATTTTTCTGGCAGTAAAGACTGGAAGCTGCCTCCCAGAAACATTTGCATTGTTGCTGCAAGCAGTTGTTCCTCTCCAACACCCAGATCTTTCATCTCTGAAGAGTAAATTTTGTGTCCATTGAGGTCAAACCACAATTCAAAGCACAAAGCTCGCAATGTAGTTACTTTTCTTGCTGTACTGCGGTCCCAATATACGAATCAAGCATGAGTGGACGATTTCCATACATAGAACAGGTCCCGAACTCGAAATAGGCAACGTATCACCCCCATGGGTGCGGTCGACCTTTGAAATCCTAGAGAGCGCATGGAGGCCCGTTGAGGTAACCTAATGCGCGGAGGTAACTTGAGGCCGCCTGCCATTTCATATTTGCTTGCCCGACCTGGTCGGCATGCGGCTTTTGTGTCCACTTTAATAGTGAAGCACAAGTGTTGATAGCAACGTTGACCCTGTTTCTGGGAGGACGCTACGAAGAGCTACTTTCTCTCTTGTAAGTTTTTACTAGCAGTAAAGCTTGGAAGCTGCCCCCCAGAGATATTTGCATTGTTTCTTGAGTCAGTTGTTGCTCCCCCCGATCTTTCGTCTCTAAAAAGTAAAGTTTGGGACCACTGAGGTAGTAGGATAATTCACCGCACACAGCTCGCAATGCAGTTACTTTTCTTGCTCTACTGAGGTTGTCCCAACATACGAATTAGGCACGACTGCAGGATTTCCCTACATAGAACAGGTGGCTTCAAGGTCGCTAACAGAAAATAGGAAATGTCTCACCCCCATGGCTGTGATGGACTTGAAATATAAGAGAGCGCACGCAGGCCGCTTGAGGTAACTGATGGCATTAACATAAATTCAGGCCGCTCACCATTCCATGTTTGCTTGATCCCGAACTTGTCAGCACGGTGCTTCTGTCTCCCTTTAAATAGGGAAGGGCAAGTGTTAGCAACAAGACCCTGTTTCTGAGAGGACATTACCAAGGGCCGCTTTGTGTCTTAAATTTTTTCTGGCAGTAAAGCCTAGAAGCTGCCCCCCAGACACATTTGCATTGATGCTTCAAGCAGTTCCTTCCCAACCCACTGAGGTAGTAGGATAATTTTCCGCACAAAGCTCGCAATGCAGTTACTTTTCTTGCTCTACTGAGGTTGTCCCAATATACGAATTAGGCACGACTGCAGGATTTCCCTACATATAACAGGTGGCTTCAAGGTCGCGAACAGGAAATAGGAAATGTCTCACCCCCATCCATTGCTGTGATGTACTTTTGAAATCCAAGAGAGCGCATGCAGGCCACTTGAGGTAACTTGAGGCGTCAAGACAAATTCAGGCCGCTCACCATTCCATGTTTGCTTGATCCCGAACTTGTCAGCACAGTGCTTCTGTCTCCCCTTAAATAGGGAACGACAAGTTTTAGCAACATAGACCCTTTTTCTTAGAGGACATTACCAAGAACCGCTTTGTTTCTTTTAAATTTTTCTGGCAGGAAAGACTGGAAGCTGCCCCCCAGAAACATTTGCATTGTTGCTGCAAGCAGTTGTTCCTGTCCAACCCCCAGATCTCTCATCTCTATAGAGTAAAATTTGTGACCACTGAGGTAGTTGGATAATTCAACGCACAAAGCTCGCAATGCAGTTACTTTTCTTGCTCTACTGAGGTTGTCCCAATATACGAATTAAGCACGAGTGGAGGATTTCCGTACATGGAACAGCTCGTGAACTGGAAATAGGCAATGCATCACCCCCATGGCTGCGGTTGGCCTTTGAAATCCAAGAGAGCGCATAGCGGCCCCTTCAGGTAACCTAGGAGGCGGAGGTAATTTGAGGCCGCCCGCCATTTCATGTTTCTTTCTCCCGACTGGTCTGCACGCGGCTTTTGTGTCCCCTTTAATAGTGAAGCAAAAGTGTTGAAGCAATGTTGACCCTGTTTTTAGGAGGACGCTACGAAGAGCTCGTTGTCTCTTTCAAGTGTTTTCTATCAGTAAAGCCTCGAAGCTGCCCCCCGGAGACATTTGCATTGTTTCTTGAACCCCTTATGGCTCCCCCAGATCTTTTATCTGTGAAGAGTAAAATTTGTGACCACTGAGGTAGTTGAATAAATTTACCGCTCAAAAGCTCGCAATGTAGTTACTTTTCTTCCTCTACTGAGGTTGTCCCAATATACGAATTAAGCACGAGTGGAGGATTTCCGTACATAGAACAGGTCACGAACTGGAAATAGGCAATGTCTCACCCCCATGGCTACGGTGGACTTTTGAAATCAAAGAGAGCGCACGCAGGCCGCTTGAAGTAACTTAAGGCATGAAGGTAACTTGAGGCGTTCACCATTCCATCTTTGCTCGATCCCGAACTTGTCAACACGGGGCTTCTGTTTCCGCTTAAATAGGGAAGGACAAGGGTTAGCACCATAGACCCTGTTTCTCGGACGACATTACCAAGGACCGCTTTGTGGCTTTTAAATTTTTTCTGGGAGTAAAGCCTCGAAGCTGCCCCAGACGCATTTTCATTGTTGCTGCAAGCAGTTGTTCCTCCCCAACCCCCAGATCTTTTATCTCTGAAGAGAAACATTTTTGACCATTGAGGTAGTTGGATAATGCAGTTATTTTTCTTGCTCTACTGAGATTAACCCAATATCCCAATTAAGCACGAGTGGACGATTTCCGTACTAAGAACAGGTCGCTTCAAGGTCGCGAACTGAAAATAGGCAATGTCTCACTCCCATGGCTGAGGTCGACCTTTGAAATCCAAGAGAGCGCATTCCAATCCAAGGGAGGCCCCTTCAGGCAACCTAATTCGCATATTTAACTTCAGGCCGCCCACTATTTCATATTTGCTTGTCCCGGTCTGGTCGGGATGCGGCTTTTGTGTCCCCTTCAATAGTGACACACTAGTGTCGATAGCAACGTCTACCCTGTTTCTGGGAGGACGCTACAAAAGCTACCGTAATTACCGATTCTAACGCGCCCCCGATTCTAACGCGCACCCGATTTTCCAGGCAAAAAAACCGAAAAAACTTGCACCTACGATTGTAACGCGCACGGAACTTTGTGAGCAAGAAACACGAATGCGAGAGAAACGGGCGGTTTATTTCTCGAAGAAATCTCGCTCATCTCACTCCTCGTCGCTCTCCGCTGACCACAACATCTGGGCCTTGGTGCCGTCAAGCGCGTTAGCGATGCCACACTTCTGAACGAACGATCAACCATGGTCGATGGGATCGTGGCCCACGCCTCGCACGCCCATCCCGCGAGCTTCTCTAGAGGCGCACGCTTCAGCGAACCGCTCGTTTTGAACGCGTGAGAGCCGCTGCTGCCATTGCTGTTATCAAGCGCGCGAGTGGAACAATTTGACGATTCGTGTGAACGCCGATAGAAAAGCCTAGGCGCCTATGCTTGCTGCGTCCGAAAAATCGTTGCTAAAAGCTTTGGCGCCATCTTGAGATGGCGATGGGTGGGACGAAATGTCCGCTGTTTCGGCAGTTTCGGTTTCGTATCCGATTCTAACGCGCATACGATTTTTCGACCTATTTTTTCGAAAAAAAAGTGCGCGTTAGAATCGGGTAATTACGGTACTTTCTCTTTTAAGTTTTTACTAGCTGTAAAGCCTGGTAGCTGCCTGCCAGACATTTGCATTATTTCTGCAAACAGTTGTTGTTCCCCACATCTTTCATCTGTGAAGAGTAAAATTCGTGACCACTGAGGTAGTTGCATGATTCAATGCACAAAGCTCGCAATGCAGTTACTTTTCTTGCTGTACTGACGTTGTCCCAATATACGAATTATGCAAAACTGGAGGATTTCCGTATATAGAACAGGTCGCTTCAAGGTCGTGAATTGGAAATAGGAAATGTCTCACCCCCATGGCTGCGGTCGACCTTTGAAATCCAAGAGAGCGCATGGAGGCCCCTTCAGGTAACCTAAAGCGCGGAGATAATTTGAGGCCGCCCGCCATTTCATGTTTGCTTGTCCCCACCTGGTCAGCATGCAGCTTGTGTCCCCTTTAATAGTGAAGTACAACTGTTGATAGCAACGTTGACCCTGTTTCTGGGAGGACGCTATGAAGAGCTACTTTGTCTCTTTAAAGTTTTTTCTGGCCGTAAAGCCTGGTAGCTGCCCGCCAGAGACACTTGCATTGTTTCTACAAACAGTTGTTGTTCCCCCCATTTTTCATTTGTGAAGAGTAAAATTTGTGTCCATTGAGGTAGTTGGATAATTCACCGCATAAAGCTCGCAATGCATTTGCTTTTCTTGTTGTACTGAGGCTGTCCCTATATACGAATTAAGCAGGTGTGGAGGATTTCCGTACATAGAACAGGTGGCTTCAAGGTCGTGAAATGGAAATAGGAAATGTCTCACCCCCATGGCTGCGGTCGACCTTTGAATTCCAAGAGAGCGCATGGAAGCCCCTTCAGGTAACCTAAGGCGCGGTTGTAACTTGAGGCCGCCTGCCATTTCATATTTGCTTGTCCCGACCTGGTCGGCATGCAGCTCTTGTGTCTACTTTAATAGTGAAGCACAAGTGTTGATAGCAACGTTGGCCCTCTTTCTGGCAGGACGCTACGAAGAGCTACTTTCTCTCTTGTAAGTTTTTACTAGCAGTAAAGCCTGGAAGCTGCCCCCTAGAGACATTTGCGTTGTTTCTTGAGTCAGTTGTTGCTCCCCCCGATCTTTCATCTCTAAAGAGTAAAGTTTGTGACCACTGAGGTAGTAGGATAATTTACCGCACAAAGCAGTTACTTTTCTTGCTCTACTTAGGTTGTCCCAATATACGAATTAGGCACGACAGCAGGATTTCCCTACATAGAATAGGTGGCTTCAAGGTCGCGAACAGGAAATAGGAAATGTCTCACCCCCATCCATGGCTGTGATGGACTTTTGAAATCCAAGAGAGCGCACGCAGGCCGCTTGAGGTAACTTAAGGCATCAAGACAAATGGAGGCCGCTCGCCATTGCATGTTTGCTTGATCCCGAACTTGTCAACACTGTGCTTCTTTCACCCCTTAAAGGGTCAGACAACCGATTTTTGTCGAGTATATATTCTCTATCCCAAATGAAAGGGGATCACTTAAAGCACCTTGACGAGAAACGGTTTTCCTGATAACGACCTAGAACTTTTTAAATCGAATATTTTGATCTACGAGCCGTATGTGTGCCTCCCAAAACTAATGCTGGCAACCATGACATAGAGTAGCTCGGAAACATACTTTTGTCTGTATGCGAAATAAATACAATATTTAAAAACTTGTTCCCAGCTAAAAAAGTTGGAATCGCAGGCTTTCCTGTTCCTTTATGTGTTTTTTTAATGCAACGGTCTATTTGCCCGAATGCGCCATCTGTTGGGATAGACGATAGGTAGAACCTGGCTTCACGTTGTGGAGGCGGGAAGTTCGATTCTCCCCGGGGGCGATGTTTTTTTTTTAAGCTGCCGTTGGCGTATTTGGAAACTGAAATCAAATATTTTGGCAGAACAAACGCCTCTGCCTCAGCCAGAATCGTCAAAGCTTCTTCACTAGGTCTGTTTACCGAACGCTGCCGTTGATTCTGGGCATGGAGGCTCAGTTAGCCACACTGAGAGCAACCCAGCGGCGGCGGGCGGCGTGTCTCAAAAAATTTCAAAATAATGCTAAAAAATACATTTACAATTTAAGCTTGTACAAATACATGTGTTAAAAAATTTCCAATACGTAAATAAACATTTAGGCAGTTACGGTAGCTGCTAGGTTTGCAGGTAACGTGACAGGGACACATATTGTAGTGCCAAGTTTCCACACTACGAACCGCCACCCTTCCGTTTTCAGGACGTTTGCTGCCAAATTAAAATTATTTCCGCCAGTTTGTTTAGAAATTGTTTGTGGTTACTGGGCTATATAAAACTCTGGCTTTCATATGAGCTAGAGAACATATACGCGACAAAAATCGGTTGTCTGTCCCTTTAAATAGGGAAGGACAAGTGCTACCAACACAGACCATGTTTCTGAGAGGTCATTACCAAGAACAGCTTTGTTTCTTTTAAATTTTTCTGGCAGTAAAGACTGGAAGCTGCCGCCCAGAAACATTTGCATTGTTGCTGCAAGCAGTTGTTCCTCTCCAACCTTCAGATCTTTCATCTGTGAAGAGTAAAATTTGTGTCCATTGAGGTAGCTGGATAATTCACCGCACAAAGCTCGTAATGGAGTTTCTTTTCTTGCTCTACAGATGTCCCAATATACGAATCAAGCATGAGTGGACGATTTCCGTACATAAAACAGGTCGCTTCAAGGTCGCGAACTGGAAATACGCAATGTCTCACTCATGGCTGCGGTCGGCTATTAAAATCCAAGAGAGGGGATAGCGGCCTCTGCAGGTAACCTAGGGGGCGGAGGTAATTTGAGGCCGCCCGCCATTTCATGTTTCTCCCGACTGGTCTGCACGCGGCTTTTGTGTCCATTTTGATAGTGAAGCACAAGTGTTGAAGCAATGTTGACGCTGTTTCTAGAAGGACGCTACGAAGAGCTACGTTGTCTCTTAAGTTTTTTCTAGCAGTAATGCCTCGAAGCTGCCCCCGGAGACATTTGCATTGTTTCTTGAAGCCGTTGTGACTCCCCCAGATCTTTCATCTCTGAAGAGTAAAATTTGTGACCACTGAGGTAGTTGGATAATTTACCGCACAAAGCTCGAAATGCAGTTACTTTTCTTCCTCTACTGAGTTTGTCCCAATATACGAATTAAGCACGAGTGGAGGATTTGCGTACATAGAACCGGTGTCTTCAAGGTCGCGAACTGGAAATAGGCAATGTCTCGCCCCTACGGCTGCGGTGGACTTTTGAAATCCAAGAGAGCGCACGCAGGCAGCTTGAAGTAACTTAAGGCGTAAGGTAACTTGAGGCGTTCACCATTCCATATTTCCTTCATCCCGAACTTGTCTACACGCGGCTTCTGTCTCCGTTTAAATAGGGAAGGACAAGTGTTAGGAACATAGATCCTGTTGCTGGGAGGACATTACCAAGAAGAGCTTTGTGTCTTAAATTTTTCTGGCACTAAAGCCTGGAAGCTGCCCCCCAGACACATTTGCATTGTTGCTGCAAGCAGTTCCTCCCCAACCCCCGGATCTTTTATCTCTGAAGAGAAAAACGTTTGTCCATTAAGGTAGTTGGATAATTAACCGCACAAAGCTCGCAATGTAGTTACTTTTGTTGCTCTACTGAGGTGCTAATATACGAATTGAGCACGAGTGGAGGATTTCCATACACAGAACAGGTCGCTTCAAGGTAGTGAACTGGATATAGGCAATGTCTCACCCCCATGGCTGCGGTGGACTTTTGAAATCCAAGAGAGCGCACGCAGGCAGCTTGAAGTAACTTAAGGCGTGAAGGTAACTTGAGGCGTTCACCATTCCATATTTCCTTCATCCAAAACTTGTCTACACGCGGCTTCTGTCTCCGTTTAAATAGGGAAGGACAAGTGTTAGCAACATAGATCCTGTTGCTGGGAGGACATTACCAAGAAGAGCTTTGTGTCTTAAATTTTTCTGGCACTAAAGCCTGGAAGTTGCCCCCCAGACACATTTGCGTTGTTGCTGCAAGCAGTTCCTCCCCAACCCCCAGATCTTTTATCTCTGAAGAGAAAAACGTTTGTCCATTAAGGTAGTTGGATAATTAACCGCACAAAGCTCGCAATGTAGTTACTTTTGTTTCTCTACTGAGGTGGTAATATACGAATTGAGCACGAGTGGAGGATTTCCATACACAGAACAGGTCGCTTCAAGGTAGTGAAGTGGATATAGGCTATGTCTCACCCCCATGGCTGCGGTGGACTTTTGAAATCCAAGAGAGCGCACGCAGGCAGCTTGAAGTAACTTAAGGCGTCAAGGTAACTTGAGGCGTTCACCATTCCATATTTCCTTCATCCCGAACTTGTCTACACGCGGCTTCTGTCTCCGTTTAAATAGGGAAGGACAAGTGTTAGCAACATAGATCCTGTTGCTGGGAGGACATTACCAAGAAGAGCTTTGTGTCTTAAATTTTTCTGGCACTAAAGCCTGGAAGCTGCCCCCCAGACACATTTGCATTGTTGCTGCAAGCAGTTCCTCCCCAACCCCCAGATCTTTTATCTCTGAAGAGAAAAACGTTTGTCCATTAAGGTAGTTGGATAATTAACCGCACAAAGCTCGCAATGTAGTTACTTTTGTTGCTCTACTGAGGTGCTAATATACGAATTGAGCACGAGTGGAGGATTTCCATACACAGAACAGGTCGCTTCAAGGTAGTGAACTGGATATAGGCAATGTCTCACCCCCATGGCTGCGGTGGACTTTTGAAATCCAAGAGAGCGCACGCAGGCAGCTTGAAGTAACTTAAGGCGTGAAGGTAACTTGACGCCGTTCACCATTCTACGTTTGCTTGATCCCGAACTGGTCGCGCGACCACAGCACGGTGGGCGGCATCGTCGTAGTTGTCGTTGTTGTAATCGATTCTTCTTGTTCTTGTCGTTGCTGATCTTCCACCTCCTTCGCAACGGACTCGCTGTACGGGGTGACCTCCTTGTTAGAGAAGAAGATCCGCACCGCCGACGGAGCGAGCTCTCGAGCGCACTCGGCGGTAACGAACAATCCCTCAAGCAGCTTGACCTCGTCGTCGTCCAGCGCGCGCCCGTCCCCGATCTTGGTGAGGAGCGACGAGAAGGCGGTGTCGGCCTGGCGCACCATGCGAACCAGGGGGAAGTAGTTCACGTGGTGCCAGGACACGTCGCTGACGAAGAGCCCCTCGTCGTTGCGCCAACGCTTGTAGATTTCGTTGGCGCGAACGGGAGGCAGCTGCCGGAGGTCGCCGCAGAGAATCACGTCGAGTCCGCCGAAGGGTACGTTGCGGCACTGCATGATCTGCCGGAGACGGCTGTCGACGTCCCTGAGTTGGTCGGCCGACATCATGCTGACCTCGTCCACAACGACGCACCTCACGCGCCGGAAGGCGACCGGAAAGTGTTGAGTTCGCTGTGGCTGAGGCCGCCGTCCATCTCGGCAGATCGCAGCTTGCCGTACTTGGTGTTGTTCGAGTTGGTTTGGCACAGCTTGAATGCGGGGTGCACGGTCGTCCCGCCGACGGCAACGGCGGCCTTGCCGGTGCTCGCGCATACCACGTACGCATTGTACGGATTGCACGAGGGGCCCGCCCTGCGCATCGACACGGACGCCGTCGTCGCCAGTTCGCTCGTGCCGCCTTCGTCCAAGCTTCCGGCGTTGCAGCGGTTGTAAGCGTCCATGGCCAACTTCAGGACGAATGTCTTGCCGCAGCCGGCCGGTCCCGTCAGGAATACTCGCAGCGGCTCGCCGGTGCCCGGAGGCAACGTCTGCCGATGCAGAATCTCCCGCAGAAGCTCGTACTGCTCTGTGTTGGTCATGCGCATCATGGTCTCGTACGATTCGCGGTCCAGAATGTCCTTGCGCCTGCGGACCGCGGCGCACGGAGTCGACACCTCCTTGACCATCCGGAGCGGCTGCTGGCTCGGAACCAGGTCGGCGGCTGCGGCCTCCTGGTCGCGTCGCATTCGCTCGGCCGCGCTCACTTCGCCGTCGTCGCCGTACTCGGCCTCCTTCCCCTCCTGGGCGCGCCACCGCAACTCCTCTTCTTCTTCCTGACGAAGGCGAAGCATCTCGGCGTAGTGTTGGTGCACGAGTTCGGTCACGACAACGTCGTCGTTCGCCAGGTTGTACTCCCTGCGCTTGAGCTCGATGGCTTCCGCGTGTTCCTCGTACAGGCGAACGTACTTGTTGCCGTCCAGCACGTCGACGACCTCGCTCCTGAATGACACGTAGAGCAAGACCTGTTCGCGCATGTACGAGTCCACGTCTTCGCCGGGGTTGTAGTTCCGGTAGCGAATCACCACCGGCCGCTTGCGCAGGGAGTACAGGATCGTCGTCTTCGCCTTCGTCTTCGTCACGGTCTTGGTCTTGGTGGGGCGGTCGCAGTCGGCGTGGACTTGGTCTTCTTCATCGTCGTCGCCGCTGCTGCTACCGCTCGTCGTCGTGGTGGTGGTTACGGTGCTCGTCGTGCGCCATCGGCGCTCCACGTACTTGCTGACGAAGTCGGCCAGGCAAACGTTCTCGAGCTCCGGCTGGCACCGGGCCTCGTACTTCTGGATGACGTTGGGTTTCCAGACGTCCGTAGACCCGGCCGGGAGCCTGTTCACCTCCTCGTTCGTGTTGCGTACGCGGACGCGCTCCTCGGGGAAGCACGTGGGGATGTAAGCGACATCGCGGCTCTTGCGGGACATTTCCTTCCGCAGCAAGAACCACGCCGCTTCCTGCGCCGACATCTCCACGCCCTTCAGCACGTTCACCTGGAGTTTCTGCAGCAGTTCCCGGTACTCGTCGTTGGGGTTCTCCTTGAGCAGATTGGCCACCGCGCGCTGCAGGTGCGACATCCCACGGTCGGCCTTGTTGACGTAGTCGACCACGTAGGATGCGCACGCGTAGTGGTCGAGGATGAGCTGGAGATCCATGTTGGAGTCCAGAACCCGCCCGATCCACGGGTTGAACGCGTTCACCCATTGCTGGGCGGGTCTCCTCTCCTGCAGCACGTGCGGTCGAGTCGCGCCGGCACGCAGGAACTCCAGGTACTGCTCGCGGGAAGCCAAGCCACGTCGAAGACGCGCAGGAACTGCTCCAGGCTGTCGAAGTCGCCGTGCTCCAGACCCTGGTGCATCTCGTTGTACTTGGCTTTGAGTTGCTGCCGACGAGGCCGCTCCGCCTCTTCGTGTCGAAGACGCGCAGGAACTGCTCCAGGCTGTCGAAGTCGCCGTGCTCCAGACCCTGGTGCATCTGGTTGTACTTGGCTTTGAGTTGCTGCCGACGAGGCCGCTCCGCCTCTTCGTGCGGCGCCAGCGCACCCGCCCAAGCAGCAGAAATTGCCAAGCCCAAGCATGGCAAAACATCAGTGGCCAATGTGTCCGAGCTTGGCAATACCTCGGCCGCCAATATTGGCTGGTGTTTGGGAAAGGTGACAAGCCAACAATTGGCCAAGCCCTGGAAGGCCAATATTGGACAACGCTTGGCAAAGTACCTTGCCATGATAATGCCAATTGGTGGACCCCACGCTATTTTCATGCACATTTTTGGCTTTGTGGCCAGTCCTTATGGCCAATGCTTATTTTACGAGTTGCCTCGCGGCCCGATTTCTGCTTTATACATGCCAGTATACAGGAAATTATTAAACGGGTGCGCATTATTTATTTAATGCGCACTCGTTAAATAATTTCCTGTACAATGGCATGTATAAAACAGAAATGGGACCGCGAGGCACAATAAGCAAACTGCATCAACTTTGCGAACCAATTATACATACGTGACTTGCCAAAAACAATGGAGCAACACAACACACCGGGTCTCTCTGTGTAGCTTTTGTATTATTCTCATCAAATATACGAGAAACCTCGCTTAACAGTGGCAAGAATACGAACACAAACATGAAAGCAAACACAAATAACAGTCGAGAAAAAATTTTAAAAAGCGCTGCTCATGAAGCGCGAACCGATTATCATTCGTTTAACTGCTTGAGATGCCTACAAAACAGAAGCATTCAGGTAAATGAAAACAGGACCCTCATTCCCGGTAATTCGCCGACCTGCCAAGACCACAATATGTTTTTGAACAGCACTATTGTAGAATAGCCCAGCTTGGAAAGCTTGTCACTGCTGCATCCGCCACTTGTCCACGGGAAACACCTGTGCGTCGTAGCGCCTGTAATAAGTAAAAAAAAATAGTTCACTATAATGCTAAATTCACGCTGCTTACTAAATACAGCACCTATACAAGCCTTACCACATATCCGTGTGAAAATATTCAGCCTAACGTTCTAGCTTGTTAACACTCGCTATGAAACATAAAACGTACTGCACTATTCATTTTTCAATACTGCGTTTTACGGTGGCAGTTACTTGGCTCGTTCTTGAGAAAACAGTCCGGAATTTCACCGAAAATGGGCTTCACTCTTATTGCAGTAGCGCAAAGTAATATAAAAAGTCCAATAGACAAAGCGACACGCCAGCGGTTCCGTGAAATTTTGTTGTGCCTTCGCTCACTTCTGCCCCGTCAGACGCGGAATTCAGACGCGAACGGAACCGACGGAGAAGCCCAGCGGTAGTGTAATTACTTTGTCGCTCGACAATACCTTTACGTTGCTCAAGAAAATAATGAAACGAAAGCTTCAATAATATGTAGAGTTTAATTAAGCCAGCGTAATACATCCGCAACTCTTATACTGCACACGAGTCTTGCTTCAACGCATGCTGAACGTCGTGAACCTGCAGTGGGAGCACGGCTGCTTATTCGGAAAACACAAAGCCGGAAAAAGGATAGCTAGAACTGGCGTCACACAATTGGAAGCACATGTATGTGACCACTTTTTCTTCGCAAGAACCAACAACACTAAGCAGCACTCGCGAGCGCCAGTTATAAACGACAGCTGAAGTTTTGGCGGGAACGAGCGCGAGCACTCCCGCACCGCGAAAAAATGAAATGGTGACTTACGTTTTCAGCGGCGGCCGTAGCAGGCAAACGATGTTATTACACCAGTCAGGTATACTTCACACAGCCACCGACACCAAAACGCACCTCACAGACACGTACAGGAGTACTACCGCAGTTTCAATGCCACAAAAGAGACGGAGCCGTCGGTGCAACGCGCCCGTGCACCGGCCCTGCCGCGGGTTCAAAGAACGCGCAAAGGCACAACGCTGAAGTAGTTCGACGTTCACCGTTGCGTTAGGACACACAAATGACCAATTCCTACTGAACGTTTAACACTCTCTCACGCTGTTTTGAATAAGCTGCACTTTAGTTTAAGTACGCTTTGTTTCGTGGCACGGTGCTGTGGCTCTTTAGGTAACTACTTTTTGCTGCGTTTTGGCCTGTGCACCGCGCTCTAACCGTTTGGGGAACCACCGCACTCTACCGCGGGCAACGACCGCAGTGCTGCCCTCGAGTGGTGCTGCTTGCGCGCCGGGTGCGCATGTACACACGCAAAATAACGCACACGAGTGCTCTACAGTGAGACTTCATGTAACAATATGCAAAAACAGGCAAGGCTGTCGGCATTTACACCTGCCAATACTTTTTATTTAAATGTGCTACTTGACACAAGCTTGAAAATGATTTGGAACTACTTTTTTTGTTGTGCGCTGCGCGTGAAAACAAATTCAAAAACACGCAAACTTCAGTAATATTTTGAGTGAACTTGAGTGGTCATTCAACTAACAAGAACATGCCAAGACGTGCGTAAAGGCACTCATAAATACCTGCGTCACATATAGGCTACTACTCTTCATAAAATTTAATGATCAAAAATTACGTCTGAATGAGCGCGCTGTCCAGTGTGATTTTTTGCGCACCGGCCAATGCGTGTCCTCAAGGCCGGTCGTATAGCGCTCGTTGTCCACGAATGGCTTTTGCGTACAGGCCGGCGTCTGGCCAAGCTATCGGCTGTCCAGTGTGATTTTTTGGGCACCGGCCAATGTGTGTCCTCAAGGCCGGTCGTATAGCGCTCGTTGTCCACGAATGGCTTTGTCCACGTTGTCCACGAATCATTGGACGCCAAGGGGCGTCCAATGATTGGCTATCGGCCAATGCTGCTTGGGCGACTGGTCCACGGCCGTCAGCGGCGGGAACGGAACCACGATGAGCGTCTCGTCGCTCGGCATGAAGGGAGCGCCGAAACGGCACTGGGTCCGCCCGCGCTTGTAGCACGTGTGAGTGTGCGCGTGGCACTGGGTGCGCGGCCGGCGGAGGAGGTCCGTGTCGAGCGTCAGCAGCGTCGGAACCATCTCCAGGGTCTGGGGCATGGCGCCGTCCGCTCCGCTCAGCTCCTCGTCGACGGGGGCGTTCTCCAGCCAGAGCACGGTGTGGACGTGGGCGCTACCGCGCTGCTGGAACTCGACCCGCTTGAAGAGGTCGCGAACCACGTACAGCCGGAACGGCGAGCAGCGGCGATCGCGCAGGATGTTGAGGATCACGTCGAAGATGCGGTCGGTGTATATGGCGCACGCAACGGGGTCTTCGTTCACCAGTTCAACCCGTTCCCACGACCGCATCTCCTCCACGACCCGGGCGCGGCCTTCGGGGCCCACACGGAGCCGCTCCAACGTCTCCAGCAGCCGGTCCCAGTGTACTTCCGACGCAGAGAGTGTCAGGAAGACGTGGGGTTTGCCCAACTGCCAGATCATCGCGAAGAGCTCGCGCCGCCGCTCCTGCCAGTGTTGGATGGTGTTTGGGATCCCACGAAGGAACCCCATGTCGCGGTTTACGACGTCGTCGAGGAACTGCTGGCCGCCCTTGAGAAGCTGCCCAAGAGTGATGGAGTCCGTGTAAGCGTTGGTTCGGAACGCCATAGTTCGCTCCCGCACGTTGAACCACATCACTTTCACGGCCATGTACAGGGCGTGTTCGGGCCGCACGCCGCGCCGGTCCGTCCGGCGGATCTCGCTGTTGGCGGTCGAGAACGCGGTGGCACGCGGCGACGTGATGCGACTGCGGACGCCCATGTAGATCGTGGGGTAGGCGAGCTCCTTGGCGCGTTCGTCGACGTACAGCGACAGAGGCCGCACGTTCTCGCCGGGAGCAACGTCCACCACGTACTCGCCGTCCACCAATCTGCTCGCCACCACGTCCCCTTCGACCGTTGCCGATGCCGCCGCCGCCGATTTCGCAAGCGCCTCGTCCGACGACGGCGGCGGCGCGGCGTGCATGGCCTCGTCGTCGTACACGACCGTGCGCTCCATCGCGTGCAGCAGCTTGCTCAGCTCCACCGGGTCGTCGATGTCCACGTCCTCGGGGAGTTCCTCCACGTGCTCGTTGTCGTCGCCGCCGCCGGCACCGTGGTCGTCGTCGTCCTCCAACTCGTTCAAGCGAGCCCAGTCCAACGTGACCCCGACCTCGCGGTACAGCTCGGTCGTCTCGAGGTACTGTAGCCACGCCAGAATGTTGCCGCGCTTGACCAGGCCGCGCTTGTACGTCACCGGGCTCATCAGTCGACGCTTGATGTTCACGTCGATCGCCGCGTCCTCCGAGACCCGACGGGGCAGCGACAGCACCAAGGCGGGCACTTCGATGGGAACGTTCACAACTTGCCCGCGGATGCCGTACTGCCCCGTCGCCCGAGTCAAACGACGAATGCTCATGAAGGGCAGCCTAGGCGCGATCAGCCGCTCCTCCACCGCGTTCAACTCGGGTTAACCCACAGGACGCGGCGCGTACCTGTAGCCGTAGGCGACGCACACGCTGGGGACGACGCCGCGGATCATCGAGTCCTTGCAGGAGTTGCACACGACGTACGTGCGGAACCCCTCCAACACTGCGGCGTCCGTCACGTCGTCGATGCTGTCCACGACGTCGATCACCCGCTGGACGACAACGGTGCTGTTGTCATTGTTGCCATTGTCGTTGTTGGCGGCGACGAACCCGCCGAAGCCGCCGTCGTTGACGTTGGCGTTGTCGTCGACGTTGTTGTCAGCCGCGCCAGCAGCCGACCCGGCGCCGCCACCAACGACGACCGCAGCTGCAGCCGCGCCCTACGCGTCCAGAACGAACGCACTCCAAAGAACCCGCAGGCAGTTGTTCTGGTGCGTAGCGTTCCGGATGTTCCCGACTGTGGTGAGGTTGTTGCCGAACTAGAGTCGGTCGCAGACGGCGCAGCTGTGGCCGAAGCTGCGGTCGAGGAATTCCCGCTTGAAGCGGGCGTCGGCGCCGCCTTGCTCGCGGAAGCGCGCCTGGGCCTGTCACTGGCGCGTGCGAACGGCCTCCGGGTCCGCTTCCAGACGACGACATTCGGCTTCGCCTTCTCGATGACGTACGCTGGGATATGCCCGACGAAGCGCACTTCGGGCGGCGGCAGCCTCCGGATTTGCGAGTCGACGAGCACGTGCTGCTGCCGCCTCTCGTTGCCGCATAGCCGGGTGCGCTTCTTGGCGCTGGCGTTTAGCGGCGGTTTCGCGTTCGCGAACGTCGTCGTTGTCGGCTCGACGTCGGCGTTTCGATGCAGTGTCACGTTCTCGCAGCGTTGGATCCGCCGCCCGACGTTCACGAGCGACCGCCGCGTCTGGCTGCCGAAGTTCGCTTTCGGCGGCTCGGCGTTCACGAACGGATGCCGCTTAACGTTCTCGCAGCGTTGCATCCGCCGCCCGACGTTCACGAATGGCTGCGGCTTCTCGCTGGCGAAGTTCGGCGTCGGCGGCTCGCTTGCGGCGCTTGCGCTCAGCATCCGCAGCAGGCCGCGGCGCCGCCTTCTCTTCCAGCGTAGACATTGTCGATGAAGTGGATGGTGAAACGTGCCGTGAACCCCCTGCCGCGGCTATGATGCAACGTGGAGCGGCTATGACGCAACGTGGCGCGGCTATGACGCAACACAATCCACTTTAATCCAATCCAAACTAATCCAAGCCAATCCAATCGAATCCAATCCAATGCCCCTCGCGAGAGAGTGTTATAGCGCCGAAATCGCGCCACCACACGAACGCGTGATGTTGACGTCACGATCACGCCACAGATGTTAGCGACCGGAGCGCGCGCGAACGACAAATTGCGGCCATCTCCCCGCGAGGGGGACTCGGGTAAATGCGTCGCATAGGGGGTGGGTGTATTACGTTAACGTTTAGTGTTTGGGGAGTTGGTGGTAGTGAAAGCGTTGTATCAGCAGCTTCTTGACGTAGTTTGAATGAGTCAAGGATATAAGGCGCGTTCGTAGCCGCCCATTCTGTGTTGGCTTTGTGGCACAGTGGGTAGAGCACCATGTACATTGCGCTCCGCCCGCAGAGTCGAGGGATCGAAACCAGGCGCCGGATAGTATTAAATGCAGAGCATTTCAGTAACTCACGATGTCACCCGCGTTGACGTCCGTCGTAGTCCGCACCGTCGTTGTCCGCACCCCTCCCCCTACACTATATAAAAAAAATACTATCCGGCGCCTGGTTTTGATCCCTCGACCCTGCGGGCGGAACGCAATGTACATGGTGCTCTACCCACTGCGCCACAAAGCCGACAAAGAATGGGAGGCTACGAACGCGCCTTATATCCTTGACTCATTCAAACTACGTCAAGAAGCTGCTGATACAACGCATTCACTACCACTAACTCCCCAAACACTAAACGTTAACGCAATACACCCACCCCCTATGCGACGCATTTACTCGAGTCCCCCTCGCGGGGAGATGGGCCCAATTTTTTTTATATAGTGTAGGGGGAGGGGTGCGGACTACGACTACGGATGTCAACGCGGGTGACATCGTGAGTTACTGAATTGCTCTGCATTTAAAAAGGAGCGAGTCGTATTTACGGCCGCTCCCGAGGATGGTTCGTATCTAAAGAGAGCCTCCCTCCCTCGCCCGTCCTGGACCAGGCCGCCGGAACTTCCGGACAAACCTGTCACGTGAGGGGTTCGGCAGCGCCCCCCGTTCTCACGGACATCCTCCCGGAGGGGGAAGCGCGCGACCGCGGACAGAGAGGTACCACCCCTCTCGCCTCCGCGGCGGGCCGAGAGGGATAGGAAAGATGGCGGAGCTCAGCAATTCCCACATCCCTCCCCCCTTTGACCAGAGCCGCTCGACCTCGAGGGCTCCGGCGAACGATCACCTCACCATTAAGCGCCTGGAGAATTCGTCCAGCAGCTTCAGCAGGTCCCGGGTCGGCCCCTGATCCTCCATACTCTGCTCCATGGGGGTCGCTGCCGCCGGATGCGCCGGCAGCGGTTCGAGAACGGAGGCAAGGCCTCCCTCCGAAGACCCCATGAACCCAGCCGCCTCGGCTGCAGGAGCTGCGTGGGCAGGGCTGTCGGCCCCCGGAAGCGCCTCCACCCGCAGCGCCGACCCGTCGCACGAGCCCTTCCCTCCCGGGCCCCGGAGCTCGACCGGGGGTGCCACCGATGCGACGTTGATGGGCTGGCTGACCTCCGCCGCCGTCGAAGCCAAAATGGCGGCCGCGAAGGCCTAATTGGCCCGCATTTGGGCCTGGACGGCCGCGAGGTCGACGCGGGCCGCCGCCTTGGAGCGCGACGATGCCGGCCCCTTCGCCTTTGTGGCGGCACGGTGCCGCGCAGACGCCTCGTGGTGGTCCTTGGCCACGACCAGCAGCCCGCCGAAGGTCCAGCAGTAGTCGGCGCCGGGCTCCGCGGCCGCGACGCCGTCCAAGAACCGGGCGTGCTGCTCGCTGATCGTGCGGCCGCGGAAAATCCAGGGCACCCGCTCGGGCGTCAGGTCCCTTTCAATCACCAGCTGGTGCCCCACGCCGCCGAGGAGAAATAGCAGCGCGGCGGCGCGTGCCCCTCCTCGGACGTCGAAGTGGCCACGTTTCGTCCCTCCTTCCGACGGGACGGTGTCTCCGCCCGGGGGGGGGGCGGGGCGCCGTGGCTGACGGTCGCCACGAACGGTGCCGCCGCTGCTTGCGGCGTCTGCTTGGCCCCTGCTCGCCTGGCGATGTGGACGGAGTCGCCGGCCGTGGGGTGAGGTGCGGGCAGTCCGCAGGATGATGCGGACGTGGCCGCGGTGCTGGAGCTGGCCCAAGGTGCGGGACTGGCGGGTGCTGCTTGCAGGGGGGGGGGCATTTCTCGATCGTCACTCGTCGGCGCGGGCTGCGGAGTGACCGGATCGACGGTCGCCACGAACGGTGCCGCCGCTCCTTGCGGCGTCTGCTTGGCCCCTGCTCGCCTGGCGATGTGGACGGAGTCGCCGGCCGTGGGGTGAGGTGCGGGCAGTCCGCAGGATGATGCGGACGTGGCCGCGGTGCTGGAGCTGGCCCAAGGTGCGGGACTGGCGGGTGCTGCTTGCAGGGGGGGCCATTTCTCGATCGTCACTCGTCGGCGCGGGCTGCGGAGTGACCGGATCAGGAGAGTCGTGCCCAGTCGCGAAACCGGTTCGCTCCCCCGGGAAGCCGTCACCCCTGCCGGGACCACGGGAACCTTCTGCCAGCTGGCGCCCTCTGGAGTCACCCCGCGCAACCCATTGCTGGACCTCGCTGCGTAGGGTGCGCGTTCCGTTGGCGTGCCTCGAGGAGCTTCCTCTGGCAACCCCTCCTGTACGCAACTTTGCGGGCTGGAGGGCGGTGACCCGGTCAGCGATCTCGCCGGTTGCGGGTGTTGTAGCGGTGCGTTGGGAACCTTCCTTCCGTACCTCCCTCGGGCTCGCGACTTCGCGAGTCCGAAGTGGGAGCGTCGGCAGTTTCTCCCCTTGGAAAGTACTGCTTTAGCTCGCCCACGTGAATGGGGCCGCTGATTCGACCAGACCTCGGGTCTTTCAGCTTTTAATTCGGCTGCGAGATCTTCTCGGCGACTACGAACGGTCCTACCCACTTGGGTGCGAGACCGGCCGCGAACCCCGCGCTGGCATCGCTCAGCGCGTGGTTACGTTTCAAGACAGTGTCGACCACTTGGTACGCCACGTCTCGATGAGCTCGGTCGTAGGCCGCCTTTTGGTCGACCCTGGCCTTACCGCGGCTGGGGTTCGCCTCCAAACGCTCGCGCCAGCGCCGCGCGTAAGCCGCATCTGCTGCTTTCGCGGGGACTGCGGTCGACCTCTTGGCCAGAACCGTGTCCGTCGGTGTGTTCAACTCCCTGCCGAACATCAGGAATGCAGGCGTAAAGCCCGTGCACCGATTCACGCTTGTGCGCAGAGCGAAGGAGATCGAGCTCAAGTGCTCGTCCCAGTCTCGTTGCCGCCGGGCATATGCCCCAAGCAGTGGCTTTACGTCTCGATTTCGGCGCTCCGTCACGTTAGACTGGGGGGTGATAGCACGATGTTGTTTGCTGCCTGACACCCATTGCCGCGCACGCTTCACGAAACAACCTTGAAGTGAAATACGTGGCGTTGTCGGTAATCAGCCGCTCCGGAAATCCGTAGCGACAGAACACCTCGGACAGCTTTTGCAGGACCTCCTGGGCTGTCACTTTGCGCAGCGGATAGAGTTCAGCGATCCCACTGAAGTGGCATGTCACCACGAGTACAAACTTGTACCCTCTCTTGCTGCGCGGCAGCGGGCCCGTGAGATCGCACGCCAGGACCTCCCATGGCTTTGTGCTCACGATAGGCTGAAGCAAGCCGGGCGCCTTACCGCCTCGCGGTTTGCGCTCTTGGCAGACGTTACATGTGCGTACGTACCTACATACTTGTGCCTTCATGCCGGGCCAGGTAGCATACGGACAAAGCTTCCGCCATGTCTTTGGCGCGCTACCGTGGCCGTCTGCGTCGTGGTAGTGCGGGAATGCAGCACACCTGAGCTGGCTCGGGATAACGGCTTTAAAACACTCACTTGAGTCATTTTTGCCGGGCACGTATTTCAGCAGAGCTCCGTCGGCGTCAAGCAGGTAACTGTCCAGCTGGCTCGCAGCAATACCAGCTGTATTAGAGCCCGCGCCAGCCGCAATACCAGCAGCTTCCCGGCGCCCGTCATTCTCCGGTGTTCGATTTGCCTGAGGGTCCGTCTCTTCATTGAGACTGGCGATCACCTCCCGACAAAACAAGTCCTCCTGCTGAGCCTCCTCGACTAGCTCTTCGCGACTGAACGCAACCTTGAGCGGAAGTCCTCCCCCGACGAGATGCACGTGCTCTGAGCTTCCGAAACTTGGGTCCTCCCGCGTTCTCCCCGCGCCGAGAAGGGTCGCTGACCTTCAGCGTTCTCCTTGGCCTCTCCGACCGGTTGGGTGTCGTCCACCGGCGCCCGTGACAGCGCGTCCGCAACCACATTCGTGGCACCTTTGCGGCAGCGAACTTTGAATTCGAAGCGTTGGAATGTCAGGGCCCATCGCTCGAGCCTCCCGCTGGGCTCACGGAGGCGGGAAAGCCATGTGAGGGCAATGTCATCCGTCTCGATCGTGAATTTGACCCCCTCTACGTACATCTAGAACTTTCGAAGTGCGTAGATTATGGCCAGACACTCCTTCTCGGTGTCCGAGTAGTTTCGCTCTGCTGGTGTCAGCGCACGGGTCGCAGTTGTTCTCCATCCACCTGGAGGAGCACTGCCCCTACGCCGAGGTCACTCGCGTCCGTTTGGATCACGAATGGCCTGTTCAGATCCGGCAGTTTCAGCGATGTAGTGTCTGCAACAGCTTTCGTCAGTTGGCGTAGGCTGCTCTCCTGCTCCTCTCCCCACTCCCAAGGGGCGAATTTCCTCAACAACTTTGTCAAGGGTGCTTGCAGGCGCACGCAAGCGGGGATAAACTGGCGGTAGTAGCCGATCATCCCTAGGAACTGCAGAACTCCGACGATATCCTTCGGCGTGGGAAACTCCAAGATCGCCCGGAGTTTCCCGGGATCGGGGGACACCTGTCCGCGTTCGATCCTATAGCCGAGCAGGCTCACTTGAGCGCTGCATATTTGCGCCTGGCAGGATTGATGGTTATGCCAGCCGCCCTGAGTCTTCCCAGGACGTCTCTCAGGTGGCAGAAGTGCTCCTCGAAGGTGCGGGAGTAGACGAGAATGTCGTCCAAATAGGCGAGGGCATGCTGCCACTTTGCCTCACCGAGCACCCGGTCGATCAGGCGTTGGAATGTGCTCGGACTTCCGCACAAACCGAAGGGCATACGCACGAACTCGTACAGCCCCCGATGGCAAGTGAACGCTGTCTTGCATTCATCGCCGGGACGCATCTCGACCTGAAGGTACCCCTTGCTGGCGTCCGAAATGGAGAAGTATTTTGCGCCACCGAGATTCGCGACGATTTCGTCAACGCTGGGGAAGGGGTACGCATCCTTTTTCGTGACCGTATTTAGCCGCCGATAGTCGACGCATAAACGCCAGCTACCGTCCTTCTTTCGAACGAGCACCACTTGGAATCCCCAAGGGCTCGTCGAGCGGCGGATAATGCCTGCTTTCAGCAGCTCCTCCAGCGCCTCCTCAGTTGCCTGCCTCTTGGCAGGGCTGACGGGCCAGGGATTGCATTTCCATGGTTTAGCATCGCTGGTGTCTATGCAGTGCTGCACCAACCTTGTGCAACCTGCTTGCTCAGTGAATATCTCGCCGAAGTCACCTAACAACCACAAGACGCGGTCACGCTGCGCTACTGTCAGCTCGCTAGCACTTGCTAGGAGCGCGCCCAATTCCTCGCCCTGCCCTCGGGGTGGAAGGAGCGCAGCGCAGAAGCAATCTGCCGCGGCAGCAGCAACGACCGAGCCCGGAGGTTTCTGCGCGCGCCGGCTACCGGCAGCGCCTGAAGCTTCTGCTTCCCGCGGCGCGAGAGACGTTTCGGCGGCGCGCCCATGCAGCGACTTCGCTGCGGGCGGCGGCTCGGAAAACGGTTTTTGCGGCATAAACGGGCCCTCCCGATAGCCTCCGTTGCCGACGTCCACGACGCGGTTACGCTGCGCCGCTGTCAATTCACTAGCACCTGCTAGGAGCGCGCCTAGCTCCTCGCTCTGATTTCGGGCTGGAGGGCTGGCGGCGCAGAAGAAATCCACCGCGCCGGCAGCAGCAACAGAGCTCGGAGGGGGCTGCGCGCGCTAGCTATCGGCTGCGCCGGAAGCTTTTGCTTCCCTCGGCGCGTGGGACGGTGCAATAAAAAGGCCATCAACATGATGCCCTTGGACATGGCTCACATGAGAAAATGCACCCGTGAAAGCTCTTTACACGAGGATTCACATGCACTTGTGTTAAATATTTCTAGCTGAACCTTCAATGCGCCATATGTACAACGATTTCTTCTGGTCTGATGTGCACCCATCCTTAGGGCATGCAACATCAAAATGACTAGAATAACACCGAGTGCAATAAAAAGGCCATGAACATAAAATAGACTTGAATAACACAGAGTGCAATAAAAAGGCCATCAACATGATGCCCTTTGACATGGCTCACATAAGAAAATACACCCGTGAAAGCTCTTTACACGAGGATTCACATGCACTTATGTTAAATATTTCTAGGTGAACCTTCAATGCGCCATATGTACAACGATTTCTTCTGGCCTTATGTGCACCCATCCTAGCGCATGCAACGTCAAAATGACTAGAATAACACCGAGTGCAATAAAAAGGCCATCAACATGATGCCAATAAACATGGAAAAAGAATTTCTGGAGCAATTTATTCATAGTGTGGGTAATATAGCGGCTGTTTCAATCACAGTAATGGTGGCTGTACTTTTGATCAAATATAAAAATAATGGGTCCGTGTACTTCCAGGAATATGTTAGTATCTAAATGTTACTCAACTCAAGCTATACCTGGCGCTGTGGCTCAGTGGGTAAGGCGTCGTGCTGCTGATCCCTAGGATGTGGATTCATTTCCCAGCAGTGATGGGTGCGTTGCAGATGGAGGCAGGTAATTAAGCCGCACAAATTACCTAACTGCTTTCTATACCAGGTGTAGCTGCAGTTCATTAACGTCAACTAAAAAAATACCACCACTAAATAAAACAGCATTCACACCAGTGTAAAGATACACTTTTTGGAGCTTTCGCTTAGATGCCGATTTTCTTTCTTTTGTCTTCCTTAGAATCCTGTTTATCTCTTTAACATGTATCTCTAGCCTCGTGCGGCAGAAATACCGCAGCAGGTCTATGTGGCAGGCTTCGCTGCAGCACAGGTAAAGTGGCAGCTTCTCGCCCACTGCGGTCTGGAGTGTTGCCACTGCACCATGCAAATGTGCGCAAACTCCTACGTTGTCGAGAAATTCTTTCTCCATGTTCATTACAGCCTCAAAGAAGGCGTGGGAAAGCGCTGTAAATTGGCCAAAGAGTCCACCTGGCTCATCATGAGACCTAAGCAAGGCTAAAATCTGGTGGGAACCTGAGAAGACCTCCTCCTCGTTCCTCAAGAGCGGTCCGCAAGCACACTCTGCTGGACGTCTCTTGAGGAATTGCTGCACGAGGTGGCCACTGAAACAGAACAAGGTGTTTCGCTCCAAGATGTCCGGGAGGCCGTCACCGACACCTCGCTGGAGCTGGGAAATTCTGCCACCTCCAAGACAGCTGCCTCGTCATGGTTGCCCTGTGCCAGACGAGCCAGCATGTAGGTGTCCTGAATTTCACAGTTTTCTCGAGATGTCAGGTTAAACAGTTTCCCAACAGAAATGTGCTTCAAAGCAGCAACAAAATGCGACACATTTGGGTGCTCATTACAGCCATGCTTCTGCCTCACGGAACCAAAGAAATTTTCCAGAGGGTCCTGTAGCAGGTTGCAAGTCAGGAGACAGTCGAAATCAAAATTTTGGGAGAGGTCTTCCCACAGCATGAGGACAGACTGTATCGTGACAAGCCAGCCACGAATTGTGTGGGGCTGCGGTTTGGGGATGTCAAACTTCCAGTTACGAATCCTATGGAGTGTCTCGGAAAGAAATTCCAAATGTTTGGAATTGGCACTGATGGCGTAATTGTATTTTCGAGGATCAGTCATTTTGGGGGATTTGCTGTTGAGGCAGTCGAATAAGTTGTCAATTCTCTCACCGAATTTAGCAGTGGGTTCAGCAGCCCCATCTAGTGCCCCAACAGCAATCATGACGGACAATGCTGTGGATACAGTCTGGCTAAAGTCCTCTGTTGCGAACTTAACCTTCATGCTGTTAAAAGGCCTCTTGTATATGTGGTCGTCAGTCAATTTAGGTGCCAGTCTTGAGATTAGTTTATCCTGGCTTTCGTACAACGCTTTGATGTACGCCCAATCCACAACTTCATTGCCAATGAAAAGCTTGTGGGGGTAGCGAAGGTTATTTCTTGTGCACTTAATCAAGTGGGGAGTGTCAAACAAGAAATAAACTTTCTCCCCACCAACAAGAAATAAAGGATTCTGCTGGGTAAAATTTAGCAGATCAAATAACTGAACATTACTTGTCCCCTGGTCGCACACCACTGCCTTAACAAAGAGCTGACATTCTCTCAGCTCTTCGATTAAGGCAAGCAATAGTCTTCTTATGGTCGCTGCAGGCAACTTTATTTTGGCCACTGCGAAAGCCAAAGGTTGAATCCAGGAGGCTGAGAGTCCAGAAAGAAGGGCCACAAAGGCTGTGTTTGCCACGCCCGCTGTCCTCTCCGTGCCGTTGTCTGAATAGCCAATGACATCATTTTTGGCGTCGTACTGTAAATTTTGTATAAGTGACATTTCGTCAAACATAATTATGCAAACCCGATCTTTGAGTGGCCAATCTTTGACAGCATTTTTTAAAGCAACAAGCACTCCAGGAATAATTCCGGGTGTCATGGGCACTTCAGCCAAACACTTCAGGAGTGACCTCGGATGTGGCAAACACAGCACTTTGGAGTTCTGCCGATACGCCTTGGGCCCGTGAAAATACAGACTCAAGGCAAATTCTTTGATCTCTTTCGATCACCTTCTTCCTTTCGTCTTCCTACCCTGCATCCGAACCTGGCTACCCAGGAGGTTGAAAAACTCTGGGCTCACACATGGCTTCAACGTTTGCAATGCAGCCCTCTGCCTTAAATCCCGTGGACTCTTTTGTCTCTGAGACCGTGACAGCGCCTTCCGGAACTTCTGCTTATCACCACGAAGTTGGGTGATGATCCTCCTGGTCCTTTGGGTGAACAACTTTGGTTTCCGCCCTGGGCGCCTGGGAGTTAAACCTGCACACACAAGAGAACAATACTTATCACCCGAGAATATTTATACATGCTTTCTTGAGAGTGCTAACGAACATTGTTATCGGTTGTTATTTGATTCTAAGCACAAGCCAACACTATGACTGGAGAACGCAGACCGACCTAATAAATTATACCGTAGATGATACTGCGCAACTCTGAGCCATCCATAAATAACGCCAGTTTTGTCAGCGCTTCAGTTTTGAGGGCAGGCGCTGATATGTAAACTCTTCTCGAACTGAAAACTGGCCGCAACACTTACGTGTTTAATGTGCTTACAGTGCGCAAGTGCACTATATAAATGAAGCAGGACACGCACACACTACGGCGTGAAGTGAAATTCCATGTAGATGGCGTTGAGTTACGCAAGCCGCAAGGGGTATCATTCGCCCACTCAGCTACCTCTCCACAGCTCGGAAAGCGTATCGTGAACGCTCACGCTGCATACCACTTGCTTGGTTTGCTTGAAAAGCTTTGAAAAAATGAAACGCTGCACGAGCCTCTGCAAGATGCTCAAAGTTGAAATGTAACAAAAGTTTATTGGCTAAGACGATTTTTTTCACTGAGGAGGAGGACCTGCGTGAATGGGAGTGTGCTGGGTGTTCAAAAATCTCTACTCACCATGGTGCCCCTGGGGGAGTCTTTGCCGTGGACTGTCTGTGGGACCTCGGCACAGCCCAGATGGTCCTGGCTGGGGGGACGGAGGGCCCTCTGTTCCTTTTCCCATCCCGGATGGTCCTGGCTGTGAGGAGGGAGAACCCTCTCTTTCTTCGCCCACCCCGGATGGTCCTTGTGATGACGGCCCATGTTGCGGTGGAACAGGTGCATTCTCACTGCCTGCAGAAACGGTGAATGTTTATTAAAAGTTTTGGCAACAAGAAAAATTGCAAGTGTGGCTAAACTCACGAGCTAGTGCTCATAGATGATTTTTACACATACACATTTCATGGCCAGTATTTATATTTAGGTGTAAGGCTGTCACAGTGTTCTGATTGTGAGAACCTGCAGTATATAGAAATCAGTACATGGAAAAACTAAGGAAAACTCAACAAGACTAGATGGCCTAGCTAACTCACGTAAGCCATGTGATTTGTTACTAAGCTTGCCCAGTCCATTAAAAACTACAGTTTTCCTACGTTAATTATGGGAGTAGTTGAACATCGTGCGTACATTATTTCGCCCTGATGCAGTGCACATGTAATATATGAGCTGCTTCTCTGCACACTGAGATCTCCTCAGTAATGTGCAGTAGAGAACGTTAACAGAAACGTGTGAAAGAAAATGCCATATTCACTTTGTTCTTGTTCAACGAGGGATAATGAAAAACGAATGTTTCTTAACTCTCTGAAAAAAATCGTTTGCCTCCTTATAACATTTATTTGTTTCAAAATGAACCCCCTGCGAGAAACGTTTTTTCTGAAATCATTGAAACATTAGTTTATATCGTGGTAATATCTTCATAATTATAAACACAGTTTCATCGCGAGAAAAAATAGTTTCTACCAAGCACAAGGAAAAAGTACGAATTAACCGAAATTATTTCGAATTAATTGTCTTTAAAATACATTGAAAACTTAGGGGGCCAACCGAAACTTTTGAAATTTGTTTGAGTTATCCGAGTTTGAATTATCGCCAGGCTACTGTAGCTGCCACCAATAATTTTATCACGAGAGATAAAATTCTCTCAAACAAAAGCTTCAACATAATGACGAAAGACACACGAAATGTTTATTTATTTATTCGTTTATGGGATACTGTTGGAGTGAGGTGTTAGTCTAGTCCTGTTGAATGAAAAGTGAAAAAAATCCAACGGAATTTTCATGCCGCCCCGCAAACTCTTTCTGATAAAGCGCGACTATCCAACATTCGCTACTACTAAAAAAAAGCCAGACAATTTCAGCCGCTACAGTTACCTTTCCCGTGCTCACAGCGTTATTATCAATATTTGCAGCTGCCCGCATACAACAATAAAGCGCGAACTGATCTTAATGGAGAAAAGATAACTTTTAGGCGCACTGTCACCCACGCCTACCTTCCGGGGAACACTGATAACAGGGGTCCTGGAGAGACGGCGAGGCTAACGGGATGGGGGATGGAGTGGGGGGAGCCGGGGGGTGCCTCTGCCTAAGGAGAGGTTCCGCAGTGCTATCTGCTGTAAGGGCCAGTGAAAAAAGCACAGAACCAAAACAAAAAACGGTTGTTACTAACCGCAAAATCCCTATTTTTTCACCTCCTCTTCGGCCGAAACATTACGCAGCAAAAAAACAAAACAAAACAACAAACGAACCGCTACGCGCGCAAAGATCATAATGCAATTACGGACTCATCCAAATCACCACACCTTTAACGAAAACGAGGCGCAATCGTTTTATTTACCTTCGCTGGCCAGGCATCGCAATCTGGGGGAGGATACCCCAGCTGACGGCACCGCTGACCAAATCAGTCTTGTGCTTTGGGGCTCAGCGAAGTCGGCAGCAGCGAAGTGGTCCGAGCAGATGCAGTACGTCGACTTTAAAACCCTCTCCTTTGGCAGCGCCTTGATGTCGGGGCGGTTAACATACTCCAACCAAGCATCATACCTACGAAAAAATGCGCCAAGGTCAACCACACCAACCCATTTTTTGAAATTCGCGAAGACACCACTGCGCAAATGCGATGCACGGTGTTATACATTGATGTCAAACAAAAAACAAAACAAAACAAAAAGGGCTCTTGGCTTTAACTTTTAACTTTAGGGTTAAAACACTGAAAGATGGCTGTATTCAGTATTTACGCTTGTCCGTTCATTTTAACAGATGCCACACTTGTTGGATGTGCGCCCTACGGTCTGTTAAGACACTGCTGCATTATTCGTCTGGTCGTTCAAAGCTAGTGAAGAATGCCATCGCTTTATCATATTTGCGTTCTGCTGTCACAAAGTCATGTGTTCATGAAATCGGAGATAGCTTCGAAGGCCAAGTGGTAAAGTTAAGGCTGGCCGCATTCCTGGAAGCCCTGTTAACTTGGACATGTGGAAAACTCGTGAAGTTGTTTAGGTTTGCAAATAAGAATGTCGATGTAGAAGTTGACGCCAATGGACAAAGAAATGTTGCTGTCATTCCCTACCTTCATGGAATTACGCATAGGCTGAAGTAGGTAGGGCAATAAGCTTCGTTCTCTTTGCGCCAGAGTAGATAATAGGGCGAAGCGTAGGTGTGATAAGTGGTAGGCTGTGGCTTAAGCATGCGAAACGCTGTTTCTTGCAGTTGTTTATAGCATTCCCCTGTCACGTGGGCCAAACGGGCGATGCATAAATGTTGTTGCGGATCTGGTAGCGTGACCGGTGATGGCGTTCGTATATCCGGAGTTGGGTCAAACATTGGGGCAGAGTAGGGCGCATAAAGAAACTTTATGTACAGATATTTACATGGCGTTTGACAGAGTGAACAGGGTTCTGCGCTCCTGCGCGCACGGGATTAAATAACCAGTTTGGGTCCGCCCCCTTTCACCCTTTTTGCCGGCTGACGTCAGGACGCACCAATCCGGGGCACTGAAACTGATGTCCACACACTCACAAAGAAGGCATTTTCCCTCTAACAGGTCAGTCGGTTGGCTTCGGTGGTGCAACCTTCCTTGAACAGCAGCGCCTTGAACCACGATGCTCGGCTAGCAGCTGAAGATTGCCGCCGGAGGAGCAACGCAGCACACCTTTGTTCATCCCTCCCTGCACCATTCTCGCTCATTGTGACTTGCCTTACCGGTGGGCGCTTGGGTTACAGTGAAGCCGCAGAAAGCGGCTTGTGTCCTTGCGCACAAACGCGCGAGACACATGTACTACTGGTGCACGCGGTTCGCATGCAACTGATCGTTACGATTGATCGTTAGGACCTGTTTTGGCCTCGTTCGCTGGTCGGAGGAGGCTCACGGCGTGCGACTGGCAAGCCAGATGCAGTCGTGCCGTCGTTGCGATCGTCGTGAGGCTTCAGCCAATGAGAGCCCGCTGAGCCCCAACCACCCGCAACCGGCTTGCGTTGCTCGGGTCGGATCGGGTTTTGGGAACTTTAGGCTTACCATCCTGGTGGATATTTGATCGCCGCTATCTGTGCAACTGCGAATGACAATCCGTAACACAACTTTTCACAGCAATACCATCCCCTTTCTCGCATGTGGAACTTTATTTCAGCTATAACTGCCGTTTGACCGATCGGTGACCAAGACATCTGTATAGCCTGTTTCCATGCTTCCGCGCAGGTATCGCCATCTCTCGGCCGCTCGGCGCACCGCGCGCCGCGGTGACCTGTCAGCGTAGGCTTGCATCGCGGCAGATATCTGATCGCCGCTTTTAAAATAAGCCCTGACAACAATTCCTAGCACAATTTGTCACCACACTAAAACCAACTTTCTCGCATGTGGAGGTAAAAAGCAAAGCTTTTTACCTCTACCCCACAAGGATTCTTTCGCGACCGTTGGTGTCAACAGAAAACTCCCGCGAACAAATAAAAGAAATTAGTTGTACCGCCAGGAATCGAACGTGCAACTAATACAGCAACAAAGCAAGACCCCGTGGTCTTACCGTTTCAGCTACGAGCACACGCGGAGACGGGTATGACAGGTGGTGCCCTCACCAAGCACATTCACGGGTTTAACCTCTGCATTCTCGCTGAATGCACGTGATAGCGATTGAAGGAAACTCACACAAACGCAAGGCATCTCACTTTTAGTATGACGATGGGTGAAGCCTGTGGCCTCCAGTGTTCTCCACAAAAATCAGAGATCCTTGTCGTCCGCTCTCAAGCCAAACTCCACATCAAGCAAGACATCCAAACACTCCTTGATGACCAAGCCGTCATTCGAAGCCCCAGCATCAAGATCCTGTGCCTACGTCTCCAGGCCAACACCAAGAGTGACGTATCCTTGCAGCGCCTCGAACGCATCATCAATAAAATTATACACATTATCAGGTAAGTTACCACCAAGAAGCGAGGCCTGAAGGAAGCCGATACCTCTCGATTAATTCACGATTTTGTCCTCCCGAAAATTCCTTACGTCACCCCCCTTTCCTCTTCTCGACAATGAGGACATTGCATCCAGAAAAATACAAAAGTAACGCGAGGGGTGACTTCTGACTTTGTCGGGTGGAAACATGCTTGATATAACGATTAGAAGGGCGGTTGAGCAGGCCCTTCGTCTTCCCATGAGTGCATCCACAGAGAGGCTGCTTAGGATGGGGCTCCACAACACGGTGGAAGAGCTGATTGAGGGCCATCTTTCTGTCCAGAAGCTCCGATTGAGCAGACCTGCAGTGGGTCGCCGCATCCTTCACCAGATTGGCTGGACAGCACAGAATGTCACACCGCGTGATGTGCTCCCGGACTCTTGGCGACAAGAACTAAAAAAGTTCCTTTTGCTTAGAAATATGAACCCGGCACATGACGAGGGTGGCCGACAAGCATGGGGTCAAGCGGTAAAGACAACCCTCGGCGAGGATCATGCAGTTATCTACACAGACGCCTCCCAACATCGAGAGTAGCAATACTTCATCATCGTGGCTAACTCCAGAACCAACCTTCTTGCGTGTGCTTCACACAAGACCCAAGACATGACGGCAGAAGAAGAGGTAGCCATCGCCTTGGCTCTCACTCAACCAGGGGTTCGTAAGGTGGTCACCGATTCCAATACTACTACCGGAATTACCAGTCGGGGTGGGTCTCCCTGACCTGCACTGCGTGTGCTAAAAAAATTCAAGCCATTCCACCATGTGAATGTGGTTGGAAAGCAAAGCTGTAAATGGTACCCACAAGGATTACCCATGCGGCGTCACTTAAATTTCCTCATTTCGCTCTACAAATGCTGAAACAAGAGAGAAGTGAAATGCCCTTAACCACACCCGTTGTTACTTCAAAGAGATATTCTTTGTAAGGATTAAATAAATGCATGATGTATGAACGGTGGTTGGTTGAGTTGTATTGGTGTAGCACATCAGTGGAAACTCTTTTCTTTATAAAATTAAAGGAAGCACAAACCCGGTGTTAAACGATCTCGCTTCTCCGTTTCTGCCGCACCGGACGGAGGCGGCGAGATCGGAGGCAGCGATGGCGGCAGGGGAGGAGGAAATACTTATATTCAGATTTCTGAACGGCACTGAGTGCGGCCCAGGGGAGTGGCTCCTTCACTGGAGCCCATATGCAGTGCACGGCGCCTGTCCACCAGCTGAAGCTGGGTAGGCGGAGAGGTTCTGGGCAGCCGTATCTCCCATTCTCTTGTTTGGTAGTTGGCGGAAAGAGAGGAGGGTGCTCAGGGCTAAAGTCGCACACCCCGGTTATGTGTCGGAGTGTTCCTACTTCTGAGCAAAATTTACATTCAGCGTCGTAGCGATTCGGCTGCATCAAGTGAAGATACGTCGGGTGTGGGAAGGAGCGGGATTGTATAAGCCGTAGGGTAGCATTCTGTGCTGGCCATCAAATAGTATTTTAATGTGTTCCTCGGTGTGTCGTTTGGTGTGAGGGTGGACGACAAGGAACTGTGATTTTTTAAATGCAGAGCATTTCAGTAACTCACGATGTCACCCGCGTCGGCGTCCGTAGTCCGCACCGTCGTTGTCCCTACTATATAAAAAAAATTACAATCCGTCGCCAGGTTTCGATCCCTCGACCCTGCGGGCGGGACGCAATGTACGCAACGCGCTACCCACTGCGCCACAAAGCCGACACAGAATGGAAGGCTACGGACACGCCTTATATCCTTGACTCATTCAAATTACTGCTGACGAGCGCTCTCTCGTCAGCAGTTGCCACCAGTGCAACAACATTAACGTAACGCAAACTACTTAACGTCGTGCGCCCCCGGAAATGCTCTGCATTTGATCGTGCCCCTCGCGAGGGGGATGTTGACGCTACCTCTTGCAAAGACCGAGTACAACCGCCGAGAACAAGGTCCCACGAGCGGCGCGCGCGCCATGGACTGGTGGCGCCATCTGTCAGATCCGACGCGAACTACTATCAAGGCAGTGCGAAAAACGAACGCGCGAAATACAGACTTTTACGTGAACACTGCAGGCCACAGGCTTTAGGACATTTGCGTCTAGAAGTGAGATGCTATGCGTTTGTGTGAGCTTCCTTTAATTTTTGTAATTTCTAGCACACCCGCAAGGCGCACGCAGGGCTGTTAGACATGCCGTGGGCGGAGCGCACAGCGGCGCGAGAGGTCGCGTGACGCTATCTCGTGGCATTCAGCGAGAATGCAGGGGGTAAACCCGTAGATGCGCTCGGTTAGTAGACCACCTGCTTTCCCCGTCTCCGGGTGGGCTCGTAGCTAAATCGGTAAGACAACGGGCTATCGCTTTGGTACTCTGTTAGTTCCAGGTTCGGTTCCTGGCGGCGCCAGTAAATTCTTTTATTTGTTCGCGGGAGTTTTCTGTTAACACCAACTGTCGCGAAAGAACCCTTGGGCGGTAGAGGTAAAAAGCTTTGCTTTAAAAACCACTCCCCAGCCGATTCCAAACAGCTCATCTGGACGCTCGCTCATGCTTCCATGGAGGGCAACGATACGGCCAACAGCAAGCCAGCGCTTTTACCCTCGCAGGCTATGGAGCTGCACGAAAACAGTCTACTGCTGGTCACGTTCAGGGACATAACCCAGCATTATCGCCTTCAGAGACAGACCCTACTTTCGCCTTACCCTGACCATTCTAGAGATCAAGAAACTACCCTACGGCTCATACAATGCGGCTGCTTCCCACACCCGACGCGTCTTCACTTAATGCACCTGAATCGCTACGACGCTGAATGTAAATTTTGCTGCAGAAGTAGGAACACTCCGCTACATAATCGGGGTGTGCGAGTTTAACTCTGAGTACCCCTTCTCTTCCCGTGAACTACCCAACAAGAGCAATGGGAGAGGCTGCTGTCCAGTCCCTCTCTGCCTACCCTGCTTCAGCTGGTGGGCAAAGCACAGGTGGCCCGGTCTGCATATGGGCTCCACAGAAGGAACTACGGCCCGAAGGAACAATTTTAGGGGCATTAGAAGGAACCAGTCCCCTGCGCCACCCTCTGGGCCGTTCAGAAATCCGAATAAAAGTATTCCCCTCCCCTTTCTGCTCCTCCTCCTTCTTCTCTGCCGCCGATGTCGTCGCTTCCGGCGGCGGCGGCAGAGGCGGAGAATTGACATCGCGTAACAGCGAATTTGACCTTTCTTTAATGTTGTAAAAAAAAAAGTTTCCACTCATGTGCTACGCCAATACAACTCAACCAACTACCGTTCATGCATCATGCATTCAGTTAACCTTAGCAAAGAATATCTCTTTCAAGTAATAAAGGTTGTGATAAAGTGAATTTCACTTGTCTCTGGTTTTACTACTTGTAGAGTCACGAGAGTTAATTTAAGTGACGTCGCATGGGTAATCGTTGTGGGCGCTGTTTACAGCTTTGCTTTCCAACCACATTCGCAGGGTGGATTGGCGCGAATTTTTTAGCGATCAGATTGATTCAGAAGAGCAGCGACAAGCGGTTGCTACCGTGGCCTGCGCCGGTTCGAGCCGCTGAGTGTGCCGAGCTGGCATGCGCGGCCGGCGTGTGAGCGGACTTTTTCCGGAGGCAGAAAACGCCTCACGATTGCCTGCTTTATCCATTTCTTGCGAACGACGCGCAGAATCTACAAATTCAGCTCATCGATCGTCGTAGTTGACCATCGAGCAAAAACAGTGGGCGGAGCGACGCCAACGACGCATCGCATGTGCGCATCGGGCCATGTGTCTCAAATTCACGCTTACGACTAGTCGTGGCGACAGTCGTAATGATCAGTCGCATGGGATTCACATGCACCAGTCGTCCATGTGTCTCGCGCTAAAGCCTTGCCGCTCCCCGTCGGTGAAGGGGGGGGGGGGGGTGCAGGAACCGGCGAAAACCAGACGGCGGGAGGGGTTGGGTGATTGAACCCGATAATATTGCAGACGGGCGTCGCAATGCCAATACGCCGATCGTAACAATGTACGCTTACATGAGCATCATTTATCGTTGAAGTCCCGCCAGTTCTCATTTGTCATCACACTGTAGCGAATGTGGCGGCTCACCGAATTTACAGGACACTGACATTTTGTTTAAACATGGACGGCAGGTCACACGTGAAGTTGACGCGTGCGTTACCCAAGTGAATGTGTTGCTTCACTCAAAAAAGTTTGCTTATCTGAGGTGGTCGTGATTGCGCTTTTCTCGCGCATATCAGTTCGCTTTTGGTACATATTGATTCGGTAGCACATCTATGCGCAGTGTTTTAAAGCAAAGCTTTGTACCTCTACCCCCCATGGGTTCTTTGGCGACCGTTATTGTCAACAGAAAACTCCCGTGAACAAATAAAAGAATTTACTGGCACCGCCAGGAATCGAACCCGGAAGTAACAGAGTAACAAAGCGAGAGCCCGTTGTCTTACCGATTTAGCTACGAGCCCACGCGACGACGGGAAAGACAGGTGGTGCACTCACCAAGCACATCTACGGGTTTACCCCCTGCATTCTTCATTCCGATTGTAGGTTTTTACGCGCCGACGCAACGCAGGCGATGAGGCGCGCCGTAGTGGAGGGCTCCGGATTAATGTAGACCACCTGGGGATATTTAACGTGCGGCGAAATCTCGTACACACGGGCGTTTTTGCTTTTCGCCTCCATCAGAAAAGCGGCCGCCCCGGCCAGGAATCCAACCCGTGACCTTGTGCTCAGCAGCGCAACGCCTTAGCCACTGAGCCACCGCGGAGGGTAAGTAGGATAACAGCCCGGCTTCCAACCACATTCACAGCGTGGATTGGCGCAAATTTTTTTTATTTATTTAATCTTTAAAGCGGCGGCCCTTTTCTGTACCGAACAACGACAACGGCAGTTTTTCGCAGAATGGGGCACAAAAAGGAGTACTGACAACGAAATTTTCGTGTTACGTTTTTTTCGGTGCTATGCGTGCCTACAGCCCACTAATCATAAAATGACACATTAGACGGTCAAACGCAGTGTAAACATTCATTTACGGCGTCGTTTATTCGTGTCAGTTTCGGTTTCGACAAAACAAATGCCGAGCGGCCGCCATGACAGGAGGTATCACGTGACGTCACCATTTTTGCCGTATCTCTGCCGCTCGCACGCACGCGTCCAGGCCGGCCGAGGTCTTCACCGTCCCCACGCACCCGGGCTGCATGACGTCAGTCCCGAAACCATGACGTGTACACACGCCGGAGCAGCGCGCGCCAACAACAGCCAGCGCGTCGGCTTCGTCACGGGAGCCCCGACGTCGGCAGTTTGGGGCAAGTAGCAGATGATGTCATGTCGGCCCGCTCTGGACTTTGTCGTGCGGGCGAAGATTAAAATGGATTTAAAATATGTTACGCCGAACGGTTGCTGTTGAAACTTGCCGGGAGATATCTCCTGATAAAAAGGAAGCATTTTACATAGTCATCTCAGCTTTGAGATGTCGTGTCAGTACTCGTTTAAAGCTTTCGCCTTAGTAGGCGTTGAGAAGAAGGATGGGCCTGTGCCGGAATGGAATGATAAATGATTCCGGCCCAGGTTGAGAATGATAAGGGCCGGACCCTTTCGCGACCGACGCTGCTTGACGATGGCGTTTTTGGGGGGTAGGGGGCTGGGCAGTAGCGGTCCCAGAGATTGGTTTTAGTGGGGGCGATTTTTTTTTTTGGGGGGGGGGCGATTTTTTTCTTTTTTTTGTGGGGCGAATAAGAACCGCTCCTGTCCTTGCGCCAGTTCTGCGGAGGAGGTGATAACCATGCCGGCGTGTGCGTGTATGTTGTGTAACCCGCTTGCGCACAAATCACTTAGCGACACAGTGGTTTTTGACTCCCCGTAGGCGGTGCTACGGCTGACTCGAGCCCGCATTTCTGACGGTCGCAACACGTTTGTGACCTCACACAAGTGGGATTTAACCTCGCGCAAGTGGAATGCTTCGAAAAAAACAAAAAATAAGAAGCTGAGGACCTTTTTTTTGAGGGGGGCGATCGCCCCCTTCGCCCCCCCCCTTGGGACCGCCACTGGGGCTGGGAGCGGTTTCAAAAACTGATTCCTCGTGACTGCTAGTTGCGAGGGCTGTGCCACGTGGCTGTTTGCCACTTGCCCGTTCAGCGAAATGTAATGAAAATCCACTCGGACTGTGGCACGTCAGCTTTACTATCGACACTGGAACATAACATTCAGAATAAAAAGAAACTGCGATTGAAACGCATGACAGCAGCGCTGAAGCTAACAAAGGCTTGTGTAGGGGCTTGTTGGTATGGCCTGGAATTGAAATTATGCGTGCGCTGCATCCTTGGACGAATGAGAGGAACAGTGCGACAGACAAATCATACGCACATCGCCTTTCCTTTCGAAGGCGCAGAACATACCACGTAAATGTTGTGCCTGCCTCCAACTTTTTTCAGTGTGTGCGAAACTCTGCGCACGTACGGGAGCACTACGAGGGATTGTTTTGTGTAGTTTCGCTTTTCCTTTCGGTTCGTCATGAATTTTCCTCAGGCACTTTTAGCCACGGAAACCACCACCTGCTTCGTGTATACGCTGGACCTAAGGCGCTCAGGTTGAAAGCTCAAACTTCACGAAAAATGCCCCAGAAAAATTCATGACCAAAGTAAAAAGCGCAACTAGATAAAAAAGCCCTTGTATTGCTCTCGTACGTGCACAGATTTTCGCACATACTGAAAAAAGTGGCAGGCAGGCACAATATTTACGTGGTATGTTCTGCGCCTTCGAAACTAAAGGCGATGTTCAAAAAAGTAAATTCGCTGAAGGAAACCACACAAAACGTGCTATGCTCTTGCGGCATAAAACACGTCAGTGAATTCGTCGAATGCGCAGTTGGCGTTCTTTATAAAATTCCATTCTCCTGTGGCGCATCTTACATCGGCCAGATTGGCTGGTGTTTGAATGATAGACTTCGAGTGCAACAACGCTTGCAAACAACTGCAATCGCTGGGTTGCACCACTGTACCAGCCCACTGTACTAGGTGTGGATGCGCGGCTGGAGCTTGCAACTGTGCTGTCATGCTCTCGGGACCAGAGAGTGAGGGAGGTGGTAGAGGCTCTCAATTAATACGTTCTCGTAGGCACTTGGTGAATGTGTTAAGCGTGCTGGCAATAGCGCGCACTGATAGGGAGATCGCAAAGCTAAAGAAAAAATCCGATGTCTCGTTAGCACACCTGAGCACTGTTTCACCACGATTGTACCCCCACCAGTACCTCGCATGCATGCATGTAACGATCAACACTTTGATTCAACCATTTGCAAGTTTGCGCACCAACATAAGCTTTGTGTCTTCCACTGGCCCTGTCATTCGTCCAAGGATGCAGCGCACGCTAAATTTCAATTCAATACCGGCGTTGAGCTTCAATTAAAGCTTTTTTTGAGTTTGTTTGACCGGCTTACAAAATATAGTAACTTTAGTAGATTGAAGAAGACATCTATTGATTTTATAAAACTGGCCTTAGATATTATATTGCCGCGAACCATGCATTGTGTTTATTTGTGTTTTGCTTTTCCCGCCCGGCTGCGCCGGTCGTGTGTGTTATCTCTGTGCCAAGGGAAGCGCGTGTTCCATTCTTTCTTTCTGTGCCGCATGTGTTATCTATTCTGATAGGGGGAGCATTCCGATCTAACGTGAGCAGCCCAGAATAATCTTCTTGGATCTACAATTTTCTAGATGTGAATCGACGGTCCGAGAACCACGCCCGCCGAAAGATAAAAAGCCTGCAGAGCAGACGCCGGGGCATTCGATCGCCGACGCTCGCTTGCGTATACGTCACTTTGCTGACTGCTGCTTCGCCGCCTCTGTATTCTTTGAGTTGTTAGGAGAGCACAAGTTCGCTCCAATAAACTTGTTTTCCTTCAAGACCACTGCGTCGTCTTTGGTATCGTGACAATATCTCAAATGGTGAACCAATCCACTCGCGGTTCTAACATCCCCGACCTCATTCTGACGACCGACTTTGAGAGTTGGTACCGTGCTACACATAGATGGATTTTGCGATCCTAACCTTCATCAAGTAACCCTTAACATTGGGCTTGCGTTCACTGGCACTGAAACAAAAAAAGTCACGGTTACAGTAAAGGTAACTACAGCAAAATTAACGCCGAACTCGAGACCTTCTATACTGACACATTCCTGCCATCTTTCTACAGTCGTAACATCAGTGACAACTGGGTGCTCTACAGAGACAAATTATTTTCCCTAGCCGACCGGTACATTCCCTTATTTCAGTAGAACAGGATAAAAATAACCCCTAGCTTAGCAACAAAACGAATCGTTTATATCGCACAGACCACTTAAAGGAGTATGGACACCAAATTTTTGCGTCATGATTTTATTGCTTAGATCGATGCCTACGGGGCTAACTATCATGAAACAGTAGTTCAAATACATCAGGGGGTGACAAATGAGGAACTGTAACGCAGCGAAAACCGCCGTCAACGGCTGTTCTTTCGCGGGCGGCCAAAGGTACGCTAGGACGTCACGGTTTCCGCTGAACAGGGCCGGCGGTATCACGTGGATATGCGAAAACCAGTGATGCTCCATCCACGCGCCAGACGGTTGCGCATTGCCATTAGCCCGGTGCCGGGGGACGTCATGGAGTAGGGGAGCACGCGGCAACATCACCTCATTCGCTCTACCACAGCCTGATGTCACACGATGTCGATTTCGGTGGAAGCCTCCTGCACATCAGTCTCGTCGGCGCTACATTTGCAATCAATTGAAGTTATGTTCCACGTGACGCATGCTGTTCATACTTTACGCAGGTTATCCTGGTGGGCAAAGGAAACGAACGGTACAATAATATCAGCCGCGAAGAGTGGTGTCAGTACCCCTTTAAAGGAGCCATGAAGAGAAAACACAAGTTTGGTTCATTGGAAAGATTGCCTCGTTAGAACCATACTGACACCACTTTTAACACAAACTTCGCTCAAATAAGCTACATAATTAGGAAAAAAGGGAATGACCATGCGACCCACCAGCTCATTTCCCGCAACAGAACCTATGATGTCACACGAGAATGCTCTGCGATTGGCGGAGGCCGGCAAAAGCAAACGCAAGTTAGGCAGGGCTTACCAGTTTGCATAGTGAGCTATATGCCCGTTAAACATACTGCACATTCATTTTATGACACTAAGAACGGTGCAGTAAACGGTTGAAGTTCCGAATAAACACGCAAGCGTGTACGCCAATGCGTACGAAACTACCGCCAGCCGAACTCGACATCTCGCCGTCGCCACCGTCGTGCAGACGAATTTTCGGGTACAAGGCTCTTCGGGGCTAACGAACCGTCCCAGCACGCACAGCCACGACCTTGCTTGGTATCGTGATCCCTTCACAGGAGGTTGGCCGTCATATCGCCAACCAGCAAAGGTAAACATAGAAACGAGGGGAGTAAGGAACAGCAAGCAGCGACGAGATAGTGGCAGTCGTCGCAGTTTCGGAATGGTGTTGGCTTGCTGCTATTGTTAGGAGCTCGTTTCCAGTTTACAACCACTGAAAACTTCAGTTTGTTCGAGTCCTTTACAATGAAATTTCGTTGCTACGTTTTGAAATGCCCATGTAGTACGGGCAAATCGTCGAGGGAATGCGACATCCCCGCCGGTGAGGAGATCTCCTTTCATGTGCTGCCCAACGAAGAACCTCGGCGAAGCAAGTGGCTACGTTTTGTGAACTTTGCAAACGGAGGAGAAAGGGAGCTAAAGGAAGTATGAGTGTGCTCGCTTCATTTCCGAGGAAGTGATTACGGCAGGGACCCTTACGTTAGCTCACTCCTGGAACATGCTGGCGCTCGTCGCCGACTTCGTCAAATCGCCGTCAAAGCGCTCTGACCTTGGGGGAAAAAATGCCCGCGCATTGGCGCTCGTATCTTTCTGGTCGAAGCAGAGAGCTCGGGCGAACGGCTTTCCATACACGACACTGGCCAACTGGCATAAGCGATACTGCTACTGAAATTGAACTATTATTAACCGTAATAAAAATACGGCACATACGTACCAGTCTGTATTCGTCCGTCGCGACGGGGCTGACGAGGCAGCGGTGCCGACGGCTGGGCGTTCGTCTGTTGTGGCTATCGCGGAATGGTCGCTTTCCGGTCCATCCGCGTATCCCACAACTCCTGCCGCTCGTGCACTTAGAAGCATTGAGCGTTCAAGTGGTGTGAGGTTGTTAAATGCAAGCCCGAGCTTCTCGCCGAGAGTTTTGTTCTCCCGATGAGGCGATTCCATGACTAGGGCTGCGGGTGCACTAGGTTTTACTAGTATTTTTAAAATGGCCGCCATCTCGGTTTCGGCGCGAGTTCCGGTTCCTGTTTGATTCCTGCGTGTGGGTGCTATATAGAGTCGACATACTAAGTATCTGTTTCATGGACCGGCTCGTATGACGCCAGTGTTCACGTCACGAAATGTGCAATTTAGCGGGAGATTTAAAATTTTGGCTTAAATTGCCTTATTTCTGAGTGAATAAAGTATCATTTGCTTCCGGGAAAGCGCTTAGGGTACTATGAAACACCCAATCTTTCGAATAAAACAAACTTTTGTTTTCTCTTCATGGCTCCTTTAACACCGCTGGGTGGGCGGTTGAGCGCGCGTGAAATCCGCTCCGGAAAACCGCTGGCGACCTCAGCGTTCTGTGCAGGCACAATGGCGTCTGCGCTCCGCTGGACGTAAACCCGCTCAGCTGAAACTCCGTAGTTTTACACTTTCTTAAAAGAGGCAATATTTTTTTTTATTTTTCCCAGCACATGGAAAAGTTCATACCCTACTGGAAATCCGGACGGCATTGCACATCCTTAAAATTTCACCTTTTCCTTCTATGCATAACGCATTGAAAATCAATGTGATTCTTATAGCAAGTGGAAAATCGAACCAGTTTGTAAGAATGAAATGTCAAGCCATGTCATAATAACAGGGTTTACAGACTGCTATCTTCCCTTGTTTAATGCAGATATTATTCGACCAGGAGCATAGCCTGAGGGGGAACTTTCAGGGACAGAAAAAATAGAAGAAAAGTGTTTTTAATAATTTATAAAACGAAATGAAAGAAAAACGGATATAGCATGTAAATGACGCGTGCTTAGAGGGTTTTATTCATAGTCACTGGGAACTTCCACACTCAAGTCTGTAACAGGGTTGGATGAAGCTACTCGGATGCCCATTCATTGCGCTTACTTGAAAAACGAAAAGAAGTAGTTTTTTTTCTGCATCCTGTCTGCATTACGCTGTTACTAAGCATGTGAATAATTGTCACTAATATGCTGAGATCAAAGTTGGGGAGGGGGGGCCGGGGGCTGCAGCCTGTAACAGTCCGGCGCTTTCTGTCTTTGCATGGGGCGTTTCCTTCTTGACATGATCAATTATACATTGTAACTAAAGTATGTTTGTAGAAGATGATCATGGTTCAAGCACAGCTATAATGGCCCTTCGTTAAACAGCCAGCGCCTGCTTTTCATTTCTCGGGCGCCATCAGAAAGCATGCCGATAGCGTTTAAGATTGCGATATTTCCGTCTACGGACGATAAATAGAGTAGCTTCAGTTCGCACGCAAAGTAGATGAAAGCACCAAGAAGCTCAACAATAAAAGACGAAATGTTGTAGGTATATTTACAAAGGCAAATAACAGTGACTCGAAGTGACACCGTCGCGTTCCTTGTTGTCGTTTCCTCCTCGTGAGAATGGCTCTCTGTTTTTCTTTTCTTTTTTTGCGCCCAGTGTCGCGTCGCTTCGAGCGGTCGTTTTGCTTCTGGTCAGGAGCGGCGCTATTTGTTTCTGCTGTCTACGATCACAGGACTCCCGAACCAAGGAAAACAAGCATTTCTAACGCCAAAACCCCGTCATCCCCAAAGACAGCCGCCAGTTTACAGAATCCGGCTCCTTGTATGACTAGAACTTGAGTATGCATAAACCGCCAAGGGCTTTGACAACTGCTAATTCGATTACGTCTGGTGTGCGTGGACGCAACACTTGACACGGGGGAACCAGGGCGATCCGCAGACAACGATACGTCGCACGCTGCCGAACAAGCTTTCACGCACGTGTTTAAAAAAAAGGGAAAGGGGGAGAAAGAGCACTGCACGAAACGCGAAGTTACCGTAACCGCTACATAAATAAGTCACACCAGGCAATACTTGGGATTTGTGAGCCCGCTAGGCTGGAGGTTAAGATCGCGTCGGAGGTTTAGGGTGCAGCGCCGTACTGGGCAACTAGACGGATCTTGCGGCGAGACAGAGTCTCGGCCGTCGTTTCTCGAGCGGTTTGTGTACGCTCCGAGGATTTGAGAGTTAGACGAAGTTGAGAAGCTCAAGTGACTTGTGCGCATTTGGAGCTAGCGTCTAGCGGAAGTTTGAAGTTTTTCCTTTTATTTTTCCTTTTCATGTACCCAGTTATCCTACTGTAAATAGCTCTATATAAACTATTCGTTTCCCTTCTCCAACTAACAACGCCTTGAGTTCGTCAATTCGACCGCCATCTCCAAGAACTTCAACACCATCGCCCTGCCAGCCTCCTGCCAAATCAACCGGAGTCCGGGCGATTGGGTTCCTTATCGACACCGGACTTCGGGGAAACGAACCACAACAATCTTTACTGCTCCCCTTTGGGTGCCCTTCGTTTGAGCCGCCACCGCCGAGGGCGTCGGGTGTGCCAGAGGTGGCACTGGTGGTGCGGTGGCGGTGGGAGCCGATGCGGGGCCCCTGATGTCCATCCCCTTGGCACCCCCCAATGTACTGGAGGACGGGGAGGTAGGGGCGGGAGCGGCATCGGTACCGACAGAGATGGTTGGGACCACAGCCGCTGCTGCCTCAGCAAGTGGTGTGGTGACGGGTCGGGCTGCCTGGGGCAACGCAAGGGGGGGGGGGGGGGGGGACCAGCTCAGGCTCACTGAACTAGGTCCCTTTGGAAACCAGACGCCGGTCCGCCCCCCCGGCGAGCTGCGTCGGCGTACCTCCCGAGGGGGAAAGAGGCGAACCTCCTCTGCGCCTCTGGGAAGGTGATATTTTCCGTCACCTTCACATTTATGATCTCCCTCTCCTGCTTCAGCTTCTCGCATTTTCGAGAGTAGGCGGTGTGGGGTCCCCGGCAGTTGGCGGAGGTGAGGGTTTGTGATGGACAATTGTCAGATGGGTGATAATGCTGGGCGCACTTTGCGCAGGTCAGACGGCCGCGGTAGGAGTTGGTTCCGTGCCCGAACCGCTGGCTCTTAAATCAGTGGCGCGGGTTTGGAAAGTAGGGCCGGACATTACAATGTACAAAACCGGCATTTACGTACTCTGGGAGTGTGGACCGGTCGTAAGTAAGGATAATGTGCTTGGTCGAGACTAATTTAGCATCCCTCCTCATAGTTATGCGCCTCACAGCTGTCACGCCCTGATTTCTCAGGCCCTCCAGCAGGTCAGCATCTGTCTCATTCATGAGGTCTAGTTCGGAAATAATACCTTGAGAACTGTTCAGGCTCCGGTGGGGTGTCACCCTGATTTCAATATTGGCAATGCGAGTTTGTTCAAGGAGGATTGTGCGTGCTGTTGGTTGTGTACTTCAACCAGAATTTCTCCAGTTCTTGATTTTTTGGCCTTATATGAGCCACGAATGATGGCCTCCAGAAATTTTGATATCAGTAACACGGACTGTGATGCAAGAGGCTTTTCTTGTTCAGTAGATTCCCACACCAAAAAAACGGGGGTAGTTATCGGGCTTCGGAAAACTAAGGGCTGGGAGTGGCGGAAATGCACCTTCGGTGCGGCCGCTTTGCAGGGCCCGATCATGTTTGGGGGGGGGGGGGGGGGGGATTACGATTTACCATATGGCATCTAAAAGAAGCAGGGGACGGGGGTACTAAAGTTTCTTCGCCAGCCTTACCCTGATAGCTGAAGAAGTCCCGGAGCTCCCTGCCTGTTTACCAGGCAGGGAGCCCATCCGCCGGAACTTGAACTGGGCTCCGACCGTCACCGTTTGTGGTTTCTGCCCTTCACTTCAAAACTCCTAGCCACGGTAGATTACAGCGTGAGTATGGTGGCTCGGGGTCCGCGGTGTCACCAATACCGTCACCAAGATAGCTCAAGGTGCCCCGTGCGGGCGGCGCACGTTAAAGATCCCAGGTAGTCAAAATTAAACGGGAGCCCTCCACTACGGCGCGCCCCATCGCCTGCGTTGCGGCGGCGCGTTAAAACCTTCAATCAAATCAGAACTGCTCCCGGTCCAGACGCCTCACTGCCAGCCGGACAGCTCGAAGGTCACTCATCTGCAGCATGGCGCTTCCTGCTTCGTTCGGGAGGTACATAACTTGTCTACGTTTCCGTGACATTTCCGGTTACTATGTCACACTGTCAAGGTGCTGTCGCCGCAGAAAAAGAAAGAAGTGACAAGGCTGATGCAGCTACTTCCAGGTCTCACCGTGACGGTGGCCATTCTACACTGTTCACGATATCGTAGGGGAGCATTTGTTCTCAAACATTTTTTTTTTCATTGTACGTCTGTCATGAAGCATACTGCGTCATCGTTTTTCCTAAATAAGAACGGATGGCAGCCGAGGATACTGTTTCTTTATATTGTACTTTATCAGGGCCGCAGGAAGAGAAGTGATCGGAAAGATGAACCTAAAAGAAAAAAAAGACAGTCCATAGTTTCGTATCAACGTAAGCTTCAAAGAGGAAGTGGACAGGGCCACCAACGGACCATATCCGTGGGTTTCCTGTAGAATTTCACTGGAAATCAAAGCGGAAAATGATCTCTACAAAAGGCGTAGACCTCATAAAATCATACATAGTTCATGGTTCCTGCGTTGCTTACATTGCGTTGCAGCATGAAAAGGCGGTGAACAACGTAGAAAAAAAAAGTGAAGCTGATGCAGCGCAGCGGCTTCTGGGATAGCAATCTAAAAGGGCGTCTCTAATCACTTTCCTTTGTTGAGGGGCGTATGGTAGAAGAGAGGGCCCGTGATAACCCAGCAAGGAGGCATGGACATATGCAGCTGGAGCTGACTACTATGTCTATGAGTGTGAATTCTACCTTTCCGGGGACACACGCACACATCCAACTAGCAGTTGTAGTACAGTCAAACCCGTTTATAGCGAACTGCAATATGCACCGCGATTAGTTCGATATATCCAATAGTTCGATATACCCGAACCCGCCTATAACGAACTTATAGTTACAAGTTCGCAATCCGCGGGAGCCCTCCTTCTCCTCCTCAATTCCACCATCCCTGCATGCAAAAATGAACACAGTAAAGTAGCCATTACCATACCCAAAATCATCCATTTGTTGCAAGTAATAAAGCTACTTTCCGCCTTAACTGCCGACTTTGCAAAAAAAGTAGTGATTTTTGTTTTCACTTTCGCTTTGGTGGCTTCAACTAGCATAGCATTCTCTACACGAAACATTGGTTGCGCCAGTTCGAGTCCGCGTCCACCAAAATCCAACAAGCATTGGCGGAGCACATCGACTGCCGAAAGCGCTTCATTTTGAGCGTCGGACTGCTTTCACTCGCGACATCATCGGGAACGTTGGCGAGCTCTTCCCGGAACATTATTTTTTTTTCCTTTTTTTCCCCCACAGTTCACCGATGCTGGTGTCTTGGTCCGGATTCGCTGAGTGGGCGGGTTCCGTCGTGAGTCCCGCGCGTCGGAAACAGTTACGGAAAGTGCCGGGCGTCACGTCGCTCCGTGCAAGGCGCAATGTCTCAGTCGCGGCTCTTGCTCCGTGGTCGCGGCCAATCCACATCTCAATCACCGCTCCGAGACCATGCATTTCGACGGCCATAGAGGCGCGCAGAGTTCCATATATCGGATGTGAACTTCGTTATAAGGAATATGTTTCCCATGTATTTCCGTAACTGAAATATTTTTGTTCGATATATAGCATAATTCGCTCTACCCGGGTTCGTTATAGCCGGGTTTGACTGTATTTGTATTTTATTGGCGCGGAAGGGCATCGGTTAAAAAGCGCAAAGAAGCTCATTGATGGTTTTTAGATGCAACGCATCTCATGCTCGCCCCTCTGTCCTTCCTGCGTCTGTCCGGCGTTGTCCGCACAGCTGCGCCTCTCCTCCTCTCCTCTCTCCGATAGCGAACACTCTCTCCCAAACAGCTGCGGGTTGGCCCAGCGCGCTCTCACTCCGTTGCTAGGCGCAGGTGGGCGGCGCTGCGCATGTGCAGTACTCTCTCTCTCCGCGCTCTCCTCTCCTTCGGGCGCTGTGAATATAAAGAGCCATGCCGCGCTCCGACGGTCTCAGTCGACGGTCGTCCGCGTTACGCTTGCAATCTCTCGCAGTACTCGACGATTGCTTGATGCAATCGTCGAGCCCCTAACTGTGCACTTTACGGACCACAAGGCACTCATTCTCGTCTGCAATAAAGACCGTACCTGAGCACACGTGTACTGCATGTGCATTGCATGGTGAAAATGGAAAATTACGCCCACCTCCCCTTCGCATGAGAATCCCTGCTATAAGCGTAATAAATACGATGGAAAACGCCAATGGAACCCCCCATGAAATGCGTTGCATCACACCAGGGTTCCCGCGAGGGGAGATGTGCGTAAGTTTTTTCTATACGGTGCTTTGTGCTGGAGCTGTGATGTGTAGCGAATTGATTGGTAGTTGGGAGAATTTATAATAATTAGTATTGGATTCCGTGAAAGGCGCCAAGAACATGAAAATTGTGCCCATTGCCATGGAAACAGCAGTGGGGCTCCCGACGCATACAAGGGAACCGTCAGCAGTGATAGTAAGCATTGGTTAATTCGAATGAAAAGGGGGAGCCACGTCAGTTAAAAAAAATGCAAGTGAAGCAATGACAATACGGCATTGCCATTTGGAAACGCTAGCTCATGGGAACACGTTGATGTTTAAAAAAAGTCGGTAATGGAAGCGTTTTTTGACCTTAAAGGAATTAGTCGGCAATTTGTAGCGCGAACGAGCGAATGTAGTGCAAGGCTTGCCTCTACAAACTTGAACCAGACAAGGGCGGCATTCAATCCGACCTTAACTTTTCAGAGAACACCGCCCTGGTGCTTCTCCTCGTCGGCACCGGCAGAGACTCGTTCTGCGCCTCTGAACCGTTGAATAATGTCATCTTTGAGGCCACCACACACCACTCTGCGCGCGTCCACATCGACGCAGCCCGCAACAAATACTTCTCCCAGAGCGTCCGTTATTGGGGGTTCAGGTTCGTTTTACCCGTTTCTACGTTCTCTCTCCGTGCCGGAGCCAGCACAGCGTCGAAGGCAGGCCTTCTTTTACCCCATTTCACGTCCGTTTTCCCTTATTCTCTGCGTTCCGGATGCGGTACACTGTCGTGTTTCGGCTGCGGGTGCGCTTGTCTGCTCATGTCGCAGGCGCCAAGCCACCGGCGCAACAACGCGTAGTTGGAATCGTTCGAATCGCCCTTTGGCGTTTGAATGACGTGGCTTTCTCGAAGTGATACCACGTGACTCGGTGCCCTCGCCGCCGCCGCTAAAACCCCTCCATACTTCGCCGCCTCCTATTTATGTCTACGTGACTAATCACGTAACACAGCCATCATTTAAAATTAGACGGCGCCGTTTTCTCTGCCGCCTTGCAATTTCTTGGTGTAGCCAGCCAAGCGCTTCAGTTCAGCCGCTGTGCCATGGTAGAAGGGAGTGAGGGCGATGGTTCATCTGTGCCGAGCTGGTTATGCAAGCTTTCGTTTGCATAACCTCTGCTAGCCGAGCGAAGCCGCAGCCATTATTTACACATACACTTCTACGAAGCTTACTTTCTCCAAATCGTGCACTTCGAATTGTCCGTAGTACGGTTATTCAAGTACGTATTAAGGAACTCACAACAGTGGGTGTGGGCCCTAGTCTAGAAGTGACGACGTGGTGGTCTGTGCCACGGAGACCAGTAGTTACTAGGCGTCCAGGTCAGCGCTGTCATCAGGTTCGCCCACACTCGGGAAGGGAAAAAGGAGAGGAAAGAGGTGGGAGGGATGGGTTGCAAGCACACCTGATGATGATATCGAACCCCCAGTACCACGGTGATTCCGCAGGGTGTGGAAGTTTGGCGGTGAAAGATAAAAATCGCGTGTTAAGATGGGATGACAGGCATTTGTTTGGTTAAAACGTGGTTGGTCCACGAAACACAATGAAGGGTACACTGGGCTTGTGTGGGTGTAAAGGTCAGCAAAATGTTAGTTTGTTTCATTTCTTTGCATTTCCTTATAACAACACGGAAAGAAAATGCAGGAAGGAAGGCAAAAAGCTGGCCGCAGCCAGCTCGACGGGGACTCAACTCCGTCTGCAGGACAGTGTGGCATATAGCGAACAATTCCGAAATTTATTTGTACAAGTAAAAAAGCAACACTAAACAAAGACAACAAAACAAAATTCATTGATTTTTTACGCGTTCAACGTTCGGTGAAAGGTCATGACACTGGACGCTCGTAGTGCGACATAAAATCATGCACACCCTTCCGTCCGGTAACGGCGACGATGGTTGAATGCGAAGCTCTCTCGTGATGGATTCCTTGGTTGGCCAATCCGAATACGACACTCCCAAAGCCTAGACAGAGGATTAGCAGGATAGTAAAAAGGGTATGAGGCATCGTTTATGAGCACCATAGGACTGATTCCAGGACTTTCATAGGTTATTTGTAGCCTCTCAATCTTACGTTTTATGTATGGAATGAATCTTAACTTCTCGTACAGCACCTACCCCCCCTTCAAAAAAAAAAACACAAAAAGAAAAGACTCATTCTTTCCTGACACGGAGATCTGCTCAATGAAGAGTAACGTTCCGGGGAATTTTAAGCGGAGGAAATATCCTGAAACATATTTTGAAGCGGCTTCTACGGAGCATGCGCGTCAAACGTCGGCATCGAGGAGAGCACCGCGCATTAATTTCTAGAACAGGCATTCTGTTTGCGGGGAATGGCCTGAATAACGGTGATTTCAATGGTTTTTCTAGTAACTGCGAAAAAAAAAATTGTATCCCGCTTTGTGTGGAACAAAAGCTGCGGCGAGCTGGTAGAACTGCTCGTGTAACAGCGCGAACGGACTGAAGTGCGCACTGACTCGCACACCTTGCTTCTCCCACACCTCGGGAAGAATGCGCCTGCCAAAAAGAACCGCGTACGCGATGAAAAAATGTCATCGAATGCAAAAGTCCCTTCGCCAGAAGAAATAACATGTATTCAGAAAAAAATATGTACCCCTAGTTTTCGGCGTCACGTGGAAAAAGAAAATTTATTTTTAGGATACTGCTTGCGGGATCTGATGCCCTTATACATCGAAGAAACTTTTCATGGACTTACGGAACTGGCGGTCACCGTGCTGACAGAACGTTTCAGCGCCGCCAGTGTTGACGCGTAGAATAATGCCCGATTTCGTCATAGGACCAACAAGTGCGGGCGGCCGTCAGGAGCCAAAACGTCTGAAGGGCATGCGGTCGAAGTCTCGCAACCCAGGGATAAAAAACGCATCAATCAAGCCTACTGCCACAGATACGGCCAGATACAAATGCAGCCGGCACCAAATAGCGCGGAGGGCTCGGAGCACATAGTGAAGGCACAAGCACAAAAAGAGAAAAGCAGAAGGCGCGAGGAGCGATCGTCCTTGTCGGGCGGAATGATATAAATCAACACCCTTGTGAGGAGCACGTAACCACGCGTCGCAGTTTCTGGGCGTTTCTTTCGTCCGTCGCCCTACCGCACTCCCACGAGGACCTGCCCCGAGACAGTTTATGTGCAGCGCTGCAGGATGTGCCGACTCTGGCGCTGCCGTCGACATAGGGAAGCGAATAGCATCGTATCCCGCCGCTGTAACGCATGGTCGTTCCCTGAGACGCGGGTTTTATTGCCCGAGGCGCGTGGAATGCTTACGTTCTGGTTATTGGAGCTCGCGCACGAAAATACGGGGCAAGGTAGTTCGTCTTCCGGTGCAGAGGCAGCGCTACTTCGACGAACATAACTGGAGGCGTGATTTTTCTGCGTTTCTGCAGTCTGCTGCACAGAATTAATCGGGCATGGCAGACGGCCGCCAGCCACCGTTGGGAGCCAGCGACAACGCTTGGTGGTTGAAGTTCGCTGGAGGCACGCTGCCACCACGTGCCCGGTCACGTGTCTCGTGACGCTTATTCTCAGGATCGGGAGGTCAAAACACTTTTTGTTCTATGAGCCTTCGAACCGCTGCGTTTCTGTTTGCTTTTCAGCTGACTCGTTTTCTACCGGCGGTCGCCATAGTAGGCATCACGTGCACCGAATGGACCGAGCTAAAAAATACGGATGCCGAGACGATAGCGCGTGTCTCTCACGTGCTCTGTACGACGCAGTTGTTGGCGTTTCGTTCTCTGGAAGGCATGCCGACACTGACAAATGTCGCGATTCGTTTTCCCCTCTTGCGTTCCTTCGTGACATCTCAAAGGGCGCCATCACGCTTCCTCCGCTGTTGCCACGCCTGTTTCGCTTCGCTAAAAAACAGCCAGACAAGCGTATGCACTGAAACTTCGAAACATAATAAAAGCTTGCGAATCGCGCGCCCTGATTTTAATTTAAGGCTTCTGGTTTTCTGAATGCGGCTGAACTGTTGGTGAGCTTACATATGATGTTGGGCGCTGTGCACGGACCAACTGGCGAGTCCCCTTCGCGGCGCCAGTATGCCACCTTTTCGAGCGGTACGAAAGTTAGAGTGCTGAATTCTTAGAATGTGTGTTAGACCACAATACTTGAAAAACTACGCGTTGTAGGCGGGTAATTTTAATTATTCGCTAAGAAACTTACACTACTGACTGTGGCATTTAGACGTTTTTTTACGCTTCGCTGTTTCTCACCGTTTTAGATAGAAGAAAGAACAAAGTAGAACAGGACTGGGGTACCGGTGAGTAGAAAGTGTTTCCTGCTGCAGGAATAAAACAACGTTTAAGTTTCAATAAAAGCACTTATAAGCGGCAACACTCAGTTTAATATTTTACACAACGAACAACGAACACAACGAACGGGGTGCTTCAAGACTGCGATCTGCGTAGCACTTTTTCGACGGGCAATTTATAATGACGGACGCGCTGCGCACAGGTGTGTTGCTCTGCTGTCACAAACTGAGGTGCTTTTATATGATGTACAGTAGCCGAGCGATTTTGGGGACCTGGAGGGGAACTAAAAATAGTCCGAATAGAGGAGCAGTTCGAAAAAGCGTGAGTCATTACTCCTATAGGACAACTGGCGGTTCCTCGGGAAAGTCCGAAATATCCAGCAAGTCCGCATTTTCGGAGTCCGAAAAAACGGTGGGCTACTGTATTAAATCCCTGTGTTCGTCACCGCTACGAACGAAGAAAGTACTAATGCGCTGCCTCGTTCCAAAACCTGAGGAGCTTGTCTGCGGTATACGGAAGACCACGACGTTAGACGCTGTGCGGCCTCATGTGGGAGACGACGACATAACGCCGACATCCAAGGATACCAACAGTGCGCGGAGTGGGCCTGCAAGCTTGGTCGCGTCCGTGCAACGGACGGGAAGTTTGTCGACGTGCTGTGCAATATCGATCGCTATGAGTGGCTGGCTGCCATCTGTAGCTCAGCTCCTGCCGTGCAAAAAGCACTATCCCAGTTGGCTGAAGACACCGAGCTCCTAAACTATCGGGAGCCCGGCTGTCTAGATTACTGGATTACTGAGTCAACAACTAACCCTTCCAATCACCACCACTTTGGGCAAAAGAAGGTTACTACTACTACTACTACTACTACTACTACTACTACTACTACTACTACTTACACTACTACTACTACTACTACTACTAACCCACGAATGTTCTCCGACAATCGTCCCGGGTAACAGCTGTGGGTTTAAACCCGAATCTGATGCCGTGACTGCCTCAGCGACACGGTTGTGAAATGTTATTAAGGCGAAGCTCTTTATGTCTCACTGATAGCGTATGTCGCGTTGAAAATGCACTGCAGGAGAGCCAACTTTCTCTCACGATGATGATGATGGTGGGTGAAGTGAAAGAAAAAAACGCTCCCCGTAATGACAATCGAACCTGGATTTTTCGCGTAATGAATGCGACGTCTATCCGGTTTCGCCATTCCGACACGGTCGAAGCAGTTTGGATTTTGGAATGTGAGTTTAACTCAGGTTGCATGGGAAAAAGCTTAACTTGTTAAGTGTCTTTCCCTTAAGCGAGCAGCTTTGATTTTAGCACAGTTTCTCTCGCGTTGGCGTGACGTAAACGTATCTGTGGGCTCGGAAATGGCAGCGGGGGTGGATCGAGATGTGAAGGCACCTTAGAGTGAAACATGTAAACCGTGTCTTGCATGCTTACGTGGAGGTACACGTTTCTCGGTCAATGTCTTGCAATAAACGCCGTCGGTGGGACCCTTCTTCAAGTGACTCCTTCGGTTAAGTCACCGTTTAAGGCTTTGGCGGTCACCCCTGGTGGCTGGTATTCGATGGCTGCTGCGAAAGCGCTCATGCATAAAACGGCAAATCACCGGAAGCTAGAAAGCGAAGCCCAATGTGCCTGCCAACAGAACCCCTCTCCCCCTCCGCCGGCAGCCGTTATCGAAAGTGTCACTAATTATGCTCATCGTGCGGCGGGACAACATTGGGAGTTAATGCGAAAACGAGAGAGAATATGCGAGCGCGCGCATTTCGAATCAGTCAGTGACGAGTAACTTTCCGCTGGGAAGCACGGATCGCCACGATCGCCGAGGCGTGGATGCGCTTCCATGCTAACGGTGCGCGTTGCAGTGGCCGCTCCGCGTCTGTCGCAGCCATGGACTCGCAGCCACGTAAATGAGCCATTTGCTTTGTGGTTGCGCACGGTTATATTATCGTGTGCTGAAGGCAGTCTCCGTTTGTTCCTTGCGGTATTAGGCCGCACCTGGCTATCTTGTTGAAAAAGGAAGGGGTAACCCGTCCCTAACTTGCTCAGACGGTTCTGGTATAATCGAGAGTCGGCCCTATTTCATTGCACGTTCCGTCATCGCCTCCTGCATTTTTTCATTTGCAAACGCATTGACTGCAGACTCTTCCTAATCTCAAGGAGTTCGGCGAGCAAGGCAGCATTAGGGCCAGGACACTCACTAACCTGAGAATTATTTGACTGAAAGGCTGGTTCCTGACGTTTACTACTGGTACGGCATGTCTAGCACACCCAAACATTCCTTTTTGATCCTGCCATGGTTGTAAAAGTGTTACGGGGAATGTCTGAGCAAGTCTGTCTGGTGAAAACTGCGGTCGCATTCCGAACTATCTGCTATCATCGGCCATGAGCTCTTGACACACAATAGAACTATCAGTTTCTGCCATTGTGAATAACAACTTCGAAGTTGTTATTGCAGTCAGCGGCAAATATCAAGCAGAAAGATGCCAACTTAAGAGGGTATGGTGAGAACCTGTTGGGTAGGAGACATCAGTGTTTGGCAAACTTCGCCACCGACTGCGAGGCACCAATGAAATCTGTCAGCTTTTAATGGTGATCACGTGACCCGGGTTTCCTATTGTCGCGCTCAATTTCCACCGAAAGGAGCGAAAAGGGCTGGTCCGCCGATTAACAGGCACAGAAATCGGACAACGAGGCCAGCGACGTAATCTGTTTTAGTAGAAGACGTCAGTCTCTGGCAAACGTTTCACAACCGGCTGCCGATAACAACAGCAGTAATAATAATAATAATCAATCAATCAATCAATCAATCAATCAATGTTTATTATAGTGCCCAGGAACAGCGGAGGCCTTCGTGCTGGAGCACTCAGAGGGGAAAATGCAGCACTGTAGTACATCAACAATGTGCTAATAAACACTCAGTGAGCAGGAAAAAAAAGAAAGAAAGAAAGAAAGACCTACAAAAAACGGCAAAGAAGATTTGAAATAAAATAGTGCAATCCAACCGACTTTACATAATAATAATAATAATAACAATAACAATAATAATAATTACAATAATAATAATAATCTTATTTATCATCGACCCTCCGCGGTGGCTCAGTGTCTAAGGTGTTGCGCTGTTGGGCACGACGTCGCGGGTTCAATTCCCGGCCGCGGCGGCCGCTTTTCTAATGGAGGCGAAAAGCAAAAACGCCCGTGTGTACGACATTTCGGCACGCTTTAAACATCCCCGGGTGTTCAAAACTAATCCGGAGCCCTCCATTACGGCGCGCCTCATCGCCTACATTGCGTCCACGCGTTAAACCCTACAATCAATCAATGTGTATTCTTCACCAAAAGAAACACTACAGTAGCGAAACGGGCCCATCAAAGCCAGCACCGAATTTTGCGAGGTGGCCCTCCATCGTATGGAAGCCATGTGGTTTCATTGTACATGTACATACGGCGGCGCATTTCCAAACCATATTCCGTAGGAACCCAGGCCGACCCCCCCCCCCCCCCCCCCCCCCCAAGCAGCGACGCAGCACCATGACGTCACTTCCTCTATGTGCGCGACTTCATGCGACGTGGATTTTTTCTCCCCCCCCCCCCCCCCTCCCGCTCGTTTCGGCTTCTTTGCGGGCGGCCGATGGTTTCGCTCCGTGCGCGGGTCTGGCCTGCGGCTGACGCACATGTGGTACAGTCAAACCCGGCTATAACTAACCCGGATAGGGCGAATTATATCGAACAAAAATAATTCAGTTACGGAAATACATGGGAAACATATTCGTTATAACGAAGTTCACACCCTATATATCGAACTCTGCGCGCCTAGAATGGCCGCCGAAATGCATGGTCTCGTAGCGGCGATTGAGATGTGGATTGGCCGCGACCACGGAGCAAGAGTTGCGACTTAGACATTGCGCCTCGCACGGAGCGACATGACGCCCGACACTTTCCGTAACTGTTTCCGACGCGCGGGACTCACGACGGAACCCGCGCAGTCAGCGAGTCCGGACCGAGACAGCAGCATCGGTGAACTGTGGGAAGAGCTCCCCCACATTCCCGATGATGTCGCGAGTGAAAGCCGTCCGACGCTTATAATGAAGCGCTTTCGGCAGTCGATGTGCTCTGCCAATGCTTCTTAGATTTTGGAGGACGCGGACTCGAACTGGTGCAAATAATGTTTCGTGTAGAGAATGCTATGGTAGTTCAAGCCGCCAAAACGAAAGTAAAAACAAAAATAACCGCTTTTTTCTTTGCAAAGTAGGCAGTTTAGGTGGAAAATAGCTTTAATACTTGCAATAAATGGATTATTTTGGGTATGGTAACGGCTACTTTACTGTGCTAGTTTTTGCATGCTGGGATGGTGGAATTGAGGAGGAGGAGGGGGGCTCCCGCGGATTGCGAACTTGTAGCGATAAGTTCGTTATAGGCGGGTTTGGCTATATCGAACTATTGGATATATCGAACTACTCGTGGTGCATATTGCAATTCGCTATAAACGGGTTTGACTGTAGAAGTTAATCTTTTGTACCTGAGCCCCTCTGCTCTCCCCGCTCTTCTTGCGCGCCTGCAAGTTGACGCTGACCTCCCATCGTGTTCCTAGATAAGCGCTCGGCTCGGTGCTCTAAGTGCGCGCTCGCGGATGGGCGCTTTCCCGTACATGTAGCTAATTCCGGAAAGCAAACACTCTAATTAAAGTGAAGACAAAAATTTGTTTTGGTCTTTTGTGGTCGCGCTGCATCGCGGCGGCCGATGGTTTCGCTCCGACCGCGAGCCTGGCGTACACTCTAATCCTGGTAACCCATAATGTAACTTCTAAAGGGATGTAACCTATAAAATAAAGGTTACAATGGATCCATTTTGATGTTTTCTTCATCCCAGTCCATTCTAAGGGTTACAAGCGGGAAGTTAAAAGCGGTTTATAGGTTACATTAATGATTTATAGGTTACATCAACAAAATCTGTCATGTAACCTTTACGTTGTAACCTATAAAACGCCCTGTAACCTATAAGAGATGCTCGTCGCGCCTTCTCTCCAGGCGGCCGTTGATTTCTCTGTTGCATGACGGGATATAGAGAAATGGCGGCGCCCGCAGGTCCGGTGGCCGCGTTTTCGCGCCACTCGAGCCTTTTTACCGCTGTGATACCCCTACGATGAAGCGAGGATGGCTGTTACAAGACTTATTTGTCGGTGTGAGTCGCGGAGGCTGCGGCGAGCCCATTTGTGGCTGGCAGCGCTACACGGCCCGTTCTTCTACGACCAGCGTCAAGTTCGCATGTTGGACCAATGCCCCGGCGCCAGTGAAAGCGAACTCGGTGAGTATATTCCCGTAACGGTTTCCGTGTTTTCATTGGATGTATCTTTTCGCTGGGGGCTTTTCAATTTGAAATTGCAGCATTCGAGAGGGATTTTCGTTACCCGACTGGTTGCTTCGCTGGACGTTTTCTGTTGCCCGCGACGGCAATTGAATGAAATCACGGGCTTGCGTTCGTTGCGTCAGATTAGAGCGGACGATCGTGAAAGCCCGTACATTATAACAGATAACGGCGCTCGTGACGTGCTTTCTGCTCTGCATGCCTTCGTCATGTGTTGAGCGTTTTGTTTACGCTGTTGGCTGCATCGGGCGCACTTTTTTCCCAATAAAGTCTTATATTATCGCGCTATTCTCTGGGTATTATCATTTTGTTTCAGCCATCCGGAAATATTCATTTTTCTCGCTGCATATATTCGGAATGGTGTCTATTTAATTGGTTTTGTAATACATCCGGATAAACACAAGGTGTGTGCTGCAGAAAAGTAGTCCACTAAATGCTGCCCGAAATTTCTAAACTCACTTCTGTCCAGCACAAGCCTCTTTTTTGTGAAAGTTTGCCTTACCGCACAATAAAAAGTTTTTATGTCTACAACATTCTTCATTTTTGTCATTCTTTTCCTTGAGTGGGTAAATTTGGTGTTAGTCATTTTGAGGTAGCGGGGCATTGTCACCATGTTAAGTGGGTTTATTATTCCCATTCGCACAAATCAGTCGTTTATTTATTCGCATGGTATTGCAGGGCAAATGGTTGTCTCGCGTTATACTAGTGTAGTGCAGTAAAGCGATTTACAGAATGGTGGTATGTATGAGCCAGCATGCAGGCTGCTTGATTGTTGCTGTTTTTTGATGATACAGAAATTGTGACGAATTACACAGAGACAAGTGCAGGTGTAAAAATGGGTGCTGCACCCTCATCGGTTCCTGGCTGTTGGAAAAGTGTGGTTGCATCTGGCTACCTATGCTCTGACTTATGAGCACTATTGTTTTTCTTGCAGGCAGTGTTCCTTGAGCTGACAATCAGGACTCCCCTGCGTATGACACAAGTTGAAATGAAGTCTGATTTCCGTGGAAACAACGGTATGAAAATGCAATAACTAAAACTCATTCATTCAAATATTGTTTGTAAAGATGGCACCCAGGCCTGCGCAGACAAAAGTATCATTCACTTGTAAAAATGCGAGCCTTACTTCAAGTGTTATGATGTTATATTTCGTATCTTATTTCGCCTCATGTTTAATGACTCTTTCTATCAGTTCGTTACTACATGAACTTTATGAATTCACATAACGATTTCCCCAGCATGGAGCTTTGTAGTTTTTCAGTTTTTGCAGAGCCAACAAGAACTCTTTTTCGAAAAGAGCTCTTTAAGAAAGCTCCAGTTGTTAGTGAGGGCTTGTGCTGTGTTCTTTTCTTCGTCTTGTCAAGTTTGAGGTCTTCTTTCCTTATGAATGTATACCAACTGCCCAGCTCTAAAGCCTATTAAATTTTAACCCAAATAACCCTTTGAGTCATTACAGGTACAGACCTCCCGGGAATGCCACTTGAAGATCGGTGCAAGTTCTAGATGAATCCTATGCCACAACACATTTGAACGAAGAAAAAATGTAAGTTGTCGATTCCTTTTTACGAATAGCCGAGGAAGAAACCACCGGTAGAGGAACACCTTACTGAAGTGAAAAACGTTTCGGCTTCCACGTGGGATCCTAGTTCAAAATGAAACTGCCAGTGCAAGAAGGGGTGGGGGGGGGGGGGGGGGCGGAGGCAGATGTTTAATTACAGCCAAAAATCTAAGATATGAAAATCTCGTTGCACTGTGTCCTTTGTCAGACCCAGGCGGATAAAGCAAAGCCTTGCTGTCCGCCGCCGAACCGTGTGCCGGCGAGATGTGTTGAACATGAAAAGTGACCCCTAGCGCCAAGCGCTCATTGCTTTCAGGTTTGCCTCTTGAAGCGGAGGAAAAGACAGGATAGTATACGAGGATTGGACGCGCACGCGCACATCGATGTCTCGACACCACAAGTGCAAGGTCATATGGCGCGGCGATGCATTTTGCCACGCGCTGGCGTGCCCCGGCTTATTTTGACGCCGGGTGTACATTCTTAAACAAACGTGGAAAGGAAAACGTAAATAATAAATGAAACACACGTTTATGGGGCAATAAAACAAATCAAGAGTATACATTAATCCGAGAAATGAAAACAGTGCAGAGTACTACAAAACGACAGCCTTATATTTACATTTGAGTCTTGTTGCAAAGCAAAAGCAGTACACATTTCAATGCAGACTTCGAATTCGCAGAGAAAACCCGCCGCGGTGGCTCAGTGGCTAAGGCGTTGCGCTGCTGAGCACGAGGTCGCGAGTTCGATTCACGGCCATGGCGGCCGCTTTTCTGATGGAGGCGAAAAGCAAAAATGCCCGTGTGTACGAGATTTCGGCGCACGTCAAATATCCCCAGGTGGTCAAAATTCATCCGGAGCCCTCCACTACGGCGCGCCTCATCGCCTGCGTTGCGTCGGCGCGTTAAACCCCACAATCAAATCAAATCAATTCGCAGAGAACATTGCACCGAGCAAGTTGTTAAAATCTGGAATGTACGCGCACCGCCTCGCTGCTCAACTCTAGTTGAGAAGCGGGGTACAACAGCGTGTGCCTGCGCAGCCGGCGAGATCGTCATGCCAGAGCTTAAAATAATCTGTCCAGTAATGGCGCAGTACCACTGTAGAAGTTAATAAAGATTCTAATAAATGAAAGCCAACTTCGCAAAAAATGTCTCGGTTCGAAGATGCGGTTTAATTGCAAGACACACTCTTTGAAATATTTTTAACATATGATCAATTCGGTTTTCCCAACCTCCGGAGCAGAGACGGAAAACCCTTATGCCATATCTTAAAACACTATATGCAAGCGCATGGACTATCATTTTTTTAATGGGAAACGTGCGACACCTCCACGCACACACAGTTCACGCCCTCCTTTTTCTGTTTAATAAAATTTGATCTGTTGGACGTTTTCCACGAGCGTGGAAGTCGATAGTCGTACCAATTCTGAAGGAAGGCAAGAATGTTTCCTCTTCACCTACCTAGTTATCGTCTCATTGCCCTGACCAGCTGCCTAAGCAAGTGACATGAAAAGATGATTAATCGAAGACTAGTGTATTTCTTGGAATACCACGAAATCCTCGATAGCTGCCACACAGGTTTTCGGTCGGGCAGATACACGACTGACCAGTTGGTGGCGTTCGAATCGTACATCAAGGATCCATTCGTTCACAGGCAGCACTGCATGTCTTTTTTTTTTTCGTTTTAGAAAAAAACAAAAAAACATACGACACTGCTTGGCGTTACGGTATCCTGCGCGATCTGAAGTCATACGGTGTATCAGGAAACATGCTGAACACACTAGGAAGTTACCTGTCTGCTTGTATTTTTCGAGTAAGAGTTAGTGCAGCACTTTCAGAAATGCACACAACAAAACGGGGTTCCACAGGGCGGAGTACTCCGCTGTATACTATTTATCAATAAGATGAACCCTCTTCGAAAGGCACTGCCGCCAACAATTTTTTACTCTGTAGATGTTGATGATATTCATATAAGTTTTAAATACTGGAACCTTTTTATATTCGGGGGAGGTCCAACAGAGTGTGAACAGGCTTGCCAAGTGGGCTGATGAGAATGGCTTTAAGGTGAATCCCGAAAAGAGTACCTGTGTACTGTTATCGAGGCAGCGTGGTGTAAGGCCTGATCCTGATATTATTCTGAATGGTGCAGCCATCCCGGTCAAAAAGGAACACAAATTTCTGTGTGTTGTGCTAGATTACAAGCTTACGTTTATTCCGCAGATAAAACAACTCAAGATTAAATGCATCAAGGCAATGAACATACTGAAAATCTTGACCCACGAGTCCTATGGAGCAGATAAGACGTGCCTTCTGCGTCTCTTTAACAGCTTGGTGAGGTCGCGCCTAGACTATGGCAGTGTCGTATATGGATCCGCCACTAAAACAGCCTTAAAAATGTTCGATCCAGTACTCCACCTAGGGCTCCGCCTTGCGTCCGGAGCCTTTCGTACAAGCCCCATCCAAAGCCTATACTGCCTATACGTTGAGTGTGACCAGTGGTGCTAAGAGCGCCAGCGGTCATATACATCAACAATGTATGCTCTCAAGATAGCATTATTGACTAATCATTCATATAGGGCTCCTGCGCTGAAATTTGGTGACATGCAGCGCCCCCTCGTGTCCAACGCGACTGGGTAGTACAAAAGCAGACGACCCTCGCCGCCATCTATGTGTGTTCAATTACAAACCAGAGCGAAAGTTGGTTGTAATTATTTTAATAACATTTCGGCGCGTTTAAATCACTGCATACTGAATGGAATAGCCCTTAAAGTAGCTGCAGAGGCTAAACAAAATAATATCCGCAACAACGAGCCGATTTATCGGCGTTTTTTGTTTGAGCGAGCTGTCGTGATCGTCGCGGCGTGGGGCAGTATCGCCAGGTCGGGTGGTCTTACTTCTTGACGATAATTATCCTTCGTTCTTGTTGCGTGCGGACGACAAAGGAAAGTTCACAAGTAGCAAAAAGAGAACATTGCTGAGCCTGAGGTAACTGTAAATGGGTGCTTTAGCGGGAGCATGCCAGCGGACGCGAGAAGCGCAGCCGATTCAGCGGACGCTGCTGGCCTGGCAACTATTTGAAAGCGAATGGAAAATTTGTTCTGTATTTTCGCAAAATAAATTATTCTTGCTTAACATTTTACGCCACGTGGTTTACGAACGGCAGGGTACAAGTATACTAGAGAGCATAGGTCGGCAAAACAGAAAGAACTCACTCAAACTCAATCACAATTTTTTTCATTCACGCTGTACTCAATCAAACTCAGACTCAAAAACTTCGTCTGTTTACAAAATCACTCGTACTCACTCATCAAATACTCATTTGTAATCGTACTCACTTGTACTCAAACTCATTTGTCCTCACGAGTATTCGTACTCAATCTGTACTCATGAGTACTGAATGTGTACTCATGAGTACTCAATCTGTACTCATGAGTACTCAATGAGTACTACTGCTCATGAGTACTACTCATGAGTACTACTCATTTTTCACTCATGAGTACTACTCATTCTGCACTCATGAGTACTCAATCTGTACTCATGAGTACTCAATTTGTATTACTCACGAATAATCAACTTATCTGCACTGTTAGCTAGGTCGTAGCTCGAATGAAAGACTAAGGAGAAAAAATAAATTGTTTAATTGATTAGAAAAACACAGGTTACATATAAATCAGGACAGAGGAAGAAAACGTCTGACGCGGTGCACTGTCGTTGGGCGACTTACTGCGCGAAGGCAAGTACATGTGAGAAAGCGAAACAGAACGTAAGCACTCGCGCTGCGTCTGGCGTCTCCTCTTGTTCTCAGGCCGGGTCGGGCTCAGGGGAGCTCGGGGGTTGTCGGTGCAGCCGTGGCCGTAAACTGCGTTTTTCTGTGTGTCTTCGGGTGGCAGCTTTTGTCGTCCGTTTTCTTGTTTGCACTACTGTACTCAGGAGTGCATATACTCCAGAGTGCAAGCACTCGCAAAAACAGTATTCATGAGTATTGTACTCACGAGTGCTGTGTACTCACGAGTGCTGCGTACTCACGAGTGCTGTGTACTCATGAGTACTCATATTCATTAGTACTCAAACTCATGAGTACTCATACTCATGAATACTGTACTCATGAGTACTCATACTCATGAGTAGTGTACTCATGAGTACTGTACTCATGAGTAGTGGACTTACCCCTGTACTCACTCGTCATCGTACTCACTATTTTTTTTGGGGTGTGTGATCACTCATCATCGTACTCACTCGTGAGTTTGAGTACAAATGAGTACAAATGAGTGTACTCACGAGTGAGTACGCCGACCTATGCTAGAGAGTAGGTGAGGCAATACCGTCAAATAATCAAATTCGGCGCAATTAAAGGACGCGAATCAAGCACCGAATCGCAAGTCCGTTGCTGATTAGATGTGTAACAACGCAGCCACATATACGGTGCACGGCACACATATTTACATAAGATCGTCACTGTCTGTGTTGGTTATGGGGTCGTCGTTAACGATATAAACGCCGTCACGCCAGTTTTGTCCTCGAATGGAGTTATACGGGAAGACAAGAACAGATCAGAATTCATCGCTTCCAGCTACATTGTCCCCCATCTTTACACTTCACCAGATTATTGTCAAATATTGGCAATTGGCAATTATTCATTATTGGCAATTCGCTGAATTTTTTCTCTTTGCCTTCAAAGCCACCTCCGAGCCCCCCCCCCCTCGCCCCGCCCTCTCACCCGATTTGTTGTCCAGCCCTCCACCGTGTCACCATCGCCGTGGCTCAGTGGCTAAGGCGTTTCGCTGCTGAGCACGAGGTCGCGGTTTCGATTCCAGGCCGCGGCGCCCGCTTTTCTGATGGAGGCAAAAAGCAAAAACGCCCGTGGGTACGAGATTTTGGCACGCTTTAAAGATCCCCGGGTGGTCAAAATTAATCCGCAACCCTCCACTACGGCGCGCCTCATCGCCTGTGTTGCGTCCGCGCGTTAAACCCTACAATCAATCAGTCAAATCCTCCGTGTCGGCTTCATGCAACTCGGCCCTGCAACTGAAAACGTTGCTGACCCTCATTCTAGTGCGAACTTAGAATATGGGATGCAAGAGCGTAATTAAATAAAGCGAGAGCACCAAGAAAACGCAACGACCACTCAGTTCGCCCGACCACTTTGTCTTACGGCCACTGCTTTCGGAATCACAGACATATTTCACGCTTCTGATGCTCGCTGCATTTTGTGACTTAGCCACGGAAAAAACCGGCAAGCTAGCGCTGCAATATGTATTCGTAGCGATGACACAAACCAGCAGTGTTTATTGAAAATGCACAAAAGTACGGCTCACCGGAGCGGACGAGCCTACGGTCCGCGAGACTCGCTGTCTTTTACGCGCGATCATCGCTAATTGCGTTACTCTTTTGTTGATCTGCTGTTGTTGAAACTTCCTTGTCTCTAAGCGTATTAGTATAAACAAGAAGCTTTCACTTCAAATTTCCGTTCATATGACCATCGATCGGTGAAACTGTGAGTGGCAGAGTGCCGTCACCGTCCCAGCACTTTCGTCGACGCTATAAACGTATTTAGCGTTGCAAAGCTTTTTCCCCTAATGCCAAGTTGATCGGCGGATGAGATCGGACGCCTCGGGGATGGGTTTGCGACCGTGTAGCGAAACAATCGGGAGTAGAGCGCATTTTGCTTCTGTCAACACGGGATCCTATGTGACCCCCGCAGCTTTGTACTACCCGGAAGTACTGCCCGGAAGCCGGTTTCGCAGCGCCCCCTGGGCAGCGCAGGAGCCCTATAACTCTATCATCATGGACACGTTTACACTTGGGAAAACGAAGTAAAAGCCCTGCATTTAAGCAGCTCATCAGGAAGATAAGGTCGGCTTATGCTTCAAATATGACGATAGCAGTGTGCTGGGTGCCGACGCACAGCAGCATACTGGGGAACGAAATCGCCAACCACTATGCTGCGGCAGCAGCCCTTCACCCTGTCGTGGATGAACCTCTGGTTGCGTATCTGGACATGAAACCAGCTGTACGACGGACGCTTCGGGAAATGTGGTACCAGGAATGGAACAAAGAATCCAACAACAAACTCCACACAGTCAAACCATACATAGGTAAATACCTCTTTGAGAAAGAAGATATATTCACGGAAGTATCTATTTGTACACTGCGAATGGGCCACACTCACGCCACACACGCCTATCTTTTGAATGGTACACTCCCACCGGTATGTGGCGAGTGTGGGGAACGGATGTCCGTTCTCCACGTGTTGAGTGTACAGTCAAACCCGTTTATAGCGAACTGCAATATGCACCGCGATTAGTTCGATATACCCAATAGTTCGATATAGCCGAACCCGCCTATAACGAGCTTATTGTTACGAGTTCGCAATCCGCTGGAGCCCCCCCGCTTTCCCCCCTCACCAACTCCGCCATCCGCGTATGCAGAAACGAACACAGTACAGTAGCCATTACCATACCAAAATAACCCATTTATTGCAAGTAATAAAGCTACTTTCCGCCTTAACTGCCCACGTTTCAAAAAAAAAAATTACGCCGAGCTCCCCTCGCGGGAACCCTGGTGTGATGCGACGCTGAACGGGGTTCGAGACTTGGGACGACTTCCGTCAGGAAGTGCGCTACAGCTTCGCCAGCAGCGACCGCCGAGACCGGGCACAAAACCTTCCTGAAATATGCATACAAAATCCAAATGAAAGTGTCGCGATGTTTGTCGAGGACATGGCCCGTCTGTTCCGGCGCGCGGATCCCGATATGTCCGAGCCCAAAAACCTTCGGTATCTGATGCACGACATCAAAGCACAGCTCTTCGCAGGCCTTGTGTGCAACCCGCCGCGTACTGTGCAAGAGTTTATTAAGGAGGCAACTGCCATCGAGCGAGCAGTTCAGGAGTGCTGCCGCCAGTATGCCCGAACGTCGATCGAAACTCCGAGCCCTTCCGCGGCATCACTGTCCACCTCTATGGGCGGCAACAACCTGCACGAACTTGTCCGCTCGGTTGTTCCTGAGGAGTTGGCGAAGTGCGGAATAGGAATAGCGCCGTCGCAGACAGCTGTCATCTCGGTTGCGGATGTGGTGCGGTAAGAAGTTCGTCAAGCAATATCCACTCCTCAGCCCCGAAACTAGCTTATGCCCCAAATGGATTACGCAACTGCTCTCCTCTGTCACATGCCCACCACGCCGACCGCGGTGACTGTGCCACCCTCGACGTACTCCCGACGCAACCTCCTGGCTCTTGGCCACAAAGGAATTCCCGCCTCGTCCGCAAATCCGCAAGACCGACGTGTGGCGCACCGAGGACCACCAGCCCTTGTGCTATCACTGTGGCGAGCCAGGGCATGTTTATCGACGTTGCCCCTACCGCGGGATCGGGCTACCAGGATTCCCACCGACCGCCCGCCGTCCTCGTTTTGGCGAACGGCCCGTCGTCATTTCTAAGTACCTCGCCACGCGTGTCTTCCGAGGAGAGTCGTCCGTCCCGTTCGCCGTCGCCAGCCCGCTATGCTTCACCCACCCGTTGCGATTACAGAGGCTCCCCGACGAGGCGGTATCTAAGTCCGCGGCGGGGAAACCAAAGCGAGCAACATTGGGAGGCAAGGTTGCTAACTGCGGAAGCACTGAAGACCTCCCAGTATCATCGACGGCTGACAATGTTACGGCGGCAAACAAGGACGTCGACGCTGTCACGATTGCCGATCTTTCAGTCGCCATCGACGGACACGAGGTAACGGCACTTGTGGACACTGGAGCAAGTTATTCAATAGTGAGCCAGCAGCTCGTGGGCCGGCTTAGAAAAGTGAAAACACCATAGGACGGGCCCCAAATTCGAATGGCCGGCGGCCACTTGATGACACCCGTGGGTACATGCACCACCAGAGTTAGGGGACAGTTATTACGTAGCGACCTTTGTAATCCTTCCGCAGTGCTGTAAGGCCGTGATCCTGGGGATGGACTTCCTTCAGGAGCACGATGCTGTGATAAACATCCGCGAACAGTTCGTCAGTTTTTCGAGGAAGGAGACCACCCCGGAAGGTCATGAGCAACGCATACCTCTGCGCACCATAGCGTGCCCCCACGGTCATGCGTGCTCGTTCGCGTTAAGCGCGACGACCTCTCCAGTAGTGACGGAATCGCGGAAGCTATCGGCCCGCTTCTACTTCAGCATGGAATCGATATCGCGCGGGGATTGGTCACCATTACGCGCGGTATTACAGAGATTCTGCTTACGAATTTCTCGAACAAGCGTCGGGAAATCGCCGCAGGAACTACCGTGGCAGTCTTTGAGGACGTCCCCGACACGACGGATTGCTTTCTGCTTCAGAGCGACCCGACTCACAAGGCGACGAGCAAGCTTTCACATGACGTGAACCCGCGCTTACCGCAAAAAAACCGAGAAAAGCTCTTGGAACTGTTGCACAGCTTCAGCGACTGCTTCTCATCAACGTCTTGCTTCCGACAAACTCCGCTCACAAAACACCGCAGCATCACGGACGAATCTGAGCGACCCGTTTAGCAACATCCCTACCGCCTTTCACAAAAGGAGAGCGACGCGATACGGCGGCAGGTGCAAGAGATGCTCGCTGATGACGCCATTAAGGCTTCGAAAAGCCCCTGGGCGTCGCCAGTCGTTCTGGTGAAAAAGAAGATGACAGCTTGCGATTCTGCGTAGACGATCGCAAACTCAAAGAGGTTACGAAAAAGGACGTATATCCGTTGCCTCGGATAGATGACTCCCTTGACCGCCTGCGGCACGCTCATTACTTTTCGTTCATGGATTTGAAGAGCGGTTATTGGCAGATAGAGGTCGACGAGCGTGATCGTGAGAAGACCCCCTTGGTAACTCCCGATGGACTGTACGTTTTTAAGGTTCTTCCTTTTGGCTTGTGCTCCGGTCCCGCAACTTTTCAGCGTATGATGGACGCTGTTCCATCTGGCCTGAAGTGGCAAACGTGCCTTGTGTACCTAGATGACGTCGTCGTGTTCTCAAATACATTCGAGGAACACGTAGAGCGACTGTCATCCGTCCTCCAGGCCATACGAACCGCTTCGCTCACACTCAAGCCGGAAAAGTGTCATTTCGGCTATGAGGAGCTGCTTTTCCTCGGCCACGTCGTTAGCAGCGCTGCCATTCGTGCCGGCCTTAACAAGCTTTCAGCTGTTTCTCGTTTCGAAACGCCTACTGACAAGAAGTCCGCTCGGCGTTCCCTGGGCCTCTGCTCATAATATCGGCGATTCATTGCCAACGTCGGGCAATGAATTCGACGTCTCGGGTTATCGACAAAGCTTCTGCGCAATTATTTCTGGCCGTACAAGGTACATCGTCAACCTAGCGAAGTAACTTACGAGGTGGTACCCGAGAATTCTGGTGTTGCCGGTCGTCGTCGATCTCGACCAGAGGCGGTCCATGTAGTGCGTTTGAAACCGTATGTTTCGCGCTAAGACGACGTCGCGACCATTCTGGCTTCGGACCATGTTGACAGTGATCTTCAGAACCGGGACGATGCTATTCCGGGAGGGGGATAGTGTTACGTGTGTAATCAGCGACAGAGCGCAGACGGCGCCGACGCAGCGTTCTCTGTTGGCCACGCCAATCGTCCGGAGCCGGTGTGCGTCGTTCTGGCGTGTCTCCATCATCCTCATCATTATCATGGATATCACAAGCACGATCATCACCGCCTAAGCCGCGAAGAAGAAGAGGACGTGCCCCTTCGTGAGCGCGTGTTCTTAGTGTGACTGCTACCAGGCATCAGGCGCAAGTTTCCCGAAATACACCCTCTTTTCCTCTGTCCTACGGGCCTTCATCAATTGTTGCGCCGTGACACTGGTGGAGGTGCTAATACGCGACAGACAACCTTCTCTGCGATAATGCGCACCGTCGGTGCAGGGGCGTGGGTTGACTTTGGCCAACTGATAATATTGACCGGTTGCGGAAATTTCGCACACATGGGCTTTTTTGTTCTTGCCTCGGGCTTGAAATCCGCCGTCCGGGCACGAATTGTACCCGCGAGAGCATTAACGTTTACCCATAAAGTCTGCGGGTACCCTTTGAGTTGAAATAACCGCCGGATATACGCACACCATACTGAAGCCGCTACGGAGTCACGTTGGCAGTGCACCGCAGCCGCTGAGTCTGAACCGATGTTCGAGAAACGGGTTGCCTTAGATTGTGCAAGGAAGGAACTTCGCGAGAGACGAAGCGGAGACAAATATGGGGCTTTCTGAAGCTTGCGCAAAAGAGTGCGTTCCCTGCAAGTTATCATAGAGGAGTCACGTTTCTTGGCAGATATTGCTGATTCGCCGCGGGCAGCCGTCAGTACCTGCGGATCAGGCATTCGTCTAACGTTACGAGACATATGTATTTATGTGAATGTATAATATCTTCAAACGGTGGTTTTACGACGTGATGCGGCCAGTAACTTCCTAGGAACCATAGCGGAAAGCGATTGCAACTTTGACCCGCCGGGAACTTTCAACACGAGAACACGGGCGCGTCCTCGTTTATTTGTCGCAAAGAGAAAAACATCCGCTTTCACCACTTATGCAACCCGAAACTTGTGCAAAACAGCTCAACGCCGAGACCCTGACAGCCGGGGACTCGCATTTTTTTAAAGTAAGGAATATCCACTTCAGGACCGCTATCGCACGGCACGCTACCACTGGTACGACTCAGCCACACCACTCTTATAAATAGCGCTGAGTTATTTTTGAGGAGGCTCGTCAATTTTTTCCTACGGGGCCAGCACCAGTCGTGTGTGGTATCTCAGTTGATGTCTTATTTAGCGCACTGAAGGGCTTCTTGGGAAAGGACCCAGTTCGAATCCTGTTTCCTTTCGAAGTATTCAAAAAGCAATTATTATGCTGTTAGATAAACTGCACTCATATTCGTACCGAGTTGGTTATCTGTGAAATACCCTTTCAAAAACTACCCTGCTGCTTGAAATAATATTTACGCCCGATCAAAAAATAACTACATTTGTATAATCTGTTATGGGAAGTGTTTTTGCAATCTGATATGTGGTCACTAAAAAATTAAAGCCCCTTTGATGAGAGAAAGATGCTGAAAACACTAAGCTTTCTCCCATGGAACCTGACTGAAAGTAAAAGTCCTAAATACAAAGTTCGTCGACAGTTGTGTAATGGCGCTAGTGGACGGGCGTCGTTTTCATAGCGCGAGGGACTAAGATTCGATTCCAACCACGGGAGCCGTTTTTGTGAGGCGCTGGAAGTGCGTCTTCATGACCATCGTTTTGTGAAACCCATTACTTAAAATTTGCTTTCCTGCACTACGTTTCCGCTTTTCGCCGCCATCATTGAGGCGTATAAAGCTTAGCTTTAAAAATCAGCGTGCGTGCACACTGCTAAAATATGCAGTAAAAACAACCTCCCTCGTAATACACCCATCGGAAACATTACAAGACACTTCCACACTGGTATGTTACTAAAATTGCCTTCATTTCCGCAGCAGCATACAGTGCCCGTAAACACTCTAGCATCAAACATGTATATTTCGTTTGAAGACGCCTAGACACAATATTTGCTGAAGTGGGAGGAGCACTTTGGAAACTATCGCCAGTGGCATTCATCTTGTCATTTGCAAAATGAACAACAGCAAAGATCCCAGTGCCCTAATAAACCGCCATATATTAAGCGTTCAACACAAGTGGAATAGTGCTGGAGTTACGCGGGCAAACCTCAAACTCCGCTATATGGCGTGCTGTTCACAGCATTACCTCTCCGCTTAAAAAAAATTGTCGCAGCTCGCACTAGTGGTGCAAAGATGGAGAAACAGCTCAGCTAGCGGCCCATTTCTTGACGACGACGCTGTGCATGAGCCTTTATACCATGCGTTGCGCAGGGACGTCACGGTTTGACGGGCGTCGGTGAGGCTCGGCGGCGCAATGCCGAGGCTTCCGAAGCGAGAGCGAAGCTATGCGCAGCTGCGCCAGTGGTTGCTAGGCAACGCGATGTGACATCATCGCTCCGCGACGTTTTTTTTTTATTTTTTGGTGCGTCGAACGGATAACGATAGGCTGAATCAGCTCTGCTGTTAAAAAAAGTTGCAGGTGACATCTACGTATGGGTCTTGAGATGTTGGTTGATTGCAGGGTTTAACGCGCCGACGCAACGCAGGCGATGAGGCGCTCCGTAGTGGAGGGCTCCGGATTAATTTAGACCAACTGGGGATCTTTAACGTGCCCCGAAATCTCATACACACGGGCGTTCTTGCTTTTCGCACCCATCAGAAAAGCGGCCGCCGCGACCGGGAATCGAACCCACGACCTCGTGCTCAGCAGCACAATGCCTTAGCCACTGAGCCACCGCGGCGGGTGGGTCTTAAGATGCAAGACGCGGTAGCATTACTTTTACTCCCAGGGAGGATTTTCGAACGCAGTTGCTGTATTTACGATCAATGCTTCACGAGCACTGAAGGTCATCGAGGAGAGAGACTAGCAGCGAAGGTTTTGAATGGCCGTGGCGCAGGAGAGACAAAGTCCCGCTGCGTTTTTGTTGCTTAAGGTGTAAGCGTGAAAGGTTGTGGCTGCGGGCTAATTGTTGGTCAGTTTGAACGAGAAGGTGTCAGTGTCAGTGTGTCAAGGTGTTTATTCTCTGATGCTTAAGCGGGACTGAACATATTTGCTTTTTTCGAAGAGAGATAGAAAGTGTGTATGGAGATTTGTTACTGAGGAAATAGTTGAGCTTTAGGAAAAGGGGGAAAAGAGATGGTTGAGCTTTAGGAAAAGGGGGAAAAGAGATGGTAGGGAGGTCGAGGGTGGAACCTGAAGTCTAAGGCGCCAGATGCAGCAGCTCCTTCCCTTGGGCTCTCATCAGTTCGCGCTAATCTTGAGGTAACGAGCTGGTCAAAGCTGCCTCCCATGTCTTAATAGAAGTGGAATATGTAATGCTTGAAATGTTTGAGTTGTTCTCCCCCTGAGCATACCTTTGGACGTAGCTAGGTTGAGTGGAAGAAGATGGAAGTTTCTCTGATTTTAGCAGAGTTAATGTGTGATGTTCCCATCAAACATCTTCGCCCACATAGATTTGTAGATACTTGTGTTCGTTTATCCTCCACAGAGTTTCCGATTCTTCGGCACGGAGACCTCCTTGTAGCAAGGGAAGAAATGGTGCTCCTAGGCGTAGGATGAGGAGACATTCGTGTAGTTTCTCTTGGAGGGGAGCGCGGTATTCGTGGTCGCAAGGAGCACGGTATGTGAGTTTCCCTTCGTCTTGGTGGGTGCTCGTTCTCTTCCAGATCGCTGTGCCTGGGCGTCCAGGTGACGTTATTAATTTTCTGAATTGTAGAAGGGAGTATCTTACATAAGCGTTTAGGTATTCTGCCTGCAGAAAACAGGTAATGGCCTTTGAGAGCACTTACGCCTCTATTCGATACTTCCGCTAGTAGGATTGCCAAGAGGATGTCTCCAACTCCGTTTATTTGTTCCTGTACTTATAAGTGTCATGCAATCACAAAGATTGCCTAAGTAGTCAACTAACAACTGCTGCCTCGTACTTTCGCACGTGCCGGAGTCGATGTATGCTGTGGCCTCATGAGTTTGAAACTTTCCTCAAATTAACTTGATCCTGACATATGCCTGTTCTTGTGTAGGTTTGGATCCACGTTTTTGGTAGAAGAGAGCTTTTATCTGGAGTCACTGAATCGGTGACCTGTCCAACAAGGCGCGCAGGCGTTGCTTTTGAAATCGAGGGTTGGACGGAAACCCGTCTCGTCAGAAAAACACATAATAAAAACTGGCACTGACCAAGAATGTTTATAATCCAAAAAAGGACGTTTCGGTTCCTTTACGGGTGCCTTGTTCACAATGAAAAGTGGGGGCGAAAGTGATCCGATTATTTTTCTTTCAAGATGTGACGTAGGAAACGTGCGTAAACGTGTGGGAAGTTGCTGACATTGCGATTAAGTGTGTGCTCCGTGGTCTGGATTGTCCGGGATTCAAGGTGAAGCCGTCAGGTGCAATTATTCTCTTTTCTGATTATTTTTGCATTGGCCCAATCTATTTCATGGTGAGTTGCTTCTGCGTGTTCAGCCAGTGCGTTAGAAGACATGTTGTTCTTTCTTACGTCGTACATGTGATGCTTAAGCTTTTGCTGAAAATTTCCTGTCTCGCCGACATAGCTTCGGTCGCAGGCTGCGCAGGGAATGCTGTAGACAACGCCTGGGAATTTTTCCTCTGTGAGCTTGTCCTTCACGTTCACCGGGGAGTGCCGTAACTTTTGAGTTGGCACATGCGCTACCTGTACACTGCAGGGGCGCAGAACACGCACCAATTGCTCGCTAATTCCTGGAACAAAGGGCATCGGAGCACGACGATTGGGACGCGTGTTGCCGAACAGCGCAGGACGTTCTAGCTGACGTTCCACGGAGCGCACGAATGAGTCAGGGTAGGCACTTGCAGAGGTCCCGATGCACGTGCTGTATGACGGCGGCGACATCTTCCGGTTTCTTGCAAACCCTTTTCGCACGGCTTAGAAGCGAGGCGATTACAGACCGTTAGTGGGAGGCAGGGTTCACAGACTTAAAATGCAGGTAGTGACCCATATGGGTGCTCTTTCTGTACACGCTGAACGTGAAGGATTTTCCTTCGCGCTTTACCAGGACGTCCAGGAACGGAAGCTCGCCGTGCTGCTCCTCCTCCACGGTAAACCTGATTCCGTCATCCATGCTGTTCAGGTGCGCTTTGAATGCAGTCAGTGCCTCCTCTTTGATCAAGCTGAAGCAATCGTCTACGTAACGTAGAAATGTTTTGGGCGCAGGACGGAACGAATTCAGTGCACGTTGCTCAAGCGACTCCATCGTAAGATTTCCTGCTGTGAGTGACACGGCTGCGCCCATCGCTGTCCCGTGTACCTGCTTGTAGAACGTGCGCTCGAACCTGAATTACATGTTCTCGAGGCAGAACCTCAGGAGCCGCCGCAAATCCGGGACTTCAATAGGTGTGCGCTCTGGCAGAGTAGTGTCTCTTTCGAGGGCTGCGACGCATGCGTCAACCGCCAAGTCCGTTGGTATACTCGAGAACAGGGACTGGGCGTCGAAAGACACCAGAATGTCGCCATCTTCCAGGGCGATGTCCCCTACTTTGTCTATGAAGTCTCCAGAGTGAAGGACGTGCGTTGCGCTGTTCCCTACAAGTGGACGCAGCACGCGATGCACGTACCCGGACAGCTTGTGGAGGGGGAGCGAGTGTAATCCACGATGGGGCGCATTGGTACTTCTGGCTTATGAATCTTGGGTAATCCGTAAAGGGCCGGCGCAGAACCGTTATGACAAAGCAGGCGGTAGTAGAGAGACTTTCGGTGTGGCGCTACGCAACGAAATACGTCAGAGAGGAGCTTTTGGAAGTCCCGTTGCAGCTGGGGTGTGAGATCCTTCTCGAGGCGTTGGTACGTGCTGCTGTCTGAAAGTAGAGCCACCATTTTGGACTTGTACTCGGCACTGTCAAGGAGTACTGTAGCCTTGCATTTGTCAGCCGGGAGCACCACTGTCTCCGAGTTGCTTCGGAGGCATTTGATCGCTGCATGCTCTGCCGAGGATAGCGGTGAAGGCGACGTTCTTGGCCGAAACTGCGATAGAACGCCAATCACAAGAGTGCGTGCCTCGTCACGTTTAGAGGGTTCGGCCTGCATCACCGCGTTTTCTACGGCACACATCATCCGTTTTGGGTCCTTCGCAGGAGCCGCGTTCAAGTTCAGCCCGAGGCTTAGAAACGATAGTTCAGCAGGATCCAGGTCGTGCGACGATAAGCTGTGCACAGCAGAAGCAGCCGAGTTTCGACCTAAGGCCGGATTTCCATGGTTAAGCCTCTCGAGCTTGCACTCTTGGCTCTGTTGGTCACGGCGGCAATGCAGTTTCGCCTTGAAGTTGGCGTGCAGCGGAATGCTCGCGAAATCCTCCGGAAACTGGTGCTCTATTCGACGACGTGCAAACAAGGCCTCGTTCTCGAGCATTCGTACCTGTTGTCTGCAGTCCAAAATCCTGGCTTGTAGCAGCTGACGCTTCGCCTTGAAAACGACGCTGTTCCCGAAGCTGGTAGGCACAGGTCTGTTGAGACTCAGGGACCGCGGAATAAAACCGCGCGCTTTGCACGTCACGTTGAAGTTAAGGTGCCCTTTGAAGGCGGCCACTCGGCTGGTTAAGGAGATGTACTGGCGAATCTGAGTGATGGCGGGTTGGCCGTACGCCCGGCGTAAGTTGATGAACTCGATTGTTGGACGGAAACCTGTCTGGTCAGGAAAACACATGACAATAAAAACTGGCACTGACCAAGAATATTTATAATCCAAAAAAAGACGCTTCAGCTCCCGTACGAGTGCCTTGTTCACAATGAAAAGGGGGTGCGAAAGTGATCCGATTGTGCTTGCTTCAAGATGTGACGTAGGCAACGTGCGTACACGTGTGGGAAGTCGCCGTCATTGCAAAGGCCCAAGCATCACATGTACGACGTAAGAGAGAACGTGTCTTCTAACGCACTGGCTGAACACGCAGAAGCAACTCACCATGAAATAGATTGGGCCAATGCAAAAATAATCGGAAAAAGGAAGAATTGCACCTCACGGCTTTATCTTGAATCTCTGACAATCCAGACCACGGAGCACTTAAAGGCCAACTGCCCTCAAATTTCACCCTGGCTAAATGCCTTCGAAATGTGTAGTACGTACCACGAGAACTACTGCGACGCTACCGGTAGCTCTGTGCAATGCGTGGTTATTCAGTTTCAGGCACTCAAAATAGTGCCTGTCATAAGAGACTGCGAAAACACCCTCGCAAGGACCATCCACTTGGCTGTCCGGTCGGCAGACCCCAACCCTCGCGCCGTCGCGCCGTCCACCTCCATCCTCACCACCTAGCTGAGACAGGTCTTCAACATTCACCTCGAACTCGACATAAGCAGAGGTATTGTGTAAATGCAACCCGTCGAAGCAGCCTTACGGCTACCCGCGGCGTCACGGGCAGCGAACCCCTTAACGTCGAAAGAAGCAGGGCTTCAGAAAGACCCCGCGCCGGCGCCGGGGCCCGCGGAGGCCGCAGACGCGGCCGCGGAGACGCCAGCGCCATCTCTCGCCCCCGCCGCGGATCCTCCCGCGGCGAAGTGCGAGGAGGTGGCGCCGCTCGTCGGCACCCCAGCAAAGAAAGAACTGAAACTAAAGCGTGGCAAACTGTTCGCACGGCGACGCAGTGAAACATCCCCCTCGCGAGGGGCACGATCAAATGCAGAGCATTTCCGGGGGCGCACGACGTTAACTAGTTTGCGTTACGTTAATGTTGTTGCACTTGTGGCAACTGCAGTAATCTGAATGAGTCAACGATATAAGGCGCGTTCGTAGCGTCCCATTCTGTGTCGGCTTTGTGGCGCAGTGGGTAGAGCACCATGTACATTGCGTTCCGCCCCCAGGGTCGAGGGATCGAAACCGGGCGCCGGATAGTATTTTCTTTTATATAGTGTAGGGGGAGGGGTGCGGACAACGACGGTGCGGACTACGACGGGACAACGCGGGTGACATCGTGAGTTACTGAAATGCTCTGCATTTAATAACGCCCTTGCAGACGACAAAGCACCTGCCTGCGTGTCGCGCAAACAGCCATTTAGCCGAAGTGACATGCCAGCCGTCCAGGCCGATCGACCTGCCTCGCAGCGGGAGAATCCAGGAAACTCGTATTTCGCGCCGGTACGCCTGGCTCTCATGGCTCCGAAGAGTCTTCGTTAACCGTGCGGTTTTCTCCTTTCCGAGTGTCGTCGCGACATCATTCCTACGGGGTGTGCTGCTGTCGGAGCGCACGAATAGTGTCGTGCTTGCGGGTCAAGCGCTCGCTTTTCCGCGGCCGCGTCGGCCGGTCCGCACAGCTCCCGCCGTCAGGCCAGGCCCATCGTTTATAGATAGCCAGGCCGTCTGGCCGCTCGCGCCGACGGCTGATACGTCATTTCCGCCTGCTCGTAATGGCCGCGTTTTGCCCAGTTTCGTTTTCAAAATCGTCCATTTTTGCTGGTCGCTTGCGGCGTAATTACGCACATTTTAGGCGTCATACTTCGTACATCGCGGTCTTTTTAGTCATACTATGCAGGAACAGTGATTTCGCGCGGTCGAAATTTTGAGTGCAGTTGGCCTTTATACGCAATGACGGCAACTTCCCACACGTGTACGCACGTTGCCTACGTCACATCTTGAAGCACACATAATCGGATCACTTTCGCCCCCACTTTTCATTGTGAACAAGGCACCCGTACGGGAGCCGAAACGTCCTTTTTTGCATTATAAACATTCTTTGTCAGGCGTGTCTTTTCAGAGGGGTAACCTGTGTTTTATGCCATGGCCCGTCCAAATTTTGTTCTGCCAGCCGCTCACTTGCTGCTAAGAGAGTGGTTTCTTTGATTTCTTCAAGAGCTTTATGAAGACACAATTTAAGTGCCTATTTATCGTCATCATCATCAACATCCTATTTAGGTCGACTGCAGGAGGATTGACGTTCACCGGTCTACTCCTGCGCTGCGCGAGTCCATTCTTTGCCTCCGAGTTTTGCTATTTCTTCTTTCCTTCGAGTTAACGGCCTTCCCCTTCTTGTGGACCCATCTCTGGCTGCCCATTCTGTTACCCCGCTGAACCACCGGTTGTCAGTTTGTCTCACGGTCATAATTGCGAGGTTGAGGACTGCCCGATATGCTGTCCCGGGCGATGATGGTCTTTTTTTTTATTTTCTTCTGCGCGGGAAAATTTGGGGTACCGTAAGCTCTGCAATATCCAGCTCATGATCAGCAGCTGAATGAGTGCTACCGCTTCTTCTTTCTTTTGCCTTCTCTTGGTTAGGCGTTTTATAATGTGGGTAAATGGTGACAGATTTTGTCTTTTTTTGCGATTGTGAGTTCGGCTATGCCACTTTACTCTAGAGCCACGTCGAGCACCCTTACGTGACGGTTCTCTTGGAGGAAATGCGTCCCTATTTTAGGGTTTATTTTTAACTTGGCCGCGCAGCGCTCTCCATCGTTTGCCAAACAGAGCTTGCAGCGGAGACAGAACCACGGGAATGTTGTAATGTAGCTTGCAAATTCATGTGATTAGACCCCTGGGTTTTATTTTGGTTCGTTTCTACTCATAAGCAATGCCTTCCGTGAGTTTTGAGAGACTGGCGTTAATAATCCTTTGCCCCCCGTTTTAGTTAAGTGACCCAATGGCAGTGCCGGCTTCAGTCCCGGTGAAAGCATTCCGGGGTAGCCCAGTGGGTAAGGTGTCGCGCTGCTGTGTCCAAAGTCGTGGGCTCGATTGCGGGCCCCGGCGGCTGTCTTTCCGATGGAAAATGTATTTCGAACAATCGCAACTAACAAAGCACCGGGATTGGAAAATATATCCCCACGGCGTTTAAAAATTGTGGCAGATTTGATCTCAAACCAATTAGTAATATAATTGATCTAATTTTTGACACAGGCATTTTCTCATCCTGATTAAAACGCGCTAAGGTCATTCCGGTGTATAAAAAGGCGACAAAAATTCAATTTTCAATTATCGGTTGATTTCAGTTCTTTCTTCCTAAGTATGACTATTCAGAAATGCTTTGTTAAGCGTTCAACTGAGTATCTCGTTCTGGAAGCTCAACTAGTTTAGCCTTGCTTTCGTTAACTGATCACATCACACATTCTATCGATAATGGCTACGTAGTTGGCTCAGTATTTCTGGCCTTTACCGAAGCTTTCGACAGCATTAATCGTAACATCTTATTTACAAATATTCAAACAAATGTTAGACGTTCATACAAGGTTGTTAGCTGTTGAAGAGAAATTAGCAGCAATTGAAGGCCAAGGTGACCTTGACTCAACCCGCACGGTATCTGACGCTGTACGCACCGAAACTGCTTCCCTCGCTCGTCGCCTTGACGAGTTTGAAGACAGATCCAGGCGCGAGAACTTGTTATTCCACGGACTTCCTGATAACCCGAATGAGACATGGGAGGATTCTGAGAAAAAGGTGTGAGAGCTGTGGCGATCCACGTTAAAGCTGCAGCTTTCCGATGAGGCTATTTGAAGAGCGCATCGGCTGGGGAAATTCTCTTATGATAAATGCCGCTCATTGATCGTAAGATTTTCACGCTTTAAAACTGAAGAATACATTTTATCTGCCCAAAAAGAGCCTAAAAGAGGATATGTTGGCGGAAGCGAAGACTTCTGTGTTGCCACACGTGCATCGCGGAGAAAGCTCATCGAATTCGGCAAGGCCAGTGGCGAGCAGTACTCTGTTAGGTAGAACAAATTGTTCATAAATAAAAAATGCTACGTGTACGTTTCTTCGGCGGAATGCGTCTCCGAAATTGATTCCCAGAACGACACCCCGGCTCAGGGTAGTGAAACCAGTGTTTCCACATCAAAAGACGTGGCTTCCGCATAGCTATGCCCAAATCGCCTCCTAAATTCTAAGACTGATGTTAATTTTGTTTTACTTATATCCGAAGCACGATGAGTAAGCGAGATGACCGGTCATCTTTCGTCGACACTTGTGGTGCTGATATTATGGTCTTTACCGAACTTGGTTATCAGCCAAAATTCCAAACAACGAAGTGCTTAACACGGAAAAGCATTTCAATTTGTTTCGAGCTGACCGTTGTGAAAGATCAGGAGGAGGCGTTCTAATCGCAGTTGCTGACAGCATTTCGTCTTTTCACGTCACAGAGTTTCATACTAACATATACTAGAAGGAAATCTGGCGCCACTGTCTACGGGAGCCGCGCTTCGGCCAGCGTTCCGTCAGGTACCGGGCAGGCACGTTCCACTTGTCCTTGGCATGGCTCATGAACAGGCTGAATAGTTGGCTCTGGCTGCAAAAAAAGCAACAATATTACTGTAGAAGGTTCATCAAATTTGTTTTGTTATTATAAAATTGAACTTCCAAAAATACTAATTCGTCAGGCACGATGAACAAGAAAAAATGTTACTCCGTTTTGTTGATTTTGTTGATTTGAGACAAAAAAGAAGCCTCATGGCTAGCTCAGCCAAGTAGGCGAGGGACGTCTTTAGCGGCGATGGCGCAGCCCACGGTGGTCCGCGACTGCAGCGACATATTTCCCTCTAGTGTATATTAGTATGAAACTCTATCTATGCTTCACGTACCCTTACAATCTGGCCTTGAAAGTGTTTGCGTGCGCATGCCCATTAGCTACCGCGACTTCGTAATACGCGCATGCTATCCGCCCCGCACTGCTCCTTTGACATTTTGATTAATTAATTGTGGGGATTAATGCGCCGACGCGACGCAGGCGATGAGGCGCGCCGTAGTGAAGGGCTCCGGATTAATTTTGACCACCTGGGGACCTTTAACGTGTTCCGAAATCTCGTAGACACGGGCGTTTTTGCTTTTCGCCTCCATCAGAAAAGCGGCCGCCACGGCCGGGAATCGAACCCGCGACCTTGTGCTCAGCAGCGGAACGCCTTAGCCACTGAGCCACCGCGGCAGGTGCTTTGACATTTTGCGCTTACCTTCACAATGCACTAAATAGTGTTGTCCTGAATTTCTCACATGCTCCGATAATTCTGCTAGGCGACTTCAATTTCCCGAAAATTACGTGGCCCGCTTTTGATCTTGCCACTCCTGGTTTAACTAATGAAGCTGTCAGTTTTATTAATTTATGCTCAGATTTTGGTCTCACCCAAATTATAAATAAACCTACAAGAATTTCTGATAAAAGCACTAACACACTAGACCTTATTCTAAGTACGTGTCGCGATCTTATTCATTCCTTATTATTTTTGCCTGGCTTAAGCGATCAGCTCTTGATGAACTTTTCCCTTTGCTTGGCTTAAGCGATCACCTGTTGATCAACCTTTCCCTCAAAGGCTTAATTACTCATCCTCCGACAAAATCGACATATGTTTCAGACTACAGTAAGGCTGATTTTTCATCTATAAACAATGAATTGCCTGTAAACATCGATCCCCATGGTCCAACGTATCGCTGAAACGCTTATCAAACAAGAAAAGCGACTGTTTGGTAAAGCTAAAAGAAATCATAGCCTTGATTGTTGGTTTGCGTATCGTGCGTGCTCAGGCATTTATAAAAGTGCGCTTGAGGATGCGAAACGCGTTTTTTTTATGATACACTACCTACGCTCCTTGTTGACAACCCTAAGAAATTTTGGAACATTGTTGTAACAAATCAGTGAATACTGTTTCATTAACCGATTGTGATGGTGCCGCAATCCCGCCGTCTCAGTGTTGTGTTGTGTTAAACTCACTATTTTCAAAGTCTATTTCGCACTCCCCTGTTGTTGATATGCCACATCTTGTTAATGCTCATTGTCCTGCTATGGATGCTGTACTCTTCTACTTGGATGGTGTGGTGAAATTGATGAGGAACTTGAAGGTGTCGTCGTCATCAGGTGTAGACGGCATCAGCGCAAAATTTTTAAGAAAATAGAGAGACGTGCTCGGCTGTGATATTATGCAATCTATTTCATCAATGCTATATTTCGGGCTTATTACCTAACGATTGTAAGATCGGTAAAATTGTGCCATTATTTAAATCTGGTGATCCTTTTTCACCCCTTAATTACAGGCCCATATCAATAACGATTGTTTCTTGCAAGATGTTTGAGCATATAATATATTCTAACTTTGTTCAATTTCTTGAAGATAACTCATTCTTTACCCCTAAGCAACATGGGTTCAGTAGAGAATTTTCTTGTGAGACGCAACTTATTTATTTCATACATGACATTGCCGCTGCTGTTGATAACGGACATTGCATTGATTGTATTTTTTATTTCTCCAAGGCTTCTGACTTAGTTAATCACCAATTACTATGTGTGAAGTTAAGCAAATAAATGTTGATCCAAACAATCTTTCTGTGATTGAAATTTTTTTGTCTCATTGAACTCAGTTTGTACCTGCCAATGAATTTGAGTCACCACACTGTCTAGGGACATCAGGGGTGCCACAGGGTTCCGTGCTGGGTCCTTTGCTTTTCTTGATTTATGTTAACGACTTGCCTTCAATAGTTACTTCAACCATTAGGTTGTTCGCAGATGATTGCGTTATTTATAGAACTATCACTGCAGATTCTGACGCTTCCATACTTCAGAGTGACCTCCATAATATCACTGCATGGTGTAACATATGGAAAATGCGTCTAAATACTAACAAATGCAAAACAATGAGATGTTAACGCAAGCCTGATACCTCCAATACTTCCGACTACTATATCCAGGGCTCTAAACTAGAACTTGTTGCTTCTTACAAATATTTAGGAATTCATATCACCAACAACCTTACTTGGCAACTTCATGTAAATTTTAGTGTTAATAATGCAAACCGTATGCTTGGGTACTTGCGACGTAATTTCTCTATGGCGCCTTCACACCTTGAACTACTGCTATATAAAACTTTATTCTGCCTAAACTTGAGTACGCGTGTTCGGTGTGGGATTCCCATTATGATTATCTCATTAACATGTTGGAAATGGTACAAAATCGTAGTGCGTGCTTCATCCTTTTTAACTACGCCCGCAAAATCTAGTGTTTCTGCTATGAAACGAACTTTAAACCTTCCCAACCTAGCCCTACGCAGAAAAATTGCTCGTTTGTCAGCCTTTCATAAAGTTTATTTTTCAAACGCGCACCTCAAATCTGAACTTCTGTCTTCGCCGTCATATGTATCATCCCATATTGAGAATCGCCATAAGGTATACATTCCCGCAACACTAACTTATTTTTTGCATCTTTCATCCCCAAACCGCTAATGAATGGAATCGCCTGCCCCCTGCAATAGCTTGTATAATCGATCTGCCTTCATTTAAGACTGTCATTGAAAGTTACTTTTGTTCCTTATAATTGCATTTGCTCTCAACTCTGTTGTGTATGCTACTCGCATTTTTTTGTTGTACACTGTTGTTTTTGTTGTTGTTCCCAATGATTTGTTCACTTCTATTTTTTGTGAAGTTAATGCCAATGACCACTTCATTTTGTAACGCCCTCTGGCCATTGAAGGTATTGACACAAATAAATAAACAAATAAAAGCTATTGAGTAACTGGTTCAACCCTAATGTTTCTACAAAACTACTTTTTACGTAGGGCGTACGTTGTGTAAGTGCCCTATTTTCGGAGGCAAAAATTACTGATCAAGGTGCCCCAGGGGTCGATACTTGATCCGTTGCTGTTCCTACTGTATATTATAATCTTAGAAATTGCTCGACAACATGCGTTGCGTTTTATGCGCTGACGACACCACAATAACATCTTCAGACAAATACACCACAGGCTTTACATCTAAGGTAAACACTGAACTCCTGAATATCGTAAACTGCTGCCGTAATAACTGCTTGTTCATTAACCGTGCGGAAACTAAATATACGATTTTTAAATCAAGTCGATGATAAATACCCTCACTTTCGTCTTTTACACTGGGTCCTTATCTCATTGCTGTTTGCAACTCTGCTTTCATGATGTATTACTAGACGCTAACCTAAAATTTCGCTCTCACGTCAGTCACATCAAGAAAAAACTGCAAATGGTATGCGGGCCCTAATAAAGCTCGTCAGTATTTTTCAGAGGATGCTCTCTTATCACTTTATTTTTCTTTCATTCAGAGCCAATTCAATTACGGGATCGCAGCCTGGGGAAACACATATCATTGTCATATTTCTTCAGCACAACACATTAAAAATCAAGCCATTCGCATTGTCACCAGAACCAACCTCAATCTAACACCCAAGACTAATTGCGCCATTGTAACATGTTATCGGTAGAAAAGCTTTTTCAATATAATTTAAGCTTAATATTTTTCAAGTCCTTCAGTTTCCAGTTGCCTTTTAATTTTATCATCCGCATCCTCCTAGCAAACCACAACAGCACAAGGTTTGCATCAAATAGCAATTTTTTACCATATGTTGAAAGGAATTACGGCAAAATGACTTCAATTACACTGCAATATCAATTGTGGATAGTTTACGACGTGCTGTGAAATTAATTATTTGTGTGTTGTATTTTCAATCGCCCACAAAAAACCATCTTTCGTACTGCTAAATGGTTTTCTTGCCACTTTTCTGCTCATTTATTCCTAATTGGAAAACGAATATGGCGATCTTATTTTGTGGCTGGTGATTTTTCCCCCTTTTGATTGTTTACTTGAAATGAATTCACGGTTTTAATTTTTTTGAGCGGCTTATATTGCTGCACGGTTGCTGCCAATGTTTATTGTAATTATTACCTCTGCATTAACTAATAGATGGTCCTGGTACAGTCACTGACTTTGGTACCCGTGCCTGTTGGGTTTTTACTTATGTATTTTTCTAACGTACTTCAATAAATTTATTCGATTCTTTGATTTTTTTATGTGCATCGGGTTTGTTTGGTTTAGTAGTTACGCAATGCCTAATACTACCGTGCAACGGGCCAATTTCTGCACTAGGCCTCTGAAGAGAGCGGGAAACGCAACTGGCGGGTTACCAGAAGGTGTGTATGAAAACTTCCGGTTCACAAAAAGGGCATCCAGATCGGAGTACAGGGCGAATCGATCAACTTATGCCCTCGGCGTGTCCACAAACGTGCGAATGTATATAAAAGGTAGCCACACCGCATTTTGTTTTCTATCATATTTCCCGGTATTCTCATCGGCCGAAGCGTTGTTGAAAACGCTTGTTGTTAAAGCACTTAGCGCTTCCTGCATGGGTATTTTCTAGCTCCTTCTGAGGGGGACAACTGCCCCGGTCTGTTGAGGGTCCTTTATTCGGGACTGTAGTGGATACACTCGAAGGCGATCCCGTGTTACAAAATTACCGCGATGCACTGGGTTGACCAATGCATACAGCCAGCGATAAAATTTCCGTGAATGGCGATGTCGACCACACGATTTGACTGAAAAGGTCGGTTTGCGCTCTGACATCACGCAATATATTGCGCAGTGCCGCAGCGCACACGGTATTTTTGAAAGAAGTGATATGCATGTTGCTGTCATTCGGGGAATCTGATATGGATTGATTTCTGGAGTGCATTTAGGTGAAGCTGTAACACGGGGTCGCCTTAGAGTATCATGCCGATGCTGTATCACAGAGTTTATCAAACGACGGTCCTTATAGGCCGACTGTCTCCAGTGCATTGAACCCAAGCTTTTTTTTTCAGCTCCGTATTTTTGCCACGCGGCACATAAAGGAGATTTATAGAAGTGAAGAGAGAGGATAGTAGGAAAGTAAGAGAGGGACGGGGTGCTAAAATCACAGAAAGGGAAAAAAACCGCTAAGAGTTGGCATCTATATACTTATTAATGCAGATTTGAACATGATGTAGTAGTAAACTGCATGTCCCGTTGTGTGCAAGATTTTTAAGCCGGTAGTCTAGAAACATAAAGGTATCGTGTATCTATGTTCTGGATTTCTGCCGCAAATTGTGAACAAGTATTCACTCACGCAAGGAGAATAATTCCTATGTTTACCAGTACAATAATGGCAGCTGCTTTTCATTGCATACCGTGTAATAAACTTGTGTACAGCCTAGAAAAAGTGTAGTTCTGATAATTGTCGTTGCCAAAAGGTGCAGCGCAATCAATGTGTTGTCTGAACCCAGCTCATTGCCATCTTACGCTGTACCGGGCTCGCGGTGCTATTTACGTCACATGTGGCTGCCAGTTCGAATACAAGGTGAAAAAGTTCGCTTCTGGGATTGTGATTGATGGCGCTTGTGGCCGCCCTTCCCCTGTGCCTCGCCACGAGCTATGTGTATTGGCTGGATTCTTTTCTTATCGTTGTCGTAGGGACGGAAGAGTGTCAATTCAAAGCCAAGACTATAAGCACAGGGAACAAGCAAACACAAAGGCGCTCCTTATCCCGTGTAAGAAAAAAAAAACTGCCGCCAAACACAAAAACGCAAATCACCACAACGCTGCTCACGATAAGGAGTCCGTCCAGGCAGACAACTCGCGTTGTCGCTTACTTAAGATAACATCTCCGTCTGGTAGGTCCGGCGGCCTGACGTTTTGGCATGTGAGTGCTTGTGCGGTTTTGTTTAAGGTTTGAAGTGTGTTACTGTTTTCCAGTGAGAAGTGGGCTTTATTTTATTCAAAATAATCGATGCGAAATTCAGAATTACAATTCTAATAATATGTTTTACAATGCGTTGGAAACAAAGTGTCAGAGAGCGAAGCATGGAGGTAATGTAAGACATTCCGAAATATGTTGATAATATTTTTAGGATCAGCCCGAAGGGGCAGCCCTGTCCGTTAAATGAACATTTGAAGGATTTAGCCGTATCAACCAAATTTGGTTTTGGTTCGAAATCCTAAAAGTAAAATAGATCGGACTGTTGCAAGCTTCTCGCAATTGGTTTGGCTTGTAAAAATAATTACTCACAATGGGACATTTCTCACCCTGTAGGTATCAGTTGAGCGCGGAGACTGCGCAACGTATCTAGCTTTGGCACTCGAGTGAGGAGCTGAGGCACTTGCCCACTCTTCTCCTCACCCTCTTCGTGTCGCGTGCCGGCCGGTGTGTACTGCGATTGGAGGGCGCGCATGGGAAGCCCCGCCAATAGAGCGCTGCCGACGGGGGCGCTACCGGGCGCCGTTTAACAGGGCGCGCGCGCCGGCTCCGTTGGAATCAAATGCCGTTGCCGGTAGCGAGCGGCTCCGAAAAGCCCTGTGCCCCGACTTGATCAGCCCGTGAGCAGCGTGTCGTCTCAGAGTGGCGCCATGAAGATTGTCATCCTCGTGGTGTCGTGCGCGCTGTTGCTGTGCGTGGCGGACAGGCCTCGCTTCGAGTGTCCGGCGGCCGGTACTCTGGGTGCGTGCTCGTGTCACGAATCTCCGGCGCAGGTGGTCTGCCGCGGGCTGGACGACGCAGAAGACGTGTCCCGCTCGCTGGCGAACAATTTCAACAGCCCAATCCCGCAGCTGAAGCTTCTGGATGGCTCCTTCAGCAGCCTGCCGGCCGGCTTCCTGGCCAACGTGAGCGTCGAGCGGCTCTACATCAACGGCAGCCAACTAGAGCGAGTGTCACCGAACGCCTTCAGCGGTGCTTCTAGCCTCGGTTTCTTGATGCTTGCCGAAAACCAGCTTCGTGAAGCCCCCAGTGAAGCGCTGAAGAAACTTCCTCGTTTGCTAACTCTCAGCTTGTACGGAAACCGCATTGCCAGACTCAACGCTTCTGCGTTAGCCACGCTGAGGAAGCTCAAGTTCCTCGTTCTGTCGTACAACAAGATAGAGTACCTGGAGCCGGGCGTCTTCAGCCCTGGCCTCGAGCGGCTGGTGCTGTCCAAAAATAACCTGTCGACACTGAACGGCGCGATTCGAAACCTCGGTTCCCTGGAATGGCTTTTTGCCGGCTCCAATCAAATCAAAACAGTCGCCGGCGAACTTGACGGACTGTTCAGTCTCAAGTTGCTAAATCTCGACAACAACAAGTTGACTAGCCTGGAGGGATCCTTCACGAGTCTGCGTAGCCTTCAGACGCTCAGTCTGCGCAGCAACTGGATCGAGCACATCGGCGACGCCTTCGCACCACTTACGCACCTGCGGCACCTGAACCTTTCCAAGAACCAGTTGAGCACGCTGGAACCCCAGGCGTTCGCTAATCTCACTCAGCTGCAGACTCTCGACCTTTCGCGGAACTTTCTGACCGAAATTGGTCCGGCCCTCAACCACCTCAAGCACCTCGAGCGCCTCAATCTGTCGCGCAATAGTCTCTCCGCGGTCAGGCTCGATGAAATCAAGTGGCTCAAGGACTTGCGCGAGCTCGACCTGTCTCATAATCAGATTAGCAGCGTGGATGTTACGTTCGGCCACTACCTGTCTCGCGTCTCGGTGCTCAACTTGTCCGACAACCGGCTCAAGCGAATCCACAACGGCATCCACTACCTGCACGACCTGAACTCGCTCGATCTGAGCTACAACAGCATCTCTAGCCTAGACAAGCGGGACCTGGCCAAAAACAAGCGCCTGCGCCGCATCGACATGCAAGGTCCGTGGCGATGTTTCTTGTCTCTCGCGATCCCGGCCTACGCGCCGGCCGGCCTCAGTGAAATGTGCAGGACTGCCGCGCTGATTAGCGCCTAGACGCGCGATAGCCTGCTGCTGCTCAAGTGTTTGGGAGAGATCTCCCTTGCCCGCATGCCCGCTCCCTGCAAGAGACTGCATGCGACGCTTTCACGTGCCCACAAACTGACAGCGCGTGCCAGCAGTCGTGCATCGGCGACCTTCAAACCGACTGGCGTGGTCAACCGTGTTGTTGTCGCTTGCGGCCTGCACACGCGCTGCTGCTTCGCTGCCTCCACTCACTGTCGTGCAGGCGGAGGTTCATGTTGAGCGCGATCGAAGCGGCATCAACACCTCCGCCTTCAGAACTCTTCTCGTTCCTTCTCGCACGGTGGAACACCAAATTCAATGCTCGTACACTGAGTAGGTACTCTTTGAGAAGCCGCTGTATTTAGCTATAATTATTTATAAACAATGTGTCGGTACGTGCTACGTATGCTGCATGCTTATGTCATCCGTAGGTAGCTGAAAGATAGGAGTGAAAAGTTTCGGACATTGACCCGTGATCAGCCTCGCGGCTCCGATATTCCATGTGCGATGGAGGACAGCTTAAGGAGGGGTCAAATGAACACGCTTAATTTGATTGTGTTGCGCAATCAAATCTCGGTGCGCAAGGGCCAATGAAAATCCATAGCGAGGCCAGATGCCTGTAGACTGCATGCAGTATGTAGGATATGTGCATGTATCTTCTGTAGAGGTTGAGCATGGTTTTCTTCCTGCATGCGGAAGTGGGTGACAGTTGTTGCAATAAAAAATCACCTCCTGCCGACTGAGAATCAGATACGGGAGTGAGAAGCTGAGGACAATTCGCAGTCGCGTTTGTGGCACAAAGCGTGCGTAATCACAATTTTCTGCGCCTGAAGTTATTCTGCCGCCTGATTAGGAAGCTGCAGGCCGTTAACCAAAGAGCATTCATCACGCATTTGCCGTTCTGACGGAGCTCCCGCATCATAACAATGTTCAGGACCGCCTCCATACTGCCATTTTAATGATCGATTGTAGGGTTTAACGCACCGACGCAACGCAGGCGATGAGGCGCGCCATAGTGGAGGGCTCCTGATTAATTTTGACATACTGCCATTTTAGTGTGAACTTACCAACAGCTACGAACCTCTAAAAAGTAGCCTATAAGGGAAGACATGCAACAACACAGTATCGAGAAGCGACGCTGTGTTGTTACATGTTGACAGATGGCTTTATGTATGCAAATGCCAGTGCTTGCGTTAAGCGTAACTAATGGGAGCGATGTAATTATTTATTAGCAACAACAATGGAGAGCCCTTCGTTGGTTTTGTTAAACATTGGTATGGCGGTGTTTCGACGTATTAAAACGACGTTTTGGTGGGTTGTTGTTCTACTGGCCTGTGTTTGTCCCCAGGAGCGTCGATCGCTGGTAACGTAAACATTGTCAAGGGATTGAGACACCTAAGCACGAGTAGCTGCATCATTAGGCATTAACGATGTCAAAACAGTTGAAGTAAAACATAAAAAAAGATTCAATAGCGATGATTTAATTGCGCCAGATGACCCAATCGGATTTGAACCGAAGTCTCCGCAGTAGCAGCACGATGCGCTAACTTCGCGCCCTCTCTTTTTTTTTTTCTTTATTGGCACGACGCCATCTCCGCACGTGGCAGTGGCAGAACTAAAGTCGTTATTGTTCAGTTCTTCGTTGCGTATAACCAACTTGCCGGAATATGCCCGGAATGGGTTTCATCCATTGTTTCATCATTCATCCATTGTTCATCCATTGAATGGGTTTCATCCATTGTTTCATCCATTGCAAAGATGCAATGCTGTTCTTGGAACGTCTCCTAATGCACCATTAGGAGCAGTCACCAGTGCTCGGAACATTTCGAAGACCCGAGGTTGATTTAGTTTTTAGCAGTTTATGCCCTGTGGGGGAAATTGGCATTATTATGAAAGGGAGTAAATAAAGCCCACGACTATTCGCCCGTAAGCCCATTTGAATACAAATGTGTGGGTTTTTAATTTGTCAAAATAAAAATGGACGTCGCAAATCTAAAATCGCTATCGAACATATCCTTCTGCACAAATGGGCTGGAATAGGGAAGAAAGTAAGTCTAATATTAGGGTACCTAGGTATAGGCTACCTGAACGTTCGAACGTGATGTGCCCATATGTCTTTTTTCAGTGGCCATGGTTTCTTTGTCTATTGAAAAAAGCTCATGTTACCCGTAAGGTTAGACTTAAGACATTTATTTATTTGCTTTGTAATCACATCGTCATTTTACTTTTTTAGAGCAATTCAATATTCGCTTAACGGATTTAAACTAAGCCGTTGATTTTGCTAGCTGGTCGGGCATACGCTGTTATCGTATATGTGAAGATTCCGAGCAGATTTAGCGGTTATGCTTGGATGTAACATGTTCCCCTCTTTAAATCTCTGTTAGCTGGTGCTCTTGCATCATGTAAAATCTCAGCCTTGGTAGGCTATGTTATCTCATTTATCACTTGTATTTGATGCGTCCCGAGTTGTACAAACTGCTTGTATATGTCATTTCATTCATACGCAATAAAGACCACGAAAAAAAACGTATTGGCTTTACAGAAACAATTTACTTGTGACCACAGTGTATCTGCTTCGTGTCTTCATAAAGTAGTAATTTCCATAAAGTAAAAACCGTCAGTTGAGCTTTAAATAGGTGTAAGCAAGCAAACCATGCATGCTCAAAGTGAGCAGCCAGTTTGGTTGGAGCAACGCTTGAAGCGAGCACCAGTACGAAGGAGTAAGACTTTAGGTTACAGCGCCATAAATTAAGCGAGAGTGTATCGAACGTTAAATTCCTGCCCCCCAATAATGTGGCAGCCCAAAGAGCAGCCACTCTCGAAATCACGCAGGAAAACCTATGCTGTCCACTGTGATGGCGACGCCTGCACTGACTGAGCATGTCTCCTGGCAGTTTTCAGTTCAGCACGTGGTGTACACATCCTACCCGTTCTTCTAACTACCTCCTACATGTGTGCACGTAGCAGCCTGCCCGCGCTGGTGCGGGTTTGCGTAGCGGCCCTCCTGTGACGTGGATGTATGTGGTTGCATTTTAACGCCTGGCGTAAAGGTCACCGTATTGGCGGTGAGCGCGAACACGGTCACCGCTGCGAATTGCGTCTCCGGGACGTAGGCTCAGGGATTCTCGAATTTGTAGTGTTTCACCCGGGCTCGCTCATGCTACGGCTTTTTTGCACTCTGTTGACTTTTGCTGATTGTCCGTACCAGATTATGCGTGCGCGTAACTTTGTATCAAAACAAGAGACTTCAAATCGAATATACTAGCTCAAGGCGTGATTTAAAGTACAGTTTTTGATACCGCTAAGGAAGAAACATTGCCGGCGTCGCACAGTTCCTTGCGCAGCTGGTCCTGTGCGGAGTGGGAAGAGTCGGGGCTGGGCGTCAGATTCTGCATCGAGAAATTTTTCGAACAAAGGGAACAGCCAGGTGCTAATAAACGACGACACCAAAGATGCACCACGAAAACCAACTCAACGCCTTTGGTATTGTCGGCGTTGGCAGAAGGCATTACGAGGGCATTACGATAAGAAGATTGTAAAACAGTTTTTGTAACCTTGCCGAACGCTCGAAAGTATTGTATCACGTTACTTTACATTGTCATATCATGATAGTGTGCCTACGCGCACAATGGGGAGCAAAAATGTAGGGTGAGTTCCAAATAACCTACTGTTTGCATAGGCGCCTGCCGGTCTTATACCAAGCTTTTAAACAATATGGAGGTTTTTGAACAAAACGTTAGCAATTAACCACGTTACCAATAAGGTGGTCGATTAAAGCTCGGAGGCTGTTCTCGTCGTATACTGGTCACGGCACCCATAACCGCTTCGTCCGCACAGCAATCGTGGTTTCTACCTGGCATGATATTTGTAGGTGCTAACCAAGTCATAGAGACTGACGAATGGACGACGCCGCCATTTTTCATTACTGCTCTTCTGTCCTTATAAAAATTTAGCACGGAGTGTAAAAGTCAGTGCGAAACTAGTGCTGGCCTGTTTCCATCATTTGTGTAGGTGCGGCGACATAACGTGTTTTCTCAGCGTGGTCGTTTCATTCAATTTAAAGCGATGTTATTCGACACACACACACACACACGCAGGCCCAAACGAACGTACACGCACGCACAAACACATGCACACGAACGCATACACGCAACACGCGCACATGCATTCACGCCCGCGCGTCCGCACACACCTACATGCGCACACTCACACGCGCGCGCTCGTACACACACACGCGCGCACACGCACACGCGCGAACACACCCGTGTGCGCAAGCACGTACGCGCGCACGCACACACAGACATTCACACACACACACACACACACACACACGCCCGCGTGCGCACGGGCGTGTGTGTGTGTCTACAATAATTACGATCATCATGTGTACAGGAAAAATACAATTACGCTATATTTTTTCAGGCCTGCCATGGAAGGATATTTACGGTACATTTCCCACAGCAATGTGTGCATCAGTTTGAAGTATGCGTTATAGTAAAACTGCACCCAGGAGAGCAAGTCTTCAATTCAAGAACGTCTAGGATTCCCGAGTATATAGGCCACGATGTGTTCTTTACGCCTGAAGAGGTTGGAAACAATAACGACCTCTTTGTATATATTCTTCCATTCCTCTTCTTGTTATGCTGGATACCGGCACATATACTATTTATTGCGTTTGTTAGTGAGTATTTCAAGCCTTCAACACTGTAATCATGCCATATCCTTTCGAAGTGAGAGTGAGTTCGTTGTGAGAACGATACTATAGAAATTCGGGTCACACAAGCCACCTATGAGTACTCTGGACAACGGTGTCTGCGCCGTTTAAATTAAAGCGTTGGGTACAGAAAAAAAGCGTTCATCTGATGCAATCCAACAACAGCGGAAGAAGCAGAAGACGGCCATTTTATTTTCTACTGTGTGATCCGCGTGTAGGGGCCCGCTGCCTCTTGCGCAGCATTAAGTAAGAGTCCTTATAAGAGTATTCCTAAGAGCATCTCAAAAATACTTTAGGGAACCCTGCGCATTCTGAATACTTATCGAGGGGCCCTGAGCACTGAACTTCGCAAATAAGCTGGAAAGGACGAGTCGCGCACGATCTTCTGATCGATGCTCTGAAGGAAGTTGTTCTCTCTCTCCTCGTGTGTCGAAAATGGGTGCGCGATACAGCTTGTAACTATTGAGAGGTGTCAGAAGCTGATACACCAACTCAGGTACTGGAAATGCGCTTTTTAATGCAGTAAACCTTGAAAACGGGCTATTTCTACCACAGAAACTGCTTTCCATCACAAGTGCAGTGTAACAGACGACAGCGGTGCGAGTCCCAAAGCTGACGTCAGGAGCCGATAGGTGAAAAGCCGTCTCGTTGTCGGAAACATTAACCGTGAGGGGAAAATGCTACGCGACACGTCGTGGAGGCTACTGAAACCCCCGAGATCGCTTGGCGCTGCGTCAATAGATGACGTCAAGCAGGATTTCTAAAATTACATAAACCTAAACGCAACAACTCATAATATCCACATATTTGTTAGGCGTAGTGACAGCGTTGCAATGAGGTTTATCTCTGTCTTCGTCGGACACACGGCTGTTCTGTCGCCGTGGAAGCAGAGCGGAGCGGCTTTTATCCCCCCGTGGTGATGTCACGGCTTAGCTCCGCATCTGCGCATGCGGGACCGCCCTATTACGTGGCTAGGCAAATCTAGGCGGCTAGGCAAAAAGTCGTCTTAACCCACATCAGCGAATCCCAAATGGTCGCCTCTGCACAGAAGTTCAGTGGTTTGCTAGGCTGTTTGGGCACAGCGGCGTTTTGGGCCACGAAACGCCTGACCAAAGGGCCGCTGCAGCCGTATTCCATAGCAGTGTACGTATACCGTATGTCCCTTTACCAAGACACGAAAACAGCGACTCGTAGGGTACTCCAGTTGCTTAACAGTAAATAGGGTTGTCGGATAAGGTCGAGAAACTCCACACAAAGAACCTCTAGACAGGTATTCAGCAGAGAAACAACAGAGTCACTGAGATATCTGTATTGTTGTGTGGCAATAACTCCAAGAGCCCAAGGTGATGGCAAAAGCAAAGGGAGTTTATTAAGGCGAACTTGTGCCTCCTACTAAAGGAAGGGAGAAATCAAAACGTTGCCTGATGCGAAGCGCCGCTGAGTCGAATCATCAGTCTCGGGCTCTCCTCCACGCGCCAGTCTGAAGTGCCTTTCGTCGTCGTCGTCTTCGTGGCGCCGATCCGTAGCAAACGCAATCGCGACATTTGGCCCCCCCTCCCCCCCTCTAAAGGGCATCGTCCCGATTCTCAGCGCGCAGTAGGGAGAGCGCCTGAGCCGTCCTTACTGCGCAAGTGTATGACGTCGCATTATCTTGAATAATGGGGCTCCATGCGCACCACATGGACGACTTCAGTCTGAGCCTTACGCCGTGACGTCAGGGCAGCGCGATTGGGAACGATTTCGTATGTCACGTCGCTCAACTGACGCAGCACTTTGTAGCGCCCAAAGTACCGTTGAAGCAGTGTCCCAGGGAGCCCGCGTCGACGAACAGCTATCCACACTCACACCATGTCAAAAGGGTGGTAGTCCACTTGCCTGCTGCGCAGATTGTAGTGTCTGGCGACGTCACGCTGCTGATTTCTGATGCGCACGCGAGCAAGTCACCGTGCTTCTGCTCGTTGTGTGAACTTCGCGGCGCCGCCAGTGTCGTCACTTGTGTGAGGCAGCATAGTGTCTAGCATACTGGAAACATCGCGGCCGTAGACCAGTCTGAAGGGCGTCATTCCCGTTGTCTCCTGTTGTGCCGTGTTGCATGCGAATGTGACGTACAGTAGGATGGTATCCCAGTTCTTTTGGTCAACAGCCACATACATGCAGAGCATATCGGCGACAGCTTGGGTGAGGCGCTCAGTTGACCCGTTGGTTTGCGGGTTAAAGGCCGTTGTCTTCCTATGAAAAGTCCCACTGAGTATCATTACGGTTTCCATGAGCCGGGACGTGAAGGCGGTTCCGCGGTCTGTAGTAACAAACGATGGCGCACCGTGTCTCAAGCCGATGTTTTCCCAGAAGAACTGGGCCACTTCTTCCGCTGTTCCTCGAGTCAGAGCCGTTATCTATACGTAGCGGGTTAGATAATCGGTCGCCACTGCTACCCATCTGTTCCCCGAGGACTTGGGTACCTTCCTCTTGGGGCATCCCTGAGTTGCACGATTTTATGACGTGTTTGTGCGACCTGGCGATGGTGAGTGGGGTCGTAACCTCGCAGACTGCTCTTGCCTCGTCGCTAAATAGGCATCAATTTCAGGTGGTCTTTCTCCAAAACGCAGGCGACGAGCGGCAGGAGAAAAAATTGGCCGCGTATCTGCTCCTTTCGTTGCAAATTCCGCAAAAGACGACAGTCTTTATCGGCTTTTGCGAAGTAAATGCCTCCCTTCGCTTTCCCGCTCACCTCTCATGTTGTTCCTCTTGCGTGGCGCTCCTCCCAAGGTAAAGACACCAAAGGTTTGCTTACATCATTTTAAATTTCCCGCGTTCCACTGCTCCAAACCGGGTGTCTCGATGCGAACGCTGCCGTACGGCGAAGACGCGCGTTAATCGAGGCGCCCTACTTCAACGTTTATAGAACCGCGTTTCCCTACTCCACGTGCGTTGCAAGGAGAAAGTGGAACCTATCTAGTGGAACCTTGCGTAACTGTTGCCGGTTGATTTCTTAAAATGGCGCCAGAAGCTATAGTGGCGCGGGCGACAGCAGGCGACGGCGGAGTGGATTCTTTTTCTGCAGTTGATGAAGTATTTAATTTCGCAAAAGTCAAGCATGTTTGATTTTTTTATAAAGGAACACTGCAAATATCACTTCTGTATTGATTTGTTGTCTCATAGTTGCGTAATGTCTTGTTCTTCTTCAACAATTTTGACAAGTATGAACATTACACCGGACATAGACGGGTAGATTTAGCTATGACTATATGAGACTATTGTGCAGGCATTGTTTTGCTTTGGCCGGGTGGCTGAATCGAGTCACAGACAGACAGACGGACAGACAGACATACAGACAGACCAAAATTTCTGGGTTTAAGTAGCCCAAGAAAGACTATCGTCTTTAAAAAAACCAGGTAGTCCGATTTCTTGGTAGGGGCACCGACGGTGTGCACGTGACCCACTTCTCCACAATGGTAGCACAGCGGTCTGTTGTCTGCGGTACGCCATACATCAGTATTGCGAACTTACGTTTCGAAGACTTTCTATGGTCGGTACCATGTTTGTACAGGTCGCTGTCGTTGCGTCGGTGCAGGTGATCGGGGAGACAATGGTCAACCAAGGGCATTGGCATAGTTGACTGGCAATTCCACCTGGCGGAGTTCCGGTGGGGCGATCGCTTATCTGACCTCTTCGCGGATGACTTGGCAATGAAAGCAACGGCCGGCTGGTTGGAGCTCGCGCTAAGCTTCGCCAGCTCTTGCACAATGGTCCGGACGAGATCCCGAAGTGAATCCTCGTTGGCGGTGGACAGGTGGGCGGCCTGCGCCGAAACTGCTCTCTCCGATCGGTTGCAGTGGCGCCAGCGATCACGTAGTGCCCGCTGGATGGCTGTAGCTTCCTTAATGAATCCCTATATGGTCTGTGGTGGGTTTCGCACAAGTCCCGCGAGAAGCTGTTCTTTCACGCCGTGCATGAGGTATCGGAGCTTCTTCGGCTCGGACATGTCAGGATCGGCTCGGCGAGAAAGACGCGCCATATCTTCAGCGAACATTGTCACACTGTCGTTTGGCTTCTGCTTGCGTGATTCGAGGAGCCGCAGTGCATGGTTTCTGCCGTCGCTGCTCGATAATGTGTCATGAAACTCGTGACGGAAGTCGTCTCAAGATCTGAGGCTCGCTTCAGGGTTCTCGAACCATGTCCTGGCACCCTCCTCTAAGGAAAAGTTGACATTCCTTGGTTTCTGTAGAGGTTTCCACAGATTTAATGAAGAGACCCTTTAGTATTGGTTGAGGCAGTCATCGGCGTCTTCCAACGCATTTCCACAGAAGCTGTTTGGCACCTGATGTTGTTGGAAAGTCACGCGGTGTGCGGGCGCTTGCTCCATAGTTTGCGTTTGGCGAGCTTGACGGCCCGGTGTGTTCCCTGTCAAAAGGCCGAACTCAGGGGTTAGGCCTTGTAGGAGAGGGCTGCCGCGATGAACAGGGGTGTTCGATTAGCGGAGGTCTCCCGGGGCTTGATGCACGGCTTCCAGATGGAGCAATAGACATAACCCACGCCTCTACCAGTGTTGCCTGACAATAACTGCCAGAAGCCGAAGGTGATGGCAAAAGCAAAAGGGATTTATTAATGCGAACCTGTGCCTACTACTAAAGGAATGGTGAAACGCAAAATATGGCCTGATGAGAAGCGCCGCAGAGCCGAATCATCAGACTCGAGCTCGTGCCGTTCACGGGCCATCCTCCACGCGCCAGTCTGAAGTGCCTTTCTACCGTCGTCGTCTTCGTGGCGCCGATCTGTAGCAGACGCTATCGCGACAATATGCAGATTGTCAATAGGCAAACGTGCCTCACCCTCACCCCTCCTAAACGGAACAGAACGAACAGATTCATAAGGTGTGATGAAAGTCTCCTTGTTTTACATATTTTAGTCTAACGCACTGCCTTGAGCTTCCCATTCTGCGAAGAACCGTTGCAGTGGACAGACAAAAAAAAAGGCAGCCGCTGCAAAGGGCAAACAAGAGCAATTGTTCACATGGGATTTAAACCCGGGTCGCCAGAGTCAGAGCCGATTACCGTACACACCGCTATTTTGGCGCGTTGCTAGCGATGGAGCAAATGATATTCTACTACGTGCCAAGCGTGACACCTCCGAGCATCACACCTGAATCTTGACACTAGAGATCGGATTGACACCAGGGCATGACACTAGAAATCGGGTTCTGTCGTAACGCTCCACTGACTGTGGAGACTCCGTGAATGTGGTGACAAAGGTCTCCATGGGGAGTGGTTCCGCTTCTTGCGGTCAGGCTCCGCCCAACTATCCAGCCCACCATGTCTGAGGGTGGAAAGGACATGGACACAGGGAGCGTTGGAGCCCCACCCTTCAGCTCACCGCGGGCTCCATTCGAGAACCCTGTAACCACTTCAAGTAGCGCTCGGAGTGGGCGTCACAGAGACTCCACTTCGTCCACTTGTGAAGTCTCTGATGAGGACATGGGCGCCACACACTGTTCGCTTGCCCTGATTGCACCGAGAAAGCGGTGCAAAAACACTGAACGTCCAAAAAATCTTCCGCGAGTCACTGGGCTGAAACCAGATGAACCCAGGTAAATCGAGACCTACACTTTTACCCTCACGAATTCATAAACACACGCACAAACACACACACTCAAGTCGGACATACACGAAATCGTGGGAAAAGAACACATAACCCAGTGGAACTGTAGGGGCCTTGTTAAAAGCCTACACGATATATACGAGATACTGCATTCTTTTAAGGCTATTATGACCGCATATGCCGCAAATCTGACAATTACTATATGCTGGGCTCTAGGCCACTCTGGGGTCGCCGATCAAATGGCCGCTGCTGCTGCACGTAGGAATACAACACTACCCTTCATCGACCTTAATCCCCACATGAGGCAACATGTTCTTAAAACATCGCAAGCAGACTAGACTGAACGAGCAGAAAACAAACATCACGTAGTAAAACAACACTTGGGACGATACGTCACTGAAACACGCAACACGCACGGAAGTCGCCCTAGCCAGGCTACAGATAGGCCACACACATGCAACACACACTCATCTGCGCACTGGATCTTCGAGACCCCTATGTAGCAAGTGTGAACAGGTCTTATCCGTAGTACACCTTCTCATCCAATGCAAAGCACTCGACGCAACACGACGTAAATACCTCCCACAAATTTACAGACTGTATGTTTCACTCCACCCGGCATTCTTTTTACGTGACGACGCCATGGTTCCCATTAAGCGCGTTTTTTAGTACGTATTACAAGTACTATTACATCTCATTGCTTATCACGTATAGTTAAAACCTAGCCCTCTACACGAGCCATCGGCATTGCCGTATCTTTCCTTTCAATTCTAGCTCTCCTGATAGACGTTAGTATACACATCGACCCCACTGTCATTACATGACTTTTATTTGGTGCTCTTTGCTCTAGTTGGCCTTGCGCCAATAAAAAATTAACCATCATCATCATGAAATGGGTAGGCAGAAAATAAATTGCACAGGATGAAACCTAAACTAGGTATGTCGATACCTGCGAAAGGCAAAAAGATCACAGAGGTTACTCTTCGCAGACTGCGCATAGGGCATAGCCATGCTACCCATGCATGCATATTAAAAGGTGTAGAGCAGCCACCGTGCTCTCGCGATGTGGAGGGTTGCTCTTAGTCCCGCATGTGTCTGTGAATGTAAACTTCTTGATCCGCAAAGAAATCATCACTTCCCAGATATAATATATACACAGATGATACCACAACATCCTTAACTGTTTTTGTCATTAATACAGTGTTCTTTCTTAACGTTGCTTTTAACTATCTCACAGACGTAGATTTTTAAAATACATCTCGTATCTTCCCCCACGCAGCCACCGTCTCAAGCTTTTGCTACTGCAGAAACAGTGGCGTGGGGAACCTGTAGTATATTTATTTCATAGTGACAGTTGTTTTTACCTCTCCTTCTACAGCAGTTTTAACAACTTCGTCCTGTTTCGGTTTCCGCTCATGTTTCCGCTCACATAAGTAACATCATGGTACTGGCGCTCTTTGACCTTGGCATTCTTGCGCTAAGAAAATCTAGGACCATCATTATGTTTAGATATGCTTAGCCAACATCACTTACCAATGACACGGAGGTAGGAGACGCGTACAGTCGAGCAACAATCTAGAGCATGGTACGACTTCACGATGTTTTTCAAAAATATTTGTACGCAGGCAGGAGAATTGAATGTTTGCTTTTAAATGATTTTTATTCTGGTGCAGTGTTTGCTTTCATACCCAGCCTTCTCGCTCAAAATTCCAACCTCTCGGGAGACCTAGCAAAACCACTTTAGGAAAGTTAGATTTGGCATAAAGGCAGAAGTCAACGTGAAGATGAAAACGCCAAAAGAACTTTCCAGGATTCTGAACATGTTTTGTGTAATTCGCTGTCAAATCTTACTCCCTATGCATTTCTATGGGATAGTTTCCATGGCTCAGGAACCTAGTCGCGCAGCGTGCGCGACTTGAAACTGCGCACAAAGCAAGTATTCACCCCAAATATTAGCTGTGCAAAATAAGTTTTCATTTCGGTAAAAAATTGCAGAGTAATCACTGTTGAAAGGACTGCCATGAGCGGGAAAGCTGCACATGTAAACACATTTTATACAGGACTCTTACACCTTGCCTTACGCAAAGACCCAAATTTGGAAAAAGTGCAGCTCGCCAGGAACCACACGTCACCCCCGCCACGATTACAATTTTTCTCAATAATCCGTACGTCAGAAGAAAACGACTTCACTTTTGGCCCATTACCTGGCCGGCGCATAACTAATAGAATTATAAGAAAACACAAACAATGCGGGTGTGCAGGCGTGTTCGACGTCTTGTTAAATGAGACTAATGTTAAAGTTAGTTATAGGACGCGCAACGTCTAAAATTAGCGAAAGGCTAAGGCATCAATGAGCTTACCACGTCGACACAAGAGCACGGTTTTCAATAAAATCATTTAAGGTTACATCAGTTCTGTTCTCGAAATAGTGTGGCTCCACTTGGAACCTGACCTCACTCTGAGTGGACTACCAATACCCATCATGAAAGAACAAGTTGTTTTACATTTTTATTGACAAAAAATTGAGGTTCATACCTTACATAAAAAATTTAAATAACATCCTTAGAGGGACCATGAAGACAAAATACAAGTTTCTTTTATGCCAAAGACTTTGTGTTCCATAGTGCCCCCAGCGCTTGTCCGGAAGCAAACGATGCGTTATTCACTGGGAAATTAATCAATTTAAGCGATAATTTTGATTCTCACGCCGAAACGTGTGTTTGAAGGACGTTTGCAATGGCATTATAAGAAAGGTCTTTCAGCTAAACTGGGTGTGGAGCGGAGACTTCCTTACTTGTTAGTCAACCTAGATGGCGCCACCACACCGCGGCAAGCCGAGTTCTGCCTTCGCCGCGGTGACCGTATTTAAACCTGGCTTGTTTTAAAGACGATAGGCTCTCTTGGGCTACTTGAACGGGAAAATTTTGGTCTGTCTGTCTGAATGTCTGTCCGTCTGCCACTCGATTCAGCCAGCCGGCCAAAGTGAAACATTATCTGCGCAATAGTCTTATCTAGATCTAAACGTCTTAGATTTAGATTTAGCAAAATCTAAACGTCTAAGCGCGGTGTTAATGCTCATACCTGTGAACATTGTTGAACAAACAAGACATTACGAAAATATAAGACCGGAAATCAATACATGAGTAATATTTGCAGTGTTCCTTTTTGAAAATTTACGGATGCTTGCTTTTTGCGACAGCAAATAAAGTACTACATCAAGTGCAGAAAACGGTCGCCTGCTCTTGCCCGCGATACCTGGCGGAACCCTAAAAAATCGAACAGCAACAGCAACGAAAGGTTCTACTAGATAGGTTTCGCGTTCCTCTTGGAGCACTCATGGAGTGGGGCAACGTGCTTCTATAAACGTTGTAGTCGGGTGCCTCGATTCACGCGCGTCTCCGCCGTACGGCAGCGCTAGCATCGAGGCACCCCACTGGGAGCAGTGGAACGCGGAAAATTTAAATGGACTGAGTAAACCTCTAGCGTGTTATCTTGAAAGGAACGAGACGGGAGAGGAACAGCATGAGTGTCGAGCGGGAGAGAGAGGTGATGCATTTACATGCCAGGGGCGCCAGTCGACTATCGTCTTTCGTCGGCATTCGCAACGAAAGCCGCAGATACTGGGCCAATTTTTTGTTCATTGACAATGTAATCGTTTCGTAAAACATGGGGCTCGCTCGACAAATATGGTCACGTAAGACACCGTCGTTTGCGTCAATCGGCCACTGTCATGTGAGACAACCCCAAAGCCCCGCAGTGTTGTGGATCTAAACGACGCATAGTGCACGCAGTACCAAAAGCAGTACGCATCGGCACTTCTATGTTTACGTGTGCTTTCGTAACTTCCACTGTTTGTCCCACCATTCTTACTGATATAAAAAGAATGTGCCCTACATTTAAGCGCAAATAGCTATTTCGGCAAGCTTATAAGTTCTGCCTAATTTGAGTTGGCTTTTGCCGGCCTCCGCCAATGGCAGAGATTGCTGGTATGAAATCATAGGTTCTGTGGCGGGAAATGAGCTAGGGGGTCGCATGGTCATTCCCTTTTTTCCTAATTATGCGGCTTCTTTGAGTGACGTTTATGTTAAAAGTGGAGTCAGCATGATTCTAAGTAGGCAATCTTTTGAATGAACCAAACTTGCATTTTGTCTTCATGGCTCCTTTAAAAAAGATACAACTACTAAAGGTTGAGTCCCATCTGTCGTATGGCGTCCATAAAATGTTCCTATTGCATCTTGTTCCCATGCTAGTGGGGTTTCTTGTGAACCACGGAAGCATGGTATATGCGTCCGCCACAAAAAGCTGCGTTGAAAACAAAACCCACTTAAAGCTCACGCTTCGTGTTGTCTGTGATGTTTCTGTAGGAGCTCCAGCCAGAGCTTGCATGTGGAATGTGACCAGTGTTGTTTGGAGCACAAGCGCATGCGCACAGCCTTGACGTACGCGCTAAAGACATCTCGGAAGCGCAAATCAACCATGTAAGGCGCTCGCCGGTGACACATCGGCTATGCATTTCAGTTTAAACGGGCAGTCACTCCATGCGCCATTTTTTTTCTGTTGGAGCACAAGCCGAGGAGCTCAGGTTATTCTTCAACAACAGCTACAAAACCACTATCGACTTAGTTGCACCTTGGAATTTGGTACCTCCTGCTTGCAGAGTATCTTTTTAAGGAAAAATGAAACCCACGTGCCCAACTACTTTTACACCAATTTCTTCACATGCAATACAAGTACCCGTGCACTGCCGTCTACACAGGTGCCTCAAAATCTGCTTCTGGTACATTACGTGCTGCACATGGCCCTAGTTTTAGTAGCACGAAAACAATCAGCGGAAACCTTCACATTTCTTCACAGCAGAAGTAGATTAAATTTTCATGTCAATAAAACACATTACACAAACGAGAAAATGGCAGTCAGTTATGTTACAGTTATTTAAATGCCGTCGCATGAGTACTCTCAGGGAAGCGTAGCAGAAACGCGGTCCTTAACCGAGCCATTAAGGCAATGACAGCATATGCTATAGGCTTGAAGCTAATAGTATGCTGGGTGCCTTGACACTGCAGCATATGGGGCAACGTGGTCGCTGACAAGAATGCTGCGTTGGCCGCAGGGCTTAGCGATATGGCAGTCTTACACGTTCAATACTAGGATATGATAGACCAGTGATACGAAAAAGACTCCGCGAACGTTGTAAACCACGATGGGAAAATACGCATAACATACTACACGTGCTCCCATACTAAATATCGGCAAGTGCTTGACAGACGAACGAAACCCACTGAAGTATACATGCGTAGGCTTCGAGTAAGCCGCACGCACGGTACACATTCACATCGCTTAAAAGATACGGAACCCCAGTTTGCAGCAAATGCGGAGAACGGCTCTGAGTCCTTCGTACCTGAATCTAATATACAGCCTTGATCTACACGAGACGGTGGCACTTCTGTGAAGAATACACACAAAGAATTCCGCTATATCCTTCGTTGCTTTTCAGATTCTTGAATCTTATCTCCTACTGCATGAAAGATCGCACTCACTCAGTATTGAGGGAGGTGCTGAGGGTCACCCATACATCACGCTCACTTTCGTCTTCCGTTATGGCCATCATCGTATTTCAGATTAGACCCCTATATATCGAAATCTTTTAGTAACGTCATTATTTAAGACCTGTCAATTGGGAAAGCAGATTCTGATTCATTGTGTTCTAAAAAAATAGTTATGTAGGTGCTTACATACGTAACACACAGTCTCACGTCCAAACGAATGCCAAGCCCAATGAACAGCCTGCTGTTCGGCTGGCCTACTCGAAACATGGGATTTAGAACCGTTGCAGTGCGATCGCAGACTTCTTTTTAAGTACGTGAATACCCCAAAGTGCGTAGTATTTGAGAGATCCATGGCCAAAAATGCGACTAGACTACATACGTCGCCAAGGCATGTTCATGGCGTCACTCTAAAAGCTTCCACATGATTGAATCTATTAAACATTTCTCCTGGCCGGGTCGCTTACGGGATACATAGATTTAAAAAAAATGGCACAACTTTCATAGGGGCGCAAGGCTGGAGAAATAGCATAGCTTGGTGTTGACCTAGCTTTTTGCCACACTGACGGCAGATCGCAGGAGAGAGGGAGCGGAAAGAGCAAGCCTATGCACTTTCCTCGTACTGCCAGCGGCAACCGAAGGCTGTCACCCTCAATATTAACGGCCTCCAAGACGTCGTCACCGCCGACCAAGTCAGGCCAGCTTACTTAGCCTCCCTCCGACCCACCCAGGGCTTCCTCGTCTCAACGACCTCGCCCCGAAATTACAAAGCTGAACCTACCAAAAACGTCACGTGGGTGACACAACGGCCTCCTGCTATTCAGGGGAAGGAGCCCTGTTGGGACCGGCGCGCCACGGGTCCGACACGGGTCCACGGGCCGCGCCGAAGCCGACGAAGACGAAGCCATTGTGCCAAAGTCGTGCCGGTCGCCTCGTGCCGGAGAGTTTTCGTGGTATTTTTCCGGCTAACGCCAACGGACCATCTCAAGCTTAAACAGCTCTGGTGTTAAAAGGCATAAGCAAATATGTGGTTACTGGCGCTGGGGAGTGTGACTCTCGAGGGCCCCAAGAAGCAGAGCGCCTATCGCGAAAACTGGCAGTCCAGGGCTACAGTCGTGTGCTCACGGTACGGCAAATTCAGAGCCCCTTCGAGCGCACGACCCCTAACTTTCGCCACTACAGCCTGGCAGCGGCGACAAAGCGAGTCACTAATGAAGTTGATAAATGACCTAGGGAGCCGAGCTCGTCGTATTTGAGCACCTTCATTAGACAAAGCTGTTGGGCAATTTGGTGCATTATGGCTGAAAAAAAAAGAGAGCGACTTCGACAGCGACACAAGGAAGAACGCTTGTCCCGTCGCTCTTGGGTCATTCCATGCCAAACGTCCCAGCCGTAAAATCGACCATCACGGATTTGCTCAGCAAAAATTGTGGGTCATCCTCGCATGGTCCACAATGCTCCCTGAAAGTGTTTTCGTCCAAAAAAAAATTTGTCCTGTTTCTAGCGGCCCTTTTATCTCCAGGGTTTCAATCAAACTTACGTCTGTGAAAAAATTCATGAAAAAGTAAATTCTTTCACAATGGCCACCATTTTTTTGTGAACATCATTTTGAGGCCCTGGGCTGCTGTATGCCGAGTTTTTAAAATATTTCTCCTTTTCTTTGCTGTGATTACGCCATTCAGAAAATACACGATGTCGAGCATTTTCAAACATTTTTAGCAAACACAAGCACATTCTGTCAGCCAATGAAGCACTTGTACCTGTATCTCAGCATTGTGGAAAATTGGTAAAAACTATATTTACACTGAAAAAAGGTGAAGTGTTCGAGAAAACGTTTGTCAAACTTGAAAAAATCTCCTTTCTGGCCCATATTCACCTTGGAATTGCGCATAGTTGTGCTCGAAGTAAAAATATCAAATACAAGCAATTCACTAGTACAAATGATCACAGTTTATTTCGGAAAGTTTAATCAGAACAGTTTTTGTTTTAGCAGAGAAAACAAATTTTCAATTTGTTCAGCGACACTACCTCACCCCGTTGTTCCACAGAGCGTCTTCTCTGCACGGCATGCACCTGCCTGCATGAAAGATCCGCGAGCCAGCGGGTTTGCGCTACAAGAATACCTTTCGCCGCAATGGTAGTTCGTAGCGTCAGTACAGGAAAAAAGAATAATTCGCGTATTAGTGGAAAAGTACAACATGCAGCTAACGGTGGTGCGCCCATTGTATGAGCGCGGGTAACTGAACGGCTAGCTGGACATGAGCGTGCATTTAAAGAACAGGGTATGTTATACGCGGTATCTTTTAAGCATGCCGAAAATTACGAAATAAACAGCGGTTGATTCATCGAGTTAAGCGGATTTATTTGTATGCGTTAGCGGGAATTGCATAACCCGATGCTTTAAATGCACATCTGATGGGCAGCCGCTGAGTTACCCGTACTCATGGAATGGGCGCACCACCGCTAGCTCCACGTTGTACTTTTCCCACTAACACGCGAATTATTCCTCTTTCCTGTACTGACGCTACGAACTACCATTGCGGCGAAAAGTATTCTTGTAACGCAAACCCGCTGGCTCGCGGCTCTTTCATGCAGGCAGGTGCATGCCGTGCAGAGAAGACGCTCTGTGGAACAACGGGGTGAGGTAGTGTCGCTTTACAAATTGAAAATTTTTTTTCTCTGCTAAAAGAAAAACTGTTCTGATTAAACTTTCTGAAATAAACTGCGATCATTGGTACTAGTGCATGGCTCGCATTTGATATTTTTACTACGAGCCAAACAATGCGCAATTTCAAGGTGAATATGGGCCATAAGGGAGATTTTCCCAAGTTTGACAAACGTTTTCTCGCACATTTAATTTTTTTTCAGTGTAAATATAGTTTTTATCAATTTTCCACAATGCTGAGATACAGGTACAAATGCTTCATTGGCTGAGAGAATGTGCTTGTGTTTGCTAAAAATGTTTGAAAATTCTCGACATCGTGTATTTTCTGAATGGCGTAATTACAGCAAAGAAAAGGAAAAATATTTTAAAAATTCGGCATACAGCAGCCCAGGGCCTCGACATGATGTTCACAAAAAAATGGTGGCCATTGTAAGACAATTTACTGTTTCATTAATTTTTTCACAGACGTGAGTTTGCTTGAAACCCTAGAGATAAAAGGGCCGCTAGCAACACAACAAAATTTTTTTGGACAAAAACACTTTCAGGGAGCATTGTGGGCCATGCGAGGATGACCCACAATTTTTACTGAGCAAATCAGTGATGGTCGATTTTACGGCTGGGACGTTTGGCATGGAATGACCCTCTTCCTTGTGTCGTTGTCAAGGTCGCGGTCGATTTTTTCAATCAGTATTTGACCAGCCTGGGAAGAAAAAAATTACATGGACACATAAGTACTCCGGTGTTGTGATTGCGAAAGTATGAGTGTACCGTTGCTTAACATGCACGTTTCACCCGCCGCGGTGGCTCAGTGGCTAAGGCGTTGCGCTGCTGAGCACGAGGTCGCGGGTTCGATTCCCGGCCGCGGCGGCCGCTTTTCTGATGGAGGCGAAAAGCAAAAACGCCCGTGTGTACGAGATTTCGGCGCACGATAAAGATCCCCAGGGGGTCAAAATTAATCCGGAGCCCTCCACTACGGCGCACCTCATCGCCTGCGTTGCGTCGGCGCGTTAAACCCCACAATCAATCAACATGCACGTTTCGTCACTGTTATGACCATCCTTTACCGTTTGTGGCTTTTCTTATTTCGGTTACCCTGACAGCGCACTCACATTCGCATCGCCGAGTAAAGACATTCAGCGAGCCAATGTTTTGCTACTCACTCGTCCAATTGTTTTCCTAGAGCATCTTTTGTAGGCTTCTCACTTGTGTTGGTATGCGTTTGAAAGGATGACTGTAAGGCCACGAAGCTAAGGACTCATGCCTCTCATGCCAACTGGCAAGAGGCAAACATATTGGTTTGTAGAAAATAATGCGCGATTTGCGCTGCTCTTAAAAAGGATTGGCTCAAGAAAATCTCACTGGCATACATTGGGTGCATAAGTACACCTCGGTTACAAGGGAGTATATATGCCGTGCGTAGAAACTGTGACATGACACTGCAGAAATATTTTCAGTTATTATGTTGCAGGGAGTTGCTATAGCTGAGCTCTAAGCATGCACGTATCTGGTACAAACTGTCACCGCGTTGATAGAACTACAACACTTCCACTTACACAACACTTGCAGAACTACAACACCAGAACTACAAAACTTCCAACAGAGACAAATTGTCTCTTGATCCCTACACTCCAGTTAACACCCGTAACAATCTTCGACCAGGGGGTTCTCAAACCGCATTTATTAGAAGAAACTATGGTGCACAAAACCTACAGCATATAATACTCTGTTTTCTTAATACAAACCAGGTGACATTCGACATTTCTTCAATTTACGTCGCTGTTCAGACCTAAACGAACTATAAAGCGACATTTTTTCACTTAAACTGTCGTCAAGGTGGCACTGTTTTTCATGGAAACAATTTATGTGCTACGTGTTCAGTTTGCTGCTGCAGTATTACCCTTGATGTTCTCTGTTAGCTTTTTTTAGTCATTGTATTAAGTTGCTTCCGCTGGCGTCTTTATTTTTTCTTTTTCTTCTTTTTTTCCATCACCAATGCTGGTGGTAGCTTTTTAGTCATTGCGTAACGTTGTTCCTGTTACTGTTGCTTTTTTTTTCTTTTTCTCTTATCTCATCATCAATGCTGTGCAACGCCGTCTTTAGGGGTAGTAGGCCGTTGTCCGGCAGACTACATCTGCCTTTTGCCTCTTTACCACAACCTATCGTATTTTGCGGTGGAGCAAATTTCCTAGCCAATCAGCTGAATGAACTTCTGATGGATCCAAGCTTTGTTCTTGCAGATAAACATACTACTGCCTGTGTCCCTCCCGCGTCGTGAGCATCTTACTGTTTATGTAAGGCCGAGTTCAGACTGCTGCCGCATCTGTCGTAAGAACTTTAAAGAAAGCCGTCACTTCACGTCGCATGGACCGAACCTCATCGTGGCGGGTTCGATTCCCGGCCGCGGTGGCCGCTTTTCTGATGGAGGCGAAAAGCAAAAACGCCCGTGTGTACGAGATTTCGGCGCACGTTAAAGATCCCCAGGTGGTCAAAATTAATCCGGAGCCCTCCACTACGGCGCGCCTCATCGCCTGCGTTGCGTCGGCACGTTAAACCCTACAATAACTCAATCAACCTCATCGTTTCAAAAACGCTAAACCCTAACACCAGCATTTTCACAGGTGAATCCCAAGGTATTGCGATAGCTGTAGAACACATAATACAAAATAAAATCGTTTGCTCAGTCATATACACTGATTCCCTGAGTGTAGTGACAGCCCTATCATTAGCGAAGCCCCATAAGAATGCAGTGTTCAACTTGCTCATAAACGCTATTATGCCAGCATACTCGAGGCTCAAAACCATAGTCTGCTGGGTTCCTGGCAATTGTGGAATAGCGGGAAACGAGGCTTCTGATAGGGAGGCAGCTGTTGCTGCTCTTCGTAGAAATGTGGACATTATGTCAGTGCGTCACTGTGACCTGAAATCGCTCATCAAAAGAAAACTCCGGGAACGCTGGCAGAAACACTGGGACACGCAAACGGAAAACAAACTTTATGCAATGAAACACCAAATAGGTAGACACATAACAGAAAAAGTACACACGTCTGTAGAAGTTGCTCTTTGTCGTTTAAGAATAGGGCACACACATGGCACACATGAATACCTTTTGAACGGAACGCAACGGCCAAGATGTGATAAATGTGGACGATTTCTCTCTGTACTCCATATCCTAGTTGAATGTAGGGTACTCGAAAGACAAAGACAGAGACACTTCGCTATTCTGTACACACAACACATACCACTACACCCGGCAGATTTTCTGTCGGATGAAGTAATAATCAGTTACAAAAATGTTTTGTACTCCTTGGCCGAGGTTGATTTTTTAAGGAAAATTTCTTATCGCACATGACCCCAGCTTGTCCGTCAGTAATGACGACACTGCTGAGGTACTTTTCCGTGACACTCAGGGGCCTCATCCTTTTTGTGCTAGGCAAAAACTCTCCACGAGGCACCCTGATTTTTAGCCCAAATACTTTTATACTCTCTCAACTAGTGTTACTAGTTTACCTTTTAGCGACAATCATTGGCCCCATACACCAATTTTACATAACCATCTTTTAACGAAAGCATGCAGCATATGCACCTGCGACATTAACACGCCCTTGTTTTGGCGCTCTTTGGCCTAGAACCCCTTGCGCCATTAAACACAATCATCATCACTCCACGTCTCAGCCAACCGAACTGTTACACATAATAAAACCACGCCTAGGACGATACACTACTGACTCACACAACAGATTTATCGAAGTTGTCGATAGGCACACAGACATTCGCCCCACTCCCACCTTCTCACTATGGCTCTCGAAGACCCCTGTGTAAAAGGTGTGGGGAACACCTATCCGTAATCCACATTCGAATCCAATATAAGGCACCAGACAGAACACGACACGAACACTTTCCCCAGCTCTACAGACAGCATATTCTACCACACCCATCATACGTTTTAGCCGATGATCCCATGTTTTCCATTAAGCGCGTTTTTGAGTATTGCTACACCTCATTTCATATCACATGCAATCAACGCTCGGTTGTTTCAACGGACTATTATTATCATTCTACTCTCTATTACTTAATTTAAAGAATACAGCTTTTGCAGATAACTTTAATTTATTTTTGGCGCTGTTTGGTCTCTGTTGCCATTGTGCCTTTAAAAGACAAGCATCATCATCATCCTACGTTTACATTTATGGGGACACTAAAGTGAATTTGTCAAGCTCCTGTTTTTGCTTTCACTGCGCAGACTGCCTCAAATAAACACAGTTTTCATCTTATATCTGGTTGATAAGGCGGTATTTATTTTATACAGCCTAACAAAAAAAAAAAAACTACCGTGCGCGACTTGCGGCGGCCGCACCAACGATGCAGTGACGAAAGTACAAGGTGCTACGTGATTGGACGATATCCACGATTAGAATTCAAACCAATCTCTGTTTCGGTTCTGTGACCCAATGCTTGGAATCCGAAGTGATCTCTGGATGGGAATTATCGGTATCTCAGTAATCGGCATAGCGCGCATCTGCCATGTTGGCGGCTGTGTAATATGTCAGATGAGCCAACCAAGAAGGCTTCGAATTGAAACAATCACTTGCCGAGGCTTACCCAGTGGATGAACGCCCTCCGTGTCACCGGAAATCAAATGCAATGCGTGTTTCCCACACCTTTGGTACTTGCCTGGCTCGCGCCTCTATCGTAAGAGGCGTGTTCGCACCAGGCCAAGGGTCGGCCGATTCGGGACTGTGGCCGCAACCAGTAGGTGCTTATGGCAACACCGCGCCAACGAGAACTCGCCAGCGAATCAGTGTCAGTGTGTACGCATTCTGCGAACTCGCTCGTGGAGCAATAAACGTTGCAGCGCAAAAATGCTGAATTTAGTGCAGAAAACATTGCCCCAAAACAAATAAATCAACTTTAAAAAATGCACTTTTGGGGATTCGAACTTTCTACTTGGAAACAACATACCTGAGGCTCGAGACTGGAGGCGGAAATGTAAAGTAGATAACGTAGGCAGAGCCAGTGTATATTTTATTTAGCTTCCGCATTTCAAGAAGCTTCTAAGAATGTTTCTTGTATAGCGCTCGTGCAGTAAGCGTCCCCCAAATTCCCACAATATCTCATGTCTACCGACTGCATTCGTTAGACCGAAAAACGTTCGCAGATGTGTGGTCGTGCTGCTGACCGCTGTGATAGTCCATCCAGCCCAAAACAAGTGCTTACAGAACCTTGGTTTTACGTGGTACAATAGAACTTGCGGTTGATTTTAGTTCTTTAGTACCTATATTAACTTCGTTGACTGTTCTCCCGCCTTCAATTGGCCTTAGATTTTCCTACTAGCGTAGCAGTCAGCGAAGCGTCGCATGTGCGCTCGTGCAGCGCTTACAAACTACAGTGTAGAAACTAACAATCTAAAGGCACATTCTTCCATGCACAAACGTGTCGTGTCTTAGTTTCAACTGAGCGAATGTATTGCGAAGACCCGTCGTTGGCCGGCCGGCTAAACGCTGGCCCGACTGACTCTGTCGGAGGGTCGGCGAGCCATGCAAGTAGCGCAGTCAAGCCAAGCCACCTTTTTTGACGTTATAGGAAACGCCACAGAAATGGGAGAGCATGCAGGGAGAAGGAAAGCGTTTTCGAATTGATTTGTATAAAGAACAAAGTCGTGTAAACGCAGCGAGAGTGGTCGAAACATGGTCCAGAGACTCCAGACTAGAACTTGCGCTCCTAACCCCGCAGTATTTGCAAATCACTTACGTCAGTGTCCCTTTGACAGGCATTCAAACTGGTCAGAAATATACAAGGTCTCAATTTTGGCAACAAGCGTGTCCACAAAGCCTGTGTCAACAACTTCACTGGGCAATTTCATGTTCTCATGGTTTGTCGAAAACAAAACTTCAAAGTATAACTGCGAGCAACGAAAGGCCTGTTATGGCAGCTATGGTTGGTTCTTCGGTATTGGTAAAGAAGTGGCCATGGGTAGAGGTTATCTGCATTCACGCGGCGGTGATAAAGAAGGTAGATGAACGCAAATGATGCAACTCGTCGACGGCGTGCTAGCTGGGTTGCAGATTGCCGAGCGCACCGGGTATTCTCCCAAACCAACACAGTTCGCAGTGCTCCACGACAGTGCGCACTGGAACAGAGCGTTAATCGAGAACAACCCCAGCAGTCGGCCCGATATTGGGCATCAGAGCAAGTCACAAAAACGTGCAGAAGTTCCGATAAACGGCATAATATTAAACGACGCTACCTTATTTATTTATTTATTTATTGAAAATACCGCTAAAGGCCCTCACGCAGGAGGGTAGGTATTACATATAGGGGGTGGTCAATGCAACAAAAACAAATATAGAAACAAGATATACATTGGGAGAAATAAAACATAAAAAGAACAGCGCATGTGCGAACAAAACTAATACAGATGTAATATTAGCTCAAAATAGCGGGTAAAAATAAACACAGAAGAAGCAACAACAAACAAATCTCTGGAGAAAAAGAACAATCTGTGAGAAGTTATACAATAAAAAAGCGATCGTTTTGTTTTCAATTCACAACTTCTGTGAGTATTAGTTGATTAAATTTAACAGCGTCAATGACGGGGGCTATGTGTGATGGCAATGCGTTCCAGTCAATGATTGTACGATGAACGAATGAGCGTGAATAGTTCAACGTATGACATGCTAAATGCTTCACTGTGAAGGGATGGTCGTGTCTAGGAAGGATGGAAGCTAGTGAACAAAAGAAATCGCCATGAAGCAATGGGTGGTTATAAAAGTTATGAAGAAGTGATAACTTTGAAGCTTTAATTGCGTCGTTTTCAAGGCTGTGACTCTGGAACGACAGGAGTAGGTGGTAAAGATGAAGCGGAACGTCGCTGTTTAGAAGTGATTGGATGTAAGTAAGCTTGGTAAGGGTCCCAAATGGTTGATGCACATTCGATTTTTGGCCGCATAATTGTGATGTAAGCGAGTTTACGTAGGTGCGATGGGGCGTGCTTCAAGTTATGTTTTAAAAGACCTAGGAGCGGTTAGCCGACGCAAGTACGACGTTAATGTGATGATTCCACGACACGTACAAACTACGGCAAACACCAAGGTACTTGTAATTAGTAGTAAGTTCAAAAGTGTAGGAGGGTAAAATGCGAGATGCGCATTTAGTAAAGGACATGCGCTTTGCTTTACAATTATTAAGGCACATTAACCATTTAGGCAACGAAGAGGTTATACAGTGTAGGTCCGCATGGAGGGCCTTACGCAATCGTCCGCGGAAGGCCTGATTTGAGATACAACCTTTTTAGACAAATCATTAATGAAAATTAAAAAGAGCAAGGGGCCCAGCACGCTGCCCTGAAGAACGCCTGAGTACACTTCCCCAAAAGAAGAGAAACTGTTATTGATGGATGTGAACTGAAATATTCTCTAAAGGAAATCTTTAATCCATTCGAGCACAAGCGGGTGAATGATAAGCTGTTTAATTTGATTCGCAAGCTGTGATGAGGAGCCCGGTCAAAGGCTTTGGAAAAATCAAGAAGAATTGCGTCAGTGTGTATACCAGCGTCAATGGGAGAATGTAAATCGTGAATAAACTCGACAAGTTCAGTGTCGCACAAGGAGCCCTTTCAAAAGCCGTGCTGATGCTTGAAAAGATATTATGCTCCTTTAGGTAGTTAATTACCTGGGAGTGAATGACATGTTCGAGAAGTTTTCAAATGCTGCTGCTTAACAATAATGGTCTATAATTAAGTGGGGATGAACGATCGCCAGATTTAAAGATAGGCATTACTTTAGCAATTTACCAGTCTTCGGTGATTGAACCAGACGACTGTCGATGAATGCCTTGAGATACATTTTTTAGTATCTTGTTATTGAATCCAAGGCGATGAGATGCTGACGTGGCTGTAAGTTTTCGGAGTAAAGAAAGTATAGCGGCCTCGTTAATAACTATTTCGGGCATTGAGCTAGCGGAAGAAGCGTTAACAGCTGGTGATGATATTACGTCCTCTCGGGTAACACTAAAGAAAAGGTATTATTCAGGACCTGCGCGCACTCGTCCTCGGGAGGTGCGCCACCTGCAGCATTGGAAAGGGTGATGTCGGGATGATTAGGAGGGTTTATTGTGCACCAGAACGTTTTTGGGTTGTTCGTTAACATTGACGGCAGATCGCGGGCGAAAAAGTTACGGCGGGTATTTGAGCAGAGATTAGTATTGACTGTCACATAATTTGTACCGTTTCCAGGACGCTTAATCTGTGCACTTATTAGCCTGCCTGTAAAGGCGCTTCGTTTTAATTATTAAGTCGGCAAAGCTGATTATTAAACCGAGGAACTGTGTTAGTGCAAGAAATTGTTATGACGGGTAGAAATTTTTTGATGAGCTCGGCAAATTTAGTTTTAAACAAACTCCAGTTATGCTGTACTGATCGAGTTGAAAAATCTTCGAGAAATGATTCTGCGAAGGTAGACAGTTCCTCGTTAATACCATCATCTTTGCCCTACCGTAACACATTTGATTTTTTAGGGCCCTATTCGCAACTGCACAAATTCCAAGGCAATTCCCCATGTTTTTTTGCGTAAGCACAACGTAAGCAATCAGTGACGTGATGCACGTATAGCTCTGACGACATGCAGTGTAATTTGAGCCTTCACTCATAAAGATCACAACCAAGGTATCAAATATTGTGCAAAAAAGATATAAAACTACATGGCATGTAGTATCAAAATTAAGACGGTAGCTGAGACTGGCAAGAGAAGCACATTTCTGCTGGTCAAAATTGGCGCCAACACCACAAGACGATCGAGTAACGTTGATCCAAAAGCGAGCGAAAGGCGGGCGTCGAGCTAACGAACATCACACAATTTTTTTGCCGTGTCTATTTATTTCTTTCAATCGCTCTTAGTAACATAGTTGGGCTCTCTGCTTCAATGCAAGCTTTGTTGCGTTATCACCTTCCCGGCCGCCACCGCAGCCACGCCATCGTCCGCTGCTATGTTGCAAGTTTATGGCGTGATCACGAAAAAGACGACCGCGACCATCGCTTGTATGACACATAAGAGCAGGGAAGTGATACGCCTGATAATCGCGGAGCGCACCGATGTCGCCGATTCACGCATTCGTCAAGCTCGACTTCAATCAGCGCGGTAGTGAACAAAAGAGTCACTTTTCTTTGTTATTTTTCTCTTGAAATCGATCATGTGTCCCAGCAGCTTACTACGACGAGTGTGGACAAATGCCATGCATTGGGTTCATTTCGCCATGGAGAGGCTTGTACTGCCTCTTATGTTGCGGTTACGCCAAACAAATAACGTTTATTTTATTGCCGAACATAAAAGCAAAATACTGCTCGTTATTTGTATGCTCCGGGATCGCTGACTTGGAAACAGTTGAAACTATAATTTGTTTCAGTAGAAAACATGCTTTAAACCGCGTGCATGCGAAACTGCGCCTGCTGCAAATTCGCGGACATTTCGTGACGCAGAAAGTCGGGGAAATTTTTTGCGCTATTTTGCGGCAAAGCAGCCGCCATTTTCAAGCTGTTACGTAACATTACGTCACTTTTACGCAGGCTGACGTTGCCAATGCGTGACGTGTCGTTCCCGCCAACTGTTTAAATCACGTCACGCCTTCTCAGCCAGTCACAGAGAGGGCGTGTATTGCAAGTAGTATTGTTGTTGAAAAGTAAAGACAGGCTTACGTTGTCATGTGCGGTGCATTTAGTCTAGTTTTTCATTGGCAGCCAAGAATTGTGAACTTCACGTAGAGAGAAATAAGGCAAACTTTAGAACTGTTCACAGTAAACGTCATGAAACGTCAAAATGACGAAAGCACACGCAACCGCTTTGTCGACCGGAAGCACGTGACCAAAATTGAAAGCCAATCAGGAAATAGTTCCGGCAAATTGCCAAATTCCCCGGGAATTTCTGCAGTCGAGAATAGGGCCCTTAGTGACGGTCGTTTTATTTGGTAAGCATTTCAGGTTTCCTTGGATATTGGAGTGAAAAAAATTCCCACATGCGTGACAACGCATTCCGAGTAAACAGCCGCGTATAGACCTGGTCTTCTGAGCGGCCTACCAAAAGCAGTATACATATGTTCCACCACTTCTCTAGTGCGTGTCATATAGGCCTTTCACCATCCAAGCCCTCCAGTGACTGTGCGGGAAATTAATTCAATAGATGAACAAACTTAGGGCTCCAATAAATCCTCCTACTGCCTGGATATGCATCCTTTTTTGCAGTAAGGGGAGTTTTCTCGTGGCACATGTTGGTGCGCTTTTGTGCAATTCTGGCCATTATTCGGGCTAATTTTCAGCCCGTCGCATTAGCTGTCTGATGAATTCGCAAGTAACACATCCTTGTCAGCAACAATATACAGACGTTTCTCTGTTCGGAAGCCTGCCCCTGTGGGCCGTTGCTGCAGCAGACGGCGGACTTGGGCGCTTTCCCGGTGACGAATGCGATGCACAGTGGGGTTGCACCCCGCTGCCCGGTCGACTCGCAGGGTGTGTGCCTGGGCGTAGCCTGTGAAGCCATAGGCTCCTGTCTACTGACAGTGCCAGCTGTATCGTTGCAACTCTGATTCCGACCCTTGCAGTTGACACAATTGGAAAGTGCTGGCGGCTCTAAGGAACGGCAGGTCACCTGAAACCTGCATTTTTGTGCTTTCGCGCGGACTTGTAGACTAACGTCATGCCGCAATCTTGCAGCCGCATTCTCAAGCTAGCAAGGCGTCTAGCTGGGTCCTTGAAGGTTGCCGCCAGCAAAATGTGTGGTGCTCGCTGACAAGCTTTACGGAACTGCCGTAAAGGGACGGCCGCATCTTGTTGATGGCTCAGATGGAGGCGACTCACCCTTTCTCTGTGGTGGACTAGTAGACCGTGAAGTCGTGACGGCATCCGTCATTATTTTGGGCCACTTCCTTTGAGTGGATCTGCGAACACTCCAAAGACCATTCGGATCTATGTACTCCAAATCTGCGAAACAGCTTCGTGGAACCAGCACGAAATACACGTGATGTTGCGGTGACGTATTTCTAAGGGACTCCCCAGCGGTTTCGCACTCAAAGCACGTGAACAGACTTCAGTGTGCGTTGAGAGCCGTTTCCTTTGGCGCGTGCTAAGAGGAGGGGTCAATCAAACAGCGGAGCGAACCGGGTCGTACGTTGCCCAACGTGAACAGAAAGCCGTCATTGGAAAGAACGAAAACGTCTCCCTTGGTGGGAATCGAACCTGGGTTCCTGGTGTTCTGAAGCCGGCGTCTGTCTGTTTGAGCTAACATCCCATTCCGGGCGCACAGCAATATTTTTTTTGGTTATTCGTAGCCTTGGCTTTGGACTTCACGTGAGCGTTCGTGCGTTCGTTCGCTCGATCGTTCGTTCGTTCGTTCGTCGTTCGCATAGGCCTCACTGCCGCAACTTAGCCGCTCTAAGCCGCTCTCAACAGCAGAGATCTTTAGGCAGAAGCTTGGTCCGATGGCGGGGCGTCGACCAGGCTTGTGCGTGGGCCACCGACACTTGAGGAGCTCGCAAAAAAATTCCATGAAAACAGTTCACGTGTCTCCGCGCCTCACATCGGTAGAGCAGGATAGCTCGCACTACAGAAGCTGAGTTAGCGAAGCCTCTTGCCGCGGGTTCTAGCCCGTGCTAACGCGGTCCACTTGGGGATAGATGTGAAAGGCTGCGGAAAAAGCGATCCCGTCCTGCAGTCACGGCGAAGTTTAAACGACAAGGTCGGAAATCCATGTGGGGTGCAACAGCCGGGTCTGTGACGACGCTCTGCTGTTTCTCCTGTCTTGCACCACTAGTGGAAGCTGCGCCAATTGTTTCAGCGTATCAACTCGCATCTACGAGTTGCATTGCAGTGCCCCCTATGACTTTCTTTTCTTTAGTTACGGGCAAATGGTGTTTCCGAGCCATCTACTGCTTACAACGCTCGGTTTGTCGCTTTATAGGGCACATAATGCGTTCGAATTAAAAAAAAAAAAAAAACTCCAAGGCAACCGCTTGTACTTTTAATTTAACTTACTGCAGAACGTAAGCTGTTCGATAAGCTGCGGTGGTTTTCTTTCGCCGCATTGGACGTCAATGAGAACCACGTTAGCGACACGCGATCAACAGCGACAACCGTGTTCGTTGCATCGATTGCAAACATCATATTTCGCAACCCCATCTTTTTTGCTGTTGTCCGCTTCATACCGCTTCATTTCAAACCTATCGGTAGAAAATGCTTCGTCTTTCGACCATTGGAGTAGTTAAGCTCCAATGCACGGAATTCTTTGATCCGTTCATATGGCGACCACCCCACGCGTGCAACGCGCACTTCAAAGCCAGACACCCCGGGCGCACATTTCTCGAGTATAGCTATCAAAAACGACGCGCGTTGATAACGGAACGCGGGACGAAGTCTGCTGAGAAAATTCAAGGAAATGAAGCCTCCGGCGGCCACTTGAAGGCCCCCTCCACTTCTGCACGGGGAACAGGGGCCGGGCATAGGAGCCGGGGAGACCGTTAGTTCAAGGAATCCAGCTGCGCATCCGCAGCAACAGCCTTCGATCAGCATGTCCGGCACAATTGGGTGTGGTGGCCTACAACAGATAAACCGGACCTCTAAGGAAATATTGACGTATGCATTGTAAAAATTATGGGGAAGTGCTACAGCAAGCCCGCGAAATTGTCAGCGCTGTTATCCGTGTACATGATCCATCCTAATTTTTTCCCTGTATTGCCCAAACTTCAATCCCGCGACCGTAAGCGCGGTCGACTAGTTGTTTAGACATCGCAAATACGTGAACTTTGTTTAGCAAAATAGTGCTATTTTGCTTCAGATACCTCATTAATACGACATTGCGTATTGCCTCAGAAAACTATGCGTATCATCTTGACCATCTTCTCCTCGTAGCCATAGCTTCTCTTCTTGTGCGTGAGGTGGCCAGCTTCCGCATATAATTTTCAACGGAGGGATGACGGGATGTTTGTCTTCGCTGCGGGAGTTGCCGTCATTCGTGCCTGACCATCGGTGAACGCCGCTGCGAGTGGCTGCTGACTTACGCGATTGTTTAGAGTGAATCCATTGTAGGATCAATTGCAATGTTTTCCTGCGCTTACTCCTCCCCCGGAGACGAAGGATCAGGGAACTGAATGTACCTTATCCTAGTCGTTTTCGTCCACCCTAATTGGTTAGCCAGCTAATTGAATAAAAGCATTCCAATTGCAACAGTTTTCCCTACGACGCAGGTACTCAGCACCATCGTGTGGCTATCAGGGGCGTGAGAACGCCAAAATGTCAAGCGGCCCTTCTGACTGCTCATAAGCAGTGCGAAGCAAACATTTATTTAGTCGGGAGCAGTTACTGTTCCTCTCACAAGCTGGTTGCAGCACTGCGACAGGTGCGCCGATTTCAAGCAATATTGAAGCCGAGTTCCACGTCGTTGTGTTAAAGTAGGGTCTCTCTGTGGCCCCATCGGTCGAACTCCCGTGGAGCGATATCGTGTGATTTCACAAGCCCAAGTGTCAATCTGTATCGGTATAGCCGAGAGCTGTTTTCTTCGAGCGCCTTTTTTATGGTTTGTCGCTCCCTGACGCCATGTGCACTGCAGCGTATGTGGAGTGTTTATTTGTCGTTTGCATTGCTTAGTCTACATACTGGGTGTCTGCGGCGCTCTACTCCTAATAAAGCATCCAAAGATATCCTGCCTCTTATAAGGTAAGAAGTGATTTTACAGACATGATCTCTTTGGGCATTTGAAAAGCGGGAGCCTGCAACTCTGCCGCGACAAAAATCTTGCTCTTGATTGATTTTTACGGCATCCAATTTGTACAGGGATGCTTAATTGTATCACCCCACCAAACAATTTTATGTATGTATGTTGGAGTCTATATTTCAGTATTTCTACAGACACGTCGAAAAACTGAGGGCATCGAGAAAAAAGAAACCTCTAGCCGCTGATTGGCAGGCCTTGCCACCCCTTCTTGTCGGCAGTGGTCACAACCGAAAAAGTAAAACTGCGAAATATTGCGAAAACGTCTCAGCATGATGAAGGAAAAACATATACACCTGCTTCAATGGCGTGTTTGACCACGCAGCAAGAGTTCTTTAGTAAAATGAGTTCGGAGCATAAAAGACATAGTGTGGAAATCATGACAAAACGCAGTGTTCAAAAATGTAGGAACTATGTGTCTTAGCATACACAATCCAGGACTTTCTCCTTTCTAACATCAATAAATTGCATGTCCGAGAGGACATTTTGCATCAGAGTCGGTCGTGCACTGTGAAGGGTTCACAGGCAAGAAAACGGCGTGCCGAAAGGTGGAATTTTACGCTGCACACTGTTCAGTCAAAATGATCTCTCATGGGAAGGCAATGCCCCCTACAATTTCATATTCTATATATTTAGATGATGTCGAGATATCTTTTAAATCATGTAATGTGCGTCAAGTCCAGATTGGTGTAAAAGAACTTGCCGGCTTGGCAGACAAGATTGGTTTTAAACTCAATCCAGTAAAAAGCTCTAGCATGGTGTTCTCCAGGAATCCTGGGATCCATCCGGATCAAACATCCTTCTCAATCGCGTTTAGATTCTGGTGAACAAAGAGCGCAGGTTTTTAGGTGTTGTGTTTGACAACTTACTCACATTCATTACTCAGGTCCAGTAACTTAAGCATAAATATCTGAAAACGGTTAGTATCCTAAAGGTGCTTTCACACCAAGCGAATGGTGCCGACAGAGAACTTCTGCGCCTGCATACTGCCTCGGCTGGACTATGGCAGTGTCCCGAACGGATCAGCGACAAAAACGGCATTGAGATTGCTTGACGCAGTACTCCACTCGGCGCTTCCCCTCTTGCCGGTTGCTTTCCGCACTAGTCCGTCCAAAGCCTGTATGTTGAATGTAATAAATGGTCTAATAAACGTACATGGATTTGGTTTATGCTTTTAAAATTTCACTGAAGAACGATTCCTTGATACCTGTCCTTGATACCTGTCATTTAGGATTCATCCACATCCCAGCTGTTCGTAAACCACCAGTCCGTTTTTTTTTTGCCGTTCTCACTTTGAGCGAGAGAAGAAGCTTCGGCTCTGGTGATCTTCTTTTTAGACATTCACACATCACCTTTTACGGATGTTTTACCACCCTGCCAACTTCAACCTGTACCCTGTGACTTATCTTTCATGAAAGTAGATGAAACAGGGTACCACGCGCTGCGATTTCGCAGCAGTTCTAGTATAAATATCAACGGACAGAGTTTTAAAGTGATGCTTTGAAAACCTCCACTATGGTGTCTTGAGCTGCTCTTAGACGAAAATTTGATGCATGGGAATCCATGAGCATACACACCACGATTTTCTCAGCAGAAGCATATGGCGTATTACTCATCGCGCAACACATTCTTCAACACAAATCTCCAAAGTCCATCGTATATAGAGATTGTCTAAGTGTTGCGCGCGCACTATCATTTCAGAAGCCTTCCAGAAACCACGTAATCAGCCTGGTTTTTAAAGCTATCCTGTTTGCGTATGCACAAAACTTTAACTGGTACTCTGCTGGGTTCCAGGTCACGGTGGTATAGCTGGAAACGAGGGGACGCACGGAAGGGCCGCGGATTCTGCATTTCAGAAGACAGTCATAACACTACCACACGCAGACCTCAAGCCACGCATCAGACAACATCTAAGTAACAAATGGCTCGATTGACGATTGGATTGATTGTAGGGTTTAACGCGCCGACGCAACGCAGGCGATGAGGCGTGCCGTAGTGGAGGGCTCCGGATTAATTTTGACCCCCTGGGGATCTTTATCGTGCGCCGAAATCTCGTACACACGGGCGGTTTTGCTTTCCGCCTCCACCAGAAAAGCGGCCGCCGCGGCCGGGAATGAAACCCGCGACCTTGTGCTCAGCAGCGCAACGCCTTAGCGACTGAGCCACCGCGGCGGGTAAAGTAACAAATGGCAAGCACAGTGGAGTGAACAGACAACAAACTACAGGTAATAAAACCACACTTGGGACTATACACAATTGACTCACAACAGGTTCACTGAGTTGCCTTTGCATGTTGCGGATGGCACAACATACTCGCAGCGGCTCACTGGATCTCGAAGACCGCTGTGCAGCAGGTGTGGGGAACACTTATCCGGGGCACACTTATCAGGCTCTCTACACAACACGACACAAAGACTTCCCGGAACTCTGCAGACAACATATTCCACCGCACCCATCATACTTTTCAAAAGTCCATCAAAACATCATCAAAAACCCTATGATCCTATCTTTCCTAGAAAGCACAGTTTTAAGTATTTACTGAAAGTTGCAGATCATTTCATATCACATGTAATCACTTGTCGACCCTTTACACCGATTATCAGTATCATCCGCCTCTCCATTACCGGCGCATTTTAGGTTATACTCCCCTTGTGTATACTTTTAATTTACTTTTTGGCGCTCTTTGCCCTCTGTTGCCCTTGCGCCATTAAAAGCAGTCATCATGATAGATCCAGATTCGGGAAAGCGGTTTTTCTTTCGAAGCCTCAGTTTGGGTGCGTGACCCTGTGACCCCGGACGAGCTGCAGCGACAAGCCAGACCGCTGAAGTGTTCCGCTCTTAAAAGACAAATAACCTCGTTTTTTCTACTTTCATGAACCTCGATCAGGGTGGCGTGGCGGCCATCGTATGCTTTTGCACGCCCATGCATGACGCAGAATAAACGGGATAGACTGACCGCCAGTAAGATGCACGAAGCCTGCTTGCGTGCTTTGAATGCGAATCATTGTGGCTTTGTCTGGCGCTACTGTATACTGCTACGTCTGGTGTGTGTCGTGCTGCTTTCATGAAGCTGCCTTTATACAAAGCGACAGAGTTGGACTCTAAAGGCAATCCTTTTTAACAGCGGAGCTGTTGAAGTCCGAACCTTTCCGTCCTTGTGCCGTAGGTCGCGCGTCACGCAGAGTTATTAGGAGAACGTTCCCAGACCCGCCGGCGGCCTGCATGGGCGGGTCTATATGTATACGAAACGTCTCGCCGTCTGTTCCCAGACTCGCCGATGGATGGCACAGTGGTATCGCAAGAATGGGTTCCTCTCCGTCCCACTTGGGGAGGGAATGTGGAGGGAGCCTCCTGGCGTTGATTTTCACCAACCGGTGTCTGCGGGAACCGGAGAGTTTGCCCGGCGACGGCGGTGCCGTTGTCGGGCGACCGCCGTTTTAGGGTTCCAGTCGGCACAGGAGAGCCACGGCTTCACTGTTTTAGCAGATTTCACATGTGATAAAACTGAGTTTAATTTTTCGAATACCAAGAACCATGGGCGTCAGCAGGGCGATGCAAAGGGGGCACTTGCCCCCCCCCCCCCATCCCCTCCCTCAAAAACACAAAAGCCCCTGCCCCTCCCCTGCCCTTTTTTCCCCAGCCCGCAGCGCCATTACCGCTTGCTGATTTTGTTCGCTGAAAATCATGACCTGAAACTTTCCAGGATGTTTATTACAACCTTACTGTTAGAAAAGGAACGGCGGGATTCTGTTGTGGCTTCTTCAGCGAAAACTATATTAGAAACCACAAACACCGATCTAAGCCAGCCACCTCTGGACGCTTTTCCCCCGCAAATTCTGTCCCTGGCATTTTTCCTGGCAAACCGAGTTTGAACTTCGGATGAATTCGAGACCTAGCTTGTCCATCCAAGGATTAGCCATGGGTTCTTTGTTAAAAGGACAAGGAGGCCAAAATACAAGTTACTCTATATCGATTGGTTAGCTCACGGAGAACACGAATATGCGACTCTTAAGCGCAGCTCCTTTTTTAAAAATAAGGTAGGAAATAGCGAAAACGGGAAACGAGGTACCACCGCCAGTGACTATACCGCGCAAATTGCACCAGAACTGCTTCAATTGTCGGTTGTGCGCCACGTCTTACCTAGTTTGTCGCTAAATGTCGCTTAAGTCGTGCATACTTAGGGCGGCGGTACCGCTTTTTGATGAAGTGTGCGAGCTACGCACGAGGGGTCGGTTCGACGCCAGGATTTGCGTGGCATTCAAGGGATATTATTTTTCCCCTACAAAGCGCCAGTACTGATCACGGTACGTCCCATGAGGTAGCATTTTGCTTAGTTGTCCGGAGCTGCAAAGGACGTGGGAGTGCGGGTAAGCTCGACTGATTTGACCGAAAGTGACCGAAGCACTCGGTACGCGATAGCGTTGTATTCGGTTGCTTCTATACGGCTATACATTACCCTTGCCTCGATTGCTTCCGGCTAATCGGGACGTAAACAGCGGCTGGGGTCTGTTTCTGTCACGTTTGATCAGCGTTTGATTAACAATTTATCAGCAATTGAGTCATCTTTCGGCAACGAATCGACGCTAAGATGGCTATGGGAAGGTCAGAATTTCATTTTAAACCGACTTGCTGGTTCCGTTATGTGTCCCTTTAACGACCCCCCTTGTCTACTGCAGGTGATGAGCTACAAAAGGACCATGTCAGGTGTGTTTATTTAGGTGTTTTTTATTGCATCGCCTAGAGGCGTCGAAGAACCGAGCAACGTTTTAAAACGCAGCTTTTCGCGCGGTGGCCGCTTGTCTGATCTAAGCGAAAAGCGAAAACGCCCGTTTGTTCGAGACTTCGGCGCACGTTATAGATCCCCAGGTAGCCAAAAATAATCCGGAGCCCTCCACTATGGCGCGCCTCATCGCCTGTGTAGCGTCGGCGCGTTAAACCCCACAATCAATCAATCAATCAATCAATCAATCAATCAATCAATCAATCAATCAATCAATCAATCAATCAATCAATCAATCAATCAATCAATCAATCAATCAATCAAAACGCAGCTTTGCGAGCCAGTTAAGAAATACTGTCATTTCGACAGCTTCGACTACGAAGCTGAACTTTGGCGTCGATCGTGAAAGAACGAAGTCTTCAATAAATATCCGGATGGCTCTCTCACATTTGCTGATGGGTATTTTCCGCGACATGTATATGGGTATATTCTCCGCAACATGATGTCCCGATCGAGCGGATATTTAGCATGATTCGGCTTCGTTCGACGGTGTACTACAACAGTCTGTGTGAACTGATCACCATGCTGGAAACTGTTCAAAAGAGAGGGAAATAGACTTCACAGACTTAATCACTTTGCGATACGCGGACATGTAGACAGCTCTTGCTTATATTTATGTATTAGGTATGACTTTAGGCGTTATTATGAAGTTATAAGAACGAGTTTGCACAAAGGAAATACCAATTTTTCGCAATCACCCTACACAAGATCACTTAATTTTACATCGTTATCTGATCGGTGCAAGACATGTGTTTCAAAATCCTGTGCCCTCGACCTGTGCCTTCGATCAATAAATGGTGCCGTTATGTAACACAGTGGTTTCTTGCTGGGCTGTATAATCGCTAATAAACATTTTAAAACTTTCTTGTTGCGTTTGATAGCAGAAACAAGCTTTCTTTGTCATGCCCCTTGGATACTGTGGATTTTTGCTTGTATTATTTTTATGCCTCCCCCTCCTGCGGCGTGGCTAAGGGACTGCTCCCCTCAGGACAAAATTCTGCCGACGCCCATGCCTAGCACTCTTCGCCGATCTACCATGTGGCATCTCTCGAGACTAACAGCCGGACGTTACACGAGTCCTTTGATATGAAGATTTTGAGAACCTTTGCAGGGGTCGGTATTTTCGTCACCGTAGTTAAATTCTCCAAAATATTAGAAAGCCATTTGCCAGAATTCACGCCCGTCACAGTATAGCACACTACTTACTTTACGGCGGCTGTCCTCCTAAATCGTTAAACTCACGGATGTAATATTAAGGCTCAAACATGTTTTTTTCCTTATCGGGGCTTCTTGGCTTTATTAATAAAGGGTACATACCGACCTCTGATGGAAGCTAAAAACTGGTCCTCACGGCGCGTTTCTGTATTTATGTTGTTTTTTATGCCAATAGGTGTGGCGCACGTCTGGGTAAGCTTATTCTTGGCCTTGAAATGAATGTTGAAATGAGCGCAAAGCAGTGTATTTTAAACGGTAAAAAATGCAGTGAACGAATAGCTCGGGTTCTACATTCGTTCGGCTGACGTTTTTTCCTACTGGAAGTCCAACCGGGATTCAAATCGAGTTTGTAAGTTACCCAAGGATGCGTTCAGATAGCGATTCCAGGCCAGTGGGCAAAATTTTTATGCGCTAGCTGGTGTTTGTTCCTGTATCTCAAAAAGAACTGCGGAACGACTAGCACATAATTTTCTTCCCTTAATTGACCTCGGTCGAGGCTTAGGTAACATAAATAGACGGCGAGGGATGCTTAATTAGACGAAATGTCTTACTGTCCTAGGTGCACATGCGTTCCACACGTGTTCACGTTGAACTTTGATCGACTAAGTAGGACAACTGGTATTGTACAAACGCATTAAAGGCTCAAGCATCCTCGGACATTTCATGCGAAGGATCTTGTCCAATAAAGGTGGTCGATCGCGCTACTGCGGAGTAGTTGATGCGAGGGAAGTACAAAATGATGGCTTTCTGTTAAAGCGGCCATCAAGAGAAAGCGCACGTTTGGTTCCTTCGAAAGGTTTCCTGGTGAGAATAACACTAAAAACACTTTTAACGCAAACTTCGCTCAAATAAGCTATATAATCAGCAAAAAGAAGAATATACACGCGACCCACTAGCTAATTTGCGCACTAGAACCTATGGCGTATTATGGGCAGCTGTGGGATTGGCTAAGGCCAGCAAAAAGCAGGTGCAAGTTAGTCAGGACTTATAAGCTTGCAGAACGATGTGTTTGCGCTTACATTTAGTGCACATTCTTTTTATAGCAGTAAGAATAGTGAAGCCGACATTAGAAGTTACGGACGTAGCTTCCATTAGGGTCACATAACATAGAAGTACCAGTGCGTACTGCTCGCACTATGCTTGTTATAGCTGCATAGCAGCCCGGCGCTTTTTGGTTGCCTCACACGACACTCGGCAAATGGCGTAAGCGAATGTGACTTACCTGATTGATTGATTGATTATGATCTTTAACGCGTCAACGCTATTGTAACGGCGTAATTTGGTCCAGCACAGCTACTGTTGAAGGATGAGTCCGACGAAGAAGCACTCGAAGGTTTTAGAGGTTCAAAGGTCAACTGATTTAATTACTGATACTTAGCTTTAAAACATAGAGGCAAAACGTTACAACTGATACAGATAAATAGAGGAAAACAGGCAATCAAGAGTACTTAACGAAACATAGTTGGCGGGCGAAGGGCCCCCGGCGTCTGATGGCCCCGACGACAGGCAGCAAGTGTCTCTCCCTGGTGCAGCTGCCGCCCCCGCCCCCACAATAGCCGGAGGAGCTGCGTTATATTCGCCTCAAGCGGTCCGGTGGGGGACGTATTGGGGGAAAAAAGTGCATCCTCGAGCGTGCGGACCTAATGGAGCAAGGCTTTGTGCAGCCAATCCGCGAGACGCTTCTTAGCTCCAATCAGCCACATTTTTGAAAGGAAAAAGGAACCAATGACGGAAGACACAAAGTTCAAACTCGAAGGCGCCCGTTTCTGGCAAAAGAATTACTGTTGAGAATAAAGTAAAGGTATACAAACTCGAAAGGGAAAAAGACAGGCGGTCGTTTGTACGAGACCGGGGGTTCGCAGAACACCGGCCCGCGTAGACGCAACGGGGGGTGGGAGACGCCACTGAGGCGCGGTAACCTAATCCTCGCAACAGCCGTGTCCCGGTAGCTCAGCGCGGACACACTCGCCGGTCCGTTTCTCAGAAAGAAAGGGGGCCAGGGCCTAGTCGCGTCCGAAGCGCTTACACACAAAACACTTGGGAGAAAGAGCCCCGGCGGCGGGAACAGAACTCAAAACAACCAGAAAATATCAACAGACCTCCGCTTCTCGACACTATACAGGTTATGAGTCGCACCGTAATGGAGGAAACTCCGGATTAATTGTGACCACCTGGAGATCTTTAACGTGCGGCGAAGTCCGGAACACACGGGCGTTTTCTGTTTTCGCCTCCATCAGAAAAGTGGCCGGCGCGTCCGCGATTCGAACCCGTTACCTTAGCCTGTGACTTACTTGAACCTGTTTCTTGAGCATATCCAATTTTTCACGAAACGATTACTATCAACCGTAACAAACATATTCCAGGTACAAATCCGGCCAAAAACAAACCCCGTGTGGACAGCGAGCATCAGCGGTATCGTGGCGCCGTCTAGATAACGGAGGGTAATCGAAGCAATGAAAGACGTTTCGTCGTCTGCTGCAGCCAGAGTCAGTCAGGATACTTAACATTCGTTCCAAAATACCTGCCCTGGATAAGTCATCGCTGACGTCACCAAACGGCAAGACCAGCGAGATGTGCGAAAGCAAAGCATGCCAATTTGAGTTTTTGCAATGCAATGACGCTGCCGATAAAAATGTCACGTAACGCGACAGGCAGATAAAGCGAGACAGAAGCGTACATATGTCGTCTCTGTTGCCGATGGTACCTCGATGTGCCGCCTAGGCTTCCATGCACAGAAAACTGACCCGCGGCGTTTGGATCTCTCGCACTCTGTGTTCTCTTGAGAAGGAATCGAGCGCTTCCTTGAAGTGTTTTTTTTTTCCTCGCGCACTCGCTGCGGCCACCCCGTCAAGTGGAATCTGATCCACTTGTACGTGCGGTGAGAGGGAGAGCCTCGGGTAACGAGCAGGCGAATATGCCTCGGTGCCGGCGTTTCTTTCATGTCAACGCATCGGCCCGAGATGGCGCAACTTCCTCTTCGCCACTCGCGGGGCAAACAGGAAGAGAGACTCTTATGGGAACAAATGGCCCGGAGAGTGGCTGCCCGAGAGGGCCTGTGACCGATGGCACTTTCGAGCTTTCAAGGCGCCCGCTTCATCAACATCGCTGGCAGGCACATTTCCATGTCTGCGACGGGGGAAATGTGCCCACTTGGAGTATTAAGGCCGAGCTCGGTTCGGGAAGAAAAAACGTTTCTGGGGAAAGCATCGTACGTAAGAAAAGGAGCTACTGAACATCGCTGTGTGCGCTGTAGCGACCACTCCGGCTCCCTGTGCGGAAACGGAATGGCCGCGTTGACTACGAAGCCTTTTTGAACGTGGGAAGGTTACATACAGATCTGGAGAGAGTAGCACTGTACACCCGGAGGAGGGGGTGGGGTGTAGCCTCTTAGAAGAAACAATATATTTTTACGACGTGATACAGGCTCTTACATAGATGCACTATGAATGGAGACCATGGGGACCAAACTGTGTTTGTAGGTGTTGTGAATGAAACATCAAATACTTGTGCGGCGAGATAATAAAACGAAGGTAGTTGATTATTCTAGGTGTAGTAAACAAGGCAAATAGTGCCATTAAAAATCATGAACTCGCCTGATATTGAACGGGCCGCTTCAATCTTACAAATCAAAATCGTGATTTGTGAGAAACTCCGGGTACTTGTATTTGAAAAAAAAAAAATATTGTGGTTTCACGCGCCGGAGGTCACGAGGGGTGCACCCGGTGTATGAGCCGTGATATAGTGAATTGAATACGCCGTCGTTTAGACTACATGGGCGCATTTAACTCCAGACGAAATGTTGACAAGTGGGCGTTTTTTTTTTTTTTTTTTTGCCTGGATAAGAAAAACAGCCGCCGGGGCCGGGATCGTACTCGCTTCCTTGTGCGCAGCAGGAGAACGCCTTTAGGCCCTACCACAAGGACGCGTAAAAATCGACGTACGTGCGCATCGCCGTACGCCTGAGGTGACATACGTCCTGCCTTTACGCCGACATAAGACGCCGGAGACTGCAAGTGACCACAAAGGCTCCGCAATGCCTGCAAGTCCAGCGTACTCCACTGCGCCGCGCTGTGTGGCTAGACTACGTATACCCAGTAGGCACCTTTGTGGCGACCACTTCAACTACATTTTGACTGAAATAAAAGGAATAATGCAGATTCTCGCAAAATTACATATATATTTAATAAATAGACAGCTAAACAGTACTTGCGACATTGAAAAGCGTTAAGAATGTAGTATACTTACTTGGCAGGCGCAAAACCTTCGGCTTTATTTGGCGTAAACTGCCTTTTGCTCGTTGCTTCGTGCGTTTTCGCCCATTGCCTGATCTCCGTCGCGGGCGTCTGCTTCGAACTGTGCGTCGCTTGTTTTTTTTTTTGTATTTTGCAAAATGCTATTTTACCATATGTTGAATAGTTAAGTTAGCTTATTTATCAATTAGCTTTATTTGCTATGCGACTTTACCGCGGAATAACATCACCGCTAGAGGTTGACGTCAACACCGTGTGTCAGAAGTTCGCGTCAGCGTCTGGCTGACTGGCTCTAATTTTAGCATAATGAAAAAGTTTGCATAAACCTTTTGGAGAGAGGTCTTCCGCAGCCGGTACGCAGGAAGGTGAAGCCGCGGGCTAACTGTCGGGGACCATATTCCGCGGGCAGAAAGGGCATGAGCTGGCAGGGACGCTGAAGTGCTTTTGTATTTTTTTTTTGGGTTATACAAGGAGAAAATGATAGTTAAACTAGCGTCGTCGGTGAGGATATTTGAGGGCAGCCTGAATTTCACTGGACGCGTAAGCTATTAATGTAAGATATGATTCGAGCAGCGAGTTAGCTTTCGCATCTCCTCGGGTGCTGAAGATAGCCGTCGCCGCGGTAAAATGCCGGGTGCTGAGCTGAAGACCCCGCTTCTACTTTCATTTCAATAAACGTCTATTTGGTGTCCCTGAGGCTACAGGCCGCCTCCTTGCCATTATAATTACGTCACGATGCACGCCATGGCAAGAGATGCCGCCTGAACACGGCTACTAATGCTCGCAATTTCGCGCTGAAATGTGCGGGACAACTCGTTTCAGCGTGATTAGTTGACGCTTGCTTCTTTTAGCAGCAGTGTCGGAATTAATGAATGTTAGTTACGCAACTCTCGCACCCAAGCAAGCTCCGTCGAAACAGTGAAGCGAGTGGACTGACTTTTAGGCAGTGCTGCAAGCAATCAGGATACTGCAGCGTTTATATGTTTTGCACATGCAGGTTTTTTGGTTTATACAAAACCCCCACTCATTGCACATGCCAAAAACCAAATTAAGTAGCATGCTCAGTTACTGTGTGAGGCCCGAACATAAAAAGTTCCTGTTTCAGTTCCGACATCTGACATTTCTAGCTTTCCATCGTATTTTACGAAAGCGATAAGGCGCACACCGAAGCTCATTACAGCAGTTTTTCTTCTTCGGGGTACACAGTCAATATCGTCGATGCGCTTAATTCACAGTAAGCACGAGTCAAATTTCAGGAATTTGGCTTCAAACTAAACTAAACACAGCCGGTCGCCGTGTCTCTGCTTCCAGTTATATCGCCTTAGAGGCGTTCGCACGCGGAACGAAGCGCCCCATCTTTAGGAAACCTGCGACAACGGCGAATGTGCATATGTTATGGATTGTAAGCGTGGCCTTCCTCCGTTTGACATGTTCATCTCATGTACGAGTCTCACGCGCGGTGCTGCTTCGTTTTTTTTTTTTTTTTCTCACTTTTTCAGGACGTTACTACTTCGTTCACAACCTCGCTAACCGCGCATCTTCGCACGCGAGCAGCCGGCTGTTGATAAGGAAAGTACCCGGACGAAGAATGTGGGAGAGCATGCATTGGATCAAAGACTCGTAGAAACCGGCGCGTAGCATGCTAAGCGAAGTAGCTGCGCTAACCTCGGCTTTACCATATATGCTAATTAATTCGTGCTAGGGCAAATAAAATATTAAACGGTGTTCCGGTTACTGTCCGAGCAAACACTGTATTTAAAGTAGCGCAGAGGAGCAAACTGCAGCGCGCATAGCATACAGACGTGTCATTTCGCGCACTCAGACGACTACTGGGACGTACCACCGCAGCTAAAAGTGAAACCATTTGCATATCTGCGTAAAAACTACGTAAACAAAAAGTAGGTGGATGACCGGTGTTACGGCGAACTTTTTTCTTGATAAGCATTACCGGCACCAGCATGCACAAATAGTGGGCAGGTGTACACTTCTAACGCAGAACTACACGCGATACACGAAACGAACAGATACCTTCGGTGGTGATCCCCGGCGTAATCTTCGCGCGATTACCGCAGCCGAATGCGACGCACGAGCAGAGCCTTTCTGATTTCTAAACCTTTATAGCGTTCAGACAGTACTCAGTACGAAATAAGTAATTATGCAAGCACACGTGCAAGCGTGCAACATCGCCAGACGTGCAGCAGCTGGGTGCCGGCAGATTGCGACGGATCCGATGGGGCTGCTACGACGGAGTTTTTTCTGCCCTCGCAAGATGGTAGCCCTCGCGTTAAGTTTTCGAGCGCCATCTCCGCTGCAGAAGTTTTAACTGTAGAGCTGTTTAAGCGTTTGGTTACGCCGTGCAGCGTTACCAGAAAACTATCATCATCGGCGAAGTGGAGAGGGTGATAATGCTAGGCCAAGAAGTGTGAGGGAAAGTGGCGAGGAGGCAAGGCGAGCCTATATTTTGAGAGTGCGCGTCTCAAGAAAAAAAAATGTTAGATAGGCGCCCGGAACCGAACCCAGGACCTTTACGGCGTGAAGTCGGCAACCTAACCATTGGGCCACCCCAAAGGCCCGAAAGGTACGGGGTTAGCAGAGCGGATAACAAAAGTGTCTTGTCTTTGAAGCACGAAGCTCTAGCGCGAGGCGTAAACGAGTGTCCCGGGTTTTTTTAGTACTCGTTACGTTCTAGCGCGAAGTGTAAGCGAGTGTCCCGATGTTTTAGTGCCGTGACTACTTGAGACGAACGACGATTACGACGATGACGACAGGAGACGTCAACAGCCCCAGCCCCTAACGGGCTTCGCCCCTAACTTAACATGTGGAGCCAATTGGAAAGAAAGAAGTTGTATTAGCGCGGAGTGCGCAACGCCTACAAGGAAAAAAAAAGGCCAGATGGGAACTTTCGCAAGTATTGGAGCAAAATTGGTAAATTTTGAAGCGCAACAAAATAAATAAACCTAACAACGACTTCAGGCTCCCATAGCGTGCAAATATACCTTTCTATCTCGCCTTCCCAGGCCGCCTCATTACGAGAGGGGAAGGCAAATGCACACAAGAACGAAAAAAAGCAATAACCTAGCCCCCCAAATTATAAGCGCACCAAAAAAGAATGAAAAGACTGCCGCCGCGAGAATAAAAAGACGAACCAGGGGAAAACAGGTTTTTCATGGTCGGAATCTAACCTGGGTACTTCGCTTTCTGAAACCGGCTTCTCTGCGATTGCGTTCGTGCATGGCGTGACTTCTCACGTGCTGCTCTCTCCGCCAGTTCACGTGCATTCGCTCCTTAAGTGGTGAGCACAGACGCCGCGTTCGTGCTAGACGCGCCGAGTTAGCGAAGCTGGTTGCCGAGGGTTCCAGCGCACGCTACCGCCGTCCACTTTGGAAGAGATGTGAAAGCCTCCGGACAAAACGGTCGGGGCCCGCCAGTCCTGGAGAACTTTTAGCGGCAAGTTGGAAAATCCATGTGAGGGGCACCAGCTGGGTCTCTGTGGAAGGAAGGGGGGTTGCCAGCTCTGCTGCTTCTCCAGCCTTGCACCACTAGTACAAACTGCGCCTTTTTTTTTTCTTTTTTGAATCGCGGTGCCACAACTCCGTGTGACCTATCTCTTCCCCTGTGTTCGCGTTCGCGACGTGCTAAAAGAGGCCCTAAATAGGCATTTCAAGGTTGTGATTTCAACCGCGCAATCGCGAGATTACGAGTTCACGACAATATATACCAAATATTACACCTCTGCGTAAACAGGGGCCGCACAAACATGCAAAAAAGATCTTTCTTCTTTGGTTTACCTCTCAATCGTCGTCGCCATTCTGACTCACTGTGACATAAATTTGAGTGTGACGAAGCATGTATGACGCACCTGGCGCTGGAGACTACGGTGCTGCTTTGGACGGTTCACTGAAATGCTGCAGTCGATCAGCGTTCCAGACTCGGGGGGAAACCCTGGTGCACGTTTCCGCGGACCCGACGAGCGGCACTCCGGCACGGCGTATCTTTGTAGTGACTAGTGTAAATCGCCGCCGTCCGTCACACGAGCTTAGCACGGCGTATCTTTGTACGAAGGAATGTCAATCGCATCCATTCGCAACACGACCTTAGCTGAGTTTCTAGATACAGAACATCGTCCACAAGATGTAAATAACGCTGAAAAACACGGAACGTCTCTGCAGGCGGAAACACCGCTACACGTGCGACCGCGGCAAGCATATGCCTGCAAGGTGTACAAGGTAGAGTCGTGCATACACTGTGCGGTGTATGCACGACTCGGCATACACCGCAGCAGCTTAAAAGTTCAACCGCCCGCCAGACCAGGACCATCGCTGAAAATCCGTTCACAAATGCGTGAAAGGGGGTGATAGGCGGTGAAAGATTGCGCTCGTAATTGTCGTCGGCGAGGGCTTCGTAAAGCGTCGACTGAATAACTACAGCGATGCTAAGCGTTTTTATTTATTTATTTAGTTGCTTATTTATTTATTTATTTTCCTCAAATATCCCTGGAAGGGACATTACATAAGGGGTGGGGATACAAATGTTTGAATATTACAAAGGGCGATGTTCAAAAAACAGTAAACACAGCAGACGAGTGTCTGCGGAAACGAAGACACAAAAACATGTGTGCTGAGCACGAGGTTGCGGGTTCGATTCCCGGCCGCGGCGGCCGCTTTTCTTATGTTATCAAACTAAGAAATGGTCACTCTGGCTCGGAAAGAGTTGTTAGTAAGTTTTTGAAAGTTTCAGTATCTATGGTATTAACAATGTTATCCGGTAGAACGGTCCAGTGTTCAGCAGTTCCAATAAAGAATGAGTGTACAAATGTGGTGGTTTTAAGGCGAGGGTATAGAACGTTCTTCGACTGGCTACTACTATCAGAAGAATGGGGGTGTCGTGTGCTGTAGATGCTCGGTGGGGATGCCTAGTAGAATCTGTGGAACAGATTAAGTCTTGAAATTTTTCGATGGTGGCTGAGGGGAGTGAGGGCGGCACGTTTTTTTTTTTTTTTTTAATTCCCTCACACTGGTAAACGATGAATAATCTGAGAACGCGAATCTGGCAGCGTGGTTCCGAATAGCTTCAACGTTTTCTACTGGGTAATTCTAGTGTGGATCCGACGCTGCTGCCGCGTACTCAAGTTTTGGTGAGGTTAACGTTGTAAACGGCTTTATTTTCAAGGGGGTCGTAACAAACTTGAATGTACGCTGCAAATTACCTAGGGATCTATTAGCTGCAGAAATGATATGGTTAATGTGGGCTGACTAAGCTAGATCACTTGTAATGTGGACGCCGAGGTATTTGTAGCAATTAGTGGATAGTAGGAAGGAGCCGCCCAGGGAGTAGTTGTCAGAAAATGGGTTAGTACGCGCGTGAAAGGAAAGTGATTTACATTTAGTCACATTTAAAGACATTTGCCTCGTCTGGCGCCAGTGTTGCACGGCTTTAAAGTCTCTCTGTACGGATCGGGTTGATGGGTGATGGTTGCATTAAGAACGCCGTCGACGGCAAATAGTCGGATTTTGATAGGAATGCATTGCGGAACGTCCATGATGTATATGAAGAAGAGTAGGGGACCTAGTACTCTTCCTTGAGCAACTCCAGAAAGGATGGGAGAAGCTCTATATTGGGCATTATTTATAATGACAAACTGTTTTCTATTACTGAGGATGTTATTAATCCCGGATAAGACGGAAAGGTTAAGGTTAAGCAATGAAAGTTGGGTCATCAGGCAGCTATGTCGAACTTTGTCAAATGTTTTTTCGAAGTCGAGGAAAATGGCATGTGTCTGAATATTGCATTCGAGATCTGTATGCAAATCATGAATGAAGGCGGCAAGTTGTGTTTCGCAGGACATGCCTTTCCGGAAACCATGTTGTGAAGGGTGGATGAAGCTGTACTGTTGCAGATGATTGATTATGTGGGTGAATGAAATATGCTACATAATTTTGGATGGGGCACTTGTTAGTGATATTGGTCTGTAATTATATGAGGATGAGTTGCTGCCACTTTTAAATACTGAGGTGATTTTAACCACTTTGCCATCATCCTGTATGCCACCCAATGAAAGTGACTGAGAGAAGAGTAATGCTAGGGTAGAACTAATTACCAACTTCGTGTTTTTCAATATTTTGGTGTTTAAATTGTCGCTTCCACTTGCAGATGACGTTTTGATTATGTTAATTATGTTTTTCATTCCGGTCGTGGAAATGACAATTGGTAACATGGGATGTGGTATGGCAATATCAGTACTAGAAGCTATACGTTAGGTGAACGATCAATCGGGAAGACGGCACAAAAGACGCTGCTCAGGGTATCAGCCGAATCTACGTCGCTTAAGGGTTCCTCTTTGGGAGCTACTATGGCTATTGACGAGGCGTTACTAGGGTTTATAGTTTCCCCCAAAAAAATTACGGTTACTTTTGAGCGAAAAAAGTCTCGTTTATCATTCTGAATAGTAAGCGAAAGGCGTTTGACGGCGCCAGAGAACGCCTTAGGAAGAGATAGCTGGTTTTTAAGTTTTTGCGGATCTAAACAGGCGCTTTTTTAAGTTAATATTTTTTATTGAGTTGTTGAACCATGGGGCAGATACTTTGTATTGATGGTTATACTTAGTACAAAAGTCTGTGTTGATTTAATTTATCGACTAACAACTTCCAATTGGTTTCAACCGGGCGGCTGTGGAATTCCTGTTCGTAGTCAGTGTAAAATTGTTCGAGCTGGGCTTATTCTTTAGTAATGGCCATGGCCGTACAGTTTTATCCGTGTTGAAGTGGGCTTATCTTGTGGAAAAGTAAAACTAAAAGACCTGAGTATAATTTTGTGATCGCTTGTTTCTTTTAGGTAATGAGCCGACTCTAGGCTGCTTAGGTCGGGCATCAAAATGAGGTCTAATATGTTAGAACTGTGTGAAGTTTCGCTTGCGGCATGAGTAATTACTTGGGTTAACGGGTAGTTTTTCAAACAGTCTAAGATTTTACTGCATTCACCGGAGTTAGGAGGAAATAAGTTGTACCAGTTTATAGTTGGGCAGTTAAAGTCCCCGCAAATTATAAACTGTGCACGGGGATACGTGTTGTGTAGAGTGTCCAGGGTGTCATTAGAGTTGATGTTAAAACTTTGATATGATTTCGGAGCACGGTAGCAAACACCTAGTGTGATTACACCATGGGAACGTTCGCAAGGCACAAAGAGGGCTTCCAAGGAGCTATGTCATGCAAAGAAATCTAATCGGCAAAAAGGACCACAAGAAAAGACGCAAAAAAAAAACCACGACAAAGTGAGTGAGTGAAGGTCTTTTATTAACACAAGGAGGGCCCAGGGGCCGGAAGGGGGAGAAGGGGGAAAGGGGAGGGAAGAGGTGGTCACGAGGAAGACGCAAGACACGTGGCGCCAAGTTCAGCGACAGCGGTTACAGCGCGGAGTGCTCGCCACCACAGCACGAGCCCGCGCCGGCCACCGGCCAATCAGAAGCTGTTAGCAACAGCGGCCGGCGGCAGAGAAGCGATCCTGAGAAACGATCTCCTAACTCTTCTTGTCGTACACGGAGAGCTGTAGTGATGCCCGCACTCGGAAACCGAGGTAACATCAGTACGAATGTTCTCAACACTCGTCTCATAGTCTAGAACACAAAGCCAGGCGGAAGCGGTCGCGCCAACAACGCGTGAACCAACAGTGTCAACGTTGTTTTCCTTGCGTTTTCTCTTTTTCTCGTGTATCCCCTTGTACGGCACATACACCTGTTTTTTTATTGTTTTGGCCCTGTATGCCCGTCGGGGTGTCTCGTTGTCGTTGCATAGAAAGGAACGGTGGTGAAAAAGAGCATAGCGCGTCCCTGCAGTGAGAAGGGCGAGTTACGACGTGGGTCTTGAGTGCCGTATCGCGCCTTAGTGACGTTTCCGCGTGACACTCAAGAAACCCACGCGATAATGATGCTATGAGTTACACCATAGGATAGAGTAGCGTGTCGCTGCTGAAAGAATGTAGCGTGACACCACCTCAGATGAAGACGACGCAGGTTCTCTGGTGGCGGCGTTCCTTCCGCCGGTAAATTCAGTAAAAGCCGTAAGCTGTCCCAAGGCGCGTAGTTCTGAGTCTGAGGCGCGTAGTTTGCATATGAGGAATACAAACGCAACGTACCATCGCTATTGTATGGCGCTACGGAGACTACAACCATTTTTCAAGATTATTTCATCACCCGAATTCGCGTTTTATCGTTCAGTCTATTTTATTTGTTTCTGAAAGTTAACCCCAGGGTAATATACAAAAGGAAGCCCAATAGTCAGAGTCTAGCGGGGTCACTGATGGGAGCCCCTAAAGATGCTTCGGAACCCCACGCAGCTGCGCTTTTGTCCTGCAAGCCACGTCAACTGATCTGCTCCTCTGTATGATCCGTTATTTTTGTGATTATCTTTTGGCTTTGTTCAGTTATCCCTCTTCTTTTCAATGGAGGTTTTATTCTTCGTGTGGTCGTTTTAAGTTGCTTTTGTAGATAGCAATCTAATGTCTGTTCGGATGAAACCAACACTCAGTGGCTGCATTCAGTTATGTATGTCTGTTTTGCCTCAAATGTAGTCAACGCTTGCTCTGTTCTAAATTGTGTTGGGATGTATAAACCCTGCCACCACTCCCTCTATAAACTGCGCTTTCGTTGCTGTTGTCAGGAACGAGGCGTTTTTTACAAGGCTACGGTTCCCGCGAGCTCTACCGCTTTCTGCCAGTTGACATAGTGCCTCCCGTCCATGTCCGAAGCCTGCATCGAGGCTGTCTCCGGAACGTGGCGATGCCGTATGTCAGTTGGTGCACATAAATGCACGCGGGTACATTTTGTTTTAAAAAAGGCGAGAAGTCGGCATGTGAACAAAGAAGGTGTGTTTCGGTCCCACAGCAGCAGTAGGCAACGTTACTAGAATAGTAGTAGGGCACTTTTGGTGACACTGGCGAGGCGTCTTGCAACGCCACTAAATGTGCCAACGCACGTTCCTTATGAGCGGCATACTTTTGTGTTACCTGTTTGCAGGAAGAATATCAGACATTTTTGGTGCGCGTTTCACATTGGTTCGTGTTCTTGCACACCGTGTGGAGTTTATTTTTACAGAGAAGAAATGTGCGTTGAGTGACATGGGATGCAAGCACACATACTGCGTGTGGAAAGGAGCCTCGAAAAATCGTGTGCACATCGGAGATATCCACCCTTTTTCTAGAACTTTCTGACGATGCCATGCACATTGTTATTGCGATTTGAGGAGCGGAACATGCACGTGCGACCTGATTAGCCGGATTCCTTTGTGTGTAAACAGGCCGCGGGCCTCATGCGTGCGTTATTCTCTACGTCATTTGAGATCGTGTGCCGCGTTACCATTATACAACGAGCATTTCCTCTTTGTTTTAAGCTTCGGGACCCATGTGTAGCAGGTGTGCAAAGGGCCTATCCATAGTCCACATACTAATCACATGCAAGGCACTTGACACAACACGACACAAACGTTTCCCTGAACAGACGACGCATTCCACTGTACCCATCATACTTTTTACCCGACGAACGAATGCTTTCTAGTCAACGTCTTCTTAAGTTTTTAGCCGAAGTAAAATTTCTACAGCTCTTGTCATATCACGTGTAATCACCCTGGCCCTATACACCAGCCATCTCCATTGCCTTTTGTTTTGCGTCACTTTTACTTTTGCGGACAGGTTTTGGTATGTATGGTCTCTCATCAACCATTAAATAACTTCTCTGACGCTGTTTGCCCTCTTTGGCCTCGCGCTATTAAACACCAACCATCATCATCTTGGTTTTAAGCGCGTGGCATGCGATGGGGACGAGGCGACGGTCTTGTGGGCGACGCTCTCTCACTGAACGCTGTACCCAGAGAGGGTAACTGCACTGGTAAATATCCACGGAGGTTCACACCCTCGTCTCATGCTTAGAAACGACGTGAAGCATTACCTCCTCGCACGGCACGGAGCAATGTTATTGTTTAACAAGTAATCATGCCGTGGTCCGGGCTTTACTAAGGGTGACGGTGTCATACTAGTATCAGGCCAGGTTCGGTTGGTATGTGTCTTTGTCCCCTGCACTCTTAAATAGGCTGTCAGTCGCCACCACGGGCACCTTTCGTCTGACGAATTTTATGTATGCAGTGCTGTCGACGAAGTATGATGAACACGGGGAGACGACATACAGCACACAGCTACTCCAGCAATGGTGACCATGAAGTATACGCAGGTGGCATAGAGCTCTCCTACACGCATTCCACGGCCCCCTTTTTATTGGACGTTCTCTCAGCGCAGTCTCCCAGCTTAATTCATACAAATAAAACAAAATATGTTATTCGCTATCATCCTGTCAATTAAGCTTGCTTCACAGGTTTTCCCTCACGTTAACAAAACTGAACATTGAAATTCGTTGTCTGTCTTGGATATTGATTGAGAAGAACAGCAAACTGAGCATGTTGGTGCAAGTTCGTCGTGGAAAAATTGGTGTAAAACAAGCTCTCCGCGAAAATAAATGGGCGACACGAGCGCAGCGTATCAACTACATGGTTATTAAAAGATGCAAGACATATATATGGGGTAATTCACGAAGATACAAGAACACACACAAGAAACCAGTATGGCCATGTCCATCTATTTCCCGCTAAGCCCCCAACGAGTGCTAGATAATGCCTTAGCGCCCGTAAACGTAGTGGTGAGATAGTGTTTCTTGGTCTGCGTGATGGCACCTAAGGCTGACTTAACGCATGCGTAGCCCCTTCAAGGATGTGGAAAGCCTCCACAATCTCTCGGATTTGCGTATCTTTGTGCCAAACACGTAGCTTCGGCGAACTTCGGAAAGCAGAGATACACGCGGCACTGATGATTCTGCCTCCAATCGGTGTGCTTTTTAGCATGTTAAAAGAGTATATTTATCCTATAATGGTGGTGCCCGTGCCTGTTTCTATGTAACTCAACACGAGGTTTTATTTCCAGCTCGCAGTCGTTGCGGCGCTCGTCGCCCGGCCTGGCGGGTGCCTTGCAACAATTGTGCGAGGCACCGCTACGACGGAATGGGCACGATTGAATTCGATGAGCCTTGTGACGGCAGTTTCCCGTGTCTCGGCGGACGGGCGGTCATAGCATGCTCGCCTTCGAAGCTGCAGCACTGCGGCCGTTCCACCCGTCCACCGCATCTCTGTGTGCCCACTTTGCACACAGTCATCAGTCGTTCTTCTGCTCTGTCGCGCCGCTAAACCCTGCACAGGCTCATAAGGGCGGGAAGCCTGCCTAACGTGTTCGGCGTCGTTCGTTGGCGTCACCGAGAGCGCATAAGTGCATTGAACTGTGGCTTCGCAGCCCGCGCGCGTACCCTAAGAAAAAGCGATAGTTTGCTGCTTTGTTGGGTTTGCGCTGGAGTTCCCTAATTTATGGACGAGTTGGTCTGTGTATTTTTTCTTTCTGAAATGTATTCTGCGTTAGCCCTGGGCTGTTTATTGAGAACATTGGGACGCAGTAAATTACTTTTATTTATTTACTGTTCAAAAATTATGTGAAAACTCATACGTCACACGCATTTTTTTCCAGCGTTGGCCGGTGTGTGAGTATGGCGTTCATAAAAATGTGATGGTGGTGTTCGCGAAGCCAAGGCCATTAGTCTGTGTCAGTAAGGGTGTCCGGTGAGCACCAAGGGATGGTGGGGTTCATTAGTACTATATGCCCAGATTACATATCCGAGTACCCGTGAAGCTGTCCAAGAAGTTGACGAGCCTCAAAATGATTCGGTGACCGTTTCGAAATATATGGCTGGGTAACCAAGTGCAACCAAGCGAAACTTTGGAGTTTATTCCGCGACGCGGAGCGACAAGAGACCGCAGACGAAGAATCGCGCTAATCGCAGACTTTGGTGCGTTTGGCACTTTTTTTACCATTTACGCGCAATGCGGAAGTCTACGAGCATACATCTTAACGGTCAACTGCGAAGCTTCCACATAAAAGCAGCGCATAGGATTGCTGCACAGGCAATTAGGCCGACAGGCGGTAGCGTGTAGGCAGCGCCGGCAGGGTACCTCTCCTTCCCCCGCCATCTCCCGCTCTACTCCTCGTCTTCCTGTACGCCTCTTTCACTTCCCCCTCTGCAGCACCTTCGTCCCGTGTAAAAGTGTCTGTGAATAAATTCGAACGAATAAATGAGTACTAACGAACGATTGCGGCGCCGACGACGCTTCTATATTGCCGACCCGTGAGTTCCACACCCCGCTTTCCATGTTCGCTTCCTCTTACGGTTCCCAAGTACGCCCTACTGCGGCCGCTTCCCCATCCGTTCAACCTGTCCACAGCGTAATGAGTCTTTTGACGATCGAACCGGTGTGATCGCAGAGGTGCCCGCGCTATTTTCAATGCTAACTGTTAAGTTCGCATAGCCAAGTCAACAGCTTGACGGACCCTCGAATGTCCGTGAGGGGTCATTGTGAGGAAAAAAATGGCCCGACCACAGGTAATTAAAACGTACACTACACTTATCGGTTCCCTACACGCAGCCTTTGTTGCGGTACGCAGTAGATAGGTTTTCAAGAAAGCCTTGGTGGTTGCATTTTCAGAGAACCGGAGTGAGTGCGGGCTTGATGTATTATAATAAAAAGGTCGCGTATCTGCTTGCTTTGCTGAAAATGTCTTGTCGTCTTTTGCCGCCGCTCCCGTCTAAAACCCCCTCACCTCTTCTTTGACATTCTTCCACTCCCTTTGCTCCTCTCATAAAACATTCAGTGAAGGTCGGTTCATTCATCCAGCGCCCACGCTGCTCGTCCGCTATCTATTAGGACCTGGGCACGCTCGCTCCAAGACCAATAAGACAGACTTATCTATTCGCAGTCTAATCTTGTTGGAATGCGGTGAGTTGGGCTAGTTGGTGCACTTGCATCTTGGGGAACAGCGCAAAATAACAGGGACACAAACAAAGAAGTGAACAGGACAAACGCTGCCTTTCAAGCCGTTTTAATGGAAAGACGTCATAACCACATATACATACACAGAATCTCCATCTCCCACACCACGCGCCCACACCAGCAAATGGCACGCTAACACTACGGAAACACTCCGCAGTTGACAACGCACCCTTCTTGCCACTAGAACACCTTATCGCAACGACCGCTACAAAAAAACGTATCCTTCCTCATGCAAGACCACTGATGATTCACTAATGCAGTCGCTCCCCCTTTTTCTGATATAGAACGATTCCAACAACTCTCTAGTAAGCCTGTCTTTGTTCCTGTACAGAATATCAGTCTCGCAAAATGACGGATAACAACTGTGCTCACACGTGCGACAATGCTCGGCCAGACGTGCGTATTCCTCTTTTTTAAGCGTGCTACGTTGCTCCATTAGTGTAATATTTTCGCAGCGACCCCTCTGACTAACATACACTTTTCCGCAAGATAAAGGAATCTTATAAACGAAAGCCACACCGCACGGTACAAAGGGTGATAGATGTTTTACTTTACATGCTCCCTTCCTTTTTCCTGATTCACCTTCTGAACGTCGCTGGACTTCCGGACAGACGCTGTTTAATATAACAGGGGCAGAAAACACAACGTCCCCACCGAACCGTGCTGCCACTTTTTTTCAGCTGGTGCGTCATCCTGTGTACGTAGCGCATCACAGCGAACTTTTTGCTCCTTTTCCTCGGGGATCTAACCTCACCTGCGCCTCCCTGCTTTTTTAGCAGCCTGACCAGTTTTTATGCAGTCGTCCTCAGTGTGCTGTCAGGAAATGCCGCCCCTTAAGCCCAGAAACTTGGCCTCACACACTGAATTAGAAGAAGGGCGTGTCAAAGATGCCCGTAAGCAGGATAAGGCTATCCCTTTCTTTATCAGTTTTGAGTGTCCTGAATTGTAATTCAAGAGTGATTTTTTTACCTTGGCTGATACAGGGAACACACGTGGTCCGACTTAAAGCGAAGCCGAAAGTCAAGAAACTGAAGTTCATCATTGCTAGGTAATTCCAGAGTAAATTGCAGTCCTCCTCCCTTTTCAATGAAAATCTTTAACACAACCGTGCTGCACTGACTAACCATGGTCCCAAGCAGAAAAATAAAATAATCATCGACAAAACGGAAGCTACGTCAACCACTCCCCGCAAAGCACTTTGCACCGCTCTGTATACAGCGGCAAAGAACATATTACTCAAGGCAGGTGCGATCTTCGAACCAATGCAAACACCGTTACGCTGGATTAGGTGTTTATCTATCTAGGCTATTACAGCAGCCTTCAAGTACACCGGTAGGAGTTCCAAAAAAATCAACTGCAACCCCGGAATCGGTCGTCAACCGAGCTTCATCATCTTCATCCCGTGTTCCTGACTTCACCGTTTTAAGCCATTTATCATGCGGTAGTAAGGAGTAATAGAGATCGACCATGTCGAGGGTAATGGCCTTGAATCCTCCCATTCTCTGTTCCTTCAGGAACCGGGCAACCAACTCAGAGTTACGCACCAAAAATGGTTCGTCAAAACACAGGGACGACAAGGGCTTTTGAAGGAACGAGGAAACAGCCCAGCGCCAAGTTACGGCCTCGGAGACGATTGTACCGAACGGTACTCCTGTTTTGTGGGTTTTTGCGAAAAAAAGGCTTCAAGTAGCATCTTTTTTTCTTTTTGCACTTGACCAGCCAATGATACCACATTATGCTATCAAGCAAGGCCAAGGCCTTCTGCTTTACTTTTACCGCATTCTCTGATTCCGAAACACAATTGTTATCTAGCACTTCACTGGCTTTATGTGCAAACAATTTATGAGGCATCACGCCGAAACAGCCTTCTTTGTTAGAGACAACAACCCTTAAGTTCTCTGACACAAGGCCGTCAATTACACCACGAAAACTTGAAAGCCTACTGTGCGTACCTTTTGTCCGGGCCAGCGTGTCCACGCACTCTGTTGTGCACCAAATAGCTCCTCTTCGGATGCTTGTCCGGAGATGCGTCTCTCAGCGGCCAATGTTTCGATGAGTGTCAACCGAGGTTCGAGCCCAAATTTGGGCCTAAGAGTGAACAGTTCTCTTGAAGAGTCCGCAAGTGGCACTCCCCCACGCACCTGCACCTATCCCACTTGCACGTGGTGCTTCTTTTTCGTGCTAGGAAGCTGGGTGAAAGTTGCGGACCACAGTAGTCCCGTCACACGCGCTGACGACCGGCAGCATCCGTTGGAGCCTCGCTGCTGCGAAGTGAAGTCATGGTGTGCGCAGGACACTCGGAGGCAGTCTTTGTAATACCTTGCTGGTCGATGCCATTCCGCGGAGACAATCTTGCAGATCATTCTTGAATGACCAGACGATGGATCATGGGCACGAAACAACCCACGGGCATCTGGTAGACAGGCTCCGAATTAGCCTTACCGGGAAGCTGTTCTCGCACGGCAGACACAGACTGCTGTAAGGGCACATAGCAGTGCAAGGTTAGTAGAATAAAAGTTAATACACTGAAAAGGGCCCATTGTACAAGGAATAAACTGCAGAAAGGTGGCCACACATCAAGCAAAACCGTCGCAAAACATGGCAAGCAGACTGGAATAAACAGGCAGACATACGACACGTAATAAAGCCACACTTGGGACGGTACACAACCGACTCATACAACAGACACACAGAAGTTGCATTAGAAAGGCTACGGATAGGCCAATTTCATTTAAAACTGTCATACCTGCTCACTGGATCTCCAAGACCCCCATGTAGCAGCTGTGGAGATGGTGTATCCGTAATATACATCCTCATCCAATCCAAGGTACTTGGCACTATACGACACAAACACTTCCGACAACTACACAGATAACACGTTCCACTATGACCATCATATTTTCTTGGCGACAACCCCGTGTTCTCCAGTAAGCACGTTTTTAAGTATATCTCACAAGTGAAATTTTTACACCTCATCTCCTGTCATGCATAATCACAAACTGGCCCTCTGCACTAGCCATCATCATTGCGTTTGTTCCATTTTAATCTGATTACTGCTGACGGATTTTGCCATTTTACAAACTGGCCCTCTGCACTTGCATTCTCATTGCGTTTGTTCCATTTTAATCTTATTACGGCTGTCGGATTTTGCCATTTACATTGTTGCGTCCCGACAGACGCTGGCAAAGCCGGCTGTATGCTGTCTCATCGATTTATTAGGCGCGGTGTTTAAAACAGAGGCCAGACGGCAGGTGAGATCTCAGCGAAAAATGGCTGTCGGAATTAAGAACGCGGGCGCGAGCAACACATTTGTGTCGTCGTCTTCGTGCTACCCAGCTGAATAAGGAACACGGCACGTATCCCTCACTCAGAGATTGTGCCAAGCACAATTGAGGTACACACCTCAAACAGGGGATTGCTCTGCTTAACAGGTAATCCACGCGACAACACCATTCTCATTAATAAATAACCATCTGTTGGCGCTCTTTTTCCATAGTCCCCATTTCACCATTACAATACATGGATCATCCTCATCGCCAGAACGCACTGAACGACTACCGAACACAGTTTTGAGAGTTTGAGAGTTACTGCCCTTGCTCCATAAAGACGCACATACTGGTACTAAAAGGAGGAAGAACGGCGCGCCACGTGGTAACTTTTCGCTATGCTATTTCTCTTCGTGAAAAAAACGGTCATCTGTGCACTCTAGGAGTCTTGGAAAACCGACAATTGCATCGGCCACGCCGCGATCCTTAGCTTCCTAATGAAGACACACCTGTTTTTTGTGGAAAATCTAAGAAACGAGGGAATGAATGTCTGTAGCAAAATAGATGTTTTGGTTAGGCGCTTATTCGAAATTTGAAGGCAGGCAAGATCAAAAATACTTCCATTGATCGAATAATTGTGGGGGTTTAACACGCCGAAGCTAGAGCTAGGCTATGAGGCGTTCCGTAGTGGAGGGCCCTGGACTAATTTAGGCCTCGTGGGTATCCTTAACGTGCGCTTTAATCTCGGCACACGATCGTTTTAGCTTCTTGCCTCCACCAGGAACGCAGCCACCGCGGCCGGGACCGAATCCGCGTCCTTTTGCTCAGCAGCACAGTGCCTTGGCCACTGAGCCGCCGCTGCGGGTTGAGAAATAATTCGTGTTGAGCCACCGGGTAAATTGTTTAAATACCATGTGCACGTTGCTCTAATTATTTTTTTCCAAAGAAACCCGCATAATCATTTACATCTTCTAGGTGGACCACCGTTTTAAAGCCCGATGATAAATTAAGCAATAACTCTTACGGCTCAGGCCATCGCCGGTCCGCAGTGCGGCAAGCTTCTGACCTGCTTGATCTTGCACTAGTCTACGCATGGGAAGATAAAAGCCGATATCTCGTGAGGTCTGCCTGCTGCGCGGAGTAGTGTAGTGCTATTCCGCGGCTTGCACTCTGCGGGCGCGACAGGCCACAATATACGCTTGTGATATTGGTGTGACTCTGTGTCGCCACTTCGAATAAAGCTTCCGTGTGCTTGCGATTGATGCCTGTAGGTTTCCAGGTTGACGGTAGGTGAAAAAAGGGATTCAAATGGTACCGACCAAACGTTTTGTAGTGAACCAGAAACCGTTATTTCTTTATTGCAGTTTCGGTTCGGGTTGGGCGTAACAGTTGGGATTAACTTCCAAGTAATGCAGTGGTTCGGTTTTGGGCGATCGCTTCCGGTTGGTTCGGGTCTGGCACCGCATTAACAACTTCGGCATTGAATGATCCAGCTGCACTTACCGGTTAAAAGTGGTTATTTCATGACGACTAATTCGTCCAGTAAAAATTGTGGAGACAAACTCGGCACATCTTAGGTCCGCATCATGTGGAAAAGCTTTTGTGTTTGCCTTTCTATGCAAGTCTATGAACGCAAATTTCACCCTCGCTCTTTCAAGGTCAGTCCCAGAAGTAAGAGTGAGTTTTTTGTATGCCCGCAACAGAAAGGAAGAAAGTTGGATTGCAAATGGGCCATGGTGGATGTTTTTTATTCAGAATTCAGTAAAACGCGAAAGCTGACACTTCAGCACAGGTGGTAGAATTGGTGGGTTATATGTTCAGCCGTAGCAAGTAGGATGGTCTTAGCAGACGTTCTTGAAGGATTTACAGTTACAATTGCGTTAAGAAATGCGGAACAGTAAAACTGACTGTCATCATTTGCGGGATTTCACTTGCACTTGTGACACCAACGACGTACAAATTGATAAACGTCAAGAGTGTAGGCCGTTGGCGCAAGAGAGACATCCCCGGCCTTGACGATAAGGTCTGGGCTCGACTTACTGCGTCCGCCGATAAGGCTTGTGCGTTTCACGGTATTCTTCAAGGGACAGGCTTCAGTACGAATGAACCGATTGGTCCCTGGAAGATAAGCTCTAGAAACGTCGAATTCTCAGTAAATGTCACCTATTCGCTTGTCAAGTAGCAACCGCGTGCTGGACAATTGACTCATTACCGCAGGTATCTACATGACACAAAGCACTACCCGTGGGAATGTTAACCCGTTAAAACCAATTGCAAAATTATTCTGCAGACGGGTCGCAGCACCTCGCTGTGTTGCCCCTTATACGTTTAATAGGCGGTACTCCAAGTTGGGATCACTAAGATAATGCCAAAATTTACTCCAAGGTCGTACGCCATGTTGGCATTGCTCACGAGGTGGCTGTGAATGGCAGATGGTGTTTCTCTCCCCCAAGTTTTTCAAGTGAACTAGGACTCTAACCTACGGCTTAATAGTGGCGCGAGCTGGTATATGAGTTGAACCGCAGAAGTCAGTCTTGAACGGGTTGTTGACCCACTCACGACATCAACTGTCCTGCGGATAGAAGTTCCGATCGGAAAAAAAAGGAGAAAAGATGGCCGTAAACAGTAGCATCGGTGTTTTTTAAAACATTTACCCATGGGAGCGCCTAATGTCTTTTCAAGAAACACCGACTCAGTAGCATTTCGCGGTCATCTTTTCTGCTTTTTTTCGTAGCGGCACTTGTCGTATCCGCATGACAGCTGATAAGCGTCGAGGGTTGTAAGCCCTTGGCGCAAGAGGGGCATTCCCGACCTTGACGATAAGATCTGCGCTCTCCTTACTACGTTTACCGATAACAGCGGCATGACGCACGATGTTCTTTTCTATTCTCCAAAAGCCGCCACTGGAACGAGACACGGAAGACCCCTATTTGGAGTGTGCGGTCCGGAGAATTGGTGAATCCGGGTGGCGTTTTAATGGACCTTTCCTGATTGATTGCCACGCCCGAAATATTTACGGCACGTGGTCAGCTGAAATTCCGGTTGCTCTAAATTTTCAGGCTTCATGTAAGCGTATAGAGGCACCAAGTTTTGGCTGTCAGTAAAGCACACGATCTTCACACCGTAGCTCGGTAGCAGCAAGGACGTTAAGAGAGCGGCGAGTCAAAGGCAAGTGATCCTCTAGGTTAGTTCTAAATACCTCTCAGGCTGCCTACTTTCGAAATACGCAGAAGTGACCGTAAGAAGGTGCAAGATCGCCGAACCTTCCAACTTTAGACGAAAACGGAGTGCGGGGGGCGGGGGTGTAACGGCGTTCTGGCTCGAGCATAGGTCGGCGTACTCACTCGTGAGTACACTCATTTGTACTCAAACTCACGAGTGAGTACGATGATGAGTGATCACACACCCAGAAAAAAACAATGAGTACGATGGCGAGTGAGTACAGGGGTAAGTCCACTACTCATGAGTACAGTACTCATGAGTACACTACTCATGAGTATGAGTACTCATGAGTACAGTATTCATGAGTATGAGTATTCATGAGTTTGAGTACTAATGAATATGAGTACTCATGAGTACACAGTACTCATGAGTACACAGCACTCGTGAGTACACAGCACTCGTGAGTACACAGCACTCGTGAGTACACAGCACTCATGAGTACAATACTCATGAATACTGTTTTTGCGAGTGCTTGCATTCTTGAGTATATGCACTCCTGAGTACAGTAGTGCAAGCAGTAGTGCAAACAAGAAAACGGACGACAAAAGCTGCCACCCGAAGACACACAGAAAAACGCAATTTACGGCCATGGCTGCACTGACAACCCCCGAGCTCCCCTGAGCCCTACCCGGCCTGAGAACAAGAGGAGACGCCAGACGCAACGCGAGTGCTTACGTTCCGTTTCGCTTGCTCACATGTACTTGACTTCGCGCAGTAAGTCGCTCAACGACAGTGCACCGCGTCAGACGTTTTCTTCCTCTGTCCTGATTTATATGTAACCTGTGTTTTTCTAATCAATCAAAGAATTTATTTTTTCTACTTAGTCTTTCATTCGAGCTACCACCTAGCTAACAGTGCAGATAAATTGATTATTCGTGAGTAATACAAATTGAGTACTCAAGAGTACAGATTCAGTACTTATGAGTGCAGAATGAGTAGTACTCATGAGTGAAAAATTAGTAATCATGAGTGAAAAATGAGTAGTACTCATGAGTAGTACTCATGAGCAGCAGTACTCATTGAGTACTCATGAGTACAGATTGAGTACGAATACTCGTGAGGACAAATGAGTTTGAGTACAAGTGAGTACGATTACAAATGAGTATTTGATGAGTGAGTACGAATGATTTTGTAAACAGACGAAGTTTTTGAGTCTTAGTTTGATTGAGTACAGCGTGAATGAAAAAAATTGTGATTGAGTTTGAGTTATTTCTTTCTGTTTTGCCGACCTATTGGCTCGAGCGCTATTTTATTGAAGACTTTACGCCGGTGATGGATGCAACGAGTACAGTTCAAACAAGAGACAAGGAAGGGAGGAAACAGTAAGCGTGCATGAAAAAAACGGATTCCTAGCCGTCTCCTCAAACTCAGTGGTGAATTTCGGCACGCTGAATTTGTGGCTATTTTAGTCGTTTTCTGAACAGATAACATTAGGGCCCCGTGTTGCAGAAAAGCCGGTGGTGTCGGTGGAGTGGACCGTGCGCGAAAAGTCGCGTAGCGGTGTCCTTGCAGCGCCCACTGAATCTGCCCGGCATTGCACAGGAAATAAACAAATAAAAAACCATGGGCCACTCCACTATGTGAAAGTGGATCGCCCCCGAAGCTGTTCAGAACACGACCCTGAGGCGACACACAACTTCGGTGAAACGTATGAGCAAATTTAATTTCTCTTGTTCATTCTTTTATTTTCAGTGACAGAGCAAGCGTACCGCTACATATCTAAGAGTTCTTGCGTAATTCCCTGGCCTCCTACTATACTGATGGCTCGGGTCAGCCCTTACTGATTGCCCTGATATATCTATTCATACACCTCTTCAAACATTGGTCTACCTAAGCTAAGTGCGGGCCTTTATGCGTGTCTACTTAACGTTACGTCGTATTTACTTACATCTTTCTTCCTATTAGATAGCTTTGTCAGCGCAGCTCGTTAAGTGCATCAGGAGAAACCCTCCAAAAATGGAGGGTTTCTCCTGATGCACTGAACGGGATAATGTCTTCCACGAATCTGAGGTGCACAAATAATTGCGTCGGTGTCCTTTTCTGCAACGTTAAGCTCCGACCAGGTCGTTAAAGGACGAAGCGGTTTTGATGTGTATGGCTGGAAGACCCCAAAAAGGTTGGCTTCGTGTGTATATTGCAGCAGAGCGAATGATGGTTAAGCCCCTCTTCCAGACTATCGAAGAGATTGCGCAGCCCGCATTTCGGTGAGTAGCTGCAGGATGCCGCGTTTGCTTGGACACTCTTAAATGTTTCCACGCCTTTGTGCAAATGTTTTAGGGCACCGATCGGGGTCCCTTGTTTTCGACTTATGGCTATCTGACGCGCTTTTGATTTTAAACGTTTGAGTTATATTTCGTTTTCAATGGAGAAGATGGGATTATTCAGTGGTAGTTATGCGGAGTAAATTAGCCAAGTTTATCTTCTCCCGTTGTCCATTTGTGCACTGCATTTATATGATCCAATATTAATTTTAACTACCTCTTGCAAATTCAAATTTACAATTTTTTGGTCATGCTTTTAGGGGTTTGCATATCTACGGTATAATTATGGGGATGGAATGTCCTGGGATACCTGGGCAGGCCAGCCAAACTGATTGTAGAAAAGCAAGCCCTTGCGGGATGCACAAGTCATAGTTTCTTACAATATAAACCAGAGAATAATCTGGCGCTAGCGTCTATGCGGCTCACATCAAGGCCGTCTGCGTCGTCATGGACGGCCATTAGATCATGCGCTCGCCTCAATTTCATCATTGGCTTGGATTGAAACGTTTTAGTGACCGTACATTTAAACAAAGTACCACAAAAACGCGAATAGTGTGCAATTATGTACGAGGAAAATAAAACAGGCTGTTTTAAAACTAAAAAAAGGAAGTAAAGCGTATTTTTGCCGCAACGTTTGTGCCTGCTATTTTGCAGGCCAAGGTGGTAGTCACGAACAATGTAATAGTTGGGGGGAAACTTATTACAGACTCTTATTTTATTATTTTACCGTTATTTCAAATAGTAAGTTGTTTGAATAGTTCGGAAAGTTTTTTGAGCGTGCCTTTGAAAACGTCGCCTTCGTGGTGAACCGGTGAGCGACCGTCTGCAACAGTTTAACAAGAAAAAAGAAAACGTGGCGTTAAGCAGTCGTCGACGAAGACAAGATAGCATAGATACAGGCGCCCGAATCTGTTGTATGTTGTCTTCGCCGAAGTACGAAGTACGTTTAGTTTCTTTTTTCGTCAGCTACAACTTTCGCGGCGGTATATTACCCGCTGAGTCATAACGTCTTCCGATTGCGGCATGATCAGCGTCAGGTGCAATACGCAGTGCCTGCATTTTCACCGTACACGGCTACCACAGAACAGGGAGGATTATGGCTTCCTCGTAGCTCGTAGACGCGTTAATGCATAGTGAAGAAAGCAAAGCCCCAAAACCGCTTCAGAATCAAATTGTCATGGCAAGCCTGAACCAAAAAGGGGGGGTCTTCCCATAAACCCCCACGATGACATGGATTACCAGGTGCCGTTTCCTCTCTAGTATACTTACCAAGAAACTCAATGGCACAAGTGGGACACCTGCTATGAAACGAGCCGAGCCTCTGCAGGTCGTCAAAGCGGGTCATTAATGGCGAAACCATAAAACTTGTGTCTAAAAAAATATTTTAACAGCAGAGTTTCTTAGACCGAGCCTTGTCCGTTCGTCGCACCAAGAACCCTGGAAACGTCAAGAAAAAAAGTGTGGTAAGAAAAGTTTGGATGATTGAACCCGGGACCTTTACACCGTGAAACCGGCAACCTAACCACCAGACCACCTTAAAGGTTCCAGGGATGCGGGTAGTAGCGGCGAGGAAGAAAACACGTGCAGCCAATTGAAAAAAAACAAAAAACAAAAACGGCTCCCGTTGTCGGAATCGAACCTGGGCACCTCGCCTTAAGAAACCGCGTCTACCCGAGTGAGCTATTATTGCTTTTTTTTTCTTAATTGCCGGTATTCGACAGTACAATACAACACAAAGGTACAACGGAAAACACACAATCAACAATAAGGCCGCCATGCCATGGTGGGCTGGATTTGTCTTTTAAAATTCCCTAAGCGTGGCGAGAGGTTCCACCCTTGGCAGCCACGGAAGAACAGAAAACTTCACTCTCTGAACTTCAATAAACTTCAATAAAATAATTGCGGGGAAATATTCTCGCGTCAGCCGCGCGTCTCATCACAGTTTAGCCATGCCATGCGCGATCGCCAAATACGGTGGAGGCCCAACATCAGAACCAGATCATACGGCACATTATATATACTGTCGTTGTATACACGAAAACCGTATGCCATGGGGGTTCAGTGGAAAGTCCTTTCGAAGCCTCCTTTGGAGAACATCCCATAGAAACACTGCTGCCCAACAATGGAGAAAGACATGACTTAGAGTTTCCGATTGTTTGCAAATAGAGCCGTGAGTTCCCCATGGCATAGAAATCCCATTATCGCCTTCATCCATGTTGCAACTGAAGGTTTGCCCGCATGTAGTTTAAAGAAGAAACACTTCGCTGATGTTGTTACATCCATTCGCTTCACCCTTTTTAGAACCTCTTGTACTGGGCCTGCACAGTATAAAACTCTGTAGCTCTGCGTCAGAAAACACCTGTCAAATCTTTGCGTCGTCTAGGCAAGTTATCCAAGAGCGTGCGGATTGTATTTGCCACTGAAACAGCGCCTGAACACGTTTTCCTAGGCTACACGCGCTACCGCGTATATCCTTATGTTGAGACGCCCAGGCAATGCACCAAGTGCCAGCGTTTTGGCCACGTGGCAACCATGTGTAGATTTCCGAGCCGCTGTGCTCGGTGCGGTGGCAGTCACGAAAGTTCTGCGTGTGACGCTGATAATCTTCGGTGCCTCAACTGTGGGAACAGTCACGAGTCGACGTTTGCCCGCTGTCCGGTTCTTCGGAAAGAGAAGGCCATACACAAGCTTAAGGGGGACAAAAACATTGACTACAAGTCAGCGAAGGCGACCCTACATGAGCAGCGGGGGAAGGGTGCTGCCTGGAAAAAGTCCTCTTCAGGAACCCAGAAGGCCGCCAAAAGGCAACCGCCAGCCTCCAACACTTTAGATGCAAGCTTCGGCGATGACTTTCCGCCCGTGCCTGCTTGCGGAACCGTGAAACCTGCGGCGCCCACTACAGCGACACCCATGCCGTCATCCGAGTCGGCATCCATGGAGACGTCGGAGTCGCTTCCTCCACCTGCAGCTGCGTCCTCAAGCGAGACAGCGCCTGCAGCTGCGTCGTCGATTGTGACAGCGACAGCGGAGTCTTCCGGACAGCAGGCAAACCAGAAGAGGCCCAGGCGCCGTGTCCACCAAAACTCTGGAAACTTTTTTACGCTCATCGTTTCAGTTGTGGAGGCCATTCGAGTTTTCCTGGCTCCGTTTTCATCTCCGGTGGCCAAGGGCATAGGCACAATCATTGACCTTGTATTGCCTCTCCTCACGCAATGGCGATAGGAGCTGTGACACCAAAAACTCTGGAAATACGGAACAAGGCCACTGTGTTTCAATGGAACGCATGCGGTCTTCGGAGCCGCCTTCCGGACTTCCGACGGTTCATACAGCAGCACCGCTTTCCAATTATCGCAATATCAGAGCCGCGGTTACGCGCAAACATTCAGCTCTCTGGCTACACTTTTTTGCAGTCTAGAACAGGTGAGGCTCTTTCAAGAGTTCTGCTCGCGATCAGGAATGACCTGACGTACATGGAGCATACCCTGCCTCCAGACGACACAAACGAGTACGTCACAGCGACTATTAAAAGTTCTGCGCAGCAGTTTACCCTTATAGCGGCATACATTCCACCTGATGCTCCATTAACGTGGATAGGCTCCAGCACATTGTACGCACGACACCGGCACCGCACGTGCTAACTGGAGATTTTAACGCGCACCATCCCTCCTGGGGCAGCATTAAGACCACAATTAGAGGCAGGCGTCTCTTCGATGCAGCTTGCCGTAACGGCTTGGCTGTTACGGCAAGCCCAGCCGGCGAACCCACGTTCAGCCGAGGCGCAGTATCGAGCACACTAGATGTCACCATGGTCTCCCTCGGACTGTCACGTAGGGCCCAGTGGTACGTCGACATCGAGTCACATGGGAGTGATCACCTGCCTACATATATCTTGCTGGATGGTCTCTGTGGAGGGCCCTTCAATCAAGAAATTCGTTGCCTGGATTGGTCTCTGTATTCTGCTCTTATTGAGGAGCTCGATGGGAATTATGAATCGTACAGCGACCTAATAGACGCCATGACACGGGCGAGAAGCTCCTGTACGAAGTTTTTCCGTTTACCCTCGAGGTTCTCTGTGGCCGATGCGGAGTACCAAAGGCTCCGCGCGGTGCGTCGCAGGGCTGAAAGGCGTGCTCGCAAAACACGAGAATCTGAAGATATACAAGCCGCTAGACGCGCACAGAGGCACGTACAGCGACATATGAAGAAACTGGCTAAGCGGGAATGGCAGTCGTTCTGCTCAAAATTAGACCCCCGAAAACCTCTTACGAGGATTTGGAGCTTAGTACGCAGCCTACGGGTACCACCTACTGCTCTGCATCCTTTCCTCTGTATCGCTTTGCGACAGAACCGCCGTTATCTAGATGTCGCTGAAGATTTCTGCGCCAAGGTCACAGCCTTGTCGGCTCCAGTCTTACCTGCCAGACTGACCGATGTCTCTCCGCCCTCTGCAAGTGTGACCGTCATGGACAAGCCATTTACAATGGCAGAACTATTTGCTTCCTTGTCTTCCGTAAACAAGGCTTCTGCACCGGGCCCAGATGGCATAAGCTATGCAGCTTTGTCACACCTTGGAGACAAAGCTAAGCGCTTCCTTCTCGGCACATACAACCACAGCTGGGAAACAGGCCGCCTCGAACCGGGCTGGAAGCGCGGTCGCCTTGTTCCCGTGCTCAAACCCGGCAAAATCCCTACGAAAATTGAGTCTTACCGCCCCATTGCACTCCTGAGCTGCGTGGGGAAGCTGATGGAGAAGATGCTCCTTGCTCGCCTAGACTGGGACTTGACAGAGCGGAACGTGTATGCCCCACAGATGACTGGATTCAGACAGTCCCGCAGCAGCATCGGCAACGTGCTTGCCCTTGTCAATGACGTTAAGAGTGCGAAAGCCCAGCGTCGCATCAGTCTAGCAGTGTTCATTGACATTAAAGCAGCCTTTGACTGTGTGGCACATGAGGCAATAAGATCTGCATTGGAGTCGGTAGGCATCGGAGGTCGCATGTGTGCGTGGATATCCGATTATCTGTCTGACAGATCCATCTTTATGTCCACAAAAGACGGCGAAACAGCCCCTCACAATGTCACGCGAGGTGTGCCATAGGGCGGCATTTTAAGCCCAATCCTCTTTAATATCAGCCTCATTGGAATTGAGAAGTGCGTGCCACACACTGTCGAAATATCGCTCTATGCTGACGATATCTGCATCTGGAGCTCTGGCCGAAACAGGCGAGTTTTACAAGTTCGCCTTCAAAAAGCCATCAATTCTATAGCGGACTTTTTGACGAGACGTGGCCTCGAAATCTCGGCTAGGAAATGTGCGGCAATAGCCTTCACCAGGCGTGATGTCTCCCGCTATCATCTTTCAGCGGCAGGGGTCCCCATACCCTTTGTGGACTCACACCGATTCCTGGGCGTAACACTTGACAGGTCGATGACGTGGTCCCCCCACGTTCGTCTCCTGAGGAGAAACTGGGCTCCTTTGCTCAGGTGCTACGCATGCTGACCAGCGGCTCAGGAGGTTGTTCTGCTGGGCCCCTCCTACGTCTCTACACGGCACTCTGTGAAGGACTGCTCCGATACAGCCTCCCAGTACTCGGCCCTCTTTCCAAGACCAACACAAGGCTGTTAGAAAGTATGCAGGCCCGAGCTCTGCGGTTTTGTCTGGGTCTTCCGAAGACAACTTCTACGCTGGGGACCATACGAGAGTCTAGGCGCTTCTTACCCAGTGTACTGGTGAAAGAGGAGCAGCTTCGCCTACATCTGCGGCTGGCGACTAGGGCCCATGGACATCCGCTGAGTTCTAGCTCTGCTTTAGAGGTACAAGACACTCTACCACCCTTGTGTCAGAAGTGCCCTGCGCCGTTTCATCTCCCGCCCTGGTTGTACTCCCCCTGGCGAATCGTCACCACAATACCGGGCATCAGCAGTAAATCAAGGTTGCCAATTCCAGCCCTAAAGTACTTCACTCTAGAGCACATGTGGAATTGCTACCCTAACCACAAGCATATTTACACTGATGGATCGGTGACGGCCACATCATCTGCTGTCGGAATCTGGGTTCCATCAACGCGCACCACAATTGCGGCCAGGTTCAGCCACAAAACAACGTCGACGACCTCAGAACTTGCTGCCTTGCGCTCCGCTTTGCAGTACATTCTTGGGCAAAAAGCTTCTGTGTGGGTGATTTTCACAGATTCACGGGCGGCGCTACAGCAACTAGCATCATTCCCGCGCGAGCAACTGGCCCACGAAATACACACCCTGCATACACAGGCTGCCAGAATGCTTCACGAGATAGTGTTACAGTGGCTACCTGGACATTGTGGGGTGAATGGGAATGTGGTGGCCGACGAAAGAGCTTGCGCGGCCCACACCCAATCTAGTGTCATCATCCCGATTCCTTTCTCTAGACGTGACGCCGCGACACTTGCGTACTCCGTGGCGCGGCAGTCACATCTCTCCACATGGACGGATGGGACAAAAAATTATCAGCCACTATACAGAATCGATCCCACCTGCACTTTTCGAATGCCGTGTGGCCTGGGAAAGCGAGACGAAGCAGTCGTTCACCGCATTCGCCTCAACGTCGCTTTTACCAGCCACTACTTGCACAAGACGCGCCGAGTTGCCACCCCTCACTGTCAAGTATGCAGTGTCCGTGAGGACATAGAACATGTTCTGTGTGTGTGTCCCCGTTATGACACCCCGCGGCTAACCTGGAAGACAACTTTGGGGCTGCGTGCTGATGCACCATTGAAGCTTTGTGACGCCATTGGTCCTTGGCACTCAACTGCCGCGGCAACACGGAGTACATGGGCTTTGGTGTCATTTCTCCGTGACTCCGGCCTGAACGAAACTCTGTAAATGTGTGCCTTAACTTCACTTCTGTTTGTGCGCCGTGTGCGTGATCCTGCATTTGTCAGTTTGTGTGCTTATTTGCTTTTGTAGTGTCTGTATGAGTTTTTGTGTCTTCGTTTCCCTTCACTTTCGCACATCTCATGTTCATGTGGAGTAGCAAGCCAAGCTCGCTGCCAGGCTGACTTCTCTTCATTCATTAAAGGCATTCCTCCTCCTCCTCTGTACATTAGTACAGGTAAGACCACATCGCATACATCCTTATATAATTTTTTCTGCATAGCATTTTCCAGCCAAATAGTGCAAGAAAATCAAGCAAAAAAAATGGGCTGACGCTCTTTAAAGTATCCCCTGTCAAACTACTCGTAGAAACTACCAATTGGGGCAAATCCCGCATTAGCGGCATTTTTGTTGGATTCGCAGCGCGGGTGTTGGCTGTGGACTTGGCCGCGGGTTCTAGCACGTGCATACTCGGTCGTCTTTGGGAGAGATGCGAAAGCATGCGGGCGAAACGATCTGGCCTGCCAGTCATGGAGACGTTTCAGCGGCAAGTTCACAAATAAATGGGAGATGCAACAGCCGGGGCTCCGACGAAAAGAGAGGGGCCGCCAGCTCTGCAGTTTCTCCACCTTGCAGCACTAGTACAAGCTCAGCCAATTTTTGGAAGGTACGGTTACAGCACTTCGCCTCATACATACGTAGCAAAGCGTGACGGACGGGGGGTGTGGTGGCCTTCGTGTTGAAACTACGACTGGTAAATGTCTACGGCCGTGATGAAACTAGTCGCGAATATAGAATAGCCTCAGGGGTGAAATGCTGTATAATTAGTCTTCCGGTATGTGTACTGGAACTCGATTTGCAGACGTTTTGTCAATTAATATTTTTTTACATAGACTTCCACGTATTTGGAAATTTGGTAAAGGCACGAGAGATACGGCTACAGAGAGATCTTAGATGGTAAACATCGTGGGAAGCTACCGACGTCATTTTCAGTGTGTTTAAGAATGAATTGAAACAGATAAAGAAAGATATATGAAAGTTGTGTATACTACCCGGGTGCAATACGTTCTTTAGATGCGTTCCTTATACCACAAGTGGGCACACAACTAGCGAAATGGGTGATTGCCTTTGCGCATACAGACGGACGCGGAAGTTTATCCCACGTTTGGTTCCGTTAATGTTCGTTGCTGCATAAGAAATGTATTGCATCGATTTCTTCGGGGACGTCGAAACCGGAATGGGAAGTTGTGTGTAGTTGTAGTCATTGTTTTACTTTTTTGTTAGAAGGAATGCGCGGAGAGGGTAACATAATGCTAAAAACTAGAAAACATAAATCATACCGCTACACTTTAATTTTGCACGAAGGAGTCGCGTAATCCTGCTATCTGTGAGAAAGTTAACCTGAATCCCCGACAGCGACATAGACGGCGTGCCATGCATCGCCGATTTCTCGGTTAATGCTTCTGATACTTCTCGAGTTATCTCGTCAGGTTATCTCCAAATCACCGTTGGCAGATTGCAAGCTCTCTTCAGTACACCTGCACGTATCGGAAGTGCCACTCCAGTCTTTGGAACAGGGAGAAACAACTGGGTGAGCACGTGAGCCTTTGACAATTATATCGAACATCGAGAGCTGATGTGAGAGGTCATCACTGCGGCGTCGGTACTCGAGGCTGGCTTTCTCCGAACATGACTCAGGCGTGGGGTTGTCAAGGAGTGAATGGCGCAGTCCAAGACAATGGTCACGAAAGCACGCTCACGAACGGCTGCGCTATTCGCCCCTTAAATATGCTCGACCAACTCGCCTAACCTCGAACATTATTAGTGTACTTTTTACCGAAGAAATTTCAAATGTATTGCATTCACTCTGTAGCAAGTAAAATGACAAGGACTGAAAAATTGGCAGCGTATCTGCTAGCTTCAACGCACATGTTGTGGAAAGACGATACTCTTCAGCAGAGGCCCCTCCCACACACACACACCCACACCCACAATTGCCGCTCCTCTTCCCCCCCCCTCTTACGCTCTTCCCCTACTGTCTGGGTCCTCCCATGATAAACGCGATAGAGGATTAGTGAACTGAATTCCATTTTTTCCGCGTTCGCACTAGTGGCGTGCCATCTGTTCCTGCTTGGCTTGGCGTTCGAGCCACCTGCTCCCGCCTTCAATGGGAACCTTTTTGTGTTTTGTGTAAAATATTGTTTTAACGTGTTTTTTGTATTTACTATCGGAAAAATTACGCCCACGTCTATTTTTATAAAAGAACAGCGCTGGTTTCAGTTATATATTGGTTTTGGTAGAGATATGCCTGTCATCATTTTGCAGCGCGAAGTGGCCAACTATGAAGTGTGCTGCCACGTTTAGTAGGTTGAAAATTTGTTGCCTGTATAACGTCTCGTTGAAGAATTGTTTTAAATATTTCCCGGGCAGATGAATTGAGGGACGGACGGACGGACGGACAGGCACAGAGACAGACAGACGAAGTCAGACAGGCAGACGGACAGACAGACAGACCACAATTTTCGCGTTTAAGTAGCTGAATACTACAGTCTTTACAAGCAGCGTTTTTGCCGTAGGCGGGTGAAAATGAGGTTAAACGGATTGCTAGTATGCAGCGTGCAGGCCCAGTTAAACGCTGCATCTGCAAGCCCTCGTGCGAGGTCCGAAGGTGGTGCTCTCGCCGTAGCTAGAAACTGGACGCAGCTGCGGGAAATCAAACAATGGCCCGGCCAATCAAAGTCGGTTAGTCCCGCTAGCTCGAGGGAGGAGATGAGGAAAGAGGTGACGTCAGGGCAGGGGCGGTAGTAGAAGAACGCGCCAGCCGTGCCAAGCAGTTTGCTGCTTGTGAACTAACGTTGAAATTTGGTAAGGTTTCTTTGTTGCTGCCATAAGGTACCTGTGTATTTCGGTGATGGGAGATTCCTCGTGCATGTCATTCTAGACAAGACCTCAACGAAACCTGTTGTTGCACGTATTGTTGTTAGTTAGTTAGTTAGTTATGGTTGTTATTTAGTTGCCTGTGTCAGCACGTGGCTTGGGTGTCCATCCTCCGTAGCCTTGCAGCGAACCTTTGGCAGCTAAGGTCAAATGTAAACCTTTCGGCCTTGCTGGGTCGTGACTATTCAGAACAAAAACGTGTAGGCTCTTGGTTAGTTTTACTTCAAATTGACCCCTAAAACGGTTAAGAGCTGGCCTTAGTGTTCAAAACGCATTTACAGTTGATGGCACGTGGCCCGTGTCAAGAACGCCCATGTCTTCGCGGCACACTTTTTTGCGCGAATTTTGGGAAGCGTCTCTTGATACAGAGTATTGTGGAAGGTACCGGGATGGGAATGCGTAAAACAAATAAATGAGTCCAATTCAGCTACTCTAAATGCAATGTGTTAGCTCGCTTTTTGTTTTCAAAATTCCTGAGCCTCTTTAGCGTTTCTCAATATATGACATGAATTTGTAACTATCGCTGCCGAGTTTATTATTTTAGAGTTCATCCAGTTCCATGCCTACCGATCTTTTGTGTTTGTCAGACTGCTACTTCAGACAAACGCCGCCTGTAACTTAGCTGATGAAACGTAATTCGCCTTTCAAATAGGCCTATTGGGATGGTTTTCCCTTTCTTTCTGATTTAGGTCATATTTTCTCAGCAACCCGGCGTAGGCATCTTTCGTGTGGAGCGTTATCTGATTTTTCCGTAATCAGTTATTTCCCTTGCTAAGAAGGATAGGGCCAACTACCCTTCAGGCCTAAACTCGCCAAGGTGTTTGCGGCACTGTATCAGCCGAGCTGCTTTTTGAAAAAAATTGGTAGGTAGAGGAAATTTTCCTGGTGTTACGTTCTCCTCTGCTCCTCCGACTACTTGGCTAGGGCACGTGGAATGTAGCTTAGTAGTATTTTGTGTTGTACTACTGTACCTGCCGTACACAGATTTTGAGTGAATGATTATTTCTCCTGAGTCAGTAGTATTTGTTTTAAAGTTGCAGAATGACACTCACTCGCCCGCGGGTGCCTCCGCCGGTAATTATTATTCGTGTGCTTTGGTCTAAACATTGTTTCCATACTTACAAGAAATAAGCTACAACTACATGGTTACGACAGACAGACAGAATAACTTTATTTGGTCTCAGGCGGGGCGATTAGGCCGCCGACGTCTTCGCCGTCGTCCTTCGGGCTGCAGGGCCCCTTCTGGGCAGGAGTCCGGTGGCGTCGGCCTAGTGGGCGACCGCTTTTTGAATGAGTAAAAATGACAGTAATCGAACTGCTTTGTAATAGGATTGATTGCTTCTTTTATTTCCCAATTTTTAATTGTGGGCTGCTTTGTGCGATTGATTATTTGTCTAAAATCCGAAAGGTTGGATCAAAACACTGCCGATTTTGTTCCCCCTTATGCGACGATGGTGGTTAAGGGTCAACATGTGCTATAAATTGCTGCGTAGTCCTCCACTATTGCGTGCCTTATAGACCAAGCGCATGCAGCTTCAGCGCGTAAATCCTCAAAGCAGGAAAAAAAATTGACAGCGGCTCAGTTGCCCTTTCCAGTAAAATGAATCCCTAATGAAAATTTGTACAGAGGTTTGTAGGAATGTTCATGATATTTTGTCCACAACCGTAAACTGACAAGGTATTGAACGACAGATGCTTTTTGGCCTCTAAGCCCTTGCGCTTCTAAGAGGCATAACGCGAGTAAACTCTATTAATATTAGTCAATAGAATTATACAAACATCTTGTACATTTTTAGCTGAAATTTATATTTTTATTTATTTATTTACTTATTTATTTACCTATCTATGTGTTTTATTTATTTATTTATTTATTTATTTATTTATATATAAATACTACAATCCCTGATAGGCATTTTGCAGGTGGGTTACAGGGCATAAAAAAGATACATGGTTTACAACAATTGTACAATGCAACACGGATGAAATGGCTTCGTTTCTTCTCGGGTACAAAATTTGTTACAGATAATATCACACAACTAAAAACAACAATAGAGGATTTGTTACACAATGCTAATTAAGGTGGGACTCAAACAAACTTAGAGAAGGCTGTAGAACTTGTGAATTCTGAAGTTTATTCCAGTCGGAAATGGTTCTAGGAAAGCATGAATACTTATAACAGTTAGTACGTGTGCGATGGGGGATGACTGTTAGTTGGTGTCTTTGGCTGGTCGCGTACCCAGCTGAAAATGAAATCACATCTGAAAATTTGTTTTTGTAATGCCCCTTGATTGTTTCATAGAAAAACTTCAGTCGGGATAAAAGATTCCTGTGTGCTAACGACGGTCAATCGGCTCGTCTTAGAAACTCGGTAACTGAAGGGCGCCCAAATTGGTTAAATATGTAGCGCACAGCCTTCTTTTGTACGTTTTGGAGTCTGCTGACGTTTGCCTTAGTGTAAGGATCCCAAATAACGACGCAATATTCTAATGCTGGTCGAACTACTGATTTGTACGCAAGTAAACGAACATGAGTAGTGGAAAGTTTCAGGCTCGTCTAAGAAAGAAAAGCTTTTTATTCGCGGCAGCAATCACTGAATCAATGTGCTTATTTCAATTACTATTATTAGTTATCCATAAAACGAGGTACTTATATTGAGTTCCTTCCGTCAGGGTGATTGTGTTCACAGAATTATTAAAGACAAAAGGACTTTTTTTCTGGGTAATTCTCATGACTACGGTTTTATCGAAGTTTACAGCAATCTGCCATTGCTCACACCATGTGATAACTTTTTGAAGGGCATGGTTGAAAAGAAATTGATCTGACATGCTGCTTATTTCAGAGTAAAAGCACAATCATTTGCAAAAAGTTTCATTTTCACAGGAATATTTTCAACTATATCAATAATATATACCAGAAAGAGGATGGGTCCAAGCACCGAGCCATGGGGAACGCCAGAGTTTACCGTTAGCCTACAGGAGCTGCTGTTTTTACAATTAACAAACTGTTCCCGGTATGATATATGCCAAGATCCATTTAGTTAATTGGGTGTTGCGGAGAATTTTATCTAATTTGAAAAGCAATTTCTTGTGTGAGACTTTATCAAGGGCTTTTCAGAAATTCATGAAAATGGCGTCAGTTTGATTGCCGTTATTAATAGATATAGCAAAGTCATGCACTGTCTGTACCAGCTGGGTACAAGTAGAGTATCCCTTCCGGAACCCATGTTGACAGTTGGTTAGTACACTGTGTTTCCAGAAATTCAGATGTGATCGTGTATAATGTGTTCTAGTAACTTGCAGCAAGTTGAGGTCAAAGAAATTGGATGGTAGTTGATAATCATATGCTTGGGTCCTGTCTTATGCAGTGGCTTCACTCTGGCGGTTCTCCAGTTACTTGGCAATTGTCCCTCATGTAAAGATCTCGAAAACAAGACATCTGAATATTTTGAAGTCCATTCTGCGTAACTCTGTAAGAACATGTTCGGGATATTCTCCGGTCCAGGCGACGTTTTTACATCAAGCTTTAAAAGCGTATTAAGAATACCTTCTTCACTTATTTCTACGTCTGACATGGGGGGAAAATCGGAAGCGAACCATTATCTTGTACAAAGACAGATTTAAAGTGCTTGTTAAATGCATTGGAAATAATAGATTCATCGTTTACTCACACACCGTCAATATCGAACACGTCACAGACGGAAGATGTCGGACTGATTGTCCGCCAAAATTTGTCAGGGGTTGTGGCTATAAATCTTAGGAGAGACTCGCTATAATAGTGGTTTTTATCTTCAGTCAGCCGAATTTTGAGCTTGCAGCTAATTTCAGATATTTTTGTGCTTCTACAAGAAGTGCATTTGCGTGACTGCTGCTTGTTTAGCCTTTTTAATTGCCTTTTCAAGCGTAATGTGTCCCGAGTGATCCAGGGACTTTTCTTTGACATTTTTTTCGTGATGCGTGAAACAAATCACTCTACACATTCATTAACAATATCTTTAAAGAAATTCCAAAGGCTTCGAACGTCAAGATTGTGGTGCAAAAAGCCATGAAAGGTAAAAGACAGCACGTCTATAATTGATGTGTTGTCTGCGCGAGAGAAGTTTGGGAAATTTTTAGTTTTTAAGTTCTTGTTTAGGGAAACATCTGATAGTCATCCGATATTCCTCGAACAACACTGAAAGCTGTCCTGGAAGAAATTGACCCGCTTACAAAAAAAAAAGATCAAGGATTGCCGAAGAGCTACCTTGTACCCTGGTGAAGTCATCGACAATTTGCAATAAATCAAACGTAAAGGCAATATGTAACATTTCTTCGCCAAATGAATTATTATCTTGTTCTATTGCGTGAATTGAACCACATGTCGCTGAAAAGCCCGATTAGTCGGTAGCATTGACCGTAAGCTGAAAATCTCGTAGAGCCACCTAGCGGCACACACTGAAGCCTCCGGGATCTTCATGCGCTGCTGAGCCAGAGGGTGCGCGAGCAGGAGCGGAAAGTTTTCACTGCTCTCGGGCTGCACTAGCAGCAGAATAACGTCAGCCGTAAACGGAAAACGCCGTGCAGGAAAGCCAACTTTCTGTGACGATGATGAATGATCGTGTGTGAAGTGCTGAAAAAAAAAACGCTTCAGTGGCCGGAATCGAGCCTGGTTCCCTAGCGTTATGTAGCCGGTGTCTATTCGTTTGACTTGGACATGTCAGTGCAAGTCAGCCCAACTCCGGCGACAGCCAAAAAATCCGTCACGACGAAGCTTCTGGTTCAATCATCGTCGTCGTTGGATGGAAGGGGCATGATTGTGCAAATTCGCTCATAAGTTTAATTGCAAGCCTGTCGCCATTAATGCACATGGGATATTGAATTTTCGTTTAGTTTTTCTTTTTTTTCGTTGAAATATTGTTAAACGTGCCTGAAAGAACTTTGAATAGCATCCTTATTGAGGTCAGACGTAAAATTGCTGCGAATGTGGCACATTGTTGTTTACAGAATCTCATTACTTTAATCCAGCTCGACTTCACACATTTTTAATTAACATCTTACCGAGGTTTGGAAAGAGAGCATATCGAGTCTACAATACCTTCCAATGGAGTTCGTGTTTTGGGTTCTAATTAACCGTATCTCGTAGTAGCCTTAATGAGGAAACTCAATGAGGTCACAATACAGTGATATGTGGGTGTTCCCCTTTTCCGTGTAGTTTTCGTTGCTCCCGTCTCAACAAAAAATGCTTCCAATGTTTTCATATTGACGCTAGGAAGCATGTTCGAAATATTAAGAACGGAAATCTTCTTAATATCTCATGAAGTGTAGCGTGATCAATACTACAAATAAGCTATCCCTTCAGAGCATTTTTATTTCGGGGCGACAGTACGCAGAAGCTCGAACATTAGTGCAAACGTATAAACTTCAATTAGCCTTGTTCTCAGCAACAGGTGTCGTCACCGTTCACAAAAAATGGCATGGCATTGAATGCGGCATGACCACCAAGGCCTGCAAAGCTTCTTCTAACAAGTGAACGAAAAAAAATGGTCGCGTATCTTCTTTCTTCGCTGCAAATGTTGTTCAAAATCCATAGTTTTTGCCGCCTGTGCCATCGTAAATGCCTCCCCTCTCTCCCCGTCCACCTCTCACGCTCCTCCCCTCCCTTTCTATCCTCCCACGATAAACGAAGTCAATTCAATTTTCCTGCTTTCCATTGCTGGCCATGGACGGGAACATTTTGTTACTTTTGGAATTCTTGAATGCTGACCCGAGAAAGCGCTTCGAGCGCTTTTTGTATTTTTGGAAAAACATTTTTTTGTTTGATGCGTATTTATTTTGCTTTCGCAAAAAATCAAGCAGTAATGCATATTTTATTGAAGAACATTGTAGCCTATGTGTGCCTAATATTTCCTTTTTACTCAACAATATTCACAAGTATGAACATTTCCACCAGATTTAGTTGTTCAAAAATTGTTTTCCCTATATAAACGTCTCGTGCAATACTTCTTTTATATGTTGGCCATGCGGGTATATCGAGGGACATACACAGAGACAGATCAAAACTTTCGCGTTTAAATAGCCCAAGAAAGACTATCGTATTTAAAACAGCGTACTTGGGAGTTCCCTATCGAAGGTACACCGTAAATAAGCGCACAGTCAGCGGAGGGCTATCAATTCATGTTGACCACCAGGGGACCTGTAATGCGCTACGGAAATCTCTAAACGGGACAGTTTTTTTCGCCAACAAAAATAAAGAGGGGAAAAGCGCCACAGCCTAGCGCTCAGCAACACATCGCTTAGCGACAGAACCCGGTGCGCACGTGGGAGGCCACACACACATCAACTTTAGCTTCGCTCTCTTATTGTTAAAAGGATGCAGATTCACGCGACCCCTGAGTCGCACCGACATAGCTACACGTGCTCATGGTATGGTCAGGGAGCTTGAAAGGCAGGACTAACAGCGTTGGCTGTTACAGCAATATCGCCTCTGCCCCGAAATCTCGTGGCAGTTGACCGCGTTCGCTTCTGTGTTATCGCCTTATCGTTCGGTTTGCTCAGGTGTGTGCATTTTAAGTGTGGCTGCTGATGGGGATCACCCCAGGTGTTGCTCATAATATAAGAAAAGTCTTCCAAAAAATTTGATTTGCAAGTAGGCCATGGTGATGATGTTTGTGGGCCGTCGTGCTTGTTGTTTTTTATGTTTATTGATTTCATTATTTTTCTAAGGTAAACCGATAGTTCTTTCCGCTTACTATATAAACCCTGTTGTAAGCACGCACACTCGAGCGCGAAAGATTTTCTTTCGTCACAACCGTTAGAACAAGTATCAGAATTCAAATATCTTGGCGTCACTATAACAAATAGCTTGAGCTGGAACAAACACATATCAAACACATGTGCAGCTTCTTTCCGAAAACTTTGCTTCCTCAGACACAAGCTTAAAAAGGCCCCAGCAAACGTTAAGCTACTCGCCTATACATCCATAATTAGACCGCGACTGGAATACGCCTGCACTGTATGGGATCCTCACACTAAAAGTAATATCAATGCTCTTGAAATGATACTGCGTAAATCCGTCCGATTCATTTTTTCGAAATATCGTCCAAGTGACTCGCCGACAAGATTATTGGAAGAGAATGGCATTCCAACACTTCAAGCACGCCGTCAAATTCAAAGGTTAAAATTTCTGTTCTTGCTTAAAAATAACAAACTTTCACTTAAACCCGAGGAATTCCTTCAGCCACTAACTTCCCGACAAACACGGCATAGACACCTCGAATCTTTGACTCCGTACAGCGCTCGAACTAACATATTCAAGTTTTCTTTTTCCCGCGTTCAATTACAGACTGGAATAAACTAACTGAATCGGCTGTGACCAATATTCACTCCCTTGAACAACTGAAATTATGAATGGCATTCTTTTTCAATTTTGATGCATTCTTGTGTATGTGTACAATCTATTTCTAACAGTGTGCCACGTGTATTGGTATTTTTGTAACTTTGGTGCATTCCTGTATTTGTTAAAACTATTTTGATCAGTGTACCATGTGTATTGCGCCTGAATGTTTTTCCTTGTGATGCCCCTCCTGCTTGGGCCCTTCAATGGGCTTGCAGTATGTTTTAAATAAAATAAATAAATAACCTTCCAAGCACGACTTGAAGAAAATCTTTTGTCTTATTAAAGAACACCTATTTAATATGCTGAAATTTTCGGGGTTTTACGATCCAAAGCTACTTAAGCTGGTCTATGAGGCGTGCCGCAGCGGACGGCGTTAATTTAAAAGAACGAGGAATCTTAACTTGGCTCTGAAATCTCGACACTCTTGAGTTTTTGTCTTCGTCTCCATCGAGAAAACTGTCGCCGCGTCGTCTTTGGGGTGAGCAGCGCAGTGCCTAGCAAATGAGCCACCACGGCGGGCAGAACACATACTCAACTATTTCTAACGTGAGGCTGTCGCGCATCAGTTTGGATGGTGTCGAACATCCAGGTTTCATTCTTTATAGCCGTACATTTGCGTCTCGGGGTATCCATCAAACACAAACTGCGTCTTGTTTGTACATTTAGGTGGAGGGTCGAAATGTATAAAAAGATGATGCGGAACTGATAAGTGAAACCACACTTGTTTGGTTTCTGGTTTTGTATCCTCAGTAACGGTAGTTTGTTCACCTCATAATTAGCTAATTCAAACAATTGTTGCAATATTATTTGATATCAGGGAATTATCTTCTTGATTTGAAGATTGAACTGTGAAATACCCGCTACAGTTGTCGGCGACCTGCAACCCCAATTGAGCGGGTGTTCTTTTTGTGAAAAGAATGGACCAAAATACAAAAAAGGGTGTATATCGCATCAAGCTCTCAAAATACTACGCCGAATAGAACCGCTGCCGTCCGTCATTATCGTGTGGACACTAGGCAACGCGAACGCACCAGGGAACGATGCCGCACAGGCCGGTGCCCTGCGAATTAAACTACCCGGGAATTCCCAGAAGGCCGACAGACCCACCGGAGTCCAAGGCTACCTCCCAGTCCCAAGTCATCACTCTGATATCCTTTTCCACTACCGACAAAATCGTTTCATTTACCCCTCCCCTTAACCGTTGCTCAACCGCAACTATACGTATACTCACAGCTTTGTCGACGCCTAGAAACCCAGGACGTGCTACAATACAATAGTTCTACACAAAATATTAGCAGCCATGTAACCCATACGAATGCCGCTCCTGTAAAACCCACAACCTCACGTACACGTAGTATTGGCTTGCCCCAACATCCAAACCGCTTCCTTTCTCCCTTTTTGGAGCAGTGGGAGCCACAATTGGCTACCTGCCTGCCAGAGACGCAGGCTAACCGGAGGTTCCTTATTTTCCTGCTCAAAGGAGCTCTAAGCCGCTGACCGCCTACTCCCGAATGACAGATGCGCTTACGGACTGCTTCACAGGCAGGGCTAGTGGCAGGAAGTTTGCGACACAGCAAAGCTGAACCAAGCCCTCCCAGAAAAGGAAGGAGTGTGTCACGACGCATGTGTTTTACTTTTCGATCTTGCCACTGTACCAGCCGTAAAAACGATACGTTATTTTGCACTTATCAAAGATTGCGGAAACTCCACCATACAAAGTGGTTTGAGAAGGCCGCTAAATGCCGGTTTTCGCCGTGTCATTAGCTGCAAGCTCGATAAGATGTAAGATTTGACGTAATGACAACGGTTGTCTTGTTCGAACTCTTTGAACTGACATAATGTGGGGCTTTACGAGCAACGTGATTCACCCATCGAAGCGGAGGAGCCAGCTCGCGCCCTTAGGAACTTATCGTCTGCTTGACCGGCAGGCCATATAGCGGGCACTTAGCGACGCAACAGCGCTCAATCATCCTTCCAGATAGGAAATGAGTGTGTCTTGATTCATGTGTCTCGCTTTTCGTTGTTTCCACTGTACCAGCCGTTAAACATGCTTTGGAGTAGCGTCTTCGGAGAGCGTAGGATAAGGCATGTGGAGCGGATATTCGTCCAATAGTGTAATCCATGCTGCTTGGGAATCCAACTTCCGTATAGAATTCCTTTTCATTTAATGGACATTTAATGGACACGAATGGGGAAGCTACTTCTGAAATTTTTTTGTTGCATCTTTTCTGCCGTTAGGTGTATTACCTGGAGATGGGAAATGTTCAGCTTGGAGAAGGCTCACCATTCGGTAACACCGCGCTGAGCGTCTTCTGCCACCACTAAAAGGCCATGTGCCGATTCGCCATGTGTGACGTGATACTACAATTATCTTCCTATGATGAGTACATTTTGGAGCACATGTACTGCTCTCGTTACCACAGTTGTTGCTCGCGTAGTAAACCATATTATGTCGCAAATGTCTTAGCCGGACTTAACGGAGTGGCCGTGAATTTCTGCCAAAGCTCTGCATGGGCACCGCCTCGCTACTTACCAACTCACGCGCGTGTAGTAGCCCATCTTGACAAACACCACCTTTTCAATCCTTCCTTTAGATCCATAACCGCGGGTCATGGTTGAGCTGTCTATCGCTTCCGCTGTGCAAAGCGGTGAATGGAATTCGGCGGATTACGCCGATGGTCGTTAAATCCGCATTAGCTTCATATGACGCTCATGAGAATTTTTCAACAGAGGTTATGATCAATCTAATGAGTGCACGCCGCACTAAAGCTACGCCCTGAAGAATCAAAGAAGGCTATTTCCAACGCTCTTGTTGCCGCGTTCAATGGAGCTAAGAGAGATATTGAGTTTTACTAGGCCTGAAGAAGCGCACACCTTGGGCGGAATTTTCAGTTGTGTCCGTTTCGAAAAGGCCAATTTCAGGTCTTTTCATTAGTTACTCATATCCGGTTGTAGGGCCTCTTACATGCACGAAAACCGACGCCTCGCTTTTTTTTTGTGTCGCTACCGGTTTTCTACGAGTAGGGTTGAAGCGAAAGTGTTATGGTCACAACTTACAGTTCCACCTCCACATTCTATTCAGAAACACATTTTTAAGGGAACCAGGCAGAAATTTCTGGCACATGAAAAAACGCCGCACAAGCACAACGGTCACTCCCAGAAGTCGCAGGGGCAAGTCAGGTAGGGAGGTAAAGATGAGGGAATAGCTCGATTTCACTTGAGCAGATCTGCACTCGTTGCAGAAAACAGTGTGCAACTTTGGCCTTAAATTTGCATAGATGTATGTCCCTGCAAGAGCGTTCCTTTTAATCTGGTAGAGACACCCAAATATGGTGTTTTTGTTTTTGCAGCCTATCGGCTTGATTGTGTATCTCGCAGCCTGTGTTTCCTGACTCTACTCAGTTAACACTGAACACTTTGGGAGCACGCCAACCGGATATCTATCATTACTGTGAAATTCCCCAAAGGCGACAAAGCCGCTTTTCGTTTTCTTAATCCTACATGCTTACATCAACGTCTCAAGTGCGAGACAATGTGGTGCAACGAGTGCGCTCGTTTCTACTGTATTTCATCTTTTGCACCTACCCTACATTTATCCCCTGAACCCCACTACCCCAGCAGCCAACTGGGATTTACGCCTCGTTAACCTCCTGCTCTTTTCATCGGTTCTTCTTGTCCTCCTCCTCCTCCTCCTCCTCCTCCTCCTCCTCCTCCTCCAAAACGCACCTTTGTGAACGAGGCAATTAGGTCGACGAACACACGGTAAGATTGAAATTTGGTGATGAAGCGCGCCGTGCAGCTCCAGTGTGCATCGGCCAAATTGTCCGGCTATGTCTTAAAGGTTTCTGTACATTTAAAGCTCTGGATTAGCATGGAAGCATGGAATCCGTGCCTTATCCCCCCCCCCCCCCCCCGCTTCACACGGCAGTGTAACGTGCACGAATTTTCTGTACAGTCATCGTGAAAGACATATTTTAGGCATCCGTAGTCAGGGAAAACTTTCTGTGCAATAATTCTAGAGAAAGCTATTGGGGTCTCTGTACATAGTACTGAGTCAAAGTAGGTCCTCATAAACCGATTTCGGTTTCAGTTTCGGTGTAACAGATACGGATTTTCTGTGCATTTGATACGCATTTGCTACAGTTCATTTCTTTGGATGAGCTCCGTGGTTGAGTTCGCTGAACCACGATCAACGAGCATGCCGAGTATAAAGTGTCGACCTGCGGAAGGCCGTCGATGAGGGCGCCGTGCTTTTTCCGGAAGAGAACGTGTGCTATGCCAGTGCCGATGGTCGCAACCAAAAATATCCGGAGATCTCAAAAATAACCTCTCTGTTTCATGTATCCTTGCTATTAATTTACTAGCATTATCCATCAAAGGCTAAATCATAAGAACTATATATTTTTAATAGCTGATATTACAGCCAGGCAATTATTTTTGTTGAACTGCTTCCAGGCGCGTAGCGAAACAGCGTGTTTTGGCTGTGTAGCCTTGACTGCATTGCCACAGAAAGTTGTCCCCGAGTATAAATATGCTGGTAATAAAGTTTGCCAGAACACACATTAAGGCTCTACCTTAAGTCACGCTAAGGTCGCAGCAAAGCATGTCACAGCACAAAATCATGCAGACACCCCATTCGTTTTGATTTTAATAGCCGAATGTAGAGCTGAGGCTTTACCACAAACTTTGCCCACGGTGCCACAAAGTCCGATGGCCTTTTTCTGCAATAACTGCACTTTATGCAATTTTTTTTCTAACGTGGTTAGCCGTACGAGGCTACTGTAATTAAGGTGAGCTGTGGATACAGCCAATTCGTAACCAGGGTGTGGAACCGGAACATTTTTGGGTTCGGTTCGGGCTTGCGTTCAAGCCTTTCGGGTTCAGTTTGAAGCACCTTTCCGTTCCGGTTCGAACAGCTTCGAACCGGTTCAGAACGGTTGAAACGGCTTGGGAAAATAAAAAGCACCGGTGTTTTCTTGTTTCACTTCTTTAGTGATGCGTTTTCGTTTCTTCGTTTCTCTTTTAGGCCGGTACAAAAAGGAATTCATAATGTAGGCTTTCTTTCTAACTCTTGACTTGGCCAACTTGACTGTACAATCCACTGCAAAATATTTTCCATAAGTGGCCAAAGATTGCGATTCTAACTTATGCAACATAAAGGTTCGCAGGGGCACTTAAGGCTGTTTACGTGTGAGAGTGTGAATGCATTACTCTTTATGGCCGCATGTTTATATTGTCACGTGGCCAAAGACGACGCAGTTGTCTTCAAGAAAAACAAGTTTATTGGAGCGAACTTGTGCTCCCCTAACAACTCAAAATAATACAGAGGCGGTGAAGCAGCGGTCAAGAAATTGACTTGCGCTGGGGAGGATCGTCAAAAGGAATGCCGCGACGTCTGCTCTGCAGGCTTTTATCTTTCGGCGCGAGTGTTTCTCGAACCGTCGATTTCCATCCAGAACATTGTAGATCAGAGAAGATTATTCTGGGGGAGTGACGTTAAGATGAAACAGTCTGCTTATCTGAATGAGGTAGCCCTTGCGGCATAAAAAATAAAGAATGAAAGACGCGCTTCGCTTGGGACACAGATAAAAGAGCCGGGCGTGGCCGGGCCGTAAAAACAAACAATAAATAAACAAACCATACGTGGTTCGCGGCAATATTAATTTATTTTAATTCATTATAACAACCAAGTACATTTTCTTCCTGGCTCATAAACATGCAGTTTCATACACCGCAGTAGCTTTCTTGAGGGAACCGAGAACAATAACTCTGTGTAGCCGTCGCGATGCCGCGTTGTTATTCACTGCCATCGCTGACCAGTGACATGCCCCATCTCGTCTCCAATAATGCGTCGTTGGGCGGCCGCTTTGGTGTGCAGGCAACTTTTCTGGACAGAACAGAGTCTGCAATCTCAGAGTCTGCAATCTATTTTGATGCAATCAAATGTCGCCACACACACGCGCAAACACACACGCACGCAGAACCACACATGCACAGGCACATGCGCACACACCCGCACACGCACAGACACATACAAACATGCACACAGACACACAGGCACACACACACGCACGCACGCAGATCAGCATTGCGGAATGGTCAGCCCAATTCTATTCCAATTCCATCCCCAGGAATTAGAACTTCCCGAAATTGCATTCCTTTCAATTCCGCGGATGGCCAAAAATGTTCACCTTCCACTCCTGGAATGGTCCAGAGGTCCAATTCCATCACTGTAATTACTCAGCGTAAATATAGCTTCTTCGTCACGGTATCGGGTTACGAAAGCAAAATAATTCTGACGTTATCAGTCACGTTGAGAACTGCAAAAATGTGTGCGTACGTACGTCGCCAAAGTCGAGGGATGGCCGCAGCTTGCCGACATCTCGTGCAGAGAAAGATATATAAAATAGTTGTTATGCCCTCGAACTATGTCGATAAATTTAGTTCCGCTAAGTTGTGTGCGCCGTGAGTTTATCGTCGCTAAGTGTATGATGTCGTGAAGCATGCGATACTACTAACAGGCAATATTATGAATTTTTCATCCTTACCATTTATTCTCTTGCGTTTTTTATTCTTCTGTCCCTTGTAATGGCCAATAGCCTTCGCCAATCGTCTTGTTAGACTTATGTTTTGGCTTAACGACCGGCAACCTTACCGTTCAGCTTTACGACGTACCAAGCCACGCTAAACTGATTGTATGTCAAGCTTCGGGTACTGGTCGAAGACGTTAGACCTGAAATCGTGCACATTATACGATTACCGTCGGGCCATGGCATACCCACGTCCACCCCTTCTTCGCGACCGTTCGCCTGTTTGCATTTTGACATTTTCACATCTTTTGTTAGGCCACCGGCAAACCCTTCCCAAAAAATATTTGTAATACATCACCATGTTCAGTCACATATGACGTTCCAGCCAGTGGGGACGTCAGCCCGGCGCATACTCGCATTCGCAGCCAATAGAGACGTCAGTCCAACTCATACCCGCAGGTCAACACATACCCGCTTTCGGAGCCCATGTATGCCCACGTTCGCAGCTAACTGAAATTTTGCGCCCAAGTTTGTGGCGTCACCCATATACGGAAGCGGCGAGTTTTGCGCCACCTGAGCCATGTATTGCTTGAGCGAAGCTTACCCCTGAAAAAGTTCCCATGCGTGCCACCCTTCTCGCTGCACCGTACGGCAGCCGTCCGCGTCACACCCCTGATAGCGCACGTTCTGTGCGCGAAGTAAAACTTGTAGGGGTTAAATTAAAAGCGAACTCCTGGACTGCAGTTTTGGGGCGTGAACGGGTGACAAATGTCACCACGGCACAGTTGCGTCAACGTTTTAAAATTATATGGCCGCACAGGTATTCGACAGTGTGACCGTGTGATAATCGCTCCCAGTTTGTTGAAATGTCGTATTTGATTTCGGCACATTACGTTCTGTTTTATGTGAGGCTGACAACTGGAATTAAAAAAAAAATGTTCATTTATGCTACCCAGTAAGATGAGATCCAGGACAGCAGAGGTTGGAATATGAATGTTTATTTAAGCTACCCAGCAAGATGAGATCCACGGCAGCAGAGGATGGAATATGCATGTCCATTTATGCTACCCAATAAGATGAAATCCATGGCAGCAGAGGTTGGAATATCCATGGAAGGGAAAGGGTGGCCGCGCTTGCTACTCTGCGTTTTGACCATTACGAGGCTGCGGAACCCGACGGTGGTCGCGCAGAGCAGTCGTTTCGAGGCACCTTGGGTGACAGAAACATTTTACCTGTCCCGCGCTTCTCTTTTGGCGGATTCACTGGGCGTCCCGAATGGCCGCTTGGGCTGCAGTTGTGCTGGATACATAGCCAGCTTGCCTGTAGGTCGCAGCCTACGGTCTACACAGCTAGTTTAAAAACAGATGATTTTCTTGCCATTACATTCTGGGTAAAAAGCCTAATTGAATTCCCATTTCATTGCTCGGAGCCTTGTCGGCATTCTTTTTTTATTCCATTCCGATATCGCGAAAAAGTGTAATGATTCCGGAGTCCTTCCGATTAAAGAGTGTAGCTCCGCAACACTGACACACACACACACACGCACACGCACACATACGTACGCACACACGCACGTATTTTCGTTCAATAAAGCAAGTAATGCTGTGGAAAAGAAAAGAAAATTGGTTGGTCTAGTACGCTGTTCATGTACCTGTAATTTCAAAGGCGCTGTATCTTCAACGCGGAGCATTAGTAGCGCTAGATGCCGGAAACTTACAATTATGGCGTTTAACGTGCGGATTTGATTTGATTGTAGGGTTTAACGCGCCGACGCAGCGCAGGCGATGAGGGGCGCCGGAGCGGAAGGCTCCGTATTAACTTTGCGCACCTTGGGATCTCTTTAACGTGCGCCGAAATCGAACTTACGGGCGTTCTTGCTTTTCGCAAGTCGAAGTCGGAAATTGAAATTGTCCGGCGTCGGAATCAACCTCCACCTGTCAAGCGTGGCAGTTGGCGTTTAGAGGGATTTCAGTCTTCCCAACTTCCACCGGCTAGCAGGCGGGCTGGAAGAAAGGAACGGCTACAATGAACTCTGACTATTCGCCTGGAGATCAGCCTATAGGTGTCGACAGCGTAGCGCAGCTATATGTGGATTCTCTGCTAGGCGGTAGCGGGCGAATGCACACTGTGGGTGCGCTTCGTGCCTTTTTCGCACCGTATTTGCACATGAAATGCGCAGGAAAGACTGGTATGCTGTACTTATGTTCCTCAATGTTCAATGCATTACATGGAAGCGGCAGTAGGCTTTCATTACTATGGCGAAAACGCGGCGAGCGATCGGGAATCACTTAACGGCCGAAACTGAACGGCCGTGCGCGGTGGTTCGGATCTTTCCCGATTGACTTGCAACATTGAATAAAAAGAGATATATGGACAAATCAGCAAGCCCCGATCTCGGGAATTCAGTTGGCGAAACCAGTTTCAATCGCTTTCAACGGTAACATGACGCTTAACTGCCTTTGTGGGATGCCCTGAAACGGTAACCGTACTGCACTGCTTCCACATTTTTTATAAGAGCTAGCGATTTTTTTTTTTTTTGCATTCGGAAGGCAACATAAAAGTTCTGAACTGTGACCAGCGAGAATATATAAATGCGAACGTTCAAACGGGTCCTTTACGTGCAGCTTTAGTTAAGTCAAACGTTAGCGAATTTGAAGGCGTGTTTGATGAATGACGGTGTCTGGCGAGTCATTTAAGGCTTTTATCGCGAGTAAAATTAGGAATTACATTACAAAAGCGCGCGGTAAAATCAACATCTTATGTTTAGCTAGGTTTTTGCAAAGTGACTAGCAGGGTTACAGTGTCTCAACTAAGCTTCTTAGACCTTACAGTGAGCACAAAAACGTTTTGTCTTAAGGCTGTGGTGTCGACCATTTGCGTTAATTTTAAAATCGAATAGAACAGATGCCTTGAAAGGCGAGTTGTGTTTGCAGCCTTTCGCAATGTCGCTACGAGGACACTTAAAGGAGCCATGAAGACAGAACACAAGTTGGGTTCATTCGAAAGATTGCCTCGTTAGAATCATACTGACACCACTTTTAACGTACTCTTCGCACAAATAAGCTATATAATTAGGGAAAAAAGGAATGCCAATGCGACCCACTAGCTCATTTCCCGCAACAGAACCTATGATGTCATATAAGCCCAGCTGTGCGATTGGCTAAAGTCGGCAAAAGCATACGCAATTTAGGCAGAGGTTATAAGCTTGCCTAACGAGCTATTTGCTCCTAAATGAAATACATATCCATTATACAGCAGTAATAATGGTGCAGTAAACAACAAAAGTTACGAAAAAAGACGTAAGCATAGAAGTGCCGATGCGTACTTCTGTTGGTACTTGATGCACTATGCTTGTTTTAGCTGCACAGCAGTCGGACGCTATGCAGTTGTCTTATACGACGCTGGCCGATTGGCGTAAGCGAGGTTGCCTTACGCGGGCCTGTTTGTCAAGTATACCCCATGTTTCAGGAAGCGATTACTTTCCACAGTAACAATAACAAGCCAGGTGTAAATACGGTCAAAAACAAAGCAACGTCGGAGTGCTGAGTATACTAGCGCCATCTGGGAGGTTTGACGGCAAGCAAGGCTGCAGAGCCGAATGGCGCACTGGAAGGTAGTTTGTATACGCGCCGTTGTGACTTCGTTGTAGACGTCACCAAAACACAAGATTTGGCTCGAGAATGGAAATTTTAACCTAAATTGATTAATTTCTCAGTGAATTCGGCATCATTTGCTGCCGCGCAAGCGCTGGGGACGCCATAAAACACGAAACCTTTCGAATAAAACAAATTTGTATTTTGTCTTCATGGCTCGTCTAAACAACAGTTAATCACAAAACCATAAAGACTGCCAGTGAAGTTGCCCTGTTATAGGTGTGATAAAACGTTCCTCTTCATTTTCCTGTGGCAAAATAACGCAACGGTTTCCTGGTAGTTGCGCTGTGTTGTCCACTCAAACTCGCTATTGTATTGACATTCAACTCTCGAGGTTGGTTACAACAGGCACGGGAAAAAGTTCTGTTTGCTTTTCTTTTCTTGATGTTTCTGCCAACGTGTCAAACGCAACGCGTTAGAACTCATGTAACGCGGGAAGCCAAACATTGGCGATCAGCATTACTTGCAAATAAAAGTACCCTATAGCGTCCTCTTCCGTAATGTTGGGAAGAGCAGTACAAGCAAAAATCAGTATTTTTTGCTTGTACTGTACCCTCGCATCAAACCAGTTGATCGCTTTTTTTTCTTCTTTGGAAAACTCTTGGATGAATACAAAAGATGCATTACTCAACTACTCACCAATAACAGTGCAAGATGTAAATCTTACGCTAGAAACAACATAACAGGGCAGTAGGTGCGTAAAGAGGGGCATTTTATACCATTTAAGGTATCCCCCGAAACTTTCTCGTTCTTTTGGTGCAATTAAATTTTCTGATTGGTTGAGAGGGAGAGCGCTGCAAAATTTGCAGCAAATACCAAAAACCCCAAAAATATCGAGGTTGCTTCGACCGACTCGACATTTTTCCGTTCACTCTAACCGTTCCCGGAACCGGTTCGAAACAGTTCCTTCGATTCGCTCCGGTTCCGTTTCAGTTCCAAAATAGCAGAAAAAATACGGGTTCGGTTCGGTTCCGGTTTCTGGCAAAAATTCGGGTTCCATTGCGGTTTTTCGTTCGGTTTCGGTTCCGGTTCGACACCCTGCTCCTAACAATAACAAACGTGCAGTAAATGGTTAGTCATCGCATTGCAGGTAGTCAACTGAAACAGCTACGGAACACCAAAACCCATGGCTGAAGCGAAGAATATAGCCAACTCCTTGCAGAAAACAAACGCGTAGTGCACGGTTAGTCACGCCATCGTTGCAACTAAACTGCAATACTCATGAAACACCGAAACTCAACATGAAGCGAAGAACATAGCGAATGCTTTAATTAACGAACATGGAGCACAGAAGTAGTCATCCCATGGAGCGAACTGAAATTGAACACGCATAGAACACCAATGCCCATACCCGAAGCGAAGAAATAGTCAACCCTTTAGAATCCCCTAAATAGAAGCAAACTGGAACATTCATTCAAACCTAAACGTATGACTGTAGCTAACATTCCGGCACCGCACGACCGTCATGGCGTCAGGTTTGGTCACGATGAACACGCGCTCCTGACATGCCGTGATAGGGAAGCAGAAGGAGGAGCGCACTTGTTGAGCCCAAAAGGGAATAACAAAGGAGAGGGGTGTGAGCTTACTGCCAGTCCTTCTTGCTCACATTGCGGTCAGGCGCCCTCGTGCCCGGGCGGCGTCTGCGGCCATTTGGGTGGCGTTTAGTCGAGTCCGCGGGGCGCAGTTGATCAACAAGGTCTCCCATATTACTCTGAAGTGCGAATATCCGTTACTTGGGAAATATGGCTGTTCTGAACAGGGATGACCACTAAATATTTCGGTTTACTCAGCACAGGTGGCACACCACTAGGAAACAGGGGCTACAGACCTAACTGGGCATATTCTTGGTACCACGGAGACGTCACGTTTAGAGCTTTTATGAAACGCATTGTGCTTTCGTGCCAGCTCATTTTTTTTTTCACGGGAACTTTGCTCAGATATGCTTGAACAATAGTGCATATATATAACATAACTGCGCTCATCCTTGTTCTCGGCATCAGGTGTCGTCGCCTTCCGCAAAAAACTGGAACGACATGGAATGTGATGTGACCACCGGCGCCGACGAAGCTTCGTCCCACAAGTGAACGAAAACAAACAAACAAAAAAACAACCCGGTTGGGGTTTACCTACCGAAGGTTACTTGGATAAGCGTGAAGTCTGTGAAGGGCTACCACAAGAAGACCTTTAATGTGTACCGAAACCTCTGAACGGGATAGTTTTTCGCCCTAGCAAAAAGAAAGGGGGGGGGGGGAGAGAATGCAGCCGTGGCTCCGCGCTCAGCTACACCGCCTCACCACGGAACTGCCACCGCGGTGCGCACGCGGGAAGCGTAAAATGCGGGACATCCATCCCGCGCCAGCTCCGCTCTCTTATCAAAATCATGCCGATTCACGCCACTCGTGAGTCCCAGCCACATAGCAGCACGTGTTCATTGTATGGTCGGAGGGCTTGAAAGGAGGGACTCACGCTGTTCCAGCAATATCACTTCTCTCTTGAAATCTGGTGGTCGTTGCCCGCGTTCGCTTTTATGTTATCACGTTATCGTTTCGGTTTGCGCATATGTGAGCATGTTTACGAGTGACTGTTGATGGGGAGCCCTGCATTCCTGGGGCGCAATTCCAAGTTTGACCTTTTCACGTCCCTTTCAATGTGTCCACTTCGGGTGAGCCCTGATTGGCTGAAAGCAGACGACCGGATGGGACTTAGCATAAGCGAGTGCAATTACCTTATGATGGAAAGGGACTCAAAATTGACATTTTAGAAACCGACATAACTCAGAATTGTGCCCTTGATGTTGCTCATCATTAAAGCGGCCCTTTCCAAATAAATTCCAACCGCAGGTGTCCCCCGTTGATGGCATTTCTGTGCGTTCGTCTTTGTGTTCGTTGTGCCCTATGTATCCGTTATTTTGCCAAGGCTCACTCGACGATAATGCATTGCGCCTCCAATATGAACACGGTTTCAAGTACAGCGCCCTTACTCGAAAGACATTTTCATAAAAATATTTTCTTATACAACCCGCTACCTACTGCTTACAGAAAATGTTATTTTGTCTAATTACAGTATTAACGTATTAAGCACCTGTTCGATTTCTTCTAATATCAGGTGGTCGTACATAGGGTTCCCAAATATAGCACAGTCACGTTGTATTCTTTTAGGGAATACAATTGGGCAATTGTGCATCGGGAGCTCCTTGATGCACAAACTGTCTCTTTTGCACATCTTGGAGGATATTGCAACTATACGAAATGTCTTAAGTAGCTGAAACAGGAAACGAAACGCGTTTAGTTTATGGTTGCTCACCTCCCCGTGACCGCAGTCTTGGTAGGTGAGTAATTAGCAAGTTCTTGCTGTTAGGCATTTTGTTAGGCATAGCTACACATTTTGTTACTCATATTGTTACGCATTTTGTGGCTGATGCTGCAGACTTGTACATGAACCTCTGAAATAGCCTTTAGAGTTGTTCAGCGTGCTACCCATTTTGTGTGAGTTTTTATTTTTGTCGGAAGGGAATCTGCAAAATATAAAAAAATGATCAGCCGCAATGCACGATATCCTACTGAGAATTTCAATGCGTTAAAGCGTTGCAGAATTCTTGTAATACGTTTTCGAGTCTCCGATCCGATCATTTGCGACTAAGGGGTACGTACCACGTATGTGCTCCGAGCTCAGCAGGAAGCGCCGGGAGCGCGGCTGCCCCTCGAAGCGCGCAAGCCGAGGAGGAAAGCGAGACGCCTTTAGAAAGCAAGCTGGCTGCTTAATTAACGTACCCAGCACGTTTCGCTGCCCTCTGCGATATCGAGTGTGGCGAGGCCGCTTCGCTGGCTCCTAATTGTATAGATCGCATTCACGTGAAAGCTTAGCGGGCGATTGCTTCTCTTGGCAACAATGAAAACCGCCATGTTAACGACCGCCGTGTTAGCGCATCTGTCCGGATCTCGCAAAGCAAAACTGAGCTTTTCCTGTGTCCATGGTCTGTGCCATAATTACCCGATTCTTAGCTGTGGCTTCAACAGGTATGAATAACGGCAACGACATTGTCATTTGATACTCTACTTACCCAGGAGACCTCCACCCGCCTCGGTGGCTCAGTGGCTAAGGCGTTGCGCTGCTGACCACGAGGTCGCGGGTTCGGTTCCCGGCCGCGGCGGCTGCTTTTCCGATGGAGGCGAAAATCAAAAACGCCCGGCTGTACGAGATTTCGGCGCCCGTTTAAGATTCCCAGGTGGTCAAAATTAATCCGGAGCCTTTTCCACTACGGCACGCCTCATCGCCTGCTTGCTTGGGCGCGTTAAAACCTACAGTCAATCAACCCATGAGAACTCCGCTTCAGCACCGGAGAATGGAGCCGCGGTGCACGGATTCCGAAAGCGGCACCGCGGCACAACACACGAAAGCGGCCCGCCGCATGAAATGCCTACGATGCAGCGCAGTTGCCTGCGAACACGGATGTGGTCGTTCAGTACAAACGCGAAATAATGCTTCCGAAGAAATTATGAGCGTTCACACGCGCCGATTAAGATACAACGGTAGCGTAGCAGTAAGTGCATTGTCAGCTGGGAGTCAAACGACATCTATCGACAAGTGGCCGTGCATACTAGCTGGGCCGAAGTGGCGGAAGTGGGAGATCTAGCTGGGATACTAGCGACATCTATCGGTAAATGACCAAACATACGTCGTCGCCTTAACAACGAGGACGCGCAGTAACGGGCATTGCGGAGCACGCATATGGTTACCGGCATGGGCACTATGCCAGTGAATACAACCTATAAGCGAGTGGTACTCGCCTGAACCGACTAAATTGCACAAGTTGGATTGATTCTATTGGATTGATTGTAAAAGATAGCTGGTGAGAGCCCCAGATCATTGAAGAATACTCAAGCTTACTTCTAACAAGCCTTTTATGGAAGAATTTTTATGGAAACTGGAGCTAGCGAAAAATCTCGACGCATGAAGCCAAGCATGCGGTTAGCGTTGTTAGTGATGCAGTCATGATGCTTATGCCACGGTAGATTGCTACTAATCTGAACACCGAAGAAAGAACAGAGCTAATGCAGTTGAATTAAGAAAGTATTACTGCAAGATACGGCGATTGTAAGTGTTAGAAATCATCATATATGTTCACTTATTTTGGTTAAGGTTCATGAGCAAGTTGTCACACCAGGATGATACTTTTATTAAGGTCAGACTGTAGCAAAAGGAGTTATCAAAATTGGTTATTTTGCTATGCACAGTCATCTGCGAAAATCCGAATTGCATCTTCCAAAAGCCGAATTGAAGAAGTAGCGTGGTCAGCAAGGTGAGTAATGTAAATAAGGAAAAGCAAGGGACCAAGGGCAGAGCCTTGGGGAACTCGAGATGGTACATGACGCGTACGAGAATTGTAGTTATTGGCAAATACATACTGCGTTCGGTCTGTTAAAAAAGCTTTTATCCATTTTAGTAGGCTGGGGTCTAAGTTAAGCTCGGTCAGTTTTTGAAGAAGGTGGTGTGACACGGAATCACATGCTTTTCTTAGGTCGACAAAGATACAGTGAGTTACTGAGGCCTTATCAAAGGTACAGTAAAGATCGTTAGTAAAAAGCAGTAGCTGTGTTTCGAAAAAATAGTGCTTCAGGAAACGATGTTGCTGTTTTTAGTAAAAAAAAGTTGTTTGATTCAAGCAACGTGCTGATATGAGAGTAAATGTGTTCAAGAATTTTGCAGGAGGTACTAATTAATGAAATCAGTCTATATTTTATGCGTTCGCAACTGTTACCTTGCTTGGTCACTGGGACCAACTTTCCCCCCTTCGCATCACTGAGGAGGGGCGAGCATTTCGAAGACTGTGTGAAAGTGTAAGACAAGATTACAGGTGAATACGTTCCAGGGGAGGACTGAAATTTTCATGTCGTTATTCAGTGATTCAATTGCTACCCAATCGACAACAATAAAATACATTGGCGGCAAACACACATTCTATCTACTACGCAAGACGGTACATGGGTTTTAACCGAACGCAACAGTAAATGCATCATGTAACACTTCGCAACACTGGCTGGAAGGAATAGCACTGCATTCTTCATCACAAAGGCTAAGAGTTTATCTTGGGGCCATTAATTAAATTCCAGAATTTACGCGGGTTTGTTTGCAGCAAAGAAGGCAAAATGCTATTAAAAAAGTTCGATTTGCTATCTTTAAGTGCACGTTTGTACCCGAAAACAGGGATGTTGTAAGCAGACCACTTGATTTGATTGATTGTAGGGTTTAATGCGCCGTCGCAACGCAGGCGAGGAGGCGCGCCGTAGTGGAAAGGGCTCCGGATTAATTTTGACTGCCTGGGGATCTTTAACATGCGCTGATATCTCAAACACATGGGCGTTTTTGGTTTTCGCCTCCACCGTAAAAGCGGCCGCCGCGACTAGGAATCGAACCCGCCACCTCATGCTCAGCAGCACAACGTCTTAGCCACTGAGCCACAGCGGTAGGTAGACAATTTGTCAGCTTTATCTGTCAAAGCGCGCCGGTACAATCGGTGTTTGTTGTTGCGGAGCCGGTTTATGTTTGACGTAAACCACGGAGACCTGAAATTACAGCGTATGGTACGGGTGGGTATGAATTGGTCGATCAGTAATAATGCTTTACATTTGAATGCCTCCCAGTTTTTCTCGACTGTGCGATTATTTAAACTTCGGACGAAGGAATCTGTAAAAAACCTCAAGTTCAACATTGACGGCAGCAAGCTCACCCATTGCATAATCTCTTATTATCTTTGCCGAATGCTCTTTCCGTGGAAATTGAATACTACATGTAAAATGTAGGATACAATGACCGCTTAAACATTTTACAATAATCACAGGTGAAATGGTATCAGGAGTAGTGGTGAGGATTAGGTGGAGCATGTTGGAAGATGTAGATGTAAGAGTGTAGGTTTTGATACCAGCTGGGTTAGCTTGAGTTCATCGCAACAGGTAAGAAATCTGATGCCTTCGGACGAACGGGAGACAGGTGGTCTACTAGTGCCACACCAAGAAATATCTGCAAAATTAAAATCACCCAGGACGAAGATTGGCCAGGAGCAATATCCAACGATTAAACTGTGTAAAGCGTCATGCAGTAAGTACGCCGCAAAACATTGATCCACTTAAATAAAGCCACTTCTCTATGCCCCAAACGAACGCATGCAGAGACAAGCTCGAGACGGCATCTTATGGGTATGACATGAGAATGCAATTGTGTTGATACAGCAATTAAGATGCCGCCGCCGACACTTGTCTCGCGGTCGGATCTACAAAATCTACATTCTTGTGCGGTTTCGGAAATTTCACTATATTTTATTTTATTTGAGAGCCATGTCTCCGTCAGAGTCACAATATGTGCTGTGTAATCATAGAATAGGAAACATCGTCACGCTTTTCCGAAATGCTACGGATGTATGTAAATAAAAACGACAGTATGTTTGCATTACTAGCAGCATTATTACGATCTGATTGTCAGACAGTCCAATGGCTAATAGACGTCCGCAGGGCACTTGACCCGGGAAACAGGAGGTTCAATGTGCTGGCTAATGTCATGTAGTTTATCAGTTTTTGACCAGTAGACCTAGTATTTTGTTAATATAGAGCTCGTTATACTGGAGCGTGTATTTCTGACCACTCGCTTCACCGCAATCTAGAAGCTTATTCCGTGAATTGCGCGAAGATTGGCAAAAATCCTCCCCAACCGACATACCCGTACCTTTAAGTTTGCTTTTGCTAAAAAAAATTGGTTTCTAACATTTGAAGAAAAAAATCCGACAGTTATGGGGCAGCATTTTGTTGCAATGTAATTGCCGTTGCGAACCGTGGTAGCGTGGTCGAAGTGCACGGTGGTTGGTGTCGTGCCGGGGCAGTCATGAGGACGAAGTTGAAGGGGAAGACAACTTCATGTACAAGTATTTACATCTCCATCTCAGTCAACAGGCAGTGCGCCTCTGCGCGCGCGAGATTAAATGAACGGGTGGGCTCCCTGCCATTTTTTCTCATTCTCACTGATATTGTCAGGAACGCACCAATCCCAGAATCCTTGGCGCTCAGAGTGACGCCCATACACACATACCTAGTAGAAACACGTTTTCCTCTTGCACAGGTGAGCGTGATCAGGTTGACTCCGCTGAGGCAATCTGCCTAGGGTCGGAGCCGTTTGGACCACCGAAGTTTAACCACTGGAAGGACATCTTGGACCCCGGCGGCTTGTTGAACAACGGCGTCCACAGCGTCACCAGACGCGCCGCATTGAGCAGGACAACCGTGCGCGGCACGCTGCAGAAGATCATAAGAACACTCAGCCTGCCCTTGAAAGGGAGCTGGCGCGTGCTGCTTTTGTCAGCACCTCCGCTGATCGTTTCCAGTAGTTAACGCGGCCTTCCGGGTGGGCGCTTGGGTGGCGGCGAAGTCACCTAGAGAGCTTATGTATAGCGGCAGCGTATGTCGCCGCCGCGTCATTGTCGTTTCCCGTCGATGAGGGAGGGGGGGGGGGTGCACCCGTCCAGATGGACGCTTGGTTGCCGATCTGAAAATATCGAAGGCGGGTTTCGCAACATTGCCCAGCCTATGCGCCCTTGCAATGCTGTCCGAAAGCATTTCAACCTGAAGTGTAGAGGACACGAAATTTCTTATTGGTTCTTCAGGTTCTGCTCTTCACTACGTGGAAGTGTCAGCCACGCCAAAAAATAGATTTTCATGCGAGAGCGATTCGTTAGGTCGTCTAATTGGGAATGCACCTCTAGGCTCTGGCTCTGCCCCGCTTGTTGAAGCTCATTACTGTTTTACTCTTCAAGTAAGTTAGCGCGGGATTCTACGTCGACTTGTCTCGTGGTGATGTCTTGAACACTTTTTCTAAGTTCACTTGGCTCGACTTACAATTGTCCAGCATGCGTTTGAGCTCGCCATGACGCGAGTCGGCATGCTCATTGATGGCCTTAACTACCGTTGTCAACTGTCTGACAATAAATTGCAGCTGATTTGTTTGTTAGCACCAGGGTTGAGCTCGATATCACCACATAAGACTAAGAGCTTCTAGTAATAACACAATCCCAAATCATCTATAAACCTGGTGGGCATGGGAAGAGAATTGATTGATTGATTGATTGATTGATTGATTGATTGATTGATTGATTGATTGATTGATTGATTGAATGAATGAATGAATGAATGAATGAATGAATGAATGAATGAATGAATGAATGAATGTGGGATTTAACGCGCCGACGCTACGGAGGCGATGAGGCGCACCGTAGTGGAGGGCTGCGGATTAATTTTGGCCACGTGGGCATCTCGAAATCTCGAACACACGGGTGTTTCCCTGTTCGCCACCATCAGACAAGCGACCGCCGTAGCCCATGGGAAGAGAAGCACGGACACAGATTGTGCCACCGTTTACAATGATAGTACGGATAGCACGACCTGTATAATTTGATCCGCACCCTTTATAATAGATTTGTCTGCAGATCCGCACCCTTTGATCCGCACCCTTAATAATAGATTTCTCTAGTTCGATAAATACAGATTAACAATGCGCGACGCTTATTGCTATATCAAGACTGCGTGAATACGAGATTAGCTGTGAGATGAAGACAGCAGCACCCCCATGGCTGCTAGTTTGACGATGGCAAAACTCGGACTGATATAGTGGAAAGCCGTATAAGAAACCATCGTCATTGCAAAGCCAAGTTTCCGACAGAAGAATCAATAACAAATGATTGAGCAACAGTTGCGGCAGGAAAGGGCCAGAAGGATCGCGAACGACACCAGACTAACCTGCGTGAATTGGTACTTTCTTTACTAGTCGAGCTTTCCACCGCAAACGCTACTCCAAAGTGCCTTCATGGCGCTCGTGTTCGTGGTGCACTGGTACGCTCATGTTAGAACCAGCCAAACGAGCCGGTAGCTGTGGCGCTGAAGTGCATGTGTGTATGTGTCTGTGTGCGCGCGTTCAGTCATCGTCAAAGCAAGGCCGGTCGTTCCAAAGCGTCCGCAGTCGAGCGCACGTGTGAGAACAGGCAGACGGCGGCCAGAACTTATCGGCGTTGTAGTGTGCCGCCGCGCACGTGGGCTATGATTGTGCTGTTTCCCACTCTCCATCGCGACGGCGGGGCTTGAAAAGCAAATCCCAGCTCCTCCGTTGGGTAATTTTCTCTCTTCTGTCGGCAAGTGAGCCCCAATAAACGGGGCTCCTGCAGCGTCCGGCGTCGACTTTCTTTGTCGGCCTGGAGCCCAGCTCGGCAAAACGTAGCAGCGTCGATAGGTGCCTCGATGCTTTGCGCATGGAAGACTCCGGCAGGCTCTGTTGTTGAGGCATCAGCGCATGCGGGCAAATCGAGTGCAGCAGAACTCGTGTTTTCATAGACAGGCCATCCTCCGGGAACGGTGATCGCGCATAATACAAGCGCCAGAAAAAAAAAAAAAAAGAAGAAGAAGGAAACAAAGCGAATTTTGGAGAGGCTGCATCCCTGCGTCTCTCCCATGCCCATTACTTTAAATTTTTTTCATATTCATCTTCAAGCATACGACGAAAATTTGTAATTCCCTGAAATAGCGGTGTTCTCCAGACCCGCTGAACAGAAAAATGCCACCCTTAAGTCGTAAGTGCACCGCCTATTTCCCATTTCGTTGTATTCCTGACGTCCTCCTATTAAGCATCCTACAGACAGGCAGTAAACAATTGTGGAGAGACAGCGTCTCCGTCCCTAACGCCCTTACTCGAGGGGACGCTTTGACTTTTATCGATATTTGGCGTCGGGTGCGATAGCGCACCCGACGGCAGATGAAGGGAGCGTGCCGTTTGGGCTTGTAAATACCACTTTCGAAAATGATAAGTTCTGGTGCAGCTCTTGGAAAGATAAATAAAGGTCAACCGGGGGAAATAAGAGGACCTCTCGTGCTTAAATCCGAAACAGTTTATACTATTTATTTACTGGAATTTAGCAACTTGGAATTACAGCACGTGAATGTAGTCTAGCTGCTGTAGAATGTATTAAACTGATTTTCTGTAACAATCAGATGGCCTGAATGATGTTGGTCCTGAGAACAGCGCCGGGCGAGAAAGTGAAATGCCGGAGATTGAATGGTTGGAATCTTGGCAGGCGTGCACGTTTGCTATATCAGCATTGGCAACTAACCGTACTACGTGAGAGATGGTGCTTCCCAAGAAAAAAAAGAAAAGGACACCGGTGTTTCATGGAGCAGTGCGGACGAAAGTTCTTGACCGGCTTTATAGTGACTCGCGCGCCATTGTTTGTAGCATCGCTGGAGAAACTGGAGCCGCGAGGTTTTCCACGTGAAGTGTGGAGGATATTTCCCGCCTTTTTGTGTCTGAAGCGGCGCTCGGATTTCTTACTGCCCGCGCGGAAACTCTTAACGAATGGCGTGAAATATCATTGCGACGAAAAACCAGCATGAAAGTACTAAATGTAAGGCGCCAATAATTCCAAGCGAAAGTTATTTTTCGAGGCAAGCTTGCAAAGTGTGATGTGGTATGCCTTGTCTCACACTCATTTATTCTAAAGTGGAGTATTAAATTAAATTCGAAAGCGCTAAGACGTTACGCATCTCTTCAATTAACTCGAAAACCAAACGGGCCACATGGGCTTTGTACTCGCCTAACGAGATTTTTACACGGACGCCCCGAAGACTCAGTGCTGTGTCATGCGCTGAACATTTGCCTTACTTAACCACCACAAGGATACTAAGCAGAAATACCAGTGTCTACAACTGAGGCAGAGGGAATTTTCATTGCAGAAAACACGTAGTAGAAGCAAAAATAACTCATTATCTTTACTGACTTTCTGAACGTCGTTATGGCAGCGCACTGAGGTCAACCATGTAGAAATTTTGTTCTCGACCAGCTCATAAAGGCCGTCGCGCCTGGGGACGTTCGAAAACGGAAAATTATTGTGTTTGGGTGCCTGGCCACTGCGGCTTTATCGTGATTGAAGGCACTGACCAGACTGCTGTGGTTTCCGCCTTGTCCTGTGGCGAGATGCCTGGCATGTCCCATAAGAAGACTACAATCTATTACGAACGGAAATGACAACGCTCACAAAGATGTGGGACTCACAAACAGACAACAAACTGCACACTATAAAACCACAGTTTGGTGTATACACATAACAGACATAGAAAACACATTTATCGAAGTTGGCTTAGCTGGGTAAGGGAAAGTAACGCACGTTCAACCCAGTCGTCCCTGCTCACTAGATCTTAAATTTAAGACCAGTTGTGTAGCAGGAGTAAAGAACATCTTCCTCTAATGCACATCCTAATTCAACGTAAGGCACTCAACACAACAGGACGCAAACACTTACTTATCAGAACTCTACAGACAGCAGATTCTACTCCACCCATGGTTGTTTTTATCCGACAATGCCATGATTGCTTTTCGGCGCGATTTTAGGTTTTTTAGGGAACTGAGATTATTGCGCCTCATTTTATTTCACACATATTCACAACCTGGCCCTGTACACCAGCCATCTTACCGAAAGGTACGCGCACGTTTTGTTGTCTTTCCGGTTTTATATACATTGGGGTTGACTAGCACCGCCGCCCAGAGGACCCTGACAAAACCAGACACGCGTGACGTTTTCACGACTGGCCCACTAATCGGCGGAAAGTTGACGCGCGCGATGTACGTGCCACCACGGGAAACCGGAAAGATATAAAACTTGGGGCGCAAGAGTTTCGAACGACGATAGAGGGCGGTGCGAGCGCAAAGAAGGCAGAAGCCCGTCCCGCAGCGGCGAATTTTTGAGGAACCTTTCGAGTAAAGCAAGTACGGGCCCAAGTAAACGCAAGCTAGGATGCAAACGAACAAACAAACACACACGCAAGAACGCCTCACGATATGGAACCCGTCGCACGTCAGACCAAGTAAGCACTCATACAAATAAAGAAACGCACTCACGAATTCCTCGCACTTCAAAGACACACGGAGCGTCGGGAGTTTTTTTTTAACAGCTGAACTGTTTTACAAGCCTTAAGTTCGTTGTTGCAGGAAAAAATACCAAGAAAATGCGGAGCGCTCCTGAGCGCGTGCCTCGCGGCGGCCGCCGAGCGTTTCCAGCACGTCCAGTGGCTTACCAAAAAAAAAAGAACACCAACACTGCCGTCAAGCGGTATACCGCGCATGTAATGCTTGGTATGAGGAAAACGACGGTATCGATGCATATGACGATGACTACTACCACCACAGTTCAAAGCATCGACGGAAGATATAAATAAACATTTTAAAGCTTGTACAAATGCGTGGTAGTATGTCCTTCAGTGCTCACGTATAAATAAATCCCAGCTGCAGCTTCGATGCCGTTCAAGCCTTGCGCAACTTGGTGCAAGCTTGGCCAGTTCAGCTGGTGCAAGTCTACAATGCTGAGGATTACTTTGCATCCACCACTCACCGCGAAGATGACGACCACCTCTTGGTTGCATATGACGACTATTACTAGCGCCTCAACTATACAAATAAACAGTGATGCTGAAACTTATTTATTGAAACTTAATTGAAAGGGCAATGCTCACATACAGCAGCTTCGCCATTGACGTAATCCGCGTGAGTGCGAGCTTCCCTGAATTTCTTTCACCCGAAAAATTCACACGATTCTCGCCGTAAATAGATTCGCAGTAAGACGCTTTTTTTTGCGGGTGAAGGTTGTAAGTGCAATTAGTTGTGCTTACACCATCAAAAACACCCGGATGAAGTGAAACATACTCGCGAACATTACACTCGCCCCAAATCCTACGCATGCATCCAGAATACAAGGGGAACATTTGAAGAACATTTGTTTTTATTTTTTCACAAATTTATATATGTGCAAGTGCATTGAGTAGCATCAGGATCCAGAACCCCAAGGCTACTTTTGGATGCATACGAAAAATTTCACTTTTTTTTCATCCAAGTCAAGAACTCTGCGAACAACACAAGGAACATTTCAGGGGGTACAATACGTGTAACAAGAAAAATGTGTTGATACAACAGTAGGAAAATAAAACCCAAGATTTGAACATGAATAAAGGTACAAACACTTAGGAACTATTCAAGGTATCAGGGAAAAATACATTATGTGCTGCAGTGCAAAGTTTCAACTGGGTGAAGTATATGCATCAGACATTATGTACGTTTTTGTTGACTGTTCGTTTTGTGTCATACATTTTATTGTTGGTGGTTGGCTATTCTATATTTTCGTGCCAATGAAAGGAAGGCTTCGACACCAGTATATCTATTACATATTTTCGGTAGGTTCAGGTTATTTTTGTTAGCATGCCTTGTATTTCCACTAGGAAAAATTAAAATAGATGAGTGGTACGTAATGTTAGTACTTATGGCTCTTTGACCTGTATTGCTGTTTTTTTAAATCTCGAGCTTTATTGAAGTACACGATGTTCAGCTCTTTAAAGGTTAGCGAAGATTTTGCAGTTCTCGCTGCTGACGCTAGTATGCCCGCGGCCGTTTTTTGTAAAATATTGATATTGTATTGTATTGGATTGCATTATTTATCATTTCCAACTGTATTAAAACACATTCAAGCTAGTATACGGACAAAAGGCGGCACATAGTCAACAGACTGCAACGGGACCCGTGATTAATTATTGCAAAATAAAGAATACACAAAAAGCAGCAAAACCAAACAAACAGTAAATAAAAACAAGTGACTAAAAGTTATGAACATCCCTTAGGCAGCGCTAAAGTACAATAAGAAAAAGCAACGAAGTCGGTTAAAAAAACTTGAGAGAAAAATACGTGTTGCACATTACTAGCACAATACTAATTGAAACAAGGTAAAGAGGTTAGCAGCAAAAACAATACATAAACTAGACACTTGCACTACACATACAATCTAGCTTAACTCAGGAAACTTAGGCAATGAAATAAACAGTAACATAGCAGTGCACATTATAAAAGCAATACATTCATCGATTCAACAAAAAGGTTTTTGCATGTGTTTGAAGGAAAAGAATAATTATGAATATGTTAGTTCTGCCGAAAGACTATTCCAGAATGAGATAGCTGAAAAAGTGGATATCATTTGACCATAGTTAGTACGGACTATGGGTTATAAGTAATTTCAGTTGGCTGCGAATCTGGGGGAGTTGTTATTTTGTAATAGTCGTCCGTCAATAAAGTGCTACGATAAATTATTAACACGCAGTTGAAACAAAAACGTGGCGATGTTGTAATAGAATAAATTTTTCGCGGATAAGACATTATTCTGTTGAAGCAAAACGCAGGCGCTCGCATGGAGTGAGCTGATAGCAATGATACGAAGAGCCTGATTTTGAATATGTTGTCCCGGTGCTAGATGACAATCATAAGTCTTACCCCATGCAATAACGCTATATATGATATGAATATGAACGAAAGCAAAATAACGAGACAGAAAGGCTTGGCGTGAAAAAAATGGGCGAGATTTTATGAGAGCTCGAATGCCAAAAGCCGTCTTATTTCTAAGGTGATCAATGTGTTAAGGAAATTTCAGATGCGAGTCGACGAACACTCGAAGAAAAAGGTCACTGTCACATGGGGTTATGGTATTCGAACACAGTGAAATGGTTGCAATATATGATACGCGCTACTGGGGTGGTCTAAAAATCATACATTTACTTTTTGATGGATTGACTATTCGGTGGTTGATGAGGCACCATTTAGTTACTTTAGTCAAAACACTATTTAGGTGAGACGTAAGAATGGACAAAGGTTTATCAGCCGAAGATACTGTGATGTCGTCAGCATTTAGAACACGGAGTGAGGCATTAATAGAGTCATCAAAGTCATTAATATAGATAATAAACAGTAAAGGATCTAAAATAGAACCGTGCGGCACACCATGATTAATTATTTTAGTCATAGAATACGCATTATTATCACAAACACTACCCTCCCTGTTTATAAAAAAATTCTTTAGGAAATTTAAAGCTGGTCCGATTAATCCACAGGATTCAAGTTTGTGGAACAGAATATTGGGACTAATAGTATCAAAAGCTTTAGTGAAATCTAAAAGACAGAAGTGCGAGATTAGGGGAACTGCCAGAACGAAAACCAAATTTACAGGGCCTAAGAATGTTGAATTTAGTTAGATAGTTATTTAGTTGATTAGCAAATAACTTTTCGATTACTTTGCTACGAGAAGAAAGGATAGAAATAGGCCTGTAGTTTGATATTAGATGTTTGTCTCCTTTCTTAAAAACAGGAATAATTTTAGCACGTTTTAGAAAGCTTGGGAAAATTCCGAGTGCGAAAATCTTATTAATGATGATGGAGAGAGGAACAGAAACACAATGAGCAACAAGTTTTAGGTGCTATGCATACACATTATGTAAACCAGCTGAAGTACCCTTAAGGGTAAGAAGCGTGGTACGAACTTCATCGGGAGTTACAGGAAAAAGATAGAAATTATCTGATGACCGACACATATTAACATTTGCTACTGATTGGCCTGCTGGAGGAAGATTTGAGAAATAGTCACTGAAAGCATTAGCAATATGATCCGCTTGCTGAAGGGTACGACCGTCATGAGTAATTTTAGAGATAGGGACATTATGTGATGCATTCTTTATTAAGAAAAAAAGTGCCTGCGTTTTTGTAGCCTCCCCTTTCCATAGGGGCGATTTCCCGTGCAAGCCGGGTGATCTTACCAAGCGTTGTAGTCCCACACAAGGGCCGAGCGCCAGGCCGGGGAGTCGCTTGCACCTATTTTACCGGTAGGGGCCCGGCGCCACCCAGGCACACGAATGCACATGGTGCCCTGCACAGCCACGGTGGACGCTCAACTCGCAACCGCCTGTGGCAGGACATGCCGCCAGACTCTTTCACCCCTGGCAATGGCGGAACGCGGCATGATGGCCGGGGGCTCTTCGAGATGGACAAGAATCAGGGGCTCCTCGCAAGGGTAAAGGCGGCTTTCCAGGCGTGGATTCCCCTTTCAAGGGTCCGCACTCGACCAGGGATGCCTGTACCCATTAAAAAACAACCGGTGGGCTCCCGGTGGTACGAGGATAGGAGTGGATAGTTGAGGATAGGAGTGGATAGGTGTGCAGTACGATGTGTTAATGTAGCCCCATGACTCTACGCAGTAGGGTAAATGTGAGTTTAAAATAGTGAAGTAAATGTGGCGCAGTGTTGTCTCAGTGAAGTGTTTCCGTGTTTGGATCAGGGTAAAGCGTTCAAAAAGATAGCGTTTTGCAAACGGTTTTTATGTGCTGTGCCAAGTGCATTGATATGTCTAGTGTTACACCTAAGTATTTATATGTAAATACTTGACAAAGTGCGTTGCCACCCACTTTAAGGCTACATACGTGAGATAAGTGCTTTTAACGTGAAGAAAAATAAAAAATTTTGTTTCTTTATATTCAGTACTAATTTGTTTGCGTTGAACCACCCTAATGTTCTCGCGAGATGTTCATTTGCCAAAGTTTCAGGTTCCGCCGCAGAGTTACAGCTGATTAATTGTGCTGTGTCATCAGCATACAGGATTGTTTTCGCGCAGGTAAGGGAAGTTACGTAGTCATTTACAAATAAAAAAAAATAAACTACGACCCAGAACCGAGCCGTGCGGGACTCCAGACTTAACGCCTTTCAATGTCGACTTTTCACCGAAAACGTCCACAAATTGCTTACGGTTGGCTAGATAATTCCTAAATAACGAACTTGCTTGACCAAGTAACCAGCTGATTGAATAAAATTTTCTAGTCAACACAGTCGAACGCCTTTTTAATGTCAATATGCCTAAGGAAATCTGACCTTTATCTAGCACTTGATGAACTATTTCGATGACATAATGAACTGCGTTCTCGTAGGAACATTTATGCGAAAGCCATGTTGCTGTGATGCAACATTTGGTATCTTTAAATAAATTCTATCATTCTGTGAGCTAACAATTTTAGAAATAGAATGGTAATGGCTGGTAGAACTGTAATTGGGCGATAACTTTCCATGTTGTTGGGATCATCGCATTTATAGATAGGAACAACTCTCCCAACTTTCAACTGATCTGGGAAAACAACACTTATAAACGATTGATTATATATTGTATGTGGTGGATCGCTCGAAATGTCAATATCGGCCTTCAGTATAGTAATAGATATTTCATCATACCCTACGGATTTATTTCAGGCCATTTGTTTGGTAACCAGAATAATCAATTCTCTAGTTATTTCTTTAAAAACAAAGCTTTTTTAAAGGACTGGGCCGACAAATGTCCTTATTCTGATCAAGATTGGACGCAATATTACTGCTTATGTTAACCAAAAAAATAATCAATTTTGTCTGCAAGAGCTGCCTCATTGCAATCAAGAACACCTATATCAGGGAAGCTGCGCCTTTTCTGGGATGATTTCGTAACTGAAGTAGTGATGTTCCATATTTCGTTTGCATTTTGTTTTGATTTCAAGATGCGGGTGCTGTAATATTTGTTTTTTTTTTGTTTGCGCCATAAGGCGAGTGATAGGTTGCGGGTAATTTTGTATTGTTCTTTATAGTATGTACTGTCTTTATGCTCCCTCATTTTTTGACGCCAGTGTTCTTTTAGTTTTATTATATCAACTATTTATACGGCCATCAATGGGCATATCGGGCGTGTAAAATAGGATGTTCTGTGGGAGTTCAAGTTTACCTTAACACAGCTACGCTTTAAGGTTTCAGAAAACTGTTTGTACGCTTGGTTAACATCGCCGACTGTGGTTTGAGTGAAGTCTCTTTCCTGTATAAGTTCTCCAGTTTATTTCAAAGTTTACCCGTGGTATATTATTTGCACGGGGTCTATCGGGCAGTGGCTTAGAGTTAGCAACAATAATATAGACTGGAAAGTGGTCCGCAACGTTTTCGGGAATAACTCCGGCTTCTATTGGTTCGGTATCTATGTGGTCAAAATGTCTATGTGGTCGATCTATGTGGCATCTATGGGGTCAAAATGTCGCCAATTGTAGAGGAAGAAGTTTGGGTTACCCGAGTTGGGTCGACAATATGGTTATAAAATTCATATGAAGCTATGAGGTTTAAATATTTTGTTCCAGGGCTGTAAGCTCTGTTTATCTTAAAATGGCCACATAATATTGCCTTCATATTAGAAGCAGAAAAGCGCTGAAGTGTATTTTCCACTTTCAGCAAGAACGCCTGTATCCGAGTGGTTGGCGTCCAGTAAATTACACCTAGAGTGATTTTGCTTTCCAGTTCAACAAATAGAATTTCGTATTCTCCTGTTTTTTAGATGCGGCGCATCTCTTGCTCTGAGGCATGTCCCTCCTGCGTCGGCGTCGGCGGCGGCCGCACGTCACCTGCGCATGCGCGACTCTCCTCCGCTCTTCTCTCCGACAGCTGTGCGCAACACTCTCACTCCGTCTCATTATCATAAACAACAGCTGCGTGCGCGCGCTTCGCTCGCTTCGCTCCGCTCCCTTCGCGCAAGTGCGCGCATGCGCGACTCTCCTCCGCTGTCTCCTCTCCTTCAGGCGCTGTGACTATAAAGCGGGTAGCGCGCTGCAGCGGTTCAGTCAGCGCTCGCTCTCGTTCGACTTCGCGTCAGTTTGCTTGACGACTGCGTGCTTGACTCGATTCTTCCGATGAAGGCGTGATGGAAGCGACGGTCCCTTCAGCGATTGGTGTGGCACAATCCAATGCCAGCGTCACTCCAAACGCTAAAGTAAAATTACGCCCATCTTCCCGCCTATGAGAACACCCGCATGTGATGGAATGCATCATACGCGTTCACAACACGTTTCACCCGATTTAGAGAATCAACCGAATGGAAACGCCAATTGAACCCCCCGATGCGTCGCATCACATCAGGGTTCCCTCGCGGGAAGATGGGCATAATTTTGTTTCAGTTATGTCATCCACTTTTAATAGCTTGTTCCGTCGAATAGGTAAAACGCCACGCCAACGCCTATCCAATCAGCCACCCTTGGTAATGACAGCAACCGGTAGCTTGGCAGGTTCACAAACTCGTCGCCCTTCAATCATGTCTCTGAGAAACCTATTATATACACTACACCGAAATTTCAGCCGAGTCAGCAAAGCCGCCAGCGTGTAGTAATTTCGATTGATACTTCTAGTGTGGCAATGAAGTACATTGAGTGTGTCGATTTGATCACCGCACATTAGGCCTATTTCGACCAATTTTGAGCGACACAACCGCAGCGGAATTTACACCATCTTAGCAAGGTCATCTCTGGTGGCAATGTGCACGACGCTGGCGTCTTCAGCCTTCCGCGCATGAATTTTTGACTAAGCGACCCACAAAAATTTCCAATTTCTCTTTCTTTTTGGGGATCGCCATGCCGAGTAGGGCCTTGTATTCCGGGCAAAAGTGGTCATTCACGTAAATTAGAGCTTCATGTTCGAATCCAATTGGCCTAGAGGTCAACCGTTTTTTCCTTGCTGCTTGCACTAGATTGTCTCGTGCTGTTTCGTACACAAACCGTACTCTAACCTTCGTGCTACCGCGTTTCTTCGTTGGCACGCGATGTACAACTGGATGCACGCGATGTACTTTGGAGAAGACAAGCAAGAACAATATACCGAAGTAAGATATTTGCCGACGACTCAGGTGGTTATAACACAGACGGCGGAAAAAATATCGACCACCAGGCCCACGTTGCAGTGGTGGTAGGGTGTGAAGGACCAGCAACCACAGCTGCAACTGTCAAAACATCCGTAACAGATGTCGCAGAAGAGACAGCCATTGCCCTTGCGGCCACTTCCACCATAAAGAATGCTATTACGGTCATCACGCACTTGCAACAGGCGTGCATGTTTTATTTAATAGGACGATAATGTCTGCATGCCCTCACACTTCTACAACATGCCGAAACCCTACCGAATATGGATTGTTTGGACACCGGCCATGCCTCCGTCCCGGGGAATGAGGCGGCTCGCGCCACGGCCCGCCACATTTTACACCGGGAATTCCCAACGGTGGTCGACGGCACACCTCCAAGCGACCCCGCCAGCCACACAGTTCAAAAAACATACACTGACATTTTATACCAATATAGCTAGGAGCGCTTCATCAAAATCGCGTGAAGCTGGCGCCGAGTTCGAACTCACACTTACTACAACATAACAGTTCTACATCACATCTCACCTGGTGTTTTAAAGCAAAGCTTTAATACTTTCGTCAAGCGGTTTCGCGGATAAAGCGCAATTCCACCTTTTAACCGAAGACACACCCCTCGAAGCGCATCGCGTGATTCGCCGGGCCCGCTTTTGGCGATGCGCACAAAGTTTTCAGTCGTTCTGCTCAGCACGAGCACCGGCCTCCACCGACGTTGCGGCCGATCAGCTGATCGGCAGCCGGCCCCCCCCCCCTCCCCCCTCCCCCCCCCTCCCCCCTCCCCCCCTCTTCCAGCCTCCGATGCATTCGCCACTAGGTCGTCTCGGGATACTTGACTCGTCTTGCGCCCGGCGAAAAGGAACGGCGCGTTCGCCGGGAATGAGCACAGCGTTCGCACCGGCGTTCGCCGAGCCTCCTTCTCTGAGCGTTGCACGGGACCGAATGGCTCTGCGCTGTGGTCATCAAAGGTTAACCGAGTGGTCATCAAAGGTTAATCAAAGGTTACCCTAGCGAAAACAAGACTTAAAGGGAACCAGAAAAGCCTTTTGTAAAAGTTACAAAAGGCCTGTATTGTCACGTAGCACCAATATAGCGATGCAATGCCGTTGGAATTATTTATCTACATTCAGTATTAGCTGCTCCAGAAGCAATTAAATGCACCTCTCCCCACTTGCCGATCGACTCCTCCTCCCTATCTGCATCCTTCAAAGCAGCTAGCTACATTCCTGCGCCTAGGCTCGCGTCAATCACTGCGGACCCGCCTTTGCCGCCTATGCCTCGGGATCGCGCAGGAAGGAGGAAGAGCAGCCGGAAGTCAATGGCATTGACGCCGCCGGCGGCCGACCTTGCCCGCGATTCGGCGAATCAGGGGGCGCCTTCGCCGTTGCGTCACCCGCGGTCGCCGTTGCGTCAGCCGCGGTCGGCTCGCTGCGGCGTCGCGCTCATCGGCTGAGAAAGGCGATCTTCAAAAATTGTTTACAAATTATCTGTACACCGTATGGGGCTCACACTTGGCTCAAAAATCCCCCGTTATGTGTTCTACCACCTGAATGCATTTGATTGCCACCTTTACAAAGCTTTTCGGGGTCCCTTTAAGTAGACTAAGCCAAGCTTTTGCTTTGCAGATGCAAGCTTAGCTGAGCTTAGCCGCAGCCATTTTTCCCCTACAACGGCGCAACGTGTAATGCTCCACACACCATCTATCACCTCGAGAGGGAGCGTGTCAAACATCCCAACCCGGTCCCATCGTCCACATTGGAACAGTGGGAGCTTAGGCTGACCAGCTCCCAGCTCGAGGATCAGGAGCACCTGATCTCTCGGGCATGGGCTGCTCTCTTGGGCATGGGCTGCTGGAAGACCTGCACTGAGACCACCACCTACTCTCATTTTCCCTCCGCTTTTCCCTTAAAAGAACTAAATGTTATTTCTCGTCCTCCTCCTTACGTGAGATTGTTGGGAGCGAGGGTAGGGCTTTGGAATGAAAGTGTGTAAAGCACGGAGGCTAGAAAGTTTCTGCGGTGCTGTTTGATGGCAGTTTGTGTTTTGTCTGGGTAATACCCATCGCCTAAAGGCGTTGAGCTGACCTGACGTGTGAGTGGTGTACGTAGCGCCAGCGCCCATGAGCTTCCTCATTTCCGGAAATTCCTGCGTGGTCGGGCACCCACAAGTGGTGGCGCCGATGTTAGTTTGATGACGGACGGTCTTGACTTCTTGGGTGTTTGATGATGTTAGACTAGGCGATCGATGGTGTGCACGTTCCGGGAATGCTTCCTGAGAATCGATGCGAGCTTGCATGTGCTTGTAACATGAAAAGCATGACTTATGAGCACTGTAACTGAGTGAGGGGGTTGTACTTTCTGTTCTACCCTTTTAAAGGTGGCGCCTGGGGGCAAAGGGTGAACGTTACTAGCGTTAGGTCCGGTATGCGCCACGGGACAATTGTGCTTTATACGGCTTTGGATGCATCGGGTCAGATTCTGAGAATGTCAGTATGGTAAGAACGTTTCTGATGTTTTGTTGTAGATTTGCACCACAGATAGTATATGTGCCGGTTTTCAGTATAACAAGATTCGAAACGGATGGATATGCCGAAGCAGCTCTTTATTATTTTGCAACCCCTTCAGGCCGAAACAACAAATCCTGGCTTACTAGGGATAGCGTTCGATGAATCGAAGAGAATTACTCTTACTCTGTTGTCCTGGACTGAGGAGCCCGCGCACTAACCAATTCAAGTTTACTGTTAAAGTTTTCTCCTTCTCCCACCTACTCCTCTTGTTGAGTGCAGTTTTTCTATAACGCATGTCTGGATATTGGGAAGATAAGGCTGTCGGAAATGTACCGAAATATCCCTACAGTTTTGAACAGACATAGTGTTACTGTATTTTTACCATACACTGACTCGTTTTACTCAATAAGCCTCCATAATGTTTAGAAGACCGGTATAAAACCAGCACGCGCCTATACACACACTAGTAGATTTGGAACTGAACCTACATTTTTTGCACCCCATAGTGCATGTCGGCATACTTTCATGCCATGTCAACGTAAAGTGATGTGATACAACACTTTCGAGTGCTCGGCAAGGTTTCAAAAACTCTTTTAACTTACATACGATTACCGGGAATCGTAATGCTTTCGGCCAAACCCAGCAGCCCCGAAGGCCTGAAATTTGTTTCGGTCGTGCATTTTCGCTCTTGTCGGTTATTAGAATCTCGCTGTTCCCTTGTTCGAAAGACTGCTAAATACAGAAGCTAACGCCTAGCTCCGACTCTGCGCGCTCCGCGCAGGACCGGCTTCGCACGAATGGGGGTACGTCGGCAATGTTGTTTCTTCAGGAGCGGTATCAAAAATTGTATGCGATTTTAATTCTTTTCTTATGATGAAACGTTGCGCATACGGAAAATCTGATGCGGACAAGCATCAAAAGTCAACCGCGCGCAAATATCAGCAGGGAGAGCGAGCCTATGTGAGGCAGACGACAAATGCGACAGTCATTAAGCCGACGTCACGGAGACGCGCTTCGCAGCGCCGCCCGTGGTCGCGCTCACAGCCAATAGGGAAAGCTTGTGGGAGTGCCGTTTCTTGCTTCTGGCTGGACAGTGGCTGGACAGCCTCTTGCTGAACAGTACCTTTTCGGTTGAACAAGGTGGAAAGTTACTAACCGTCTGTTTCCAATCTTTTCTGTGCAGGCAATCCTTGGAGGTGCGATGCTTCGCTTGTGCGTGTCCTTCAGGACCTGTACACGCGCATGGTGGAGCTCATCGGAGTACCGCACTGCTACCTGGCGCCTGACAGCTTCCACCGCTGAACGACCTTGCTTTCGTAGCCCAACTATTGGGAACATTGCATCGAAGTTTGTGCTTAAAAAGCGTAGAGATATTGTTGAAGGCTTTACTGCTAATGCGATAGTTTTGCGATAAGAATACTTTAGATGTTGTACAGTGAACATATACTTTTTCTAAAATTGAATTTCTACACCCACTGCATACCATACAGCATCCTTCCAATCATTCTGAATTAGCTTTAGTAGCCGCGAAGGCAGCCACATCATGAACTGTACCTTTGCAGCACTGCGTACACTGTAGCATTTGTTTACCGCCATTGCCCTTTCTGTTACATAAGTTGATAGTCCGGCGACGTCTGCACGAATTCATAGTAGGCTGCAGCTGTTCAAACGCTTTCCACTACGCATTTGGTCCGCTCCTGCATGAAAGTGGGCTCGATAGGCTTGCTTCTTTCTAACATGGGGAATGAACAGCTTCGTGGCGTGCGGCTACTTTAAATGGGGGAACGATAATTTAGACGATAGCGCGTTTTTTACTAGTACAAAGCAACATTCGGGTATTAAAACTATGCAGAGGGCGAACGAAATGAATTAATAAACAACGAAAGAATACCCTGATCTCTCCATGCGGCTACTCTACGCTAACGTCCTATCTATCATAAAGATGTAATGACCACCGCAGAATGGGCTATTGCGGCAGTTTGAGGCAATAAGGCCACTTTGTATTACAATTCAGGCTATTGGGTGAGGCTGCACTGGGAGAACTCTCAGAAACAAGGATCTTTATCGCTCTCTACCATGCTTGGTCTCGCTGAGGATACATTTGAAAGAGTGGTCGCGTTTCGTATCGCCACGGTCTGTTAAATAAATTATTTTCACTGTAGTGAAGGCTGTTCATTGGTACCTTGAGGAGTGTGCTTGTTTTTTAGCGAGAGCAAAATATAACCCCGGTGCTTGAAGATTCACGGCAGGATTTTGCACGCCACAAATTTCCACTTGAAAGCAGAACAGTGGGCCCTCTCTTTTGAAATCAGGCGACGATCTCTCGCGCCCGAAGGGATCCACTTGTCTCCGCGCTATTGCCGAGGTCAAAAGGAACCATGAAAAAGTTCTACTGATGGGCGGGGCAGGCGCTAATAAATATAAGGCAACAAAATAGCACAAATAGAAAGGACGAAAATAAATTAAAAAAACATGTTTGTTCCCTCAAATCGTCAGTGAGGCATTTATAAGTTCGACGATGCTCTTCTGTGTACACATCACAGAACGCTTATTGCTTAAATATATCACATAACCGAGTTAAGAAAATACCGTCCATATGGGAGATCAAGGACCAGTTGTTGGTAGGAGGCTTCACAATTCAAAATCGCGGCACATGCAATCAGCGTTCACCATAAATAACTGTCGGAGCGCAATACAGTATCCGGGTGAGCGGCATTTGCCTGGAATTTTCGTTCTGCAATAACAGTATGCATATGTGAGTATATCATCTGCGGTTTGCAAATTTAAAATTGAATAAATGCTTGTGGTGTGGCTACGTCAACCACGTATATTAATTAAGTAAAAGTAGCATGCATGCATGATTTTGACGCGTTTCCAATACCATTTTGCGAATATATTCTGCTCTGTGTGCGTGTCTGCAACCCTTTGTAGGCTTCAGAATATACCTACACGATTTAGTGTACGGACTGAAATTTCTTGGTGTCGTCCTTAGTGACGCTATCGCGCTTATTGATAGATTGCTTCTTGATTCCTTAGTGAATGGGAGGCTTGGCGCAAAGAAGACGAGGGCGGTGACAGACGAGACAGGTGCTTTCCAAACAAGGACAAAATGTCATGTGAGGTCTGCAGCGGGAGCACAACTACAGCAGTTTCGCACAACGACCCGCAGTGTTTCTGTAATGTGACCGGACGATGTCCAAGCTTTTAAAGTTCCATTGTACGCACTTGCGGCTGTATTTATTAATCGAAAAACATTTGTTGAACGTAAAGGTGGCTGCCTGTCTGAGTCTGAAATGGCGTCCGCCAGCGCAGCAGCCTGGACGTGATTGATGAGGCGTTCCTGGTCCTCGTAACGTGCCTCCCCAGCTCGCGCTCTCTCTCTGGTATTTTGTTTATGAAGCACTTTCATTGTTGCAAAAAGGTTACATGCCGAATGTAGTCCTTTCAGAGACTTTCTTGGAGACTTCTCCACATAAGTTGCGCTTTCCATTTCCTGAACAACGTGCTTGGCGTCCGATGTTATTTATTTATTATACCTTAAGAGCCCGAAGGCATCACAAAGGGGAGTTGGGAATACACAAATAACAAGGATGACAATATTGAGTGAAAGTAGAGGCAATATCAAGAAAAAGCATCTGCTAATAAAATGTTAGCTCTGAGCTCTAAGGTAAAAAGCAAATAGCTATACTATGCAGCAATTAGAGGCAGATAAATTACAAAACATTGGTCGTATACAATGTTAGCTAAGGCGTTCGTGAACAACACCGGATTTTCTATACAGGCACTAGAGTCGGGAAGATGGTTCCAATCGGAGGACGTACGGGGAAAAATACCTGAGAGAGGACGTTAGTCCGCGCGTGGGGTATCCTGACTTTATTCTTGTAGTCTAAGCGAGAAGAAATGTAATGAAGTTCTAGGATCGATTCGCTGCGTAGTTCGGGATGATAGAATATTCTATGAAAAAGACACAGATGAAAAACTTTGCGATGAGACGCCAAGGATGGTAAGGTAAGGCTCGATTTCATGTGTGTGTCACTGGAGGTGCGGTTATGATCGGGTAGCATGTAACGGGCCGAGTTATTCTGAACTAATTCTAGTTGTTGGGTCGGTTGACTTGGCTTGAATGCCAGAATGATGCCGCATACTGAAGCGTTGGCCGAACCAGCGTCTTGCAAAGTAGTAGTTTTAGTGAATAACGTGCTCTTGAGAAATTACGTCGAAGGTATCCTATAGTCCGGGTAGCGTTAGACAACATAATCCGGGGAATGTTCGAGGTAAGATGAGCTTACAGGTGAATACCAAGATATTTGACACTTGACATATTGTTTAGAAGGGAGTTAATAATCGGGTACGAAGGTAGTGTAGTTCTCAAGTAGTTCAGGACACACGCATGTATTTGCACTTGTTAGTGTTTAGTTCCTGCAGAAGGTTTTTCACCAAGATGATACAGCGTTTAAACCTGCTGGTAATGATGTGACGTCGTTGTAGGGGATTATTTGTGGTGAATTACACAATCATCTGCGTAAAAAGTGATCTGGAAAGAAACACAATATGGTAAGTCGTTAATATAAATTAGGAAGAGAATACACCCCAATACAGAACCCTGGGGAGCACCTAAGGGAATGGCGCTTGACTAGAAGTCATAATTATTAGCTTATGGTCGTGTATTCGTCCTTGGTGGTGTGCTCTCAATATCTCAGAAATCGCGATGCTTTACTTCGGCCATGTGGTGCGGTGCAAAATTGACCGGATAAGCCTCCCAGCACCACGGAGGGCACTTCGGGATACCAAGTATTTTACCATTCAGTGCCGTAAGTCTATCAGATACGTACACAGTGGCCGAAGGCCCTCAGCGCTATCAGAGATTGAGGCGTTTATCTCGCATCTTCGGAGCTCGCTGGCTCGTCTGTGCATTACCCACCGTGTCACAGAAGGCGCGTTGATACAAGAGCGACAGTCTGCTGGTCTGGAAAAAAAACCCGCCCCAGATTCCAACTCGCGCATTGTAACGCTACTCGCCTTGTTCGTCGTACAACTGAACTACGGCTACACGCAGGTGCGCTTAAAAATAACGACTACTACGTGGACGCCTACCCCGCCATGTCGTACATTACCGTGCACTTGTTTGATCGCAGCATTCCGACCTGCTAAGCTACGTGTTTCTTGAATAATGCTTGTACAGTTCGCCCTCCCCTACCCCCTCTTCAAATATCCAATCATCAGCGACTGTTACTTAAGGCAGGAAAAGCAATGGCAAATTTGGGTTTACTACGCAAACGTTGCGCCAAGTGCCAAGTGCACTTGGCACTTGGCGCCAAGTGCTTGGTTTTCCGCTTTGGAAGAAATGGTTCGGTCGATTTGAATTCGTTATTGTCTCGACTAACTTCGGTAAACCTTCTGCTCTTGACTGACTTTGACTAACTTGGGTATGTCTTCTGCTCTTCACTGGCCTTAGCCTTTCAACAACTTCGCCTGTAGCACACGGATATGCAGCTTCAACTCTACCGAAGCGTACTCAGCAAATCATCTGAAGCCAGAATAGGGATCGCATACGCGCTATCTAGAGTAACTTTAACTCTAAGGACCTTACTAAGATTAATAAATTAATAAAACATCCCCACTCATCACGACACCAATGTCTGGGCTTTTTAAGAGAGCAAGCTCTCAAAGCTCCCACGTCTGTAATTTCGCGGTGCCGTCGCCCCTTGATGTAACCCAGCGAACGAAGAGGACACCGAAGGCAGATGAGCTAGAGCGAGTAGGCAAGCGTGGGGAGCAAGCATGATTAAAGTGTGTGAGGGAGGGCCGTACGTCGAGGCCACGCAACACCTGTTTGGGAAAACCGACTTTGGGTATAGGGACGCCCGAGAAAAGAGACGCACCCGCCGCGGTGGCACACTGGATAAGGTGTTACGCTGCTGAGGACGAGGACGCGGGTTCGATTCCAGCCGCTGTGGCCGCTTTTCTGATGGAGGCGAGAAGGAAAAACGCCCGTGTGTAGGAGATTTCGGTGCACGTTAAAGATGCCCAGGTGGTAAAAATTAATCCGGAGCCCTCGACTATAGCGCGTCTCAGCGCCCGCGTTGCGTCGGCGCGTTAGACTCTACAATAAATCAATCAATGAGAAAAGATACTCAAAACCCGGGATCCATGAAAACAAGGGTTTTGTTCTTTCAAGGTCACAAAAAGCACAGAAGGCCAGCACGCGCTGCGTGTTGCACGTGCATCGGTCCTTCGTCGTCCTCTTCATTACGTGGCTGATTGGAACCACCTCACATTAGCGCGGGAGGTTCAAACACGATTTACAACAATATGCTTGGGGGCGAAGACGCGCTGCGAGATAACGCTGGAGTAGCGTGAACCGTCGTGCGTTCGCTGATCACGCTATCACTTCCTGAGACACGGCTACTACGCGCCGTGACTGAAAAGACTGCGCTTCCTGCTGTGCTCAAACTTTGCATTAGGAAGTATCGTAATCGTCAGGGAATTTTTCGCTTCAACATCGAGTTTCAATAATCATTTGGACCATTTGGTCGGCTGTTCTGATCGGCGAGGTGCCGTCAAGCCAATTCCAAAAAAAAAAAAAGGAAGTCGTAAACGCAATAGAAAATCGACAAGGAGGAGGCAGAAAGGGAAAACGCCACTTTTGAATCGGTTTTATCACGTAGGTTCGCATAAATGCACCCAGAGTAGTTGAAACGTCGGCTAGATGTCTCAGATTTTGCCTACAAAGTAATGCCACAATGCTTACAAATCACTTGTGTCACTTTAAATATCACTTGCTGCCGCACTAAGATTCATTCTTAGATTGGAGTTTTGATTCATGTTGTTTTAGCGAGGTAAGGTGCGTGATTTCAGCCAACCACCTTATCTTGCTCGGGGAAAAGATGGAAGCAACGAAAAGGCACAGATCGTCTCTCTGAGTTTGCAAACGTCAGGGGTGACTGGGGAACCACGTCGCATTTCTCGGAAGGTGAACTGCCTGCAGAAATCGTAAAAGGGGAGTGGTCGTGCGCAGCAAGGGTGCAAGAGGAGTGTGAGCACCTCGCTGTGGCTCTCGTCTGCTACTACAGGTAACTCTTATTGTTTTGACTACCACTGTTCGGGCTGAGATGAAGCTTCGTCGTAGCCTCAATAATGATAGTCTGGTGAGAGCACAAACTGCAGAAAAAAATATGAATTGGAAGGGACATACCAAAAAGAGCTCTTTGGGTTTTTTGTTACGCTCGTATCTGTTTTGCGGGGTTGGTTTAGAAACGGACACCTGCAACTGGCAAAAGTCTAGACGAAAGCGCCCTTAAAAAAAAAAGCGCGATGCCTGTGTTTGTTTTTAAATCGCGGCAGTTTTTCAGATTTTGTCCTGTATTGTGAGCTTTCGGGCTGCATGAATTATGTTGTGGGCTCGGTCCTCGTCGCGGAGGCTGTATTTCCGATGGACGCGAAAAACGGAGATGCCGCATATTCGAGGTATGGACGTTCAACTCGGCAATTTCTGTAGTATTGACAGGACGGAGTGTCGGTGCTTCTCGCAAGTGCCTGAGCGGGCGACAATCGCCTTAAAATTTCAACAGCGCTCCATGTCTTATAGCACGTAAAATGTAAACAGCCCTCCATGTCACATATCACTATTTCATTAAGTTTGGTAAATGGTGTGTCACGGTGTGTTGACTTGAATACATATTACCAGCAAAAAGACGCGGACCACGAAAGGAGCGGACAGAACAATCGTTGGCAGCAGACAGCGATCGCACTGATAGCCCACCTCTCACCATTCACTGTGTGTATTTGCACGATACTGCCCGATATTTTTTTCACACTATTGTGATACCTGCCTTTTTGGTTTGTTCGAAATGACCATTTCAATTTATGGCACATTCTGGTCACTTTGAACAATTTGAAATGAATATATGTTCAAATTATAATTCTGTTGCACTAATACGTAATAGGATGACTCAGTTTTATTCTCGTGTTTTATTTAAATATGGTTGACTTCCATTAATTCTGCGTGTTTCATAATTCAGTAACACTGAGGGGCCCCGGCATATATTCAGACATTACTAGAGAAAAAAAAACACAGTTTGCATGTTCATTCACAACCTATCGGCTAATCTTACCGCTATCTGACGGGTAAGTCATATTTCGACCTATGGACATGGAACAGTACTAAAAGTAATCATGCTGAGAGTCTGAAACACTGAGCAAGTTGAGCAACCATTTTGCGTAAGGCATTTTGCAGTAAGCTGTTAAATAACCTTGACTTCATGGTGGATGTTATGCATTACTGCGTTTGGTTGTAGCATGATGCGGTAGCAGCGTTTAACAACTGGTGCCTTCGTTAAGGCGGTTACGCATGCTGGAATGCCAAAACGCAAGGAAGTGGCCATTTCGAGCAAGTAATAGAAATTTAATTGAGTTTGCTTGTTTTATTCGTCCAGAGCTTAACGTACTGCAAGGATGGAGTTAACAACATCGACTGGAGCTATCCAAGTTTATGTATTTGCTGTACGAGTAACGTAAAGTTAAGTACAACTTCATATGTAATAATCAATGTTTCTGCGGTTTTTCAGGGTTGGACTGCACGCGCTACAGCTGCTAAGCTGCACCGACGTGGACTAATCGTAGGGGACTGGCCATAGTCTCACATAGGCTGTAACCAGACCCCCTTATAGCTCCACTCAGGATAATCCGGGGAATGACTTCACATTCGAATCGTCCAGGGTGTACAGAATGTTTGTATCAGAAGGTTTGTCAATTTTCACAGCAGCTTGAGACGCCAGTTCTGCAAGGGCCACTGCAGTGTCTTGCTCTTCAGAAGTGAATGTGGGACTCTTGTACGTGTCCTGAAAACAGGGATAGAAAAGAAAACAAGAAGAAAAGGAACTTTTGGTGCAGCTGATGCAAAATGTGTTTTGTTCAAGTAACTAGCACCAAAGAGCATTGCGCTGTACTGCGACTATGAAGGTGACAATCATGAACAGCTTACTGGCTCCACTGTGGAACGAAGGACTCTCCTATCGACCTCCAACCGCCCAAGATGACGTGCAGCTTTGTTTAATTGAATGGTTCGGAAGGCCACACCTTTGCGCAATTTTTGTTGCTGGGGACATCTGATCATCATGAAAAAGTAATTGCTTGATGGAGATAATTTTTAATGGTCTCTGTACCGCGCAATAAAGTGATGTGACAAGGACTATATGGCATACTTGAGGGAGCAGCCAAATATTAGCGGTCAGCACAGTGACTCCACATAGCGCCCTGGGAAAAACGGAAGATTGGAACCACTAAAACACTTTTCAGAGCTTTTCATGTGTTCCTGCGCGATGGTGTAGGGATGATGTTTGTTGGGTGCATAATGAGTTCGGGTTATTTGAGCTTATCTGAACAGCAGGTACAATTTGCCCAATTTTTTAGTTGCACCATTTATGCACAACTCTAAAATGGCGCAGCGTCCTCGCCACGCCCGCATTCGCCTGTGGTTCGGTTTTGTTTTTCTTGACGATTTTGCTGTGAAGCACATAAAAGTGGCCCTGACCAAGAACAGGAGGTAGGAAAGAAAAGGGACGGTTATGCAGAGTACAGACAGTCAAGAAAGCAGCAAGAGCATTCTAGCAGGAGGGCAGGTCATTAGAGAGCATGTAGCCGGTTTTGTGCAGAAATTTGACTGTAAGCTCTTGACACATGCTGTCTTGCACCCAGCCGTTTTATTGATCTGGTTTACCACACCAGACACCAGCCTCCATGAGGGCAGTGTTTCTTGCGGTCTTTGTGCCCAGCCACGTACACAGCAGATAGTTAACCTGCGGTTCAGCCACTAAGCCGGCCACGTAGGATAGGTTTTTTATCGTGCGCTGTGAGTTGACAAATCTAGGCGACTTAAATTGTGGGGCCACTCCAGCTCAAGACCTCCGCCCACAAGCATATGCTAATAACTGGTTAAAGGAAGTGTTTCTTTTGTATGTGTGGCCTGTTTTACGACGTATGTGCCTGAATAAACATTCATTGTGGGCAGTATATTTCAGTAGAAATGGAAATAGCATTGCAAAAATACACGTTTTTGCTGATTGAAACCCATGCAACACACACGTGATATATAGAAACGGCCAATAAAAAGAATGACTATGGCCTATACTTGGACATCTGAATGGCCATGTGATCCAGGACAATACCCACATATTGCCACATGGCACATTTTCTCGCCCGGGATTCCATTTATTAATTTAAAGCGTCAACTTAGAATTTACGAAATAAAATGTTGACCCCGGGGACACCATAATCCCACAGCTGCATGTCCACAGACGTCACTGTTGGTCATATCACCTTCGTATGATTGCTGCATTTTTTTGTTGGCTCTGCATTCGGAATTTTTACACTAGAACATAAAAGTAGGCTTGAAGCTTCAGAACACCTAGTGTGCAGAAATGGGCTGATTCTTTCGGTGCCATGACTAGGAACGCCTGCTGTTAGGTGTCGTGACTAACCTGTGACACAACATGGAAGAAGGTGGTCCTCCAACCTACCATCCTCCTGGAAAATGGTAGTATTCAACGTTGACACGACAAATGATGTTGGTTGAAAAATCATAGAAAATGAGCACTGTTGTGTCACCTGAACATCGCAAGTGCCAGCAATGCTGATCAATGACCTGTCAAGGATCTCTTAGGTGCACACTCAGTCGTAGATGTCTACCTACCCTAATTCCGAAAGAAAACGTAAAAGAGAATGGTTGCTGGTTGTATTTTTATGGAGGGTTGCAGCTGCCAGCTTACCGAAGCTTCAGAAACATTCTCCACTTACGGTCACAGTTGTGGATCGAGCTTTACGCGGGGCGACCGGGCATACGCGCATTTGAGGCCCGCTCCAAGCAAGGATAACAAAATTGGGCCAGGACCATAGACTGAATTTCACTGCTTTGGCCCACCTAAGCTTGAACGTAGCTGAAACTCGGCTCGATCTTTGCTTAAACGTTTTATAAGCACACAGACACACACACACACACACACACACACACACACACACACACACACACACACACACACACACACACACACACACACACACACACACACACACACACACACACACACACAAGATTTATTCAAATACATATGTTTATTTGCTTTTAGCATTGCTTAGCCGGTTCTTCATCCTTTGATTCATCAACCATTCTCCACGCAGGCTAATGTCTTCTCGCCCTGTATGACCCCCATACACTTCACTATGTCATCTCCTCAAAGGACAGCAGACTTGTCGGATTCGTCATCAGCGAGTTCGCATCGGAAACCCTTCTTTGCCGTTCAAGCAGTCACTAATCTCGCCATAAATCATCATGCGTTCCCCAGTAAACTCGGCACAGTTTGGCCCCTTCTTACTCTTTACCACAGCTGCTTTGTGATCGCTATGCTATGCGGCAAGAGGTGGGCATAACATATTTATGCTATCTTCTACGACACTCCTAATGAACAAGTCTATGCAACTGCCCCGCAAAGTAGTTGCATCACTTCCCCAGATCTAAGTTAAGTGCCACTGTCCAAACTGCCTCCTCGACACTCCTCACATCACTATGACTGACGTCAGGAGACAAGAATATTACAAGCACTTTTACACAGTCCCTAATGTTAACGGCAGCTGCCTCCCAAACGTGTACCCGCTACACATGTCCAGCGACACTAATTCTGCTACCTCGTCTCACATACACTCCAACCCCTCCAGGAGGTCGTTCAGCTCTGTTTTTTATGACGGCACAATCATTTGTCAACCTATTCGTAAATTTGAAGTCTCAGTAAAGCACATTGCATCCGCTCTCTGTAGCATGTCATCATGAATCACATCTGTAGCGTGCATGTGAACAGAGTTCACATTCAGGACTGCAACGGCATACCTATCTTCGCCAATCTTGTCAAGACTTTCGCAGTGAAGTCTCCCCACTGCGCTAAGCGGATGCTTGATCAATATGTCAAACTCTACAGCAAGACACTTGTCAGCGTATTTTTTGCCATGGGAGAACTTAATCTCCTTCCCCATTAATCAAGTATAGCTTAGCAAGGTCAGTGCACGTGCTAAGCTCCACGTAGTCAAGCTTCTGCGGATGCTTCTTACTGCAGTCGCACGCCACACTTTCATACGTAGCTCCCTGCAGTTTGTGAACCATCATTGCACTTGCTTGTATTATCGGGTATTGCCTCCTTTTGCAAGCTCCGCCAGTCTTCCTATCAATCCTCACGGCGGACTGCCTAGGCTGTGTGGGAACCCACTCTACGCCAATAAAAAGTCAACTGCCCCATGCGTTGGCAGGCAGACCCCGTCTATTCAGCCTGGCAAGTCTCCCTGTTGCCGGAATGTTTTGGAAAGCCAACCCTGTTCGAGTCAGACCTGCATAGCATCAGCACTCCCGCGGCCCCGTTTACAGGGCACCAAGCATGTCGACGTTCGTAGTGAGCACATAGGGCTTTCTAATCACAAGCATAACTATGTCAGGCAGATTTGCCATGCAGGTGCCCGTCATCTTCAAAACCTTGTCAACCAGCTTGTACTCCTCGATATGCGTTCGACAGACGAGAAGGTGTCCCGCGCTAGAACTTCATTGCATTTCGATCGGCCGTGGTGCTTGTTCGCGGCTTCATTAAAGAGACCCCGCAACACTTACCGTCGACTACTCGGAATGTATTTTAAGGTAAAGTCTATCATCCAAGCAATCTCCTCCCGCAAGAATTATGAACATCCGTTCACTATCACCGAGACTACGCGCGATGAAAAATCGCGCATAATTGTTCCCTCTCAACTTGACCGCGGATAACGCGACGAAAGCTGCGCGCTCTCTCCCGGAGGCGTATTCCCAAACCATATCCCGTAAGGGCCCAGACCGACCGCACCCCCTAAGCAGGGGCGCAGCCAATGAGGTTAAAAAAAATGGAATTTTTTAACCTCCTTGGACGCAGCACCGTGACGTCTCTACCTATATGTGCGCGACTTCATGCGAGGTGGATTTTTTCTTTTTTCCCCCTCACCTCGTTTCGGCTGCTTTGCGGGCGGCCGATGGTTTCGCTCCTTGGGCGGGGCTGGCCTGCGGCGCTGGGGAAGCTGACGCAGATGTGATAGAAGTTAACCTTTTGTACCTGAGCCCCTGATCTCTCCGCGCTCTTCTTGCGCGCCTGCAAGTTGACGCTGACCTCCGATCGTGTTCCTAGATAAGCGTTCGGCTCGGTGCTCGAAGTGCGCGCGCGCAGATGGACGCTTTCACGTACATGTGGCAATTATACAAGTCCCGGAAAGCAAACACTCTCATAAAAATGAAGACAAAAATTTGTTTTGATCTTTTGTGATCGCGCTGCTTTGCGGCGGCCGATGGTTTCCTCCTAGCACAAGCCTGGCGTATGCGCTGGGAAGATGAAGCTCGCTCCCCGCGCTCTCTTGTGCGCCGTCAGTCGCTCGTCTCCCAACCTAGTTAAGCTAGCGCTCGGCGCTTTGCTCAAAGTTCGCGTGCGGATGGATGCTTTTGCACGTACATATGTAGTTTTTGTTTACGTTGCGGAAGGCAAGCACTCCCAATAAAGTGAAGGCAAAAATGTTTTTTTTTTGTCTTGGGTCGTCCTTTGGACTCCCTACCGAAGCGCAGAATGTTTGCTCTCATTCGGTCGAAAGCACACGCGTACGTCGGTCGCTCGTCTGCAGCGAACATCAGCGAGCGTGTTATTCGCCATACTCGTCTGTGCCTCGCACTCGCGCAGAACTGCCCATCACAGGGTCCGTTCTCATAATTGTGTGCGCCACGAGCGTCCCCCGCGCATTCACGCGATGGTAGCGAAGCTTATAACTTCTGCTTCATGAATAAGCACGAGCAGCCGCTCGAGGTCGTCAGAGATGGCCTCGCGTCAACAAATCATGAGTCTGTGTATCGCGCGAACCTGTCTGACGAAGTAGTACTCAACGCCTTCATGGACACGTAGAGCGGGTGCACCAACACAACCTGGATTGTCCAAAAGGTCCAGAAACGGGGCGAAATGTATGTTTTTCGATACGAAGCGTTGTAATACGGGAGGCGGCGTTTTGCAACTTGTGTTGTACTATTTATATTTTTATTCCTGCTATTTCTTGTTTATACATTTGTATACTTTTTTGCGTGTGTGGGGCTTACAGTTGAGGCGCGAGCTGTGACACAATGCTGGCGAATTAAAAGGCCAGACACTACAGAAATATATATATGTGGTAGCTAAAAAAGCGTCGCAGGAAACAGACACAAACTGCTGATCTATACCCATCAGTGTATCTCTAAAAGTGGCAATTTTTTGCCGCTATTTGGACTCCGAGATCACTATCGCAAAAATAGTGCGCCAAGGAGATAAATTTTTTACTTATTTTTATCTCTGCTGCGACTACCGTGACTTCAAGCTCACGGGCAATTACTCATTAGTCCCAGCGAAAAGAATATACGTATCTGAGTGAGTGTAACACTGTATTAAATGAGAGGCCATGGGGCCCTGGGGGAGCAAGGATGAGAGGAAAAGGGGAAGGTCACAACTCGCACAATGAACACAGTTGCAGTCTTGGGGTCCTAATCGCAAAATGAACACATTAAAGTCAGTCAGTGGCAGCAAAACGCACAGTTCACACTTAAATGTACAGTTCACACTGTGGACAATGCGGTTCACACTGAAAACAGTGCACGCTGCAGACAGTTCACATTGTATACCGAACGGGGAAGTCGGCCAGGCTGCTACACAAATTTGTAGAGTCTGCTTTCAAGGGCGTACTCGGTAATTGCTTCTGGTGCGGTGGGATCGTCACGGACCCGACTAACATGTTCCTGTTCAGTCGCAGGGGCGGGACCTAGAGTTAAAAGCTGGTGGCGATTACGGTCGAATAATGGACAGAGCCAAATTAAGTGGTAATGATTTGGTGTGCCTTCCCGATTACAGGGGGAGGGGGGAAATCAGCGCCATTCGGATCCTGCTGGAGCTGTCTATTTATAAATAAGGTATCTTATGCAGCAAAATCTCTGTGTGCATGAAGCACAAATTGTTAAAAATAACTAATCGACATTGGCAACAGTGTGAGTGGTAGCACGCGTGATTACTGATATCAAACTCGGCCTGATGGCTTCAGTGAAGAGACTGTGGTCAATAGCCCTGTACAGAAGACATATATCAAACTCCTCGAGTACTTCAGTTGCTGTACAATCCAACTATTACTTAGCCCTTGGTTGGTATATATTTTCGATATTGTTTCCCTAAATTGTTATGACCAGCAGTGCAAATTATGCAGAATTCATGACCGAGTGTAAAACGTGTACGTTTGAGCTGGTGTCTTTTTTATCAACGTATCACCCTTACAAGAACAATTTACACCTTCCATTGCTGTTAACAAAATGTCAATGTTTTCGTTAGTGGCACTGTTCCTGATAAAGAATAATGCAATGAAGTTAATGTTAACGAAATTCAATGTAACAGTGCTTATGAAAGTGCCAAAATGTAGCAGCTCATGCAGCTGTAATATTTCGCAAGGGTAGGACAGTTTGTAAATGTAGTCATTGGCTGCCTTTCTTGTAATCCTTACCTGCAGCACCGAATCGTGTTTTGAGGTGTGTATATAGTGAAAGAGCACCCAACTCAATTGTATACCCTTCTGTGTGCTGTAGAATGAGCTTTCAATGAGGGTGTTTGCTTTCCGGAACGTGTATAATTGCCACATGTGCGTGAAAGCGTCCATCCGCGCGCGCGCACTTCGAGCACCGAGTCGAGCGCTTATCTAGGAACACGGTCGGAGGTCAGCGTTAACTTGCAGGTGCCCAAGAAGAGCGCGGAGAGATCAGGGGCTCAGGTACAAAAGGTTAGCTTCTACCACATGTGCGTCAGCTTCCCCAGCGCCGCACGCCAGCCCCGCCCACGGAGCGAAACCATCGGCCGCCTGCCAAGCAGCCGAAACGAGGGGAGGGGGAAAAAAGAAAAAATCCACCTCGCATGAAGTCGCGCACATATAGGTAGAGACGTCAAGGGTGCTGCGTCCAAGGAAGTTAAAAAATTGCATTTTTTTTAACTCATTGGCTGCGCCCCTGCTTAGGGGGTGTGGTCGGCTTGGGCCCCTACGGGATATGGTTTGGGAATACGCCTCCCGGAGAAGGGGGCGGCTCGCGGCGTCTTCTCCGGTGGCCTTCGATATATGACATGCCGGGGAGCTTTCCCCTTTTCTCCGAAGCGTGGAGGGGTGTATTTCTGGTTAGGTGCCACAAAAAAGCAGGCATGGCTGCCTGCTCGCAAGCGCGCTCGGGCTGGTAGGGCGTTTTCGAAGCAATAAACGTTTGTTGTCGAGTGGCCTGGTTGAAAGGGAAGTATTGAGCTCATCACTCAAACTCCGCGCGCAGTAAACACACAAAAGAAACGGCAAAACTGTGCCTACAGGTTCAGGCATAGAAGAGGGTCGCACACAGCGGCGACGGCAGCGGATCGTCACAGGAAATGGGAGGAATTAGCCGCGAAGTTGACCAGTGAAAGCCGATCGGACAGCCATGACCCGAATGACGTCGTATAGGCCATGCGAGGTGTGTATAAAGAGGAGAACTGAAGAGAGTGCGGTCGGTTTTTTCGCGTCTTTTACAGCGATTTGCGCGCTCACCACTTCACGTGCACGTGTAATATTTGGCTCAGGTATTCCTGGCAGTGTAATCTAAACGTTGCGAAGGTTAACTTGCACTGCTCAAAGAGTGTTGCACTGTCCCTTTAAAGGAGCCATGAAGAGAAAGATTTCGTGTTTTATAGTGCCCCCAGCGCTTGTCCGAATGCAAACGATGCTTTATTCACTGCGAAATTAATTAATTGAAGTTAAAATTTTATTTTCGCGCTACATCATGGGTTTTCGTGGTCTGCAATCACATCACAGGTCCGTGTTTACCGTTAGTGAACCTAGGTGGCGCCATCACACCGTAGCAAGCCGTTTTCTGCTTTTGGTTTGTTTGTGAACGTATTTGTACCTGGCATGTTTTGTTCGAGGAGACAATGGTTAATGGTTTCGTGAAACATGGTGCTCGCTCGAAGAATACGGTCACGTAAGACATCGTCGCTTGCATCAATCGTCCAGTGTCGTCTGAAACAACCCCAAAGCCCGGCAGACCTGTGCAGCTAAACCAAGCATAGTGCGCGCAGTACCAACAGCAGTACGCATCGGTACTTCTATGTTTACGTGTGCTTTCGTTACTTCCACTGTTTGTCCCACCATTCTTTGGGCTTTCAAAAGAATGCGCCCTAAATTTAAGCGCAAATACCTCGTTCAGCAAGCTTATAAGCTCTGCCTAATTTGCGTTTGCTTTTGCCGCCCTCCACCAATGGCAGAGCTGGCTGGTATGACATCGTAGGTTCTGTTGCGAGAAATGAGCTGGTGGGTCGCATGGCCATTCCCTTTTTTCCTAATTATATAGCTTATTTGAGCGAAGTTTACGTTAAAAGTGGTTTCAGTATGATTCTAATAAGGCAATCTTTTGAACGAACCAAACTTGTGTTTTCTCTTCATGGCTCCTTTAAAGTTTAAAGTAGGAGTCCCATCGGGAGCAAAAAATCTTGGCGTCCTTTTCGTCCAGAAACTTTCACTTACAGCGATCTCGTCCGGTACGAGTCGCCTTCTGTTGCCGATGTTGGTGATAATCCTGAAGAAGCACAAGTTCTTCTGCCTTAATACCTGTACCAGAGAAAGGTAGGACACACTGTGCCTCTTTACTTCGGAAGAAAAGACTCCGTTATAGTTCTTCGTCGTTATTAAGTCTCACTGGCTCTAACCGACGGGAGCTGTCTCAAGTGTCGAGCGAGAGTGATGTTAAACTCTCCAAATGGTTCAGGTCAGCTTGAAGGCAGAATGAAGAGTGGTCCCGCCTAATGCACCCGCAGCCTTGCCCGTACTAGCATATACCACAAACGCATTCTACGACAGGTTGTGATTGAATCGATTTGAAATGTTCATCGCCCACATGAAGACAAAGGCGTTCCCACACTCAGCCAGTCCAGTGAAGACACCAAGAGGATCGGAGCCTTTCGTCTTTTACCTGTGTATAATCTCTCGCATAAACTTCATACACCTCCTTGTTTTTTAGTGTCATGATGTCAATAAATGTACTGATGTCCATGATGTCCTTAAGTTTCTTCACTACCGCACAAGATCTGACCTCCCTCAAAGTCGCGTTGAACTTTGCGCCACCTAGAACATCTTCGACTCCATGGTCAGTCTATATTTCTTCTTTCCTTACCTCGGCACCCGCGCTTCAGTGCTCTTTGCTAGCCAAGAACTGGCATCGCAATGGGCATCGTTGTGGATTTTCTTTTGCCGATTTACAATCATGTCCAAGTTTTCGTGGTGTCTTCAAGTAAGCGTTCCCATCCAGGAGCTCCACCGCTTAGCTTCGGAACGGAAAGAAGAGCGTGACTTGCTCTTGCTGATAGTTCATGGAATCATCCTGCATGTAATGCCTCTAGCGAATGATTCAGTCTTTCATGCGCTGGACAGGTTTTCTGGGGGTTGTTGGAAGTGGAACTTACAATCTCGGCAAGGTACATATTCGCAAACTCTTTGATCTTCGCTCATACTTCTCAATGACATTCTCATTCCACAAATCGGTAGAAGGGAAAGGCAGATTGGTAAGCTCGGCTTTGGTGTGGCGAATGCACACCCCCTGCTCGTGGTAGCACGTCAGAATGTGCACAACTTCGCGACTCTTCTCAGACATGTTCTGCAGCAGGCAAAACCAAGCAGCGTCATGTAATGACAATTCAACTTCTTTTAGCTTGTTGAATCCCAGCGCCTTGATTGTCTTGGGATACTCCATATCAGGGTGTTCCTGGGCCATCTTATGGACAGCTATACGTTCCTCTGCCAGCCTTATTGACATGGCCTACCACATATATTGCACAAGCATAGATAATCTCTTGCAGATCCATGTTCCAGTCGAGGATAGAATCTATCCTTGGATTGAAGGCCTAGGCCCACTTCTGGGCAGGCGTCTGCTCATACAGGACACAGTTTGGATACCGAAACGCGAAGATTCTGGAAATAGCAATCATCGTCTCGCACGCCAAACTTGGCCTATAACTTGTATATGTGGTCGTACTGCGTATTCTCAAGCGCCTCGGGGATCCCGTTATACCTATGTTTCGGCTGCTCGATTCACTTCGTCTCATGGTCATCGTCGGTAGGCGGGAAGTGCAGAGTCACCCTAGTGTTGTTGTTAGGAATGAATGGCGCACCAAAGCGACACATGATGCGTCCTCTCTTGCAGCACTTATGCGTATGGACATGCATCTGCGGTCGCTCTCGGTGAAGCACGGAAACTTTAAGCGAAGCGAATGTAGTGATCATCTTGATCTTGTCTGGCATATCACCCGACAGTTCCTCTTCGGGGGCTTCGTCCAGACAAAGCAATAAATCTACATCGGAGCTCCGTTTGTGTCGGAATTCTACACGCTTAAAGTGCTCGTTCCCAAAGTAAGGTCTAAAGTGAAACATCGCCTATCCTTTGAATGTTTTAGATGACACTGAACATGCGGCTGCAGTATATGGCGCTGGCAACCAGCTCGCTATTGCACAAATGGACCACAGCCATGTATGTCAGCTCGTCAATCTGCCTCGCAACTTCAACACTTCCCGCGCGCAACCCCTCAAGCACCACAATCAGTTTATCCCAATGAACTTCACAAGCCGAAAGTATCAGGAACGGATGGAGTTTTCCGAGCTGTCCAGCTGTATCTTTCTCAAACCTACGAACGATACCGAAGTACGGGACCTTATCTGAAAAATAAATAATTATGCAGCGGCAGGAGTTGACGAGTTTTTATCGCGTGTGATTGTGCACGTGGCACTAGAAGTAAGTGACGTGTTAGCGTACATTATTAATCTATGTCTGTCCACCGGTGTTTTTCCTGAGGAACGTAACGTTGCTACAGTAACGCCGATTCATAAAGGGGGAGCACACGACAATGTATCAAATTACATGCCAATATCGGTCCTGACAGTTTTTTCCAAGGTATATCGAGAGTAATATATAATAGACTATCGACTTTCTTTCTTAAACACATTGTAATTTTGAAGTATCAATATAGTTTCGAAAAATCTAAATCAACAGAGCAAGCGTTACTGTAAATTAAAGATAAAATAATGGCAAAAAACAGGCAGTTCACAATTGGACTGTTTTTAGACCTTAAAAAGCATTTGATTCGATATATCATAATATTTTTCTAAATAAATTGGAGAGATATGGAATACGTGGCGTGGCAGGTAACCTTTTAAAAAGCTATTTGACTCAAAGAAAGCAGTTTGTTGAACTAAACTCCATTGCATCAGACATTAGAGCTAAAACAAGGTGTCCCGCAAGGCTCCAAGTTAGGCCCGTTACTGTTTATAGTTTATATAAATGACATCATAAATATAGAAGTTCAACTTGTAATGTATGCGGATGACACTAACGTATTCTTCACATCTGATAATATAATTAAACTTCACTCAATGGTAAATGTTTACTTGGAACAATTATCAAATTGGTCATTAGATACTAAATTGCAACTTAACGCTAAAAAGGCAACTTACATGATATTTATAGCCGTACAGTAAAAATGTCGAAAAGAAATCCCGATTATATTCAATGGAACCAAGTTAAACCGAGTGGCAGAACAGAAGTTCTTAGGTGTTTGGTTTCAAGAACAACTTTCGTGGAATACGCATATGGCTCACCTGTCCACCGAACTCTCTAAAAGTATAGGTCTCATATATAGAATCGGCCATTTGATACCACTATGGTTAAAACAAAACTTATACAATGCTCTAATTTATTCAAAACTATGCTACGGGATTTTGGTGTGCGGGACCACAGCTAAAACTAATTAGAACAGGCTCATTGTATTGGAAAAAAGAATTTTTCGCATATATTTAGGTTATCATGGCTGCTACGCAGATTTGAGGACAATTCTTTTATTTACTGAATATTCAATGCTTCGAGCTGACCAAGTCTATTACATGAAGGTTCTGCACACCATTTATAAGCAAAAGACGCCCAATCAAGTTAACAATAAATCTTCTGGCTACCATCTCATACGGCACACTCCAAAAGTAAGAACGAACTATGGTGAGCAATCTTTCCTGTGCCAGTCAACTTAAATACTAAATAAATTGGGAGAAAAATAAACTTCGTCGCCAGTGATCTTACGTCTAAAAAGCAGGTCAAAGAAGTGTTACTGAAGCAAAACGCTTGCAACACTGATACATAATTAAGGGTTTGAAATATATGCCTACGTGTTCCCCTAAAGGTAGAAATTAAAAACAATTACAAACAAAATACATTCATACGTAACTGTGACATAGTAGTGTAACTGATGAAACTTCATGCGTACGAATTACTGCGTTTATGTGTACACTGTGATCCTTCTGTGGATTTTAGACCTATGCTTTGTATAATACATAGGAAATGTAGTAATAACTTTGCTTTGTGCTATTTCTCTATTACAATCGTGCTATTATGCTTAAATTTGTGAACAGACGTGTTATTATGTACGCTGTAAATCAGTTGGCTGAGGCAATATAATTACTAATCAGGCCACGTCCGCCTTTAGTCTCAGCCTCCCCTTGGTTTTGCCAAGAAATAAAAACAAATACTCAAATATCAAAGACCTCTATCTTCTTGCCTTGCTAATAATAAATCCTATTAGGAACACCACGCATGAAGTAAATGCCTCTAGGGACGGCCTCCTGTAGTAAGGCACTGTTCTCCAATAGCTGACGTGGGATGTCCTTAGCAGAGGAAACGTCGTGGTCTTCTCCACAAAGTTATGAAGCATCACCGTCATATCCATGTAAAGTACAAGGTTTGCGAATGTCACTGCTAGAGTTAGCAAACGGGGTGGGATACAAATACGTTATCACACGAGGATGGTCCAAATAAACCTGAGGGAAGGAGAGCTCCTCGCCGTGGTGGTCCTAGAGTAGCGATGTGGGAACTTTTCCCTCACCTGGAGCCATACCCAAGTAGTGCTGGCCGACGAGTAGCTTGCTACCGACCGCATCGTCGTAGACAAATGTTCGGCTTCCCGCGTTCAATGCACAAACCAACTGCAAGAATTGCTGAAATCCGTAATCTCAAGTGGAGCTTCAATGTAGTCGTCCTTATTCTCCCCTTTGTTTTCGGTATCATGGCTAGCCGTTGTCGATCTATGCGAACGTTGTGGATGCGGTAGAAAGGAATCTGCACCGAATACTCCAATCAGAACTTTATGTCGCTTTTAGTATTTCCGCTTTAAGTGCACATAGATGGTGACATATTCTGGAACACTACGGGGCAAAGCACTCCGTCTCTTGAATGCAATGCCCACGTTCACCAGTTGACCTCCAATCCCAAACTATGTACAGGGTCATGCATTAGGTGCCTAGTGTTTATGATGGGAAGGCGCGGTGCTACCAAACGCTCTTCGGCGTCGTCGACCTTAGGCAGGTGCGACGGCCTCGGATGATAGCAGTAGCCATTCGTCTTGCTTACCAGGGGCAACTTCCCGCCGAGCAAAGAGTCACAATCACAAACCGCACAACTGTGTCCAAACTCCACGTTAGGAAAGTATCGCCTGAATCGTACGTCCGCGCCAGAAGTAGCCACGCTCTCTCTTCGCTTGAGCAGCCCCATCCTCTCAAGCCAGGGTAGCATATTGGTCTAGCCGAGCCGCTTGACGTTGTTCACCCCGATGTGTGGCGACATGTCGCCATCCTGCTTCGGCTCCTCTGTCTCGCAACTCCGTGTCGTCAACCATCTTCCGGCGCTTAGCTTCGGCAGCATTAGCCGTATAATAATAATGAAACTTTATTCCTCTTCCATAAACACAGATGCAGAAATAGGAACGGCGGGAAAAAACTGTCATAGACAGTTTGACGAGGCCAGAGCTTCCTTTCTGCTCAACAGCAGCATCGCGAAGCACGCACAGTTATAAGGCAACCAGAAAAAGTAACAACAAAAAGCTAACAATAAGGCATTGCAGTGCGTTGCACGTAATGCCCGTTATCTTTACCGGGTATATTAAGGATCTTCCCTCTAACGCCTCATACACTCACGAGCGGCTTCCCTCTTTCGCATTCGCTCGGCTTCTTCTTCAGGAGAAAGTATCGTCTTCTGTCTAAAGCCGCCGGCACACGCATCGTCTCTATTCCGTTTGTTGCGTGCCACTCCTACACACTAAACTTTTTTACACCCTTTTTGGCCGAAAAGGGTGTAAAAATCTTGTCCCATGGCTAACACCCTTAAAAGGTGTTTTGGCAAAAAAAGGGTGTATGGATGAAAAAAGGGTGTTGAGCTCAACACCTTTAAAAAGGGTGTTGAGGATGCTCAACACCCTGAAAAAAGGGTGTTGAGTCCCACACCCCTTTTTTGAGGTGATGGCATGCGCAGAGGCAATGTCAAACGGCGGAGCGCACAGCATTCAACACAAACAGCCAATACGTACAAGTTACAATTGGAACACGGGATGCAAGCGGTACAGGGAGTGCATACTTACTTAGCAATACATGTACTGTTCTTGCTTTTATACCCAGCAGAGGAAAGCCCCCCGATCGTGTCTGTGGTCTTGTCGCAAAAAACAGATATTTTAGCGCTGATTTTGGAAGTATGGATTTTACCACGTGAATATACAAATCAACACGCGGATTTGCAAAAACTTTTTAATTACGCGGTAGTTTTTCTGATCCGTAACTTATAGAATTTTATTAAATACCATACAAATCTTCCATGCCACCTCAACACCCTTCAAAGAGGGTGTTCTATATTTCAACGCCCTTTTTCCCAGAAGGGTGTAAAGCTACAAATTAGGGTGTTCGAAACTAAGAAAAAGGGCGTAAAGAAAAAAAGGGTGTAAGAAAAGACCGCCAACGAAGAAAAAAGGTGGAGAGACCTGCAATTTTTGGAGGCATTTTGTACCTGTTTACACGGGTGGACTGAACATTCTCTACAAGCGGGCGGGGGGGGGGGGTTCTACCTCAAGATGTTCACAGCAATATGTATTGGCATAATTTATCACCAGTGAAGCTCTTTAAACATCAGGAGGTAGTTTCGGAGGCATTAGCAAAAAAATACAAAGAAAAAGAACTGGGGCACCTGTAAAGGGTGCACCACCGCAGATAGGGTATTATAACAGTGAAGTCGGCTTTCGAGCTTGTTAGAGTGTGAGCGCAAGGGGCGTATGCGTGTGCGCACCTCTTACTGTACTATTTCAAAGGTACTAGTCTTTTTGGGATTCTAAAAGGTAAAAAAATTCGCGCAGCTTGCAATAGCGGTGCAAGGCTGGAGAAACAGCAACGCTGGGGGCCGACCTACCTTGTTTCCCTCTTGGATCTCCTGGAAATGGGGAGGGGGGGGGAAGGGGGCACACTGGAACAGCCTTGTAAAATCCGGTTAAATTTGGCCTCATCCCTGAGCGGTCATCCTGGCTTAGCACGAACATTGTAAAGCTTAGCAAACATAACAAAACTCAGCAACACCGGAAGAAACTAGGTCGACCCCCAGCTCCGCTGTTCTTTTTTTGCAAATGAACACCTATTTCACACCGTTTCAACAACCTACAGAAAGCCAAGCGTGTTGCAGTTGGTAAACATCCTTTTCGCCACACGACTAGTCTTCTTAATTTTGAAGGTTCAAATTTGTGTTTCACGTGCCAAAGCTAAACTTGGGGCATGTGGTGCACCGAATAAGGAAACGAGCGATCATTGCATAAGAGCAATTATTTTTTTTTGCGTTTGGAATTTTCTTGCGAGTAGAGGAGTATATGAGGGGATGTCTTCTTCTTTAAAGTGCTATTATGCATCCGAATATGGCCTTATTCAATGAACAGCTGAACACCTTTTCCACACCCTTTCAACACCCTAAGAAAAACCGAGGGTGTTGAAGTTGATCAACACCCTTTTTTTCAAACAAAAAGGGCGTAGAGTTAGGAAAAGGGTGTTGAGACTCAAGAAAGAGGGTGTAAAGGCCTCCCAACACCCTTTTTCCACTTATGCTACACCCTTTTTGGCTAAAAGGGTGTAAAAAAGTTTAGTGTGTACCCTCCGTTGAAACACGTCGCGCACCTACTCCTTTTTTTCCACCTCGCTTAGCGTTCCCGCTCTCCGCTTCTCTGAGGCTGTTCATTGTCTTTTCATTCCTGAAACAGCCCGAGCGGAAGCTCTGTGATGCTTGCCCATGTTTTGTGTACTTGCTTTTATCTTGCACGCGCTTGAGCCGTGTTTTTTAACGTTCATAGCGACCAGAGCTCGAACTTACGCTGTCTGCTGTTAAAAGTGAACCTTTTTCTATGCGAACTAAGTGAAATCGAAATCCACAATCCACCCCTCGGAAGTCCAGAATCCAAGCTGCCAAAGCCAAAATCCAAAGTCTACTTCAAATATAAGTCCAAAACCAACGCCCACGCTACGAACCCAAAGGAAATCCTGTGCGCCCCGAAATTGATGCTCCTCTTAAGCGCATAAAATTTGTATGGTTAGCATGTAATAAAGGAAAAAAATGATAGAACAGCGGAATAGACGGGGGTTTGATAACGCCAGGGACCCAAGTTCGATTCCGACCACAGGAAGCGTTTTTTGAGGAAGCGATGCGCAAGTTCGCCTTTTGAGCGCAGACACTACCCCTGCGAAAGACCCCTCAAAGTGCATCGCGTGATTCGCCGGGTCCGCTTTCGGCGTTACGCACAATGCCCCATTTTCAGTCGATCTCATGAACTAGCGGCAGCGGCCGCCGCGGTTGCGGGCGCTCAGCTGATCGGCAGCCGACTAACCACCTATGCACCGCTGGGTCGTCTCGGGCTACGTGACTCGTCTTGCACCGGACGAAGAGGAACGCCGCGTTCTCTGTGAATGGAAGCGAGGCCGGGCCCCCTCCTGTGAGCGTTGCGCGGATCGAACAGCTTTGAGCCATGGTCGGCAACAGAAACACATCAATGCTTAACCAAGCTAAACCAAAACTCAACCAGAATAAGCTAAGATTTTGCTTTGCGTATCCAAGTTTTGATGAATGGGGGGCTTTGCGCAAAAAAGAGGAGGACGGTGGCAGTCAATACAGGCGCTACTAACAACTGAGGTTATTTCGAAAAGTACAACCATATATATGACAGGCATGCACTGAAGAAAAAAGAAAGGAAGGGAAAAAAAGATACACCGTGGGCATGTGGCACAGCGAGAATATCACAAAAAAGTTTGTAGAAACGCACTTTCCTTATCATAGATAGAAAGCGACGGTACACTCACGCATATGGGTCACTTTCGTTTTATAAATATGCCGCGGCAACCACCCGTGTAGCCACATCTGTGCTTTCGATTATTTTCGTTGGTCTGGTTTAGAAGTACAATCACACTCCTTACAATGTTGGGGCAACAGCGAACCAGTTCCATTTTTTATTGACAAAGCATGTACTCCTAGATGGTCACTGATGCATCGGCCGGTTTGGCCGATATACACTTAACCACATTTCAACAGAATCTCATACACAACAGCTATCGCACACTTGATGAAAGGCTTGACATGCTTCTTTTCGCATTTTTTTCAGTTCACATTACGTGACATTTGTTTACACTGGGACGGCCCCTAGGCGTCGCGATTTTGTTATGCGTTTTAGTCAGTCATCTCCAGTAGGCTTAGCTTGTCCTCCCTGCTCTGCGGCGGCGCGCCACTGACGTCGTTCCGAATGCGAATCAAAGATAACGCGTGTGGCAGCATTTCAGCAGCAGAAGTGTTCCAAAGATACCCTTTAGCTGCATCCCTGGTAGTGTTGTTAAACACGCTCGATGTTAACGGTGAGGCCACAGATGCGGCAATCTCGCAACACTGATGAACGACAAAATTATCGTGGTTGCGGACGCGTCTCTCAGTGGCGGTGCTCTAAAACATTATCTACAGACTCTACGCTCGGCTTCTCTGGCCGAAAAGGCTGAGTTATGCTAGCCTGACGTACGCGCTCGGCCTCTTGGGCAAGATGTGCTCTATTTAGTGACACTAGTCCTGCCTAGCTTTCAAAGATACAATGCAAACATAACCGGTACCGGGAACACGGGGGATGGGCTCCCTTTGTTCACTGGTGCGTAATCATCCATAATTCACTTTCGATGCTTCTTTTGTGCTTTATTTTAACTACTTCTGAACTCTATGCTGTCGTGATAGCCTGACGCATGTGCTCGGCGTCTTAGGTCTCGGGACATTGGCGCTTTTGCCCACTGCGATGAAACCGTTGGGGGGGGGGGGGGAGGTTCGCAGTTTTGCTGTAAACAGATTTCAAGGTCAGACCTGCTATATAATGTCCATGATCAGAGTAATCACTATCGGGCAAGCATTGTTGCTGGAACACGCCTGCGGCTTCTGAAATGATCTCGCCCACGCGTGCGCGATCAACGACGTAGGAATCTACTCCTACCCATCTCACGAGATCTCTCTAGTGCGGCACATCCTATATTAGACCGCCCCAGAGTATCTGTAAAGGGAAATTTCAGGGCGAAAGCGGAAAACTTCGGCCTACAACCCAAGATAACAGCTGCAAGGACTACCTCTCGTTTGCCTGTTCATGTATCACAAAATCATGGCCGGGGAATGATTGTTCAAGGTGCGCGCCGTGTTGCAGGTGTTTGCCGAAGACCGCAGCAGGCACAGGAGAAAAGGGAAGGGTGGAATCTATGACCATGTCCTGCTCTTTTGCCTTTTTCCGATAGAATCATTCTTCAAATTTCAGAGGTAGTATCGGGGACCGGAAAAAGGGAATCAATAATCTTTTGCTAGATATCGATTATCCAGGTGAGTTAACCAAAGCGGACTGTTGTTCCGTTCATATTAGCTAAGACCGTACGGCGAGAAAAGAAATGTATAACGGTCTATCCTCTATTTCAATTAAGGAAACAAGATTACAAATAGTCCTGATGTAGAATTTTGAGGGTGCGAGAACGTATGCTTGAAGTAGTAATGAATTGGTGAAGGGCTTAAAATAAGTGCGCGACATATGCGTTTGAAAATTTTTAGTTTGATGGTATTAGTTGCAATCATTTTTATATTCTTTTTGATTATATATGCGTTTGCAGTATTGATGTTTGCGTTCATGTACTATTCTCATGGCTTAGCGCGTAAAATAAAGCTCTACGTACATCACGAAAGCTAATTTACCATGTCAGATTGTCTGGCAAGGCACAGTGTGCATGACCTTGGAACCAACTGCCTGCCCCTATCACATGTTTTGTTAGAGTCCTGGGCTCCAGAGCGTATTCATAATGGATGGTAAAGGTATGCCAGAGTCGTTGCATCGAGAACGTTGGGTATTTCACAGGCCCGTGGTAGTTCCCTTTTCATCCGTGCGTGTGGACAAAGTGCCACTACGAACCGAATTCTTTGCAGGACAACCTCCTCCGTCGTGGTAATGTTGAGGTGGATAAGATACGAAGATTAAGGTGGAAGAGCGCATTCGACTTCAGAGGTCGTCCTCTGGAACCATTTCTGGGCCCACTGGTCTCTTCGAAGCTTGACGGGTGATGAAATAAACACTATGTCACAGGACGTGAGCCTGTTCATTCCCTGCAGTATTCGTGCGGCCGGGTACCCAGATCACCGACATCTTTGGTGATATATTGCTGTGCATCTGGTCGATTCTTTCGATGATAATGGAGTCTGAGTGACGTTTTTGAGGTATTAACACATCACTCGAATGGTCCATGTGCGCTCCTCATACGTGGTGCAGTTTCTCCTCATGCCAGCATGTATGAGGAGCAGTGTTAGTAAGTAACTCTTAGAAATAAAATATTTGGCTGTGCGAGAACTTTCATCGTTATTTTTCTTCTTACATTTCAACTGTCGAATAATCTTACATACAAAATTTGTCTTTTAATCGACGGAATTGACATTATTTTCAGTCCACTAAATCGAAACAGTAACTGAACATACAGCTTCTGCTTTCGCATTTCTCGAATTGGGCCCATATATTTCCGGCGCCACACGGTGATGTCCTGCCTTTCCAGAAGCGCAGTTACGTTTTCACTTCCGAAAAGAAATTACAATGTCATTCAGAAGCCGACGCATCGTTCTGGCACTCAGCTTCAGCAGTCCCATGTCGGGGTCGCTGGTCACATCGCTGATGATCTTTTCTGCAGTTGGCGCCTCGTTGCGAATGAAGTACTGATGCACTTTCCGTCGGAGAGCAGCAAGGGTGAAGCTGTCGTACTGTTGTACTCTTGTCTTTCTTGTAACTGTAGGTGCTTTTCCAGTCGCCAAACAAAGCCTTTTCCGCTTTGGGGACTTCAGGGTGCCACGCAAAACCTCTGTCTTGAGCCGTGCGACACTACGCTTCGCTTACGCCGGTCAGCTGGATAACCGAAGGAAGCATGGGAACGATGGAGGGTCCTGGTTGCACCAGTCTCACTTGGGCGTACGAGTTGTAGACAACTTGCTTGGTCTGTTTTGACAGTTTTTGGTTGTAAAGGTTTTTCAAACTCTTTTCCGGTGACTGAAGAGGCGGGCTATCGAACGGAAGAGGTCTGTTGACGAAGACGCCATTTTTTTCTCTGAAAAAAAAACCTTTCCGCCACCAGTGGTGATTCTTGCAACCAAATAAAACCGAAAATAAAAAGTTATGCTTACTGTTTCACATACTCTGGCAATTTCTTTGCATTGTCAATACAAGCCTAAATAAACGAAATATACATTTTTGAATTGCTTAGATTATACTCATCAAATTATTTTTGTGTAACTACTTCCAACTGCGCAGCGAAATGTCGTTGTTCGTCCGACCACTTCGCCCCTCTTCCGTAGCATTCTCTCCGCTGCCACAGAAAGTTGACCGCGAGTATAGCTGTTTTGGATAAAACGGAGGGAGTAATTCCCTAGGCCAAGAAAGCTGCGTAGGGTTTTTTGCTGTCGCCGCTGTGGGAAACCGACGAAAGTAGCACTTTTGTCTTCGTGAGGCCGAATCCCCTCGTTGCTTACGGTGTGGTCTAGAACTTTACGCTTCGTGTCCCCAAACGACTTTTTTAGTGTTCAGCTGAACACCCGCGTTGGTGGAGCATTTGAGGACCTCATCTAGCCCTTTCAAAGGCTCAGAAAATCTGGAAGCAAAAATAGCGATGTCATCCAGATAGCAGAGGAATGTTCTGTATTTAAGGACCTGAAGAACATTGACGATCACTCGATCCAAAGATGCAGGTGAGTTACATAAGCCGAAGGGCATTATATTTAATTCACATAGTCCACCATGGATAGATATGGATGTCTTTTTTATGTGCCTCGTGCATTGTAATCTGCCAATAACCTGAGCTCAGGTCAAGGCTAGATGACTATGCCCATCCTGGTAAGCATTCCAGGGTATCATCCATACGGTTCATCGGATGGAGATCCATTAGGGTTATTTTAATCGGTGCAAAATCAGTCGGATCCTTCTTTTTTCTTCACTAGAACCACAAAGGACGACCAAGGGCTGTTTGATGGAAGGATAATTTTTTGTGGAAGCATATCGGCGACATCCTTACTGATGACTTTTCATTCGGAGGAAGATGCTTTTTCGCATTTTGGAAGACGAATGTGGTCGCGTGGAGGATGGAACTGTAGCTCTTCGCGGATAATCTGCGATATTAGAGAGCGCACGTCCATGTCCCGCTATGACACCGTAGCCACAACTTCCGGTTGCAAAAGAAAAATTGCCTTTCGTCGAAGGGCTGGTAGCTTGCGCGCACATGGCTGATGCTTGTAGGATTTCGCACTACGTTGGCGTTGACCGCAAAAGAAGCGATGCCCTTCATGATGTGGCGAACCTGGTGGGCTTCGAGCACACTTTTATCAACGCGGAGAAAAAGAGCAAGGGCGTCATCGATGTATCAGATATACGCATCATCAGGGCGCTGAAGGGGAGAAAACAGCTTCCTTGTCGCCACCTCCGACCGAACGGCTGCGGTGCTGCAAATCTGGCGCAGCTGCTGTGCAAAAACCATCTCTTGCCATGTCCGTGAAGTAAAACAGAACGTTATGGAGCTTGGAGCAGTCATTCCGTCGGTTAAATGCACTGCCCGAGCGTAGTACATGAGGCAATCGTTGACGTATTTGCCGCGGACCCTGGCGACAAGCAGCAGGTCGCGCTGGCGGCTTGTGAGAGTGAATGGCATGGGCGCAGCAGAGGAAGGGCCAGCGAGGTTGCTTGCGGCCTCATGCTGCGTCGCTGTTGAAGGCAAACGCCGACCGATGCGGAGCTTCAGGGATGCGCTTGGAAGGCGTTGAGGGCGGGATCGAGGTCAATCTCCACCATTAGTAAGGCCCTTGAGTAACAGGTGAACAAGGGCGTTTATTCGGCGGTGCAACCTATTGCGAATACCAATCCCAGAATGTGCTGATGATGCCGTATAATGGGAAGAGGATGGGATGATGTTGATAGGGAAGACCATGTTATGCCGAGGATGACATATGGGCGCTTGTCCATAATCTATAGACAGTTCCCTGCAAGTGGTCGTCGATGCCCAGGCATGGAGGCATGCAATACACGCTTAATACAATACAACTGATGGGCTCGTTGAATTAAGACAAAAATAACGGTTCGCAGTCAAGAAAACCTCGGAAAGCAAAGAGAATGTGGCAGGTGATTGAAACAGATGACGAATTTGAAAAAAAAAAAACAGAAAGAAAGTGGAGAAAAAGTGTCCGCCGGGCGGGATCCGAACCCGCGAACTCCAGAATACGCGTCCGGTGCGATGACGGCTACGCTACCGTCGGGGCCGTTTCCCCTCTTCTTTCTCGGATATTTATGTTAAGGTATTTTTGTTTCCTGTGCTTGGGGGTGGTAGCCTGCGCCACCCGGACTACTCGGGGTGAAGGGGACCTTCTCTTTAACCACCGGGCCGTGACTCGAGTGTCTACGACATGTCAAGAGTGGTCGACCAGCGTTGAACCCTCTTAAGCTACCTTTGGCACCAAGACTGCTAGGACAGAGGTCGTCGCTATGCATGTAGCGAATAAGAATGGGAAAAATGAGGGGATTGTTTAATTGAGACAGAAATAAGGGTTGGCAGTCAAGCAAACCTCAGAAAGCAACGGAGAGAATGCGGTAGGTCATTGAAACAGAGGACAAATTTGGAAAGAATTTTTCTTTCCAAATTCGTCATCTGTTTCAATGACCTACGGCATTATCTCCTTTGCTTTCCGAGGTTTTCTTGACTGTCTTTCCCAATTCGTTGCCTACTAACAGTGCACTCAAGAATGTATACCGAATTGGCAGCGTCAGAGTTAAAGTTACCGTGTATATTTACGTAGTAGTCTCAAGCCGCGCTGGTGGCACGCTGTGTAGTGGTTATGTGTGGGGATACTTTACATCGAGCTTTATTACAGGGTATACAACCAGTAGTTCCCGGTCGGTTGATACGAGAGTTAGTAAGAACGTCTCTTAAAATATTATTACGCCGGTAGACGACGATTGGTGGTTCGGAGAACATGCTTTTTAAGCGTTCTCTTTGAATTAGGATATTGTGATGTTTTCTTAGTACGTTTGACACTCTTGGAGCAGAGGCTGAGTGGGTTAAAACTAAGTCTGTTTGCGGGTTAACGTCCGGGGCTTTTTTCTTAAAGATTTCGTTACGGTTTAATTGGTTCGTTCGCACAATTGCGTAGTCGATAGCTTGTTCCGGGTATTTTTTATTCAGAAGGGCGGTCTTAAGTTCTCGACAGTTTGAGTGAAAGTCGGCTTGGTTTGTGCAAGTTCTCCTAAAACGGTGGGCTTGTCTGTAAGGTATTGCAGTCTTGCAGTGTCTGACATGGCTACTTTGGAAGTGCGAATACTGCCGCGTATCGGTCGGCTTTCTATAGTTTAGTTTCAAGCCGACCTTGGGAAATAGTAACGGTAACGTCCAGGAAGTTTACACTGCATAGGAATTAACAAGGAAAATACTAGGATGGGCTAGGTTAAATGCCTCAGTGAACGTTAGGAGCTCCGCGTCACCGTGCTGTCAGGTCATAAATATGTCGTCAATATACCTTTTAAAGTACAGTGGCTTTAAATTTTGAGTGCCAAGAAAGTTTGGTTAGAGGTGAGCCGTAAAGATATTGGCGTAGTTGGGTCCGATTCGAGTTCCCATTCACGGTCCGCTGACTTGCACGTAATGAACCCCGTCAAACTCAAAGGGAATTTTATAAGTTTAGGTCAGCGAAGCTTGGTAATGATGAAAATTACGGAAAACTAACGTGCTTCTCCTTCGATTAAAATTGGCGACGTCATAATTTTTCACATTGTTCATTAATCCTACCCTTGAGTTTCCCATCAGAATTCGCAGAAACTCTTCAAAATACAGCAGCTTTACTTGCCTAATGCGGCTCAACAATGCGATTTGTCCTTGTGAAGCGGCCGCGTTCCCCCCACCTCTTAGAAACGTTTAACCCTTTGTGACCTGTGGACCCTACTTATTTCCTGTTCTATTGCTACTCACTGTGCAATGCTCTTTTGTGCACCGTATCTATTGTTTCCATCCGCGGGCGGCACACCCAAAATACAATCTTCGTTCATGCCTGTAGGGATGCGTCCGAACCAGTCTCCCCACCCACTGAATACCTTATTGTATACTTTTCCCTTCTTTTTGAAACCGCGATTGTCCAGTCTTCCTCCCTGTCTGAACTTGCAGCCCACGCCACGCACGTTGCCCCGTCGTGGTGCAATCTTGAGAGCTGCCTTGCTAATACAACCCCCCCCCCCCCCTCTCTCTCTCTCTCTCTCTCTCTCTCTCTCTCTCTCTCTCTCTCTCTCTCTCTCTCTCTCTCTCTCTCTCTCTCTCTCTCTCTCTCGCTCTCGCTCTCTCTCCTTTCTTTTTTTTTTTTGTTATTGTTGTTGTACCATGGGCATAGCCCGACTGCATGCATACTCTCCGTTTCTGAAACATATTCCGCTCCTTCTCACAGTTTTCCGCAAAACTATATAAGCAATGTGTTCCAAATGTTTGTGACAGCAAAATCATGTAACTGTACTCTGATGAAGGATAATCCCGGGTCCAGTGAACAAACAGATAACAAGTTACACGTTATAAAACCACGCTTGGGACCATACAACACTGACACACGCAACAGATACACAGAAGTTGCCCTTGCTAGGCTACGGATAGGGCACACACATGTCAAACACTCGTATCTCCTCACGGGGTCTTCAAGACCCCAGTGTGGCAGGTGTGGAGAGGCCCTATCAGTAGTTCACATACTCATTCAATGCAAAGCACTTCACACAACACGACGCAAACACTTCCCACAGCTATACAGACTACACGTCCCACTACACCCAGCGTTTTTCCTCTCTGACGATCCCATGTTTTCTATCAAGTGCGTTTTTAAATATTTAGAAGAAGTTCAATTTTTAGACCTCATTTCATACCACGCGTGATCACTCCCTGGCCCTATACACCAGCCATGCTCATTGTCGTTTTGTGATTTTACTTTTGTTTTTGCTGACGTTTCGTAGTGTTTAAGGTTTCACCCATCATATATGACTATTGTTTTGGCGCTCTTTGCCCCAGTAGGCCTTGCGCCATAAACATCCAACCATCATCAGATAATCCCGGGTCCGCTGCGTGAGTAAACCTGCTTTGTTATTGTTCTTGCGGTGTATCCGACTCTTTATTTATACTATATATATTGTTACGGGACTAAGGTGGGCAATGCCTCACAGCCCCTTGACCGAAGAACGATTACGACGACGACGACGTTCCTGGCGCGCATCTTGCGCGAGGTCGGTGTCATGGCCGCTATGCCCTTTCTGTAAATAGGTCGCTTCCCCCCATCCCATCGTTCGTTTCATCTGTGTCCTGCCGCCACGTAACATTTTGGTGGAGTGTGCGGGATCATCCCCATCCTGGCCTCCGCATCGGATCGTCTCGGCCTTGGGCGAAATCGTCGAGGGACCGCCGGCGATGTCGGGCAGCCCCAGCCCACTGCGACCTTCATTCGACCACGTCCCCCGTCCCGTGTCCCCAGCCTGTTCGTTCGCTTCCCCCCATCCCTTCCCCCCATCCCATCGTTCGTCTCATCTGTGTCCTGCCGCCACGTAACAATATATAGGTGTGTGCGTGTGTGAGTGACCTCTCACATATTATAAGCATTTCCTAGACCAGGCTCACCTTTCACACCTCTGGTGATGTAAGCACCCAGCGCTTCACCGAAAACACTAGAAACAATCAACGCACCCCTGTTTTAGTTTACCATGTTCATATAGCAAAATGATGCATGACAGTGCGGTGTTACATTTACTTGGTAGCATTTTGATTAAAAGAAAATTCTTGACGACCGTCCAAGTGATGCTTACAAAAGCTACATTGCCGGCACAAAAAGAATCGAAATCAGCACTATTATCTGAACGCGATAGCTGCACAGAATGTACCGGGCATAGTCGTCATAATACCACGGTTGCGGTATGCGAGTTGTTTCGGAACTTTCTCGTGTGGAGGAACAATGAGCGGTACTATTCTGCTTTAGATTTCTCTATCGGTACTATTTAAAAACCCCAACAGTTGGACTTCTTCAAATAGTCTTTTCACTAGAACCAAAACTAAGGCAGCGTTCTCAACTCCAGCAGTGCTACCGTCTTTTTTCAGCAGCGCCCTCTTTTGCGCATTGAGGAGTTAACACCGGCGTGGCCGCGGTTTCATAGTGTGAAGAGGCTGCGTACTTCATTGCGCAATCCTTTCCTTGCTCCCTTATGAAATATTCCTTGTGTTTCAGAAAGAGGGGCGCTATTCAGAGATAATAAAGCGAATCATACTAGGGAATACAATTTTAAATTCATCAATCTTTGCGTGCGAGTTTGAATATCTTCTGGCACCAGCTCACTTTACCAAAGAAGGGATAGAAAGTTTCGAAATGTATCCACTCATTCGGTTAGTGTACACGCATACGCACTGGGAGAAGCGTGTACACTGGGAGAAAAAGGTGAACACACCTCCAAAATGAAGACATCAGTTTGCCTTAATTTGGGGGACAAGGCATGGCGCTGCAAGCTTGATTAGTCTTTGAAGGGAGGGTCGCCATGCTATCCGCAATTTGTTCCTCACTAGTGGTAGAACTTCGTGCATCTCTAACTCAAATAAGTTCTGCGGCACCAACATAGGACGAGGTAGGGGCACGAAGACGGGCCATTGAACTTTTTCGGTCATGTGCACGTGAACTTTGGAATACTGCCACAGTAGTTGTGCGTCCGTTTAAGTAATCTGCTGTGCCTCCGTTTCTACTGCGGCGTTTGTTCTTTTTTTCCTGCTTACTAGCGCTGTTTTCAATTCAGTTGGCAAAATAGAACTCCGTGCACAGACAACACAGATATTTTTTATTTAGCTCTAAATTTATACATTGATCTCTTATTTTTCTATAAGAGGAGCGCTATTTACAGATAATTATAGCATTGTACTAGGCAACCAATTCCTACTCTCTCTTTCGTTTGAATGCTACTAGTAGAAACCTCATCACACCCGCTCATTTTTCGAACAGTGGAATAAAATAATTAAATACATCCGCTACATCGGTAACTATAGACCCTTTGCAAAATGGCCAAATCGTTGGCGGAAAAGCAGCAAGCCACTCTGGCAAAACTGTGCACCCGCTGCGCCGCCATTAGAAAGGAAGCGAAAAGGCTGCGAGCACAGAGTTTCTATGGAGTAGCTACCGTCCACCGTCCACGTAATAGCATACGCGTCCCGCGAAGTGGTGTTTCCCACTGCAGGATGGGAAGATAACTTTGCCGCCCTTCCTTCGAAAGAGGAGCGGCATATTCAGGATTTTTATTCTTCGAGGTCGACCACTGAAGGTGCTACGAGTACGAGCGATCATACGTCAGCGTGGAGTCCTACGTTACGCCATCGTCAGTGTTGACAAACGGCAGCAAGCAAAGGTAGGATTTGTGGCTAATAAAGAATAGCCTTAGCGCTGCCTCCTTGTTTGGTTGTCGAGTTTCAATTGTGTTTAATCGATGCACCCTTGCCCCGTGGTAGCGGGGGCTGGCCGCTATCAACGGGCTATGAAGGGCCCGTCTCTGCTGAGCGCTTACTTTGCGTATGTTCAAACTTTCAAAACTGTTCGCGAAAATGACCAAAGCATGCATAATGAAACTCATTTTGATGTCTCTGCTAGAGGTCATGTTTGCGACGCACCGCCTCTGTACTTGCGGCGCTTAATTTTTCCGTCGGTGAATACGGTGCTAATGCGGGAGCGATAGGCCGCACGCGTGCGTCAGCAGCGAGCAGAGGCAGTCGACCTTGAGAGGAACTTAGAGGAAGGAACAAACACAGAAGAAATAGGAGAAAAGAAGGGCACGTCTCCACTCGCCCCAGACGAGCCGTTGTGCAGCGGGGTAGATAAGCGGAAGCGATTTGACCAGCGTTAATCTTCGAAAGGTAGCGCAAAACACCACTTTAGGAGAGAACTATGACTACGGCGATGGGGCAACAGACTCGTGAAGCCGTGGGCGAAAACGTGCAACCGCAACGGCGTTGCTACGACCTGCTTCCTTTCTAATTGCGCCGTCGCGTTCACCACCAGTGTTACCACCGCTGAATTCTCAGTGTTGTCCGCCATTTTGCAAAGGGTCTATTCACGCTCTTAAACTATGTAGAAACGTCCCGTGTCCGAGATAAAACAGAACATGGAAAAGCAACAATTTCTCTTCCCTCATGTGGATGGGAAACGCATAGAGCTCCGAGAATCATCAGTCTACTGTTTTGAGGAAGCCAGCGAAACTCTGCATCATCCCGCCCTCTCGTAGTGGCGTAGGTGCGTGCATTCCTGAAGAACTTCCTTCAACGCCCAAGTCGCAGCAGGAGCCCGGCACGAAGAACGCGTAGGCGCCTGCACTTGTGGGGCTGCCTTATCGGAAGTTCCGGAACAAGAAAACGGCGCCTCCTGGAGACTGCTGCAGTAATTGTGCATAGGTTTCCAAACCTGCTGTTTATCTGCGTCTAAGTGATAAACTGCAAACATTCATGTTTTTGTGCTATTCCAAGGGCCAAAACAACACCCAGTCGCGATGAATGTCATACTGTAAGTATCTCCGTAACAGGTATACATTAGCTGCAGATATTGCCATCGAAAACAATACGCACATTGAACACGGCGGTATTGATTTGGAACTACATAGATTGAATAGAAACAGTTCTTTGTTGACGCGCAACGTCTCCAATCTTTTCGCCATGTATCTTCGTTACGAAATCTGTGCGAACTCTGGAACAAGGTAACGAAGATTGCTCAAGACTACCGCAGTACTTGTGCATAGGCTACAATTAATATTCTATCCATGTGCTTCTGCAAAACTGGCCGCAAGCACCATTATTTCATAACGGCAGTGTCTTGAAATACCACCCGGACCTGATGAACGACGTGTAGTTAATCTCTCTTCAAGCACTACATTACTTGCTGGCATCGAAATCAAACCAAATATACATATCTATGTATGTAAACATCCAGGTATTGATTTAAAACTACATGGATTGAACAGAAACAGTTCATTGTTGAGGCGCAACGTCTATCCTCTTGTCGCCATGTGTATACGCCATCTGTGCGAGGTACGCAAAAAGGAAGTGGTGTTTCCTTAAGACTCCCGCAGCCCTTGTGCATAAGTTTTAATAATGTGGTTTCCATGTTTGTCTGCGTAGTGGACAGCAAACATGATATTTTGTATTGGAGCGCCTTGAAACACCACACGGACGGGATGAATGGTGTCTACGAAATGTCCCTTACAGCTCTGCATTATATGCAGAAAATTCAGTCAACTCAAATATTCACATGTATTCACACTCAAATATTCACACACAGCCAGGTATAGATTTATAACGACATTGATTGAACAGAAACAGTTCTTTGTTGAAACGCAACGTCTGACCTCCTGTCGGCACGCACCTACGGGTGTGCGAACTCCGCAACTACGAAGTGTCGATGCCTGGAGACTCTCGCAATTTTTATGCCTATGCTTCAATATTCTTCTGCCCATGCATGTGCTTCTGCATACGTGACGGCAAACATCCATTATTTCGTATTAGGAGCGTCTTGAAACATTACCGGGACGTGATAAACGACGCTTACTAAATCGCTAGTAAAGGTGTACATTTATCCTGAGGCATTGCAGTAAAACCAAATATTCACATCTACATATCGACACACCCATGTATTGGTTTAGAGCTGCCTGAATTGAAAAGAAACAGTGCTTCGTTGACGCACAACGTCTCAGCTCTTGTCGCAGTGTGTCTGTATCATGTGTTCGAACTCTGCAACAATGAAGTGGCAATTCGTCATGACGGCCACAGTCCTTGTGCATAGGTTTCAATGTTCTGCTGTCCGTGCGCTTCTGTATGAGGGACTGCAAATGTCCACTCTTTCCTATTGGGAGCGTCTTGAAACACCACCTGGACGTGATGAACTACGTATAATAAATATGTCCTGAAGGTCTCCATTGGAACACAGGGAATGCAATCTAATCAAATATTACATAACTATGTGTCTCCATTGGAACACAGGGAATGCAATCTAATCAAATATTACATAACTATGTCCATAAGTACACCAATGAATTTATTTATAACTACATGAAATGAACAGATATAGTTTTTGGTTGTGGCGCAATGTCTCACCTCTTGTCGACTTGCGTCTGCGTGATGCGTGTGAACTCCGGAACAAGAAAGATGCGATTCCTGAAGACTCCCCCAATCCTTGTGCATAGGCTTCAATAACCTTGTATCCATGTCATTCCGCTTAATAGACTGCAAATTTCAATATGCTTGTGGTGGAACACCTTGAAACACTACCCAGACGTGAAGAACAACGTATACTAAATCTTTCCCAGTGGTCTACATTATATGGCGGAATGCAGTCAAATTAAATAGTATACATATCCTAGTACATACAGACACCAGGTTATTCATTTATGTCATGGATTTAGTGAAAACAGTTCTTTGTTGAGGCATAACGTCTCACCTCTAGTCGCCATGTGTGTGAACCCCGGAACAATGAAGTGACCATTTCTCAAGAGTGCCGCTGTCATTGTGCATAGGTTTCAATAATATGGTGCCCATGTCCATCTACATAAAGGACTGCACACATCCAATATTTCGTATTGGCAGGACCTTTAAAGGTGTTGTGCCACCAAATTTGTTGCTTGTGCATTCTTTGTTGCAAACGTTTTATATTTCATTAGAAAGCATGATACATGCTCTCACATGCACATATTCTGAGTAAAGAATTTATTATCGCACGATTCATGTGAACAGGATTCGGTTTCGGTTTCTGGGCGCCGATTCAAGCAGTGACGTCACAGCGTTGCGCCATAGCCTCCTTTAGTAGGTTATATAGGAGGCTATGGTTGCGCGGACGCTCTGCCACGCGTGCCTACCATGCGGCGCTGCGGTACGTTGCGACTTTACTGCGGCGTCTGCTCCCCCACATACGTGCTTCACCACGGAAGTAAACACGCCGACTCGTCACGTCAAGCCGCGACAGCTCCAACGCGGAGTCTTTGTCTGCATCCTCGGATGCAGACAAATGAAAACCATGGATTTGCAAACCATAAAAATGCTAAAAAAACGCTCAAAAAAAAAAAAAAAAGCTGCCCCCGCCGCGAATCGAACCGGCAACGTTGACCGGATGGGCGGAACGCGCGAGACCACTGAGCCAGCGAACAAACGATTCCACTCCGCGATATAGCCGGTGTACTAGATGGAGGCCCATCCTTGGAGTCGTACGTCGGTGTTTACTAGCTAGTTTACAGAATTCCTGGCTTGCAAACTCACATTTTTTAAATAGCGCTTGCGCAGCAAGGTTCCGCGAAGCCCCCGCGACAGCTTATCGCCATCAACTCTGCTCTTCTGCGAAAGCGCTCGCAAAAATAAGTGTGCCCGGCTGCGACTGCGATTTTGCACTGAAGGGATAGTGCTTGCCGTACTTTGGTTTTACGTTTTACGTTAAAAACCTTTGCCGATACTGATCTCTTATTACCCAAATTAGCCTACGTAACTGTTCTTCTGCACGAAACTGACCTTATATTTTCTACAGGCGAGCCGATCGCACACGCATTCCGGGGTAGCGGCGTCGCCGAAGAGCACGGCCGAAGCGTCGAACGCCAAAATACGGATCGCATTAGCGCTAGTGTTGAGTTGTATGGGCTTCATGGAACTTACTGAGTTTATTACCCTCCAGAAACTAACAAAATAGAGCCGCGTTCATTGCGGCACGAATGTTGTCGGGGCGCAGTTTTCGCTTCTCGGTCGATTGACGACGCGTCGTGCGACCAGTCAGGCGACCGGTTTTGTTCGCGTCTTCGGTCGGCGAGTCAGTCACACTACGGCGACTTTCCATCGGCCGACGTGTTTGTGTCGCCGTCGGCGTGGTGTGACAACGCGGTCTGGCAATTCGGCAGTTGGCCGATGTTTTAACGACTCGTCGGCGTCGCGTCGTCGTCGCCGTCGTATCGGTATAGTGTGTCGATACGACCAAGCGACCAAACAAACTGTGGTAACTGGAGTTCACGTTCACGTCGCTCGAGTAGCTAGCGTTGTATGACGTCACAAACTTTGCTGCGCTGGCAATTCACTGACGTCATGGTTAGTGGCGCTAGCGATGGGTCCCGATTTCCAGAAGAGCATTTAGGTAATTTTTAGAAGCGAATTAAAATATATATTAAGCGCTTGCTGTACCCAGCACTTCGTGTTGAGGGTCGTTGCATGCAGAGGAAGCCTACAGCAGGCTTTTTACAGACTTAAAATTTGGTGGCACAACACCTTTAAACACCGTGATCCGGACACACTAAACACTGTATACTAAATCTCTCTTTAAGGTTTACATTATACACTGGCATTGTAGTCAAACCACACATACAAATCTATGTACATACACAACATTCATTTTAAACTACATGTATTGCACAGAAACAGGTCTAAGTCTAGCCAACTTCTCAGCTCTGGAGACTTCTGTTTATGATATATTCCCGAAGTTTGGAACACGGAAGGGGGCGATTATGGATGTCGCAGTTCTTGGGCATGGGTTTCAATGATCTGCATGATGGACTGAAAATATTCATAGTGAAAGGCAAAGATTCCGAACAGCGGTTGTTTGAAGCGAGCTGGCCGCAAAACGACAAACTGCACACGGTGATGATGAATAAGTACACAGAGGGAGAAGCAGTTTGGCGGCCCTGCGTGATGATGGCGGATTTACGGGTGATGTTGAGAAACGCTCTCTGGGGCACAAATCACCGCTCACGCTTGTTCCTCACTCCGAGGGAAGACAGCGACCTGGCTGAACTCTACTAGGTAACGCGGCGGACAAAGGGTTTTAAGCGTGCACAATTTCAGTGCCGGGGAAACGGCGGTCCCTGGGAGCACAGTTAGGAGGTATGCGGTAGTTATGATTTTTCCAGAACAGTATAAGAAGCGACGAAACGATGGAGAAATTTTTCGCAGAGTCACGAAGATCGAATAGGAGTCCAGAATAACACTTCCTCCCCAGAGTGAAAGCGAACCTCGCGGTGGGAAGCGTCATAGCGTTTTTGCGGTTTGTTGCGAAGCTTGCGTGCGCAAATGAGCTTGTCGATGGCAGTGGTCCACACGGGTAATGAGCAGCTGCGACAGGGAGCGTCAAGCAGGTACTGACGCAAAGAGCAAACTTGTGTCAAGGATGAGTGAGGGTTTGCGACCCCTGTACCAGGGAAAATGGGGAGTAACCGGTAGTGCTTTGAACATCAGTATTATATGCAAACGTAACGAACGGCAGAATGGCGTACCAGTTACTGTGGTCAGATCAAATATACATGGAAAGCATGTCGGACAGGGTTCGGTGGAAGCGCTCGGTGAGGCCGTTTGTTTGCGGGTAGTAACTAGAGGTAGTTTTGTGCACTGTACTTGTGGCTCAAAGGACGTCAGCCACAATCGACGAGAGAAATATCTTCCCACGATCACTTAAAAGGACCCGAGGGGCGCAATGGCGCAAGATGACCGCTTCTAAAACGAAGTGAGCGATCTCTGAAGCGCATCCAGTACGCACAGGGGCTATTTCTGCATATCGTGTAAATGGTTGGCTGCGGTGACAACCCAGCGGTGTCCTCCAGCTGTAGCAGGTAAAGGTCCCTACAAATCAATGCCCACGGTTTCAAAAGGCTCACCAGGGAATGGAAGAGGCTCTAGGGGACCAACAGGGGGTGAAGTTGGGAGTTTTCGCTGCTGACAGCGAACGCACGAAGCGACGTAGCGAGCAACGCTGGAGGACAGTCCGGGCCAGAAAAAAACGGTACGGACACGTGCGTAAGTCTCTTGGAAGCCACATAGGCCAACCGTGGCGTCGTCGTGAAGTGCAGCGAAAATTTGAGGAGGAAGAGACCTGGGCACAACGGGAACTCATTTTGGGTCATAAGGCTGGTGCGCTGAATGGTACAGTGCCCCATCCAGAATCTTCAATTAGCTGAGCTGACAGCGTATACGGCTCCGCGGCACCGGTGATGCGGTCAATTATTGTTCGGCAATACGTATCAGCTCGCTGTGGCTCAACGAATTCGGACCCCGCACGGGGCACCTAGAGTAATCTTGGTGACGGTATTTGCGACACCGCGAACCCCGAGCCCCCGTACTCATTCGGTAATCTACCGTAGCTAGGAGTTCTGAGGTGAGGGGCAGAAACCGCAAACGATGGCCGTCAGAGCCCAGGCCAAGCTCCGGTGGGTGGGCTCCTTGTCTGCTACCAGGCAGGGAGTTCTGGGACATCTTCAGCAATCAGGGTAAGGCTGACGAAGAAAGTAACCCCATCCCCTGCTTTTATACATCCTGTATGGTTTTTATAAATTCCCCAAACCCAATGATCGGCCCCTTAAAAGGGGCTGCACCGAAGTATCCTTTCCACCCCTTCCAACCATGACAATCCCAAAACCTGTAACTACCGCACTTCTTGGTAATTGAATCTCATGAACAAGTCAGGCCTATTGCTTCACACTCCATGTTCTTGATTTCGAAGTTTCTGGAAAGTATTGTAGGTGAATTCTATAAAGCGAAGAAACAAAGAACCGGCGAGATCTCGGTCGAGTTACATTATGAACAGCAGGCCAGAAAACTCCTGAAGCCGACCCGAATTGCCGATCTGGACATCAAGGTCACGCCCCACTGGAACCACAACAGCTCGCAGGGCGTGATCTTGGTGCCAGATCTTGCAAACGTGACAGATGCCGATCTTCTTGAAGTCCCCAAACGTCAAGGTGTGACGGCTGTTAGGCGCCTAACCATAAGAGACGATAAGGTAGTACCCACTAGGCATATTATCCTTACATTTGACCATTCCGTCCTTCCAGACTACATCAATGCTGGTTTCATCCGGTGCTCCGTGCGAGCGTACATCCCGAATCCGCGGCGCTGTTGCAAGTGCCAACGGTTCGGGCATGGTACTAACTTGTGTTGGGGCCAACTAACCTGTGCCAAGTGCGCCCAACATACCATCCCACAGATAATTGTAGCTCACCACAACTCCTCTGCATTAACTGTCAGGGCGCACACGCCTCGTACTCCAAAAATGCGAGAAGTTTCAACTTGAGAAGAAAATAATAAACATAAAGGTCACAGAAAACATCACCTTCCCGGAGGCGCGAAAGAGGTTCGCCTCTTTCCCCTGGGGAGGTACGCCGACGCGGCTCCCCTGGGGGGCTGAGCGGCGTCTGGTTTCGTTGGGGACCCAGTACCGCGAGTCGGACCTGGTCCCGCCCCCGTCCCCCATCGGGTTTTGGGCTCTCCACGCACGGATGCCCGAGGTTGCCTGATAGAGAAATTCCTTACATCGTCAAGAGCATGCCTCTTCAACAAAAATAAGCCCACATACCTTAATATAGGGCACAACACACCCTCATATCTTGGCCTGGCTGTTGGCTCCGCAGTTCTCTTTCCTTGTCTTGAGTGGGGCGTGGGCACGGACCCTTATGGTGGTGACCACTTCCCCACTTCACTAACATATTGTCACGAAGCCAAGGACGACGCAGTTGTCTTGAAGGAGAAACAAGTTTATTGGAGCGAACTTGCGCTCCCCTAACAACTCAAAAGAATACAGAGGCGGCGAAGCAGCGGTCAACAAAGTGACTTGCGTCGGCGAACGTCGAGAATCGAATGCCGCTGCGTCTGCTGTGTACGCTTTTATCTTTCGGCGCGAGAGTTTCTGGAACCGTCGATTCACATCCAGATCATTGTAGATCACAGAAGATTATTCTGGGCTAGCGGCGTTAGGGCGAAACACTCTGCTTATCTGAATGAGATAACCCGTGCGGCATAAAAATAAAGAATGGAACACGCGCTTCGCATGGGACACAGATAAGAGAGCCGGGCGCGGCCGGGCATTAAAAACAAACAATAAATAAACAAACCCGTACATGGTTCGCGGCATTACCCCCCCTCGAAGAGTGCATCGACCCGATGCTAAAATAAAACGACAGTCCGAACAAACGGCAACAACAAAACAACAACAAAAAAAGTTCGTCATCTTGCGAAGTACGGTTTGAGGCGAACCACGTGGACGACTTCGGGTCGCGTGCGTCGTCGTGATGTGCCGGAATCACCACTGGGGATCACTTCGTAGGTTAATTGGCCAACACGTCGTAGAATCTGGTAGGGTCCGAAATACCGTCGCAGAAGCTTCTCACTGAGTCCGCGTCGTCGAATGGGAGTCCAAACCCACACACGATCCCCTGGTTGGTACTCAGCGTCGGAGGTTGTAGCGGCCGGCATCCACCAGCTGCTGGTCCGTTATACGAACTCGAGCGAGCTGGCGGGCCTCCTCCGCACGTTGAAGGTATCCTTGGACGTCGGCGTTGAGGTCGTCGTCTTGTACATGCGGAAGCATGGCGTCGAGCATCGTAGTCGGCCGTCTTCCGTAGACAAGCTCGAACGGTGTCATCTCCGTAGTTTCCTGCGTCGCTGTATTGTACGCAAACGTGACATACGGGAGGACTTCGTCCCAAGTCTTATGTTCAACGTCGACGTACATGGAAAGCATATCCGCAATCGTCTTGTTTAGACGTTCCGTTAGTCCGTTCGTTTGGGGGTGGTACGCCGTCGTTCTTCGGTGATCCGTGTTGCTGTAGCGTAAGATTCCTTGCATCAGCTCCGCGGTAAAGGCCGTTCCTCGGTCCGTGATTAGGACTTCAGGAGCTCCATGTCGCAGCACAACTTGGTTTATAAAGAACTTGGCGACTTCTTGTGCAGTCCCCCGCGGAAGAGCGGCGGTCTCTGCGTAGCGCGTCATGTAGTCTGTCGCTACGACAATCCACTTGTTCTCCGATCGTGACGTCGGGAACGGGCCTAGAAGGTCCATTCCAATCTGTTGAAATGGCCTCGACGGGACGGTGATCGGTTGCAGAAGTCCGGCGGGTCTTGTCGGCGGCGTTTTTCGTCGCTGGCAGTCACGGCAACTCCGAACGTAGTGGGTGACGTCGGATGTAAGGCCAAAAGTACTTCGCCTTAATTTTTGGAATAGTGCGAGCTGTGCCGAGATGTCCGGAAGACGGGTCGTCGGGGGACGCTTCCAAAATTTCATCACGAAGGTCTGCGGGGATGACAAGTAGATAATTCGTTCTTGTTCCGGGGCTGAAATTCTTCTTCACGAGGACGGAGTTTTTGAGGCTGAATGCTGGTAAGTTCCGCTTGAACGCTTTAGGCACGGCGACGTTTCGTCCTTCGAGGTAGTCGATCATTACGCGCAAGTCCTTGTCGGCACGCTGCTGGGCGGCTAGGTCGCTCTCCGTAGCAACCCCGAAGAACGCGCTGTCTTCATCGGAGTCTTGTGGTGGTGGGTCGACAGGGGCGCGGGACAGGCAGTCGGCGTCGGAGTGTTTCCTGCCGGATTTGTAGACGATTGTAACGTCGAACTCTTGCAGGCGCAAACTCCACCGCCCAAGACGGCCAGAGGGGTCCTTCAAATTGGCGAGCCAACACAGCGCATGGTGGTCTGTTACAACCTTGAACGGTCTGCCATACACGTATGGGCGAAATTTTGAAATGGCCCATATAATAGCCAGGAACTCTTTTTCGGAGGCAGAGTAGTTTTTCTCCTCCTTCGACAGACCACGGCTGGCATAGGCGATTACGTTTTCGTACCCGCTTTGTTTTCGGACAAGGACGGCACCCAAGCCTATATCACTGGCGTCCGTGTGTATTTCCTTTTCGGCGTTTTCGTCGAAATGAGCGAGCACGGGCGGGCTTTGCAGGTGTTTTTGCAGCACGCAGAATGCCTTTTCTTGGTCGTCTTCCCAGCTGAAAGGGGTGCTATCTTTCGTCAAGCGCGTGAGCCGCTCTGCAATGCGTGCGAAGTTTGTGACGAAGCGCCGGTAGTATGCGCACAGGCCAAGAAATCTGCGCACGCCCTTATTATCTTTCGGCCTTGGGAAGTTCGCTATGGCCGAAGTTTTCGCCGGGTCAGGCAGGACTCCCGCGGCGTTGACGACATGGCCCAAAAACTTCAGTTCCCCGTACGCGAAGCGGCACTTTTCAGGCTTCAGCGTTAACTCCGACGTACGGATGGCCTCGAGTACCGACTGCAACCTTGCGAGGTGTTCGTCGAAAGTCCGGGAGAATACCACAACGTCGTCGAGGTATACGAGGCAGGTGTGCCACTTCAGGCCAGCTAGCACAGTGTCCATGACTCTTTGGAACGTTGCTGGTGCCGTGCATAGCCCAAACGGCATCACCTTGAACTCGTATAGGCCGTCTGGGGTTATGAATGCAGTCTTCTCTCGATCTCTCTCGTCCACTTCAATTTGCCAGTAGCCTGTCTTCAGATCCATCGATAAGAAGTACCTCGCATGGCAGAGGTGGTCGAGGGCGTCGTCGATTCGTGGCAGGGGGTACACGTGCTTTTTGGTGATCTTGTTCAATTGCCGGTAGTCAACGCAGAACCTCAGTGTGCCGTCTTTTTTCTTCACGAGTACGACCGGTGCAGCCCACGGACTTTTCGATGGCTGTATAATGTCGTCGTTGAGCATGTCGTCGACTTGTGTCCGGATGGCTTCGCGCTCGTGTGAAGAGACGCGGTACGGTGACTGTCGGGTAGGTCGGGCTCCATCCTCAGTTATTATCCGGTACTTCGCCAGAGATGTTTGACGTATCTTTGAGTTCGACGAAAAACACTCGCTGTAGCGACGCAGCAAAGCCAATAATTTGTTCCTTTCTTCTTGCGGTAGCACCGGATTCACGTCGAAGGGGTGTGGAAGCTTGAAGGTATCGTCGGGTGCGCGTTCAAAGTCGGCGACTGCTATCACGTCACTTGCTTGTTGCGTTTCTTCGACGAAAGCAATTGCAGCGCCCTTGTTTAAATGCTGGTACTCCTCGGTGAAGTTGGTGACCAAAACGTGGGATTTGCACTGCTTAAACCGCGCAATGCCTCTTGTGACAGACACACCACGGTCAAGAAGCAACCTTTGGTCACTCTCCACGATAGCGTCGACATCGGGAGCAGCACCTTCACAGTAGACGGTGATCATCAAGCTTGCGCGGGGTGGCAGGGTGACGTGATCATCGGCGATCCTTACAGCTGCACGGTGTTCGGGGTTTGGTTCCGGCGTCATAGAGTGATCGGAGGAAAACGTTATCGACTTGGTCTGCAGATCAATTATTGCGCCGTTGCCTGTCAAAAAGTCCATTCCGAGAATTACGTCGCGGGAGCAGTTGGGCAAAACGACGAACACTGCAGGGTACGTCGTGCCGTCTATGATGACGCGCGATGTGCACGTTCCACTTGGCGTCACGAGGTGGCCTCCTGCTGTGCGTATGTGCGGACCGTCCCATCTTGTCATAACTTTCTTCAGCTTAGACGCAAATGGTCCGCTCATTAGGGAGTAGTCGGCTCCCGTGTCTACGAGGGCGACTACATCAAAGCCGTCGATGGACACCTTGACGTCGGATGCCGCCTTCCTCGAGTTCCGGGTGCGTCGGGGCGTCGCATCTCGGCTTGTGCGTGTTGACGGTCGGGCAGTGTGCGTCGTCGTGGTCGTCGTTTTCTCAGCGGACGTCTCGGTCAGGTCGGGTACGCGTCGCGCCGTATAGCTGTCGTCGTGTTCGGGAGTCTCGTCAGGGTTAGGTGGGGTCGTCGGGATGAGGGCATGTCGTGAATCAGAATCTTCGGCGCGTCCTTGCGTCGTTGGAGGGTTTCCGGTTTTTCGCCGTAGAGCCACTTTACCTCCAGAAGTTGCTGCTTTTAGTTTCCCCCGCGTGGGCTGGGGGACCTTCCACAGGCGAAGTCAGCGTTGCTACGGCGGTTCGGCGATTGGTATGGGTAGGGCGACGGCGAACGGTTGAAACGCGCTGGGCCACGGCTGGTTTCAGATAGATACTCGTCGATCTCACGTGGTCGTTGGCCAGGGAGAGGGCGAGGTGCGTCGACGGAGAAACCACGCAGTCCGAGTCTCTTGTATGGGCAGCGACGGTAGATGTGGTCGGCCTCTCCGCAGTGGTAGCACAAAGGACGATTATCGGGAGTTCGCCATACGTCCGTCTTCCTCGTCGACTGGTTTCGGGCTAGCGGGGGTCGGGCGGGTGACAGTGGGTGGCGGTACGGCGGAGTATGTCATAGCTTGTGGCTCTCGGGGTACTTCGGATGGCGTAGAAGTTCCCAACGCCTGTTGCACTTCTTCTCTAATCACGTCAGTAAGGGTAGCGACTTGGGGCTGAGGTGGCATGGGGAGAAATTTCCGCAGCTCCTCTCTCACTACTGCGCGGATGGTCTCGCGTAGGCTTTCAGCCGGAATCCGCATGTTGTCGATATAGTTTGCATTAGCCGCGCCAACAAAGTTCCGATCGTACTGCTTAGCACGCATTTCGAGGGCCTTCTCAATAGTAGTGGCTTCAGTCACGAATTCGGCGACAGTTTTGGGCGGGTTTCGGACAAGTCCAGCAAACAGTTCCTCCTTTACACCGCGCATTAAGAAGCGTAGCTTCTTTTCTTCCGTCATATCGGGGTCCGCGCGGCGAAATAGTTGCTTCATCTCCTCAACGAAGATCACAACCCTTTCGTTGGGGTGTTGCGTGCGCGTTTCCAACAAGAAGGCGGCTCGTTCTTTTCGCACGACGGTAGCGAATGTTTTGAGGAATTCGCTCTAAAGAGAGTCCAGTTGGTTAGGGAGCTTTCATGGTTCTCAAACCACGTTCGGGCCGTATCTTCTAGATAGAATAAAACATGGCGGAAGGTTTCTTCGTCATCCCACCTGTTAAAGATGCGTACGCGCTCCACTTTTTCCAACCAGTCCTCAGGATCTTCTCCGGGGGATCCGCGGAACGATGGTGGTTCCCGGGGCTGCTGCAGGACGACTGGCGACGCTCGTTCTTGCACCATGGTGTTGGTTGCAGCGTTCCTTCTCTTTGGCCCTTCTGGCAGAAGACCGAGCTCGGGTGGCAATCCTTGCAGTCGGAGGCTGGCTTTAGTGGGACTGGGCTGGCGGCTTGCAGAGGTCGTCATAAAGGGTGCGTACCCCGCACCTCCACCAGATGTCACGAAGCCAAGGACGACGCAGTTGTCTTGAAGGAGAAACAAGTTTATTGGAGCGAACTTGTGCTCCCCTAACAACTCAAAAGAATACAGAGGCGGCGAAGCAGCGGTCAACAAAGTGACTTGCGTCGGCGAACGTCGAGAATCGAATGCCGCGGCGTCTGCTGTGTAGGCTTTTATCTTTCGGCGCGAGAGTTTCTGGAACCGTCGATTCGCAGCCAGAACATTGTAGATCACAGAAGATTATTCTGGGCTAGCGGCGTTAGGGCGAAACACTGCTTATCTGAATGATAAAGCCCGTGCGGCATAAAAATAAAGAATGGAACACGTGCTTCGCATGGGACACAGATAACAGAGCCGGGGGCGGCCGGGCATTAAAAACAAACAATAAATAAACAAACCCGTACATGGTTCGCGGCAATATATAGGTAAAGGCCCATGCAGTCTATCTTCCGAAAACAGGTTCAATGAAGCAAGAGATAACTGGAATACACTTACAGACATACAAACTGCACCACACATTCAGAGGACACCTACACGTTGAAGAAGCTACCCAACTCCTCACGGCGCACATCCTCTACGCCGCCGAAAAGTCCATTAGCCACGCCTCTGGTGTCCCGCGCAATCAGAGAAGGCAGTGGTGGAATGACGACTGTAGGCGGGCGCGAGAGGCCCTGAACAAGGCGTGGGGTATCCTTCGTCCGTACCCCACGTCAGGTAACCTTTTATTGTACAAAAGGGCCAAGTTGAAGGGAAAACGCGTGCGCCGGTAGGCAAAACGAGGTAGTTGGCGCACATTCATAATATCCATAAACTCATATACTGACACACACGAAGTCTGGACAGGAATACGCAATCTAAAAGGACAACAGACACACAGCCTGCCCCTAGTTAGTACAACAGGGGATACACTGGAAGCCCAGGCTAATACGCTCGCATAGCACTTCTAACGTGTGTCCAGTTCAGCGCACTACACTAACACTTTCTAACACTAACACTAACACAATCAGCCGAAAAGAAGTCTTTATTTGATAACGACAAGTCAACCTCCTTTTATAACTCCGAGTTTTCACTTCATGAGCTGAGGGCTGCTCTGAGCACTTGTAAACCCGCAGCTCCAGGCCCAGACAACATCACATATACAATGATACAGAACCTACACTCAGACACTCTTCTAACATTCCTGCCCCTTTATAACAAGATAGGGCTTTCGGGGCACATTCCAAACTCTTGGAGGGAGGCTATAGTTGTAGCTTTCCTGAAAGAGGGGAAGGACCTTTCCTCTCCCGGTAGCTATCGATCCATTCCCCTGACCAGCTGCCTGTGCAAGCTTCTCGAGAAGATGATAAACCGGAGGTTCGTGTACTTTCTGGGGTACAATGGTTTTGTCGAGAGCTGCCAGGCACGCTTCAGGGTGCCTGGCAGCTACCAAAGATCAACTTTCTGCGTTGGAATCCTTCATAAAAGATGCATTTGTACATAACCAGTTCTGCCTTATGGTATTTTTTGATCTTCAAAAGGCTTACGACACAGCCTGGCGATACGGCATCCTTAGTGACTTCAAGTGCTTTGGTGTGTCAGGCAACATGTTAAACACCATTTCTAGTTACATGTCCACGGGGACATTTCGTGTTAAGGTTGGGTCATCCCTGTCCGGGATGCATGTGCAGGAAAATGGTGTGCTGCAAGGCGGAGTTTTAAGCTGCACATTGTTTATTGTTAAGGTGAACTCCCTCCTAAAGGCACTTTCGCAATCCATTTCCAGTTCCTTCTATGTATACGATGTACAAATATCTTTTAAATCCTGTAACATGTCAATTTGCGAACGTCAAGTAGAGCTAGGTGTTAAGAAACTTGCCGGCTGGGCGGACCTTAACGGTTTTAAACTAAACCCGGGCAAAAGTACTTTTGTGTTCTCCGGCAAGCGCGCGAATAATGCGAACCCTCAGATTACCCTTAATCGTGCATCTATTCCTGTAAAAAGGGAGCACAAAATTTTAGGTGTCTTATTTCATGAAAAACTCACGCTCGTCCCACACATCAAATTTTAACACATAAATGCCTCAAAGCACTAAATATTCTCAAGGTCCTCTCCCGCCAGTCCTATGGTGCAGACAAAGAACTGCTCCTCCGGGCCTTTACCGCCTTAGTCGGGTCTCAGTTAGACTCCGGCAGTGTCGGCATCAAAAACAACACTAAAGATTCTTGATCTTGTTCTCCAGTTGGGCCTTCGCCTTGCGTCTGGTGAGTTCCGCACTAGCCCGGCCCAGTCTGTAAGTTGAATGTAACAAATGGTGCCTGGAACATCAACGAATGTGCATAGATTTATTATATGCTTTTAAGGTTTCATCATTGAATAAATATCATTTTGAACCTTTCCTCAACGATACATCCACAACGAAGCTATTGTCAAATCGTCCATCTGTTTCTTTTCCCTTTTCATTTACGGTGAGAGAGGAAGTTTCAGGTCTATCCGTTGGGTTTTTAGATGTATACACATCATCATTTACTGACATTTTGCCACCATGGCAACTTCAGCCTGTATTATGCGATTTGGCTTTTATGAAAATGGATAAAAACAGGGTTCCCAGAACTGCGATTCTGCAGCTCTTCTTGTCCCTACAAGATAAATATAAATGTGCTGAATTTTACAGTGATGCCTCCAAAGCTTCACCTACCGTGTCCTGCGGCGCTCATGGTTTTAATTTTAATTCTTGTAGAACCATGAGTGTACACACCACTATATTCACCACAGAAGCATATGGCATTTTACTGCACATTCTTAGAAAAGAAATTGCTATGTCCGTCATATTTACAGACTCTTCGAGCGTTGTGCGTGCATTGACTTCATACAGACCTAGAAAAAACACATTGTCAATCTAGTCTTTAATGCCATAATGTCTATATATGCTAAACGTTTCCAACTAATCCTGTGCTGGGTCCTAGGCCATGCTGGAATCGCGGGGAATGAGACTGCGGATCAAATAGCCTCCACTGCTGCACTTGCAAACACAGCGGACATAACAACAATACCCTACACTGACCTCAAGCCATACATAAGACAACACCTTCGCAAAACATGGCAAGCCGACTGGAGTACTTACACAGAGAACAAGTTACACATAATAAAACCACACTTAGAATGATACACTAGTGACTCACACAACAGATTCATCGAAGTTGCCCTAGATAGATTACGGATAGGCCACACACACGCAAACACTACCATCTGCTCACTGCATCTCCAAGATCCCTGTGTAGGAGGTGTGGGGAGGGCCTATCCGTGATACACATCCTCATTCAATGCAAGGCACTCGCATTACACGACGCAAACACTTCAGGGAACTCTACAGACAACATATTCCATTACTTCCGTCATAGTTTTTAGTAGAAGATGCCATGTTTTCTGTTCAGCGCACTAAGTTTTTTTCAGAACTTCACTTCTTCCATCTCATCTCATACCACCCATAGTTTTGCCCCTGGTCCTATACACCAGCCATCCTATTTATCTTTTAACCACTCTTGGTCTTCACCCTGGCCCTGTACATCAGCCGTACTCATAGTCTTTCATTGATTTTATTTGTGTTTCCTCTAACCAATTTTAGTTCTCACCTATTCATCAAAAAACTTTCTTGGCGCTCTTTGCCCTACTTGGCCTTGCGCCATTAACGTTCTAACATCATCATAATCAAATAACTGTTTTTCGCGCTCTTTGCCCTTGTCGGCCATGCGCCATTAAACTCAAACCATCATCATCATCAACAAATTTGGAGTGGGTGTTAGGGTCAGTATAATCGACAGGCGCCAATGTGTGGGTGTGAACTAAGGGAAGACGCGCTCTTATAAGACGGAAGTAATGGGTAGCGTAAAAGAGCGCCTGCGTAAAGATGTTTTTTCTGGGACTTGTAACGGTAAGTCGTACTCTTGTAGCCGTAGGATCCAGCGGTCGAGACGTACGGTGAGCGTCTTCAGTGACGAAAGCAAGCAGAGTACGTGGTGATCTCTCACTACTATGAAAAGCCGTCCGTATATGCAGGGGCCAAATTTTTGTATGGGCCAAATAACGGCAAGGCACTCCGGCTCAGTTATAGAATAGTTTTTCTCAGCTGGGCTCAGGGAGCGACTGGCATGTGCAACAACTCTCTCTCTCGAAGTTGCTCGTCGGGTTGCAACAGCACAGCGCCTATTCCGTGTCCACTAGCGTCGGCAAGTAGATTGTAGTGTTTTCGCTCGTCGAAAGGACTGAGAACGAGGCTGGAAGTGAGCGCGGTTTTCAGAGGTCCAAGCGCCTCTTCGCACTTGTCAGATTACATGAAAGGAACGCCAGGTTTCAGAAGCTTGTTCAGGGGAGAGGCGATGGAAGCAAAGATCCGAACAAAGCGACGGAAATATGACGCCAGTCCTGGAAAACTGCGGTGTGCTTTCTGTTTTAAAGGACGAGGAAACCTGACAACTACAGCAATCTTCTCGGGGTCGGGTCGTATACCATGTTTGCTTACTACATGCTCAAAAACTTGGATGCTTTTCCATGCGAAACGCCATTTGTTTGTGTTAAGCTGCGGACATGCTGTAGCACGGCATGCGAGGACCTGGTCGAGGTGCTGCATATATTCGTGGAAACGAAGAAAAAATTATAATGTCGTCGAGATAGCACAAGCATGTCGTCTATTTGAGACCACCAAGCAGTGTTGTACACGTTCCTCTAAAATAGGAACGAAAGCTCGTTCCTCGTTCCTTCCCAATTTTGAAACGAGTTCCCGTTACAAGTTCCTTTATTGCGAGAGGAACGCGTTCCAGTTCCACTTCGAAAATTGGAACGTGTCGTTACATTAACGTTACAATTAGGTTTTTAAATTAAAATATAGTGTCGGATTATCCTGGGGCGAAATTAAGGGAGAAATTTAAAACTGACATCGAACTACGTATATTATACGAATATCAACACCGCCGGCAGCAGATTATCTGGAGAAAAAAATAATCAACAGAAAATCCCCTAGGCGAATTTTTCCAGGAAGCACCGGACAAACTCCAGACGAGGACATTTCGGTGCAGGATGTTTCGGTCCGGAAATTTCGGTGTACGGACATGTCGGTGTACGGGCGTTTCGGTGCATGGACATTTCGGTGCGCGAACTTTTCGGCGACCCAATCATCCAGTGATTGCCTGTTTGCAACAGCCGTTATATTTTTATTTCCGCTTAACGTGGGTAATGAATAACAATCTGGGGAGGTGAATTCACTTTTTTTTATTATTTTTTTAATTCTACATTTATATATTTTTGTTAAATACCTATTCCAGGAGACACCTGTTATGCAGCCGATTGAATTCTTTAGCTCACGTTTTTTTTTCGTTTATGACAGGTTGGTAATTTATATTCGCTCTTTTTTACCTGAGACAATTAACCGGTGTTTGCAATGGTCCGACGCCTTTTTGTATTTTTTTATTACACAACCTCAAATTACTTAAATTACATGCACACTCTCAATATCCAAAACGTAACAAACATTAGCTAGCCCCCCAGAATGCAGAAAACCTTGTGAAGGCTATTACGTAGGCTGGGCTGCCTTGCTAAAATGAATTTACGAACACTGGTCTAGGATATTGTCGTGGAGGAAGAACGGGCCTTTTTGAAAACAGCCGCAGCTTCTAATGTCCTAAATGCTGATTAAGCGCGCACGGGTTGTGCATACAAATTGCACCCATCCTGTTCGGGAAAACCAACCTAGGTTTTATCTTTACATGCCTACATTCACCACATTTTAGATGCGACGGCATCTCATTCACTCGTCTTGTCCCTCCACACGGCGTTGTCGTTGTCCGTCCACACCCCTCCCCCATTCTCCTCGCCGCGCGAGCTGCGCTCTCCGCCGCTCACCCCCTCTCCTCTCCGATAGCGAACACTCTCTCGCGAGGGGCATTGGATTGGACTCGATTGGCTTGGCTTGGCTTGGATTGGATTGGATTTGGATTAAAGTGGATTGTATTGGATTGTGTTGCGTCATAGCCGCGCCACGTTGCGTCATAGCCGCGGCAGGGGGTTCACGGCACGTTTCACGCGATGGGAGAATCAACCTAACGGAAACAACAACGGAACCCCCTATGCGACGCATCTACACAGGGGTTCCCGCGAGGGGAGGTGGGAGTAATTTTTTCTTTGTCCTAGCGCCCCCTCCTCCTCACCCCCCTCCAGGCCTGCACGCTCGAATCTTGACCAGAGTTCTTTTTCAGTCGTATTATTTTCGGTTTCGACTGAAAATCTTACAGGAGTTCGCGGTCCCCGAAGCCTCACCACAGTGATACAAGAAAAAGCTTTACATTCACCAGGAGCCCACGAAACCTCTATAATGTGCAACAAAAAGCCACCCAAAAAGCCGCTGAGAACACAATGGCCACTATCGTTTGCTGGCTACGCCCTTCCGCGCGTCGCGGTCATACCGATGGCGCCCACACACCAGGAATCGCTCTTTCTTCGCCTTCATTCTCCCCATTGGGAATTAACTCTTCAAGTCGCGCATATCATGGACGCCCCAGACATACATTGCTTTCTCCCATTAGAAGGAGCAAAAAAATTGAATAGGCTAGTGTGACGAGAGCGGCAACAGTCGTCTTCAAGTTTTCGAAGTCCAGTTGACGCAATGGTGAACCACAAGTGACACCCCTCTCTCTCTATCAAGGGGGCTGGTAGCCGGCGGAGCTCAGCCTTCCCCTCCCCTAAGTAACGCCCCGTAATTGCGATCGTTGGTTGGTTAGTTTTAGGTAGAACCGACACCGAATGCAACGAATACGAGATTGATTGAGAACATATAATTAAAACGGAATGCACACGCGCTTAATTTACCTCGTTTTTCTGTTTATATTTTTTCGCGGATGTTTTCCTGGAGGGGGGGGGGGGAAGGATGGAATAAAAGCAGCAGCGTCCTGCACCGTTGGGTGAAGTGAAAGCAAAGCGCTTTGGTAACACTTAAAGTAGTAGGGTTGTTCACATGAATCTTAAAAAAAAAAAAAAACGTTGAACGGATGCAAATTAACAACGTTAGTTTTTACCATCTACTACACAAATTGGGTTTTACGTGGCAATGCTCCGCCAGGGTTTAGCGTTCGTTTCCACGCATGGCGGCGCAAGCACAAGTCTCGAACGTAAAATCATAGCAAGTCACGAAATTACAATATTAAAGCTAAAATGTTCAAAGAATGCCTGGGACATCCCGTGACTCAAAATGTCTGGTTCAAGACGTCGTGCACCAAAATGTCCGTACACAGAAATGTCCGCACCGAAACGTCCTGCACCTAAATGTCCGACACCGAAATCTCCGGATCCCGTATTAGACAATATTTCCCCGCCAGGGACCAATTCTATCGGCCAGACGCGCGTCCTGGCCTCCCCAAGCAAACGATGAAAGGTGAAAAGCATTCGCGTGCGGCTACGCTATTCACCAGTCGAACGCCGTGTAAGTTCAACCAGCATGGAAGCAAGCACAAGCTGCGGCCTGCTGCGTGATTATTCTTCTGCCTTTGACCTTCGAGGAAGCACTTACGGCTGAAGGGCGGGCAAATTGACCAGCTTATAGGAAGAGAAACGCCGTAGCGACTTGTCGATTTTTGTACTCGAGCCTAGCGATGTAAAGGCAGGAACGCCGTTCCTGTCGTTGCTTCAAAAACGTATCGAGTTACCGTTACAGTTCCACCGACCCTTAATGGAACGGTGGCGTTCCTCCGTTCCTCCAAAAAGGAACTAGTTCCAGGAACGCCGTTCCTTGTAACGCCGTTCCGTACAACACTGCCACCAAGAACGCTATCATTCGCTCGAAGGTGGCCGTAGAATTACAAAGTCCTAATGGCATGACATTAAATTCATATAGTCGATCTGGCGTTGCAAATGCCGTTTTTTCTTTGTCGGCTTAGTGCATTCGGATTTGCCAATACCCGGAGTGGAGGTCAAGGCTGAAAGAATACTTCGCTATTTGCAAATAGTCTAAAGGGTCGTAAATTCGGGGAGTAGGATACACGTCTTTGCGGGTGAACTTATGGAGTGCTTTGTAGTCTACGCAAAAGCGCACTGACCAATCGTTTTTCCTAACCAGGATGACAGAAGAAGAAGATGGTCTAGATGACGGGTGAATTATATTGCGTGTAAACATTGCCCCAAGCTGTTCGCTGATAACTTGGCGTTCTTATGCGGACACACGGTAGAGACGACGGTGAAAAATACGGCTGCCGTCTGTTTCTATCCGGTGGGTTGCTGCAAAGGTGGTTCCAAGGGTGGTGGCATGGCAATGAAATGTTGAATCGGGCTTCTTAAACAACGGCAGGAATGACGTTTTGTCTTTTGGCGGCAGATCGGGGCTCATTGTTGCTGCAAGGGTGTCGAGGGGGCATGCCGACGTGCTAGAGTGAAAACCCGGTGGTAAACTGGAGAGGGAAATAAGAGAGAGAGCTGCCGTGTCGTCCACAGTACTACAGTAGAACTTTCGGATGTTAAGATATCCTCGGGAGTACTATTAGTTGCAGTCAGTAACGCAACCCCGTGCGAGAAACCCAACAGGCAGGGAAGGATGATGATGACCCCCTTGCGCAGAAAGCCGCCAACTGGGCGGGTAAAAACATCCCCATCACAGATGTGATCGCGACGAAACGAAATTATTCCCTCTTGTCCTGGAGCTATGACAGAGGCAACATAGCTACGGGGCGGCGAGGTGATGATGTCTCCTCAGCGCTTGGGTATCATGTGGCCGAAAGCTGAATTTCTGGCCTATTACTGGATATTACGGCATCCGCTGAGCTGAGAAAGTCCCATTCTAAAATAAGGTGATGAGCACAGGGAAAAAAGACCGCACACTCGATGTGATGCCAAATCCTATCAATGAAAGCATGCACAGTGTAGGTGCCGGAGGGTTCTATCACGATGTCATTTGCACCAAACAATGAAGGTCCGTTATATAGGGTACTACCTTTCCGTAACAGGGCACACAATTCTGCGTTTATATTGAAGCTGCAGTATCAAAAACGGCAGTTACTTAGCACCTTCTAGCACACTGATAACATGTTCCGTGGACGTTCTACGGGAATTGTAGACTTTTTTCTGTGTAATTCAGTTTCCCCCGAAAAATTGCAGGACCTAGTTTTCCAGCAGGTGTTTAGAATCCTGCGAGGCCGGTCAAAGAGGCGACACAGCCCGGTGGTGTGGTGATGGAGAATGGCGTGGCGAATTCCGGGCGCTGCGAGGGAGGTCAGAGTCGGCGTGTGGAGAAAAAGAACGAAGTGTGGCCGGTGGGTAACTTTCACGCCGATAACCATTGCTAAATCGGATGTTGTTGCGCTCATATGTGTCGTATCCATGTCGCTCATGATGTTACGCCGGTGGCAGAACCGGGTGATGTGACTGGGGACGCCGCAGTAATAGCAAACCAGGCGACCAGTAGCGTAATCTTGTTCGGGTGGTCATCGAGCTTCGCAGTCAGGCCGCAGAGCCGAAGCTGTCGGAATGGCGGCCACACAGCCGGTAGCAGGTTGAGCCAAGTCCGGCTACAGCGGCAGGGGTGGTCGCCCAACAACGTCAGAATAAGTAGTTACTGCCAGAAGAGCATGAGGGTCAGTCGACGAGAGTCCGGGCATTGCCACGAGCTCCTGTTTAACGATCTCGCGGATGCTGGGCGCAGGCGAGCATGGCGGCACACCGGACACGCAGGCAGCCTCATGATCTCGCATCTCTTTCCGTATAATTGCACGTATCAGCGCTTGGAAGTTGTCGTCTCCGAGATGCTGCAGTGTATCAGGCTCCTGGGGAGCTAATCCAGTCTCTGGCAAATAGTGGTCACATAGGCCACGGTTCACGGGTTTTGAAGGGCAAGAGCTGTGAAAACAAAGTGACCGATCCCCTTCATGGTGTGACGCAACCGGTCTCCTTCTGTCATGTCTCGGTCAAAGCGGCGGCAAGAAGCAAGTACATCTGTAATATAACAGGTGCACGTCCCCTGTGCTTTCTGCACACGGGTCTCCAGCTTCTTTTTTGCACAGGCGGAGCGAGTGCCGGAAGACCCAAAGATCTGGCGCTGCTCAATAGTAAGTTTAGCCCAGTCTTTGATCGACCGTTCGTTGTTAAAGAACCACGTTCTGGCCACTTCTCTGAGAGGCAAATTCACATTTGCAAACTTGTCTCTGTCCTCCCACCGGTTAAACGCGCTGACTCGGTTGTAAGTGTCCAGCCATTCTTCGACGTCTTCGCGGCGAAACCCGGCAAAGAAGAGGGGGTCGCGCTGGGATCTCGTCACGAAGCACTCTGGGAAGGCCGCACCCGGATCCGCAACGTTAGCTGCATGTTCCGCTGTCATGGGCATTGCCTCCTGCGGCAGGCGACGACCTGAACGAAGCTCCTGGGGTTTACTCAGAGAGCTAGATCGCAGAGTCGAGTCCCACGCTCCACCACATGAAAATCAGGGATTTGGAACAGCCGTTTATTGAAGCGAGCTGGGCGCACAACGACAAACCGCACATGATGATGATGATTAAGTACAAAGAGGCAGAAGCTGCTTGGCACGACTGGGTGATGATAGGGGATTTACAGGTGATGTTGAGAATCGCTTTCTGGGGCGCAAATCCCCGCTCACAACATTTTTTTTCTATGGTGAGGACTGCCTATCTATGCATATGCAGGGCGGCATTTTAGGGCCGTTATTATTTAATCTGTACGTCAACGACATTATCAAAATCAACACTGATGCAAAACATGTAATATATGCGGATGACACCAGCCTTTTTCTCACTGCTAATACCACTGAAGAATTAACACGTGCAGCAAATACTACCTTGGAAAAACTGTATGAATGGAGTAAGGCTAACTCCCTAGCTATCAACGCATTAAAAACTAAATCAGTTGTTTTCATAACTGGAAACACAATAATGCGTGGCCCTGTGACTTTATTCCTTGGTGGTTCTAAAATAACCTGTGTTCCGTATGTCAAAACCCTGGGTGTTACACTTAACGAGCATTTATTTTGGGACCCGCATATTGATAAAGTAAAAACTAATCTTTCGAGGTCGTGTGGGGTTATCGGCAAGGTCCGGTACTTTCTTCCGCAAAATGTGAAATTGCTTAGTTACAACTCATTGTTTTACAGTCAACTAACCTATGCTCTATTGGTCTGGGGGACGACTGCACAAAACCATCTAAACAAACTGCAAACATTGCAAAACAAGGCATTATGAAATGTAACAAACCGCTGTCGTAGTTCGCCGTCTAAAGACCTATACCGCGATCTAAAAATGATTCCAATCAAAAGCCTATATTCATACATACTTGTACGACACTACATAAAGGAAATGAAGACTAGTAGTAGGTTCTTGGGGGATACTGCTAAATTAACAAAAAGCACAATAACTCGAACGCTCCGGCGCATCCCACATTGGCTTACCCCCCTCTCCAGGACAAACTATGGAAAGCAAAGAGTGCAATATCAGCTACCTTACATCTTAAACCAACTATACCTATGTAAAATACAGCCAGAAAACCTAACGCTTAAATCGTGGAAGGAATATAATGTTGATTTGGCGCTCTTCTGCTAAATGTGCATACGTGTGATCTGTACTTTCGCTCATATTTGTTTTTATGTTGTACCATGGCGCAAGTTGTGAAATTCTGTAGGATGTAAATAAGGTGCATATTTGTTTCCTATGAACTGTGCATTGTATACTGTACCATTTAGAAATTGCTCTATTCATTTTTCTTCATGTTTTTTTTTCGTTTTTCGCACTTGGTTAACTGAGGTTCGACTTGTTTCTGTTCATTTTTTTTAACGTATGACACTTACTTTGTAATTAGAGAACGGCAGTGCTGTGCTACCGTCGACGTGTGTACACGGGGTAGGGTCCTCGTCAAGCCAGCGCCTGTGCTGGCTTTTGACCAATATCCTTGCAACGTCACATGTAAATACATAAATGAATAAATTCGAATGTGAATTTGAAACACCACCCGTTTTTGAGGAAGGCCTCTTCGGAATCTTCCATAATTAGGCCTACTTATCCGAACGCATTGGAATCGAATCGAATATATATCTGCATGTACGCACACATGTATGGCTTTTGAACTAGGTAGACTGAACAGTAACAGTTCTTTGTTGAGAATCTGAAAACTGCCGCAGGCCTTGTGCATAATATTAAATTATGTGCTGTCCATCCGCTTCTGCGTGATAGACTGCAAACATTCGTACGTTTTTTATTGGTAGCGCTGAAACACCACCTTGTATGGCGGAAACCCGCATAGTAAATCTCTTCCTAATAGGTGCACATTATGTGAATGTATTGCAATCAAATCGAATATACAGATCTAGCAACATACTCACACCCTGGTATTAATGCAGAAGTACATAGATTGAACGGATTGAACAGCTCTTTGTAAAGACACCGCGTGTACCACCTCTTGTTTCCATGTTTCTACGCTATGTGTACTCCGGAACGAGGAAGTAACGTTTCTTGAAGACTGCCGCTGTCCTTGTGTATAGGTGTCAGGAATACCCTGCCCATCTGGTTCTGTGTGATGGACTGCAAACATTCATATTTTCTTGCATTGCGAACTCCGCAGCACCTCTAGGTACACTGCAAAAAAGACTCTGTAAAAGGTCTACAGTATACCCAGAACTTTATCTTACCAAATATAAATATATATGTACCTAGAAAACTACCAACAAGGTAGCGAGATAAAGCCTGCCTTCACCCTGACGAAGGAAAGCGCCTTCGCCGGAACATTGGCAGCAATCGATGTGAATACCATTTTTTAACATTTCATTTTCTTGTGTTACCTAGCATCTTCCATGTTTCAGTCCTGCCTATCTATGCATATGCACACACCGAGTTATTGACTCACATATACATGCCTTGAAAAGAGACACCTTTTTGTTGAGGCGCCACGTGTATCACCTCTTATCGCCATGTAGGTAGTCCATGTGGGCAAACTCCGCAACAAGGAAGTGCGCATTCCTGAAGACTGCAGCAGTCCTTGTACATAGGTTTGAACAATCTGCTCTCCATGTGCTTCTGCATAATAGACTGCAAACATTGGTATTTTTGTATTGGGAGCTCCGAAACACGGCCGATATAAAGGCCTTATTGTAAATCTCCTCTTAATTACGTTTACATTATCTGCGGGTATCGCAACGGAATCGAATATGCATAGCTATGTATATGTACCCACCCAGATGTTGATATAGAACTGCTTCGGTTGAGTACTAAACGTTTTTAACGCCCGACGTGACTCACCTCATGTCGCCATCTCACTAAGCAATGTCGGTGATCTCTGAAAAAAAGTGGCGATTTGTGAACTCTGCCACGGTCTCTGTGCATCGGTTTCAATAGTCTGCTTTCCATCTACTTGCGCGAGATGGGCTGTAAGCATCGACTTTTTGTACTGCCAGCGTAGAAACACCACCCGGTTGGTTTAAAAGCCACATAGTAAATACCTCCATAATGGTTAGAGTTTCCAATACACAGGTACCGTCGAATCGAGTATACAGGCGCCATCAAAAGTAATTGGAACAGGGCCTCGTAAATTTACAGAAATTTCTTCTTCCGAAAACTATCTTGCTGCATTGATGTGCGTTTAAGCAGTCCTCACTAATGGTAAAAGCTTCCTGTAAACTGGCGACGGCTGTCATAAATCCACTAAGGCATATTTTGTGATATTCACAAATCATTGTTTCAATTACTTATGACGGCATCTTCCCATACCTGTGTACGTAGAGACAGCTAGGTATTGATTTAGAACTAGATGGATAGAACGGTAACAGTTCTTTGTTGAGGCTGGACATGCCTCACCATGTGTGCCAACCCCCCAAAAAAGGATACGGTGATTCCTGAAGACTTTCGCAGTTCTCATGCGTCGGTTTGTATTATCCATCCATTGTATTATCCATTATTATACGCTATCCATCTGCTCCTGCGTGATGGACTGCAATCAGTCATATTTTGTATATTCGGAACGCCTTCAAACGGCACTGTGACCTGATAAATGACGAATACTAAATGTCTCCTATAGGTCTACATTAAACTCAGGCATTCCAATCAAATCACATGTACATATTGTAATACAGGGATACGAAACAGCCGTTTATTGAAGCGAGCTGGCCGCAGAACGACAAACCGCACACAATGATGCTGGTTAAACACAAAGAGACAGAAGCAGCTTGGCGCCACAGGGTGACGATGGGAAATTTACAGGTGATGTTGAGAAACGCTCTTCGGGGCGCAAATCACCGCTCACACTTATTCCTCCCTCCGAGGGAAGATAGCCACCTGACACAAAACCAGACGCAGCCAAAATTTGCGGACTGAAAGACCTGGGCACAACGGGAACCCATTTTGAGCTATAAGGCTGGTGCGCCGAAATCGAGAGGCGCCAATGTGTGGGCTGCACTAAGGGAAGACACGCTGCTAGAAGATGTAAGTTATGGGCAGCGTGAAAGAGCGCCTGCGTCAATATCTTTTTCTGGACTAGTAAGTAACATTAAAGTCGCACTCTTGTAGACGCAGGATCCAGCGGCCGAGACGTCCGGAGAGCGCCTTCAGTGACGAAAGCCACCAGAGTGCGTGGTGATCTATCACTACTGTGAAAAGCCGGCCGTGTGAGTAGGGGCGAAATTTTTGTATGGACCAAATAACGGCAAGGCACACCTGCTCAGTTATAGAATAATCTGTCTTAGCAGGGCTTAGGGAGCGAGTGGCATACGCAACAACTCTCTCTCGAAGTTTCTCGTCGGGTTGCAACAGCACAGCACGTGTTCCGAGTCCGCTAGCGTCGGTAAGTAGAATGCAGTGTTTTCGCTCGTCGAAAGGACTGAGAACGGGGATGGAAGTGAGCGCGGCTTTGAAACGTCCAAACGCCTCTTCGCACTTGTCAGACCACGTGAAAGGAGCGCCATCTTTCAGAAGATTTTTGAGGGGAGAGGCGATGGTAGCAAACTTCCGAATAAAGCGAAATTAATATGACGCCAGGCCTAGAAAACTGCAGAGGGCTTCATGTTGTAAAGGGCGAGGAAAATGGAAAACTGCAGCAATCTTGTCGGGGTCGGGTGGCATACCATCGGTGCTTACTAGAGACCCTAAAACTTAGATGCTTTTGCAGGGGAAACGACATTCCTTTGTGTTTAGCGGCAAGGCGTGCGAGGACCTACCTGGTCCAGGTGCTGTAGATGTTCTTGGAAACGTGAACAAAAATTGTGGTGTCGTCGCGACAGAACAAGCATGTCTTCCATTTTCGACAACGAAGAACGCTGTCTATGATTCGCTCGAAGGTGGCCGGAGCATTAAAATGTCCGAAGGGCATGACATTAAGTTCATATAGTCCATCTGCAGTTGCAAATGCTGCTTTTTATTTGTCGTCTTCGCGCATTGGAGTTTGCCAATACCTGGAGTGGAGGTCATGGCTGGAAAAATACTCCGCTCCTTGCTAACAGTCCAAAGCGTCCTCAATTCGGGAGTAGGATACACGTATTTGCGGGTGAACGTGTTGAGCGCTGCGTAGTTTTCGCAAAAACGCACTGTCCCGTCTTTTTTTCTAACCAAAACGACAGGTGAAGACCATGGACTAGATGACGGGCGAATTATATTGCGTGTAAGCATTTCCCCAACCTGTTCGCTGATAACTTGGCATTCCGCTGCGCACACACGGTAGGGACGATGGTAAACAATACGGCTGCCGTCTGTTTCTGCTCGGTGGGTTGCTGCGGAGGTGGTTACTAGGGTGGTGGCATGACAATCAAATGATGATTCGTGCTTCCTCAACAACTTCGGGAATGACTTTTTCTCTGTTGTCGACAGATCAAGTCTCATAGTGGTAGCAAGGGCCTTGAGGGGGCATGCCGTCGTGCTAGAGCGAGAATCCGGTGGTAGGCAGGAGAGGGAAACACGAGAGAGAGCAGCTTTGTCGTCCATAGTCACTACAGTAGAACCTTCGGTAATATTCGTTGCGGCCAGTAACGCAACCCCGTGCGAGAAATGCACCAGGCAGGTAGGGATGAGGACCTCCTTGCAAAGAAAACAGCCAAATATATGGGTAAGAACATCCATATCACGCATGTTATCACAAAGAACCAAAAATTATTCTCTCTTGTCCTGGTGCGATGACAGGGTCAACACTAGCTACGAGGCGGCGAGGGAGATGGTGTGTCCTCAACGCTTCAGTATCCTGTGGAAGAAAGATGAATTTCTGGTCGATGACAGGATATTACGGCATCCGCCGAGCTGAGGAAGTCCCATCCTAAAATAAGCTGGTAAGCACAGGGGAAGAAGACCGCGCACTCGATATGATGCCAAATCCAATCAATGAAATCAAGCTCATTTGAGGCGCCGGAGGGTTGTATCACGATGTCATAAGCACTACAAAATGAAGCTCCGGTATCTGGGGTCCTAACTTTCCGTAAACGGGCACTCAAATCTGCGTTTATAACTGATATTAAAGCTCCAGTGTCAATAAGAGAAGTCTCTCTAACACCTCCTACCACCACTGATAACATGTTCCGTGGACGATGTGGAGTAATTGTAGACTTTATTCGTGTAATGCAGTTTCCCCCCTCAAAGACGCAGGATTTAGTTGTCCGGCAGGTGTTCAGAATCATGCGAGACCGGTCGAAGAGGTGACACAGCCCGACGGTGTTGTGATGGCGAACGGCGTCGCGGATACCGGGCGCTGCGAGAGGCCAGCTGAGTCGGCGGGTGGAGAAAAAATGTCGTGTGGGCTGTGGGTAACTTTGCTCTCGATAACCATAGCTAAAGCGTATGTTGTCGTGCTCATATGTTTCGTATGCACGTCGCTCATCCGGCTGATGCCGGCGGCAGAACCGGGAGATGTGACCGCAGTTGCCGGAGTAATACAAACCGGCCGACCAGCAGCGTCATCTTGGCGGGATGGCCGGCAAGCTTGGTAGGGAGGCCGCGGAACCCAAGCTTTCGGAATGACCGCCACGCAGACGGTAGCAGGCGACAGAAGGCCGGCGACAGCGGCAGGGGTGGTCGCCCAACAACTTCAGAATAAGTAGGTACTGTCAGAGGAGCAGGAGGGTCGGGTGAAGAGAGCCCGGGTATTGCCGCGAGCTCCTCTTTAGCGATCTCGTGGAGGCTGGACCCACGTGAGCGTGGCAGGACACGGGACACGCAAGCAGCCATATTACCTCGCAGCTCTCGCGTATAATGGCACGCATCACCGCTCGGAGGTTGTCGTTTCCGAGTTGCTGCGGTGTAACAGGCTCCTTGGATAAAACCAGCGTTAACTCAGACAAAGATGATGGAAGTGCAACTTAAGGACAGCCGCTGGTATAACAACTAAATTTTAATATCAGAAAGGGGGAATATAAATGCTCAATACAAACAATAAAGTAATAAAAAGACAGTGCGCATTGTCGAGACATGTTAACAAAGCTGACGGTGATACCACAACTAGATATACGCAGTTCAGTCAAGGCACACGCAGATATGCAATCTCTTTAGGGTGGAGACACATGCTTCTTTGGATTACACACTTATAACCTCGTTCTGCTGTGTGGAATGCCTCCATGATTTCGCGGGTTGTTTCATCATGGTGCCTAAATAAAATGTTAGTGGAAGGAAAATTAGGTTTGCATTGGCTCCTGCTGGAGGCGCATGGACTGGAACTCATCCATCCTCTGGCAAATACTGGTCACATCGGCCACGTTAAAGGTTTGATTAACGGGTTCTGAAGGGCAAGAGCTGTGAAAGCAAAGTGACCTATCCTCTTTATGATTTGGTGCACCCTGACTCCTTCAGCCATGTCTCGGTCAACGCGGCGGCAAAGAGCAAGCAAATCCTTAATATAAAGGTGTTGGTCTCATTTGCTTGCTGTACACGGGTCTCCAGCTTCTTCTTTGCACAGGCGGCGCGAGCGGCGGAAGACCCAAAGATCCGGCGCAGCTCAGTAGTGAGTTCAGCCCAATCTTTGATAGATCGTATTTTGTTAAAGAACCACGTTCTGATTTCTTCTCTCACAGAGAAGTTCACATTTGCAAGTTTGTCTCTGTCTTTCCACTGGCTAAACGCGCTTACTCGCTTGTAAGTGTCCTGCCATTCTTCGACGTCTTCGCCGCGAAGCCATGCGAAGAAGAGGGGTCGCGCTGGGGTCTCTTCACGAAGCACTGTGGGAAGGCCGCACCCGGACCCGCAACGTTGGCTGATTCCGCTGCCATGGGCATTGCCACCTGCGGTAGGCGACGACCTGAACGGAGCTCCAGGGGTGTAATAAAGGGGTAGACCGCAGGAGCGAGTCGCATGCTCCACCACTTGAAAAGGCCGGGATTCCGAGCAGCTGTTTATTGAAGCAAGCTGGCCGCAGAACGACAAGCTGCACACGATGATGATGATTAAGTGCAAAGACGCAGAAGCAGCTTGGCGCCACTGGGTGATGATGGGGGATTTACAGGTGATGTTGAGAAACACGCTCTGGTGCGCAAATAACCCCTCACATTCCTGCCCTCCGACGAAAGACAGCCACCTGACGCAAACCACCGCTCACAATATCTAAATACACGTACACACAACTAGGTATTGATTTAAAACTACAGACGTTGAACACTAACAGTTCCTAGTGGTGACGCGAAGAGTCTTACCTCTTGTCCCCTCGTATCAATGGCATATATACGAACTCTGGAACCAGAAAGTGGCGATTCCTGAAGACTGCCCCCGTACTTGTGAATAGGGTTCAATAATCTAGTGTTCATTCGTTTCTGTGTGATCGACTGCAAACAACATTGTATTTGTATTAGGAGCGGATAAATACCACCTATTTCCAAGCAAGGCCTCTATTAAGTTTACATTACCCGCAGGTATTGCAGTTGAATCAAATATGAATGTCTATTTACTGACACGTAACCAGATATTTATTTAAGACTAAATGTATTGCATAGTTCTTCATTGAGGCGCGATGTGTCTGACCTCTTGGTACCAAATGTATACGCCACGTGTGCGAAAACTGGAATAAGGAAATGGGGATTTGTGAACACTGCTGTGGTACGTGTCTGCTGTCCATAATCTGCTAACATAATCTGCTGTCCATCTGCTTCTGGGTGATGGAGCGCGAATATTCATTTTTTGTGCATAGTGAACGCCGAAACACTATCCGGTGGTGAGGAATGCCTTTAGTGAATCTCTCCTAATTAAGCCTAAATTATCTGCGCGTATCGCAATCAAGTTAGATACCCAGGCATTCATTTTGAACTACATGAACTGAACATTAACAGCTCTTCGTTGACGTCCGACCTGTCTTATCTCTTCTCACCATGTATCTAGGACTAATGTATGACCTCCGGAAGAAGGAAGTTTGCATCCTTGAAGACTGCCACAGTACTTCTGTGGAGGTCTCAATATTATGCGTGACGGCTTGCAAATATTCATAGTTTTCGGGAGCGCTGAAACACCACCCAGTTTTGAGGAAGGTCTTACAGTAAATCTCTCCGTCATAGCTCCAAGTTATCCATAGGTTTCGCTCTCCAATTGAATATCGTTGCGTGGCAGTAGCTGCAAGAGGCGAAGGTAATGGCAAATGCAAAGGGATTTGATTAAGGTGAACTTGTGCCTACTACTAAAGGAAGGGAAAAACCTCAGCGTGGCCTGATGCGAAGCGCCGCTGAGCCGAATCATCAGTCTCGAGCTCGTGCCGTTCACGGGCACCCCTCTGCGCGATAGGCTGAAGGGCCTCTGTCGTCGTCGTCTTCCTGGCGCCGATCTGTAAAGACGCTATCGCGACATTATGCTAACGTGTTTACAAACACACACCCAGGTATTTACTTACAACATAAATTAAATAGTTCTTTGTTGAAGCGGGGCGCGTCTCACCTTTTCCCGCCATGTATCAACACCATGTGCACGATCCCAGGAACAAGTAAGAACTGTTCATCTGCTCTGCATGATACACTGAAAACATTCCTGTTTTTTCTATCGGGAGCACCGAAACACCTCGCGGTCTGAAGGAAGGCCGTATATTAATCTCTGTATAATAGGTCTACATTATTCGCATGATTGCTATTGAATCGTATATACGTATCTAGCTACATACACACACACCCAGGTGTTCATTTAGTACTACAAGGATTGAAGAGCTCTTTGTTGAGGCGGGGCGTGTCTCACCTATTTTCGCCATGTATCCACACTGTGCGTACTCTGGAACAAGGAAGGGGGGTTCTTGACGACAGCAGCAGTCCTGGTGTATAGGATTTAATATTATCCTATCCAGCTGCTTCTTTGAATGATAGACTGAAAACATTCGTGTTTTTGTTTTCCATAGGGAACGTCGAAATACCACGCAGTCGCAAGGAACCCTGTACAAAAACTAAGGGGTCTACATTATCCAGATATTACCATCTTATCGAATGTAAATATTTATGTGTGTTAAGCACGATCGGGGTTAGAGAAAGTAGACAAGAGCCGCCGTTCCGAACTGCCAGCACTTAATCTTCGCTATAACTTCATTTCTTCATCTCTTCTACATTTTCTGCTTTGTGCCTTCGGAAGATGCAGGCCCAATTTCAAGAAAATGAAGCGTCTGCACCGGTCTTCTAAATGTCTTCCCGTCTTGCGTCTTCAACGTGCAGAGCTACATGAGCCCGTCTCGTCCACGAAAAAATTCAGTAATAGGGCCAGCGACCAAAAGCTCCTCTGGTCCTAGCTGCATCCACCAAGACCACGTTCCGAACTTGTAACCTCCGGTTGGAAGCACGTGGATTATGGTGGAATGATCTTAGCTCGAGGATATATTCCCTTCCCCAGCCATTCCACAAGTGGTCCAAGAGCTCCTGCCCATACCGAAGCCTGTTAATTGTGCTTCCGCGTGCCACCTGGTTGATGCAGTAGTCATCCCCATTGCTTTGGTCTGGTGTGATCAACAAGGAAGTTCTAACAAAAGCGTGCGCAGGGTGTGTGGGTGAGGGTTCCTTCGCACTTGTGTACGATACGTTAGAGTCCTTGAACTCATTACAGCTTCTACTTTTGTGAGAAGCGTGGTCACCTTCTCAGCGGTCAGACCTGCCTTTCCAGTAGCTTTTCGCAAGCCGGATTTTACGGAGCGAATCAGCCTCTCCCACCATCCTCCCCACCAAGACTCTACTGGGACTGCGGACTTCCATTTAATAGGGTTGGTACCGAGAAATGAGCCTAATGAAGAGGAGTTCCTGATCCTAGGGCCTCTCTTAAATCTAGTGCAGCTCTCTCGAATGCCAGCGGGTTGTCGTAGTACGAAGTGCACGGCTTCCCTCTGCCGGCCAAGAACCGACGGAAAGCGACAACAAATGCTTCGAATAGAGTCCGGTTGTTAGTTGAATTGCACGGTAGCGCATGTCAAGAGAAATACATACATATTTGAAGAAGTTGTACCCTCGGTGTGTTTCACGTAGATATATGGCCAGCAAAAGCGAGTCCAGTTACTTCAAACGGTTTCTATGCTGCAAAATGGCCCTGTAAAATCCATGTAAAATGGCCCTGTCCATCTCCTCGGCATTGATGGTTGCAGGAAACGACCTTGGAGCATGGCGACAACGTTCCATTAACCCGAACACCTGTGCTATAATACGCAATGCTTTTTACAGACTGCTATATCTTTAGAGTAATAAAAGGTGCTTTGAATTTGTGTGTTTTATGCACTAACCCTGAAAGTTGACAACCCTCTCCCTTTGGCTGTGGGTGCATCGCCTGGTTTCCGCAGGCATTTCTCACTTCGCTTGGATCAGTAAGCCTGGATGAGCGCAGTTTTGGCAGCTGCTCTGAGCCTGTCAACCCTGTTCGACTCTTCGTAGGGTATTGGCAGTCACATCTGTTTCAATAATTCTGCTGGATTATTTTCGCCTGGGCAGTATCTCCAGTATCATGGGTCGGTTGCAGTGGTGGTTTCGATTATTCGGTTCCTGACAAACTGGTCCGGCTTTTAGATGCGTCGCTGAGAGGAGCATCTCTTGCCGGCGGCCCTGTCCTGCGTGCGTCCGTCGTCCGCGTCCGCACAGCTGCGTCTCTCCTCCGCTCGCCTCCTCTCCTCTCTCCCATAGCGAACACTCTCTCCCAACATCTGCGGTCGCGCTGCGCGCGGCTGCGCACTGTGCGCATGTGCAGTACTCTCTCTCTCTCTCCGTGGTCTCCTCTCCTTCGGGCGCGCTGCGCATTGAAGCGGAGTGCCGCGCTCCGGCCGGTCTCTCAGTCGAGGGTCATCCGCGCTTGCGCTTGCGCTTGCTCTCTTGCCGTACACGACGATTGCTTGATCCGACGCCAATGGAACCCCATGCAGCGTCGCATTACACCAGGGTTCCCGCGAGGGGAGGTGGGCGTAATTTTTTGAGCTGCCCTTCGGAGCCAATTAATACAATTGTAAAATCTGTCCTCATGACCGAGCTTACAGACAAAGTATCCCACGACGTTCCCAGGCACCTAATCTTTCTAGCCTGAATCACAGAGTCCATCAGTTCTAATTTCGGAAAAGTGAAACCTTTCTCGGGTGTGACTCAAGAGATTTGGCCATAATCAAATTAGGAGCAATATGATCACTGATGCCTAAAGCAATGAGGTAGGCGCACGCTCAGTATGCTTTGAAACTGGCGTCTCCGAAGATGCGTACTTCAGCAGTTTTTAGTGCGGTGTCAAGTCCACGTCTCATGCACCATGGGATCGTAAACGAAGCCAGCTCCAGTAAATTAGCATACTGGGCCTTGCACGGTTTGGCTACATCCGTAGGTAGCTCCGCATTCTACGACACTTGTTGAAACATGACGTTAGCTGTCGCACGAAATAGCCCGATAACTCCAAGTGGACCGAAGATCGTGACAGCCGCCTGCCACAAAGAGGGATTCGAGTTAGACGTGACCAAAGCCAAATAGTGAGTGTCTGCTTTGGACGATAAGCCAAATCGATGGTGCTCACTATTCAAAACCATTCCCAGCATGGTTACTGGAGTCGATTTGGCGTCGGGGATCTCTTTTGTCATATCAAAGACCATCGTAAGCTGCCTGTCATTATTTTCATTTACGAAGATTCCTTGAAGAGTTCCTCATAGATATTTATCTCTCATAGATGACCAAATCTTCATTGAAGGTTTCCACTCGAAGGAGTCGGTCATTAACGTAAAATGATTGTTTCAGTTTCTTAGTGAGAGCTTGGTCGTCCGCGCTCACCGTATCCAGTTGATGGTGAATTTGTGGTCATGAGCCGAAAGGACTAGAGGCAGACCCATATGACACCCCCGTGATTCTCAATGCCGACGTGATTTCTGTGAAACTGGTAGGAAGTCTCTCAACTAGAGATATCTGAAAGCCTCCCGATCCGGATGTAGCACTCCGATTTGCAGGAATGCGCTTTTGCTATGCGAGGTACTTCCATGGGATGCCACCAGAACGGAAGAAGGACGGGACGTAACTCTGGGTTGACGTGCGTCATTTTGTCGACACAGTCGTTGAGTGGCGGGTTAACCCTGGGAGTGCGAGGACGCGTCAAAATCAACTCACAGTTTGACTGTTAGAGAACCATCACGCAGTACTTCGCGATGGGGCATGTAGTAGGCCACGCGGTCGTCAGGAACTGCCTTGGGCACGAATTCAACGTAGTTCAGGAACAAGTACTGCCATAGTACGGTGTGGTATTTCTCTAGCAGCCCTTACTATTTGGAAAGTCGCTTTACTAAGCTCTGCATCCGATTTACTACGATGTCCCGATAATCCGTCAAAACAATCTTTCATCCTTTCCAGGGAAGCTCAACACGGTGTCTTCGTTTGTTTTTTTTATTGTTTGTTTAAACTGTGCCAGACATTCAGTAGATTGTGTGCTCGAGTTCCCATTGATTGAAGCAGCCAGTAGGACTGCAAAAGCTCTGACGCTGATTCGTCTTGCGCGACGCTGTTCACCCGGAGAACGCAAACCATACGGTTAGCTCCACAATCTGGGAAGGCCTTATGCCGAGATGGCCCTTCAAGGGTTCACCCGAAGATGCCGTTTACCTCTGGAACGCCTCCTATTTCAGGGCTACAAATCACCTCGCCCGCTATCAAATGCTAAATGTATTCGGATCTAATGAGAAGACGTAGGCCGCGCTCTTACTTTACACCTATCAGCCTCTGCTCATTAGGAAAGACGTTGCCCTGCTTACGCAGATGGTGAACGAGAGACAGCTTTCGCTGATGCCCATATATCTTGGCAGATGAGGTGAACTACTATTGCCTCAACTTAGTAAACATCTGTAGCTAGCTGGCTGCGAAGGGGCACGCTGTGGAAGCGTTTCCGAACCTGTTGAAGGCGACCGTCGTCTTGTTCACTACCTTCAAATAGATTTCGGTGGTGCATGAGCGGGTGTGAGCTTCGGAGAACGGCAAAAGGGTCATTCTCTTTTACGGTGAGCGAGGTGTAATGCCGACACCCTGAGAAGGTCCCTTCGCTCTTCGCTGGACGTTTGCCACAGAATTGTCGTTGGGCCAACTCGCAGCACTGCTTGCGACTGTCCAGCTCAATCCTTATGAACCTGAGAAGTTCCTTCAGTTCATCGTCCGCCTCAGTCGGCGCTGCCAATTATTTGACTGGCAGCGAGTCGTCCGGTGAGCAGGAGTTCAGCTAACCAGCCGCTTTTTAGTGAAGCTTCACCATGTCGTGTGCGAACGCGTGATGCAGTATACAAGTTGGCACGTTGAGGGTGTTCAAGTAGCGGACGTGTAACTGAGCCGTCGTAGAGCGTCCTGTGCCCCCTTTCGTCAATAGACGATTTCACAGGCAGAAGATTTCTCTGCGCGGACAGATGCTGCTGCTGAATCATTTTCTTATTCCTGTACCGCTGCTTGAGAATCTCTACATCATCCGCATCGCATGACCCCGTGGTTGGTAAGGCTGCGATTGCTGCGGGCGCATTCCCCGTCACATAACGGCGTAGATAAGAAAACTTCGAAGTGGGCGAAACCGCGCTCTTAATGTCGGTGACCCGCTCAAACTGCTCCAAAAAGCCTGTAGAACTCTGGAGCTCACCTTGAAAGACAGGTATGCCCAGCTGTGGAAGCCGGGGTTCCAAGGTCGTGCCGTACTTTTTTTTCTGAACAGGACTACTTCGTTCGCGGCTGGCGCTTGTAGGGCATATTTAGCTGGTCATTCCGAAAGGTTTATGTTGCGGCAAATTTGCCCCAACCGCTTGAGAGTCCGACCATTGTATTCATGGTCCGCTTGAAACGCGATGTCGAGGTTATCCACCGTAAGTTCTCCAACTCATCGGTGGTCTTCGAAAGCTCGTCCTGGTTATCCGCGAGGCGATCGTGCAAGCCAGTTAGCGTCGAGCAACGAGAGAGCTTCATTTGAAAGCCTCGTGTTCTTGGCTATTGGCGGACAGAGTTTCCTCTTGAGGCACTCCATTGCGTGGCAGGCTGCAGCTGATTGTCTCCCCGCCCGTAACGTTACGGGGCCACTGCGTGGAGCGACCCAGATGCGACGCAGGCCCTCCGGTTCGTGCATGGAAGTCAATCATTGCCGCTCGATATTACGGCCAAAAATGGTAAATTCAATCGGGCCAAGAAGAGCGAGACAAGAGCCGCCGTTCGGCACTGCCACCACTTCTTCCTTCTCACTTCATTTTTCCACCTCTTCTAGATTTTTTACAACAGATATGCACACACCCAGATATTGGCTAAGATGTTCATGGATTGAAAAGTAAAACTTCTTTATTGAGGCGCCATGTGTTTCACCTCTTATCGGCGCCATGTGTGCGAGCGCCCCAATGTCTGTAAGCCCCAGAACAAGAAAGTGGGATTTATGAAGACTACCGCAGTCCTTTTGCCTAGGTTTCAATAAGCTGCTGTTCATCTGCGTCTGCCTGATGTACTTGAAAGATTTCCACTATACATAGGTCAACTCGTCCCAGGAAAACTGATGAGGAAGGTCTACTTTTTGTAGAGGCATTTTGTTCGAGGAATTCTTCTGTTAGCGGAATATTACTCACAAGGAAAACTCAACTTAACAGTTTTTCGCAACGTTAAAGCAATGCTTCCACCTGTTGTACGCCGCCCATATAAAAGAGGTGTAGGTAAGCGAGTACCAACCAACTTTTTGACGTAAGAAGATGTATGAATATCAAATCAAAATAAATCAGTTTTTTACAACACAAAGTGCTCAGGACGGTAAACAAAAAGCCTCAGAAAAGGCTGCATGGGTTCCCACGGCCCCTATACAAAGCAGATGCAACTAGAACAGACCTTCACGATATAAAATTTTCAAATATGTAACAGGTGGTTGATTAGCAGTCATCGTACATCAGAAAACTTACATATTCACACATCACAAAATTCACTCACCTGTTACATCATAAAATTCACATAATTAAAACAGATAATGCCTTAACAGTCTTATATGCATGGTAGACTGTGCAAATGAAATGGCAATTGAGAACTTAGCATTTGTTCTCCGTAATTCGTTCGATTCCTTGGTATTTCAAAGCGGTTAAATCGATGAATATTCCACTGGTAAATTTTAAGCTTCAGTTTGGAATGCTGCATAGCACATTGTTATTTCTTTTTACATTGCTTTCGCAGCGGTTGAGCTGCAAGGTTTTGTAGAAATAGGTGATTGGTAAAAATTTGATATCTTCAAAAAAATCGGCTGTATGACTATCGTATGCTGCATTCTTGATGATGCAAACTGTCTTTTTAGTACTTTAGAAAGTTTGGCAATATTTTCCTGAGTTTTGGTGGCTTATACCAAGTGGCAATACCAATACCAATGTCATACCAATGTGAGTAACTCGAGAAAGGCACCACGAAAGCCGCAGTGGTTGAGCGCTTTTAACAAAGGGGCATGATCAATCCAGTCAAATGCTTTTGAGTAATTGATGTATATTCCGAATGTGTACAACTGTTGCTCAAAGCCGTTAAGGATTCCTACTTTCTGGGGCTCACCGAACCCAAATTGTGCAGAGGTTATTATTTTCTGCCTATCCCCCGCACGGGGCACCTTGAGTATTCATGGTGACGGTGAGCAGCGACACCGCGGACCCCGAGCTCCCAGACATAAGCCGTGTCCAACCGTGGCGAGGTGTTGAAAGGTGAAGGGTAGATGCCGTAAACGGTGGCCGTTGGAGCCTTGGTCAAGCTCCGGCCGACGGGCTCCCTGCCTGGTATACAGGCAGGGAGCTCCGGGACCTCTTTGACTACCAGGGTAAGGTCAAAGAAGAAAGTACCCCCGTCTCCCTGCTTTTATACTATGCTATATGGCATTTTCAACCCCCCCCCTTCCCCGACGTGATCGGCCCTCGAAAAGGGGCCGCACCGAAGTTTCTTTTCCACCACTTCCTGCCTTGAGGCCTCTGAAACTGAACAACTATCCTCGCTTCATCGTGATGGAATCTGTAGACAAATCAAAACCTCTTGCTTCACAGTCGGTATTTCTCATTTCAAAGTTTCTTGACGGTATTGTTGGAGGGTCGTATAAGGCCAAAAAACATCGAAACGGTGAAATTCTTGTCGAGGTCAGTAGCCAGGATCAGGCCAAAAAACGTCTTGCTCAAACCAGCATCGCCGATCTGCCAATCCGAGTCACGCCCCACCGCAGCCTAAACAGCTTCAAGGGCGTGATTTCCGAGTATGACCTACTAAATGAATCTGAAGCTGACCTGCTGGAGGGCCTTCGTAGTCAGGGCGTAACAGCGGTCAGGCGCATATCCATCCGCAGAGACGATAAACAAATACCGACAAAGCACCTCATCCTAACCTTTGACAAGCCCACCCTTCCAGAATTCATCAACGCAGGTTACATCCGATGTTCAGTCCGGCCGTACATCCCGAACCCGCGGCGCTGTTTCAAGTGCCAACGGTTCGGGCACGGCACAAACTCCTGTCGCGGCCGACTTACCTGCGCAAAATGCGCCCAGCACGACCACCCGCCCGACAACTGTAACGTTCAACAATTTCTTGCGTAAACTGTCAGGGTTCACATGCGGCCTACTCCAGAAAATGTGAAAAGTTTCAATTAGAAAAGAAAATATTCGACATCAAAGTCACTGAAAACATCACCTTCCCAGAGGCGCGAAAGAGGTTCGCCTCTTTTCCCCTGGGGAGGTACGCCGACGCAGCTCGCCGGGGGGCGGAGCGGCGTCTGGTTTCGGCGGGGACCCAGTACCACGAGTCGGACTTGGTCCCGCCCCCCCCCCCCCCCCCTGGGTTGCCTCTGGCAGCCCAACCCGCCTCCGTTTCGCTCGCTGAGCCAGCAGCAGTTGTGGTGGCAACCTCTTCCGTCGGGACCGGTGCCGCTCCCGTCCCTGCCTCCCTATCCTCCAGTGCGTTGGAGGGTGCCATGGACACCACGGGCCCCGCACCGGCTCCCACCGCCACCGCACCGCCCGTGCCACTTCTGGTGCCTCCGATACCTGCGGCGGTGGCGGGTCAAACGAAGGGCCCCCGAAGGGGGGCCAAGACCGGGGGGCCCGGTTCGACGGGCACACCCAGGACATCGGACGACGAGATGGACGTCGTGCCATTCTTGCCTGCAACGCAGCGCAAGGATCGGCCTCCGTTTTTGAATGCTAAACACATTTGAATGCTAAACACACAAATTTCTTGTACGGTTACCTGGTATACAGGAAAGACGGGGATGGCTGCACACACTCTTCTGGCGGTGTGGCCATAATCGTCCGGAAATCCTTAGCATGCCACCCTGTCACTTTAAACACTAACCTTGATGCAGTAGCAATACGCTTAATAATATTTAATAGGTTGATAACGGTATGCTCCATATACATTCCTCCTGATGTTACACTTTTGAGCTCTGACTTCGAGGCGCTGGTTGACCAGCTGCCCGAACCATACATTCTAACAGGCGACCTTAAAGCTCACAATTCTCTTTGGGGCTCTTCTCGTACGGATGCCCGGTGTCGCCTGATAGAGAGGTTTCTTACATCCTCTGGAGCATGCCTTTTCAACAATAAACAGCCTACATACCATAACATAGGACACAACACCTACTCAAATCTTGACTTGGCAATTGGTTCGGCAATTCTCTTCCCTTGTCTTGAGTGGGGTGTGGGCACTGACCCATATGGCAGTGACCACTTCACTGACATAGATAGGTAAAGGCCCAAGCAGTTCATCTTCCCATAAAAGGTTTAACGAGGCACGTGCTAACTGGAACACATTTATAGAGACATCGAAACTACACCACACATCCATAGGACACCTACACGTTGAAGAAGCTACCCAACTCCTCACGGCGCACATCCTCGACGCCACCGAAAAGTCCATTCCCCACGCCTCTGGTGCCCCGCGCAACCAGCGGAGGCCGTGGTGGAATGAGGACTGTAGGCGGGCGCGAGAGGCCCAGAACAAGGCGTGGGGTATCCTTCGTCGGTACCCCACGTCGGGAAACCTCGTCTTGTTCAAACGGGCCAAGGCGTTTGGAAAACGTTGCGCCGTGAGGCAAAAGAGAGAGTTGGCACACCTTCTTGACATCCATAAACTCTTACACAGACACACACAAAGTCTGGACACGAATACGAAAACTAAAAGGACAACTGACACACAGCCTGCCCCGGGTCAGTACAACAGGGGACACACTAGAAGACCAGGCTAACACAGTTTCACAACACTTCCAACACGTTTCCAGCTCTGCACACTACACAAACACTTTCCTGAAACATAAAACCGCTTGTGAAAAAAGTCCCTACATGACAATAACAGGTCAAAATCTGGTTACAATTCTGAATTTACACTCTATGAGTTGAGGGTTGCCCTGAGCACGTGCAAACCTTCAGCTCCAGGGGCATATAAGATTACATACACCATGATACAACACCTACACCCAGACACTCTTGAAACACTCCTACACCTATACAATAAAATATCGCTTTCGGGGCATATTCCACACTCTTGGAGGGAGGCCATAGTAGTGGCGTTCCTGAAGGAAGGGAAGGACCCTTCCTCTCCCGCCAGTTATCGTCCCATCGCTTTGACAAGCTGCCTGTGCAAGCTGCTCGAGAAGATGATAAATCGCAGGCTCGTGTACTTCCTTGAGTACAACGGTCTTCTCGAGAGCTGCCAATCAGGCTTTACGGTGGGGCTATCTACCAACGATCAACTTGTTGCGTTGGAACCGTTCATAAAAGATGCATTTGCTCATAAGCAGTTCTACCTTACGGAAATTCTTTGATCTTGAAAAGGCTTACGACACAGCCTGGCGATATGGCATCCTTAGCGACCTCAAGTCCTTTGGTTTGTCAGGTAACATGTTAAATACCATTTCTAGTTACATGTCCACGAGGACATTTGGTGTTAAGGTTGGGCCATCCCTGTCCGGGATACATGTGCAGGAAAATGGTGTGCCGCAAGGTGGAGTTCTAAGCTGCACATTGTTTATAGTTAAGATGAACTCCCTCCGAAAGGCATTGCAACCAACCATTTCTTGTTCCATCTATGTAGACGATGTTCAAATATCTTTTAAATCCTGTAACCTCTCAATTTGCGAACGTCAAGTACAGCTCGGTGTTAAGAGGCTCGCTGGATGGGCGGACCTTAACGGTTTTAAACTGAACCCGGGCAAAAGTACTTGTGTTCTGTTTTCCCGCAAGCACGGGCTTAATGCGGACCCTGAGATTGCTCTTGGCCGTGCATCTATTCCTGTTAAAAGGGAGCACAAGTTTTTAGGTGTCATATTTGATGACAAGCTCACGTTCATACCTCACGTCAAAGCACTTAAACATAAATGCCTCAAAACACTACACATTCTCAAGGTCCTCTCCCATCAATCCTATGGTGCAGACAAAGAACTGCTTCTCCGGGCCTTTACCGCCTTATTCGGGTCTCGGTTAGACTACGGCAGCGTCGTGTATGGGTCGGCATCAAAAACGACACTAAAGATTCTTGACCCAGTACTCCACTTGGGCCTCCGCCTTGCGTCGGGTGCGTTCCGCACTAGCCCGGGAAAGAGTCTATACGTTGAATGTAACAAATGGTGCCTTGAGGACCAACGAACGTACATGGACTTGCTCTATGCTTTCAAAATTTCATCGATGAACAACCATCCTTTTAAACCTGTTTTTAATGATGCATCCACATCACCAGTGTTTGTAAATCGCCTGTCCGTTCCTTTGCCATTCTCACTTAGAGTGAGACAGGAAGCTTCGGATTTCAACATCTCTTTTTTAGACGTTTACACACCTTCTTTTACTGACGTTTTACCACCCTGGCAGCTTCAACCTGTGTGTTGTCACTTGTCTTTCATGAATATTGATAAAACCAGGATACCACAAACTGCAATTTTGCAGCGTGTCTTGTCCCTGCAGTACAAGTATCAATGTGCAGAGTTTTATAGTGATGCATCAAAAACTGCAACCATAGTGTCTTGCGCTGCTCATGGACCAAACTTTGATGCATGCAGAACCATGAGCACATACACCACAATTTACTCAGCTGAAGCAATGGCATCTTACTCATTGCACAACACATTCTTGAACACAAAATCTCGAAGTCCATCATATATACTTCCTTGAACGTTGTGTGCGCATTGGCATTATACAAGCCATGCAAAAACAGAATTGTCCATGTGGTTTTCAACACTATCATGTCTATATATGCCCACAAACTTGTTCTTGTGTTGTGCTGGGTTCCAGGCCATGCTGGGATTGCTGGCAATGAGGTTGCGGATCAGAAGACCGCAGTTGCTGCACTAAGGAACACAGTAGATATAACAATACTACCACAGAGTGACCTTAAGCCACAAATTCGACAACACCTTCGTAGGAAATGGCAAGCACAGTGGAATGAACAGACAGATAACAAACTACACGTAATAAAGCCACACTTGGGACGATACACAACTGACTCACACAACAGACACACGGAAGTCGCCTTGGGTAGGCTGCGGATAGGGCACACCCATGCAACGCCTTCGTATCTGCTGACGGGATCTTCTAGACCCCAGTGCAGCAGATGCGGAGAGGCCCTATCCGTAGTGCACATACTAATCACATGCAAGGCACTTCACACAAGACGACACAAACACTTCAGAGAACTCTACAGACAACATATTCCCCTACATCCATCGTTGTTTCTAGGTGACGATGCCATGGTTTCCGTGAAACGTGTGTTTGAGTATTTGTCAGAAGTCAAGTTTTTAAACCTCATTTCCTACCACGCATAATCAAATCTGGCCCTATACACCAGCCATCACCATTATCTTTAATTGATTTTACTATGTTCGGTTTACACGTTTTTTTTACCTAGCCTTTTTGTGGTAACTACTTCACTTCATTAAATAACCTTTTCTCTGGCGCTCTTTGCCCTTAGTCGGCCTTGCGTCATAAAAACCCAACCATCATCATCATCATTTTCGGCCTATCAAGGAATGAAATCATGCGAGTGTGTACAAGCTTGTCTAGGACGTTTGAAAATATAGGAAGTATCGCGATCGGCTTATGATTTGCGAATTCGTTTTTATCGCTTCCGCTGTGGAAAGCGATTACTTTAGCCATATGGAGTTCTTCAGGGAAAGCTCCGGCACTAAAAAGAAGGTTAAAGACATGCTCCAACGGCGATGAAACAAATCTAGAACACGCGTAATCGCGTGGATTTCCAAGCTATGTCAGGGCAAGCACTGTTTTTTTAATAGCCACAAAGCGCTGACCATTTCATTGAAAGTGACTGGGGCCAAGTAAGGTGAATCACGGGTACTTACATACCTGAAGATTGTATGATCGAGGTTGTGAACGCTGTTGCGCCCTCTATGAAGTAATCGTTCAAGACATTTGCTAGCTCTGTACTTGTTAAGATATCCTTGTTCCGAGTAACCTCATGTGTCATGTCATTGCAATTTGAATTACGATTCAAAACAGATTTAATGTCCTTCCAAGCAATATCGGGTCTTTTTTTTTTGCATGCGATCTAACCTTGTTATTTACATTGAAATGATAAGATAATTGCATTCAAATTTGTATTGCATACCACACAGAAAAAGTAAAAAAAAAGTGTACAAATGACGCAGTGAACAGGCTGTGGATGTATTTAACAATGCTGTTTATTAAACTCAGTTAATACATCAGCTCAGACGCGGATGTTGCGAAGCGTGGTGACTAAGGCTCCGCTGAGGGCCACAAGGGGTTACATGATTTGACCGTATTCGATTCTATGCGGCTCTTTCCAGCCAGGACTTTGTTTACAAGTTCGTAGAGTAACGAAATCAAAGCAAAAAACAGCACTCTTACTCGTCACATTTTGGGCGCCCAAATATCCATGGCAAAAGTCCTCTCACATCACCCCCCTTGCAAACACAAGTGCAAATGCGCTGATTGCTCGTCCTCACACCTCCCCTATTGTAACGGTGTTCAAAGGGTTCAAACTAGTGAGCAGCTCGCTCCATCGTTTGGTGACATATACCTCGCCACTCCCTTCCTCAACTACTCCTGTAATCAGACTACGATTGCCAGACGGGGGCCCCCAGCTTTGTCAAGCTGTCCTTTGAGACATTCTTTTCTGATCGCTTCCAGCGTCGCATACTTTGTATACGATACCAATAAATCCGATTGTTCTTCCTATTGTTCATTATTCAAACCATCTAAGTACCGAACATCAACGTCCCGGTATGATCAGCGCATCAAACACGTGCAGGTCGCGCTGACCTCGCAAACCCCTCCTAAACAGGTGTAACGAGTTTACCATTGTCAAAACTAGCCTCAAGCCCTCTTCTACTGCGACTTTATTCGCACCAAACAAAGCGTGGATAAAAACACGTAGGGCTGGAAAGCAGTATTCAGCCTCCAATCAACAGTAGCGAGTTTTAGCTGACCGTCTTTCACGGTCCGCTCCGCTCCGATAGCAAGCGGGAGCGCCATTGCGCATGCGTGGCGCGCTTGGCCGCGAACGGCATTGGCTCCGGTAGCGCTGAGCGGGCCGCCGATACCGGAGCGGACCGTCGAAAACGGTCAGCTAAAACTCTCCAGTATGAGGGGCCAGTTTTGATTGGCTGGGGCGTCTCGAGAGAACGGCGCACCTTCACAGCACGATTGTGCAGATCGCTTATTGGAAAAGGGTCCATTTAGGGCGACATCGCATTAATCTGATTCTCCTGATACGTCTTCGGGGTGTAAAAATCGAGAAAATCTGGTCTTACTTGAAAACAACCAACCCTATGATTTGTGAAATTCCAAGCGTGGAGTCACTCGCTATCCTTGAATAAATACAAGCGGCATAACGTGTACGCTGACGCATTGCATTTCCGATTGTATCCACAACTGCGGTTTTCCTTCCTTTCCACCTTTTTGCGCTACAATAAAGGAAACAAAGGAAACGGACAGTCTGAACGTCAGACATCGTCTTACGAGGCCGCAACTTTACACGCAGCATCGTAATGAACAAGCGAACGGGAGAACGAGCGTCTTGCGGAATGTGTCGCTCGTGAGCAGGACGCGATTGTCCTCAGCAAATATCAGAAGGTGTATCGGGTCTCCATTGAAGTTCGCGTCCATCCGTGATAAATGTCAAAGATAAGCTTCATAGTCGAGTTATGTAAATGAAAGTACTATTTCTTTAGTGGATCGCAGAGCTCCATCTCGATATCTCCCTCGGAAAGCTGTTTGAACGCTTTTGTAGGCAATAACGCAAGCAGATGTGGGAGTATTATTGTCTCAACAATTTTCTTTAAGTGCTGAAAGTCGAGCGTTCAAGTTGAAGATGAAGATGATATGGCATTGTATTCTTTCGGAGTTCCTGGAGCATTCGGCCTGTGCATTTGCGCGCAGCAATTCACGGCACAATGACGTTCATTTCTGCCACCCTAGGGTCTAATATATGACGTAAAGGCTTCTTGCACTGTAATATTGCGCTCGCTAACTATTTCAGTCAGGACAGGCATTTGCTGTGGCACCTTTAAAATGTCCCTCTCTGGGCTTTGCAACATGTTTCTCACCTGTTAAGGAAAAGTATATCTTGCGGTAATGGTGGGGCAAACCAAACGAAGCCGAGCCCGCCAGGTTTCTTGCATTTGTCTGCTCACACATAATCTGTGTTTCATCAGTAGTTCCATAACTTAAAAAAGTGTTGGCGAAAGCGGCGAACGATTTTATACTTGGAGCCCCACGTAGTCGCACAAGGCAAGGGTAGCGCAGCCGCCTTCCTTCTGATTAAAGTTTTCCGACCAAACTATACAGTCGCTGTGATGGACGCCAATGCGTTTCTTACATCCGCCAGTACTGTCACCAGGCTTGTCTTATTCGCAAAAAAAATGGTCGCTTGTCCCAGCACACATTTTCTTTTGGGTTCACGAAAACGTTTTGATGGTGCGAGACACGATTCAAGTACACACCCGGCGGGCGTTCTTTTTTAATAGCCTGTACGTCAGACATCTTGCACGGCATCAACGACCAGCCATCGTACCCTTCGACAACTGTGTCATCAGGATTAGACCGAAGTCGCTAATAGCCTTGAGAATTGTGGCTAAATAGTTTCTGTGTCCATGTTGCGAAAGAACCGCGCCAACAAATTCTTTACGTATGACCTGGAAACCGGCCACCACTCGTGAGCTGTCGTTTTATTCTTCCTTTATTAATCCGTTCTAAGTAATTGTCAGCGCCAAAGTCAACCCAAAAAGGCCTTGCTGAAATAACGCCAAATTTTAAAGCATTATGTCAGTGCACGGAGTAAGATAAAGAGGAGTGCCGACTGTGCCCAAGGAAAAATCAGTTGCGAGGGACGACAATGTTGTTGTTGGTCCAAAAAAATGGCTCGTACCCACTCAGGAGGATTTGCCAGGAAATGTGCGCTAACTGAGAGAAGAGGAAAAACTAATTTGGATTAAAAGAAGAAAAGTGAATAAATAGAGAAAAAAGGTGAGTATGAACGGGAGTAAAAAGATAATAAGTAACCTGCCAGAAAATAAGGTGCGGTGGCAGATAGAGCTCACCAACTACAAAATCAGCACAAATGAACAAGGAAAGGATTGGCCGAAAGACAATCGTAGGAATTATGTAAGATAATTAAAGGAAGAAGATTCGGCAACGAAGGGGAGGCAGTGAGCGGGAAGGCAGAGGATACAGGCGCAGACATGTTTTTAAGAGCAGCCCGCCATCTTGAATTAGCGGCTAGAACGGTAGACGGCGTGATTCAAAGATGAATGAATGTACAGCGCGGCAAAGATCCCCGCGGCGAAAACCCAGTACTGTCGCCCCGAATGATAATATTAGAGGAAGAGTGATTAGATGGGCCAATTGATTAAAAGGGTTTTCCAAATATCTTTTTCGTATGGAGGCAAACCGTCGGCAGAAGAGGAGAAAATGTTCTATAGTCTCTAATTCATTGCAAAATACACAAAGGGGTGAAGGAGCCAGATTACAGCGGTACAAATAATAATTTAAATTTGGTACGCCACAGCGAAAGTTAGTTAGGCTAACTTCGCATTCGCCTGATTGGCTAATCCGGCACTTCCAGGAGAACCGGAGGTGCTCGAACTCTGAACCTACGCACGCAGTTTCAGCCACGCTTTTTAGGAGGCCTAATCTGCGAAAACGTGCCGAGGTGAGGAACTGTATGTGCGGCAAGATTTCCACCACTGGGCCGTCCAGTGGAAGTCCCGCCAACGTATCTGCCGATTCGTTAATGCAGATGCCAGCGTGTGCAGGCACCCACACCAAACGCAGCTCTCGTAGCGATGTAGGCAATAAACAATTGAGGGCTCTACGTAGAGGAGAGCTATTTGGGGACGAAAGAGCAGTGCAAACTGAGAGAGAGTCGATGATTACTATTACATCGAAAGTAGAATCTAACTTTCGAAGGGCTAAGATAATTGCCAAGTATTCTGCATAAAAAGAGCTAGTGTAATCAGGTAGTCGGAGGGAAAAAGACCAATCTAAACAGGGAGAAACAATACCTACGCCTGCCTTCTCATTACGGACGGAGGCGTCAGTGCCGATAATGACGTGACCTGGAAAACCTGTAAGGTGATCCTGCAAAATGCCGGATAAGAGATTTGACGGGAGCAATTTAGCATTACTTGGGAAAATTTCATCGAAAGCTACATCTGAGGATGAGACATGACGATTAGGTACGATAACAGATAATAGGGCCACGCGTAACGGGTCTAGTAGGGATTGTGCCAATATCACTTGTGGGCGTTTGAACCTGGGCCATGTGCTGCTGAAAAACAACGACGGCCATGTTACAAAGGCAGTCTGCGGTCTGGATATGGGCGACGCCATTATTTTTAGGAATGCATCAACAGTGAGGGCGTGCAGGCGGGAGACTAGTGTGGGAATGGACCTTATGCGAAATTGCTTGGTGATCTAGCAACACTGATGTAAACGAGACCGTCGGCCAATTGGTACGGGCGCCGATCGGGAAGTCTCGTATTGTAACTATTGTTTAGTGTGGAAGAGTAGGTGACGGTAACGCGGTATGGCTCAAACTGGACGGCGTTTTTCGGCTCCCGACCGCGGATTGTGGACGAAGGACTTGTCTGCGCTGCCGACTGTGTCTGAAGACTCATACCACTCGGGGTGCCGCGCCAAAGACCCATCCGAGCGGCAGCGGAGCAGGCGCATTGCTCGCCTTCATCGGTGCGGACAAACACGTGCGACTCGCAGTAAGTAAATCGTTCTTTGTTTTTTACTTGACGCGAGTTAACCGGTATGAGCATTTGTATAGCACTTTGTTCACCGTTGTTTACCATGCAAACGCGTAGCGGCGACGCTGTTGCAGTAACCCTAAAAGAGGAAAGCGACAATCGCCAGACCGTACCGCTAGTGGGTGGATTAAGTATTTTCAAATGCTGTACATCGAATTTACGGGATGATTTTTGGCGAAGATGTTTACGGAAAGGTTGCGGCCGTTTTCCGTGACGGTTGTCCGCCCGCGCGTTTGCCGCAAAGCAACCGCGTTTTGCGGTGAAGTCAACTACAAATGCGCACATACGCCTTTAATTTTCTTTTTTTGTGTGTTTTCATTGTTTATTGCGCAAGTTCTGCCGCAAAAATCTGTTTGTGTGTCTTTCTTCCCCTTTTTTGGCGGTGGGGTGGTTGTGTTTGTTTCTAAAGCGCATGTTTTTGGTGTGCACGAATAGATAATACAGTAAAACCTCGTTAGCTCGAACTCATTGAACTAGAAGATTTTTTTTAATTCGGTCATCGGTATAGCCCGAATGTTTACCTGTTTATCTCGAAAGGGTCTGGAAGTGAGTTCCAGATAATCATGTTATTGCTTGCTTAAGTTATGACGAACACGATTATTCGGGTACTGGTATCATTACCCACGGTGAGGTTTTTAAATGTTAAACTTCCTTCTCTTGAAAATGCATTACAAAGCATGCAGAGATACTTGCACGCTCGAACTTGACAAACAGTTTTGACATCATTGCTGTTTGAGGTGTAGATTATTGCCCTTGAAACAGTGTTAAGCAAGACACAAAATCTGGTCATTTTGAGTCTGTTCCTTGCGGCCACTTCTTTCTGCTCTGTCCCTTTACCATAAACTGTATCGGACTAGTCATGTTCTTCCCCGAGTGCTATTTACTGTTACTCTCTCTGTTCTTGCAGGTTGGGCCTTATCCATGTGCTCAGCAGCTCCCAGAAGAAAAGTGGCCGGCCCTGTGTTGTGTGCCTCACGTTTGAGACGGACAGTGCGGCGATTGTGAGTCAGCGTGCGATTGCCCGGCGGGTTGCAGTGGAGCATGGAGTCACATCCTGGCTGCTGTGCACCTACTCGCCCTCTTGCAAGCCGAAGGTTTTAATAGGCGCCACCGGAGCTTGCGTGCACTGAGCTGCCACAAAAGTGGGGACGTCCGAGACAGCAGGGCATCAAGCCAGCGAGTGTCCAAGACATTGAAGCCCGCGAGAAAATGGCCCCTCCTTTCCCTTGCCAATGCGTCTGTTCGATGCACGTCGAGTACAGGAGCAATGCGAGCAGCAACAAGGTGCCGTGCAGGCGCTTGGGAGAAAACTTGGTAGCCTTGGGAATGGGTTTTTTGCCCCAGTTGTGCTGGCCTCACCCCCCACAGTGACAGAAACAAGGACTGGCATGGCACCTGAAGGGTCACCTATGAGCTACCAGCAAGCATTCATGCCACATTTCGCCGTGGTCATCTCGCGAGCGCGCAGAGGCTGGGCAACGTCGTGTTTACTAGACCGCGGCATGCAGGGGTGCGCGAATGCTTCCCTTTGTTCCATTTATATCCACAGTTTACTATACAGTACGCGCTATAAATAAGCGAAGTAGTTTCATTTATTGACATTTTCATAGTGAATACAAAAAATGCAAAAGCACTCAAGCTGATGCGCGGCGGCCTGATGCAAATCTGGCCGTTTTCTTTTTTTTTGTTTTAATAAAACTTGAAAATTGTCTCAGCTACCTACATCAATGGCCACTATCATTACGTCGGAGGCATGCATGCAGCATGTGACAAACTAGAGGAGTGAGCGTGTATTTTAGTCGCAAAATATTTGACAGTAAATACATCGTGGCTGAAATGACAATGGGCACCAAGTTAACTTGACGTAACAACAAACCTTTCAGCCGGGAAAATCGGGAACCAAGTACAAAAGCTCGAATTTTCCACCGGTAGATCAACATAAAACAGTGTACGCCACTTCTGCAACGACACGCGGCTAAATGCAACGCAAAAGAAACCGACAACACACTCCCATATTGTGCGCGCCCGCCACAGAGGAAATTTTCAACCGCACCGTGACGGCGTAGTGCGATAGGAAAAGTTTGTTTACAGCCCTAGGTAAGATAAAGGCTCGTGTAGGGGCTAAGCGGCACCATTTAACAATGAAATAAAGCGGGCGCAGAGCTACAGGGACGAGTAAAGAAACAGCCTAATTTTGATAACGTGTCGTACTGTTTTCCCGGTCGAGCGCCGCTGTCAGTCGCATGAATAGGTGGCGCACACTCAGGCTTCATTTCGAATACAAAGGCTGGACCACAGAACTCCAACCCAGCTGTAGTTTTCAACCGGAAAGCGACTACGGAATCCCGCGTTTAGCGAACCAACGACATATAATCGCTCCCAGCGCACCGCGCCCAGCGTGTCACAATTTAAGGTTGCTCGCGCCGGCATAGTTCGCGTCAGAAAGTTCATTCAAAAGCGTGAAACTTCACGTACCTTTTCTCCATTTGGACCGGTATTTTCGCATTGCGCTCACTGCGGCACTAAGCAATGCTCCGGCATTGTAGTCCATCACCAAGAGCAGTCGATGCCCGCCTTCTATGTTTTGCTAATTGGTTTCGGTTTCAAACGACCGTACCAAAATGGTGGAACTAGTTACCGGAGTCGACGTGAGATGGCGGGGCGCATTTTGCATAGGGTCTATTCGAGCTTCCATGTATAAAACGTTTATTGGCACGTAACGTGGGAGACCCAGACATAGTCATAGTCTGAGAGCTTGCCGTTCTAGCATTACCAGCGGCCGAAGTTTGTAATGTGCGCTTCCTGAAAACAGCCCACATCCAAATTCATGCATTGGTCGTCCATACATTCGGTAAATCATTAATAAGGTGTCACGGCGCATACCAAATTTCTTGTGGCTAAAGCTTCTCAATAGCGAAACAGACCGCGCACCCTTAGAAGTAATATATTCAATGTGCGGACGCCAATTTAAAGTGTATTCGTATATTATTCCTAGGTATTTCAGAGAATTGACCTGGGGAGTGGTTTGCTGGCGGTAATTAAGAGAAATGGAGACTGGGCCACCCACCGGAAAGACAAGGAGAGCGCATTTGTTCACAATTAATTTCAAGTATAGCCCATCTAGCCAAGCCTCTAGAGCGCATGGATAGGTCTGAAGGTATTGGTACAATATGTGAATTTCTTTGGCTGACGCAAAGAAAGCGATGTCGTCAGCGTAAACGTACAGCTGAACGTCAGGGTGTATTGGAATGGAGCTCATCAGAACGTTAAAAAGCACTGGAGACAAAACAGAGCCCTGAGGAACACCGCGGGTTTGACTGAATACTGGGGAGGACAGACCTTGCTGTGAACAAAAAAAATTTCTATTGGTCAGAAAACTGATAATCCATGAGATGATGTATTTCGGGAAAGGATGACGCTTAAGCGAATTGGAAAGAATTTGGTACTCAACGCTGTCGTAAGCCTTGGCAACATCCAGGGTGACGAGGACGGCCACTTCTCTTCGTGAGCGGGCCAAATGAATGCGGCTCTCCAAATCAATGTGGGCAGACCAAATTGAACAGCCCGGCCTGAAACCTATCTTTTTGGGACTTAAGATGTTGTGGGATTCCAGGATATTTTCTATTCGAGTGAGTAAAATTCTTTCAACCAGTTTTACTAAGTTCGACGTGAGAGCGATGGGTCTAATATTATCAATTGTGGAACCCAAACCTTGTTTTTTAAGGAGGGGAACAATCTGAGCCAGCCGCCACTCAGGTGGAACCCACGAATGCTGTAAAGAGTGGTTAACCACGTGTAGTAGGCAGGCGGGGGATTCGCTGAAGAGAAGTTTCAGCATGCGAACTGTCATGTTATGAGGTCCTGGAGCCGCGTCAGGGGCTAGACGCAATGCCTTCTCGAGATCTTCCATAGTGGCTTCCTCGAAGCCATCCTGACCACATAATGTGAGGATTGGTGGCACCACTGATGTAAAACGCGTATGCAATCCTCGAGCGATCCGGTTCAGAAAATCTTGAGTTTCATCCGGGGAATTGATAACGGAATCAGCATTCTGATCGGGAGGAGCCACTTTCCAACTGCGTAATAATTTGAACAGGGTGCTTTTTCTCCGCGGATCTGATAGAAGAGAAAACCGGTCTAACTTATATTGTTCTTTAGCCTTAGCAATAGTGCGTTTAAAAATTGCGCGAATAAATTTGAAATTTCTCCACTTAGCAGGGCACTGATTGCGAAGCAACCTTTTCCACGCGGCGTTTCTGCGCCTGTCCTCTCGTGTGCACTCATCATTCCACCAAAAAGTGCAAGGACCATCCCTAACTGACGAGACTGTGAATTTTCATTGCACTGCTGTTTCGGTAATCAAATTTAAGAGCTCCGTCGCCACACGGTCTTCGTTAACGTGGGTTAGTGAAGGAAGAGGAGTGCGTAATTCTTTTCCAAACCGTGTCATGTTTACGAAAGATTGGACTTGGCGGTTTGGAGTTCGGTCAGAGCATATATTTTCAAAAAAAAAAAAAACGGGAACATGATCACTGTTGGTTGCATCGGGGACCGTGTCCCAATCCGTTACCAGACCCGGCGTAGACAGAGTCAAGTCTACAGCCGAGCGGGACTGACCCCTGACACAAGTTGTCGCTCCAGAGTTGTGGCATGACAGGTTATTGTCCCCAATCCACTCCCATAAACGTCGGCCGCAAGCATCTGTTGGGGAGCCCCAGGATATGTGGTGGGAGTTAAAGTCACCTGCTCAGACACAGTGGGGTTTGCATGATGCCAAAGCAGCGTCCAATGGTCTAATAGATGTTACACCAGATGGAAAGTATGCGTTAATCACCGAAAAGGGAGCAGCACTCGGGAGAAAAAGGTCGACTCCGAGGATTTCCCACTCACTGGCCGAAATTAATATAAGCAAACCTCCGCCCCTACCTTGGCGATCTAATCGAAATGAGCAGAAGTTACGCACAGGAAATAATGATTTTGAGAGAGAGAGCCACGTTTCCTGAAGTAGAATGATATCCGGAGAGAGCTTAGAAATTTGGTAGGAAAGATCGGGAGACGCCGAGAACGCAGAGCGACAATTCCACTGCTGGACACGGATCCGCCCTATGGTGACTCGAGCTCTGCCGAAGCGATTGCCTGTTTCAAGATGTAGCCTGACTTTAGGGTCCGTGTTATGCCTTTTTTAGATTTCGATTTAGGTCCCTTGACTGTTTTAGCATCAGAGGGAGAAAGTGTCCTTTTGCTTTTGTGTGCGGAAGTGGCGGGGGCACGATCCATGTCGGAGCAGCTATCGTCGGAGGAAAGTGGAACCTCAGGCACGTGCGCGAGGGCAGAAGATGTACCGGGGTGATTACTCTCGGCCTCAAGAAGCACTCCAGCGTTCAAGGAAGGACTTGCTCTTGACGATTCCATTTCCTGACGACCGTGCACTGAAGGAGAAGTGACTTTAGTGGGAGGAATAACTGAATTCACCTCCGGAATGTGGGTGTTGGGAGAAGCAGGGGAAAGAGGGAAAGTCTGTATAAACTCAGAAAGCTTAGCGGTCAATATCTGCATTTGGGCCAAACACTGAGACAAAGTTAGCACCAGCGGCTCCACATGCTTCGCTACTGCCTTCTCCGCAGCCACGTTCATCATTGCAGTCAGAGTTGACTCAGTGAGGGGGGTCTGAGGTGACTCCTGCATAGCTAGCTGTGCGTTCTTTGACAATCGCTACAGCTTCCCCGCGCGAGCATCTGCGCTTTTCAATAATTTCAGCAATGTTCTCTTCCTGTGCACGTGCTGCGCAGCTGAGTGAGTCTGCCAGGTGAGCGTCCCCACAAAGACAACATCTTAGATCTCCAGAACAGTCTGAGTCCACGTGCTCAGCCCCGCATCTACGGCATCGAGTCGCTGATTTGCAGCCGCTCTGACTGTGCCCGTAGCGCCAGCACTTGTGGCACTGTAATGGTCGAGGTTTTAGGGGTTCAACACGAAACAGGAGCGGCCACGCTTTGATTTCCGAAGGGCATGACCGTCCCGCAAAGGTGACAATCACGGATTCAGTGGGAACCCTGGTTGCGTTCACGACTCGATTGTATCGGTATGCTGAAATGACACCAGCCATAGAGAATTGCTCGAGCACCTCCGGTGGGGTCAGGGAAGTGCTGACTCCACAAATCAAGCCTTTAGTGCAAGCAAGATGTGGGGGGATGAAGGCGCTTAGCGGGACTGATGCGAACATTGTGCAGGCAAGCAGATCCACGATGCAATCTTTATCAGAGGACCGACACAAGAGGCCTCTGCTGCCGAACAGTCCCACCTCCGTGATTTTCTTGAAATGCACAGTGGCCTCCCTCAGATCGTTTTGGATGGACTGCGGGTTGTTCCGGCGGATGAAGCCACCGTTGGAAGGGACCAGTGCCACAGGGATGCCCGTCGCGTTGCCACTCATGAAATCCTCCAACGGGAGATGCTGCGTTGGAAGAGATGCCGACCAAGGCGATGAGCCCCGGCCGGGGGAGTTGGAATTCATTCCTCCGCCGTTATTACTGCCTCGCCTACGTTAGCCACAAGTATTAGACGAGAAAGATAACCAAGGGGGGATGAAAACAACCAGAAAACGAAAGAAACAACTCTCGGTTAAGCAGCTCAGAACCTGGCCAAGAACCCTGCTACGGTGGCCCTAATGGCGAACCCCGTGCCACCGGGCGCCCAGCTTTCACTTTGCTCTCTTCCTCTTCCGTGCCCCTCTCGTCGTTGTGGCTTTGTGCATTGTTCTACCCTTTCTCGTTTTCCGTAGTGGCTTGTTTCCCTTCGTCGCGACCTCTGTCTTCTAACATGTCAAACTGTGCGCGTATCTGAGACGCGCGCGGAATCTAAATCACGGTGCGCGGCCGCAATGAGCGGCGGGGTAATCGCACACCGCCACATATGTGAAGACTGCGTATTCTCTAACAGGGAACGTTTAGTCTGGAATAATGAAGGCGGACTGATGAATATCGATATAACCCAGGAGATCGAAGATGAAATCGTACGACGACGATTTCAGAAGAACCACACAAGAAATGAGCCAGAGTAATATCGCAGACTGCAACATGCAGTCTAGCCTGATTTGGCTTACGGTAAAGCGGTACGGCGCAAAAATCGCTCTTTCTTGGTCACCCGCTACCCTGTCGCGCGCTTAACGATTTACGCTTATTCTGCACACACGCAACGTTTACGTCCGCACTCGACATAGGCGTGCGGCAATGATGCATACAGTTCCACACAAGAAATTTACGGCTGCCGCCTGGCCATGAGTATGGAAAGGCGCTGTCAGGGTCATTACGCGAGCAAAGAATTTCGAACGCTATCTTTGCTTCAACACGCGTCGTATCTTATGCCCGATGTTCACTGTCACTGTGCCGTCGTGTAACCTTGTCGATGCCGCCAGCGTATACCGCCAGATGCATTGCCGAGCAACGTGTTCTGATGATCTGGTTTGTCAAAATAAATTTCTTCTAAAATGTAGAGCAAGGACGGATAATGACCTATATTGCGTCATAAGAAGTGTTCGCGAGTTTTCCAAAATTACATTTGATTTCATTTAAAATAATATAAATTAAATTAAATATCTAACATGTACTGAATCTACACCTGTCTTATTGTCTTATCTTATTAATGGCGCCGTCGATGGAAGTCTGCCCCCTGCCATAGAGTTTCCTAGTAAGTATACTAGAGAGGAAACTGCGCCTGGGAATCCATGTCGGGGTGGGGGGTTATGGGAAAATACCCTTATTGGCTTGGCAAGGCTATTGGATTCTTAAACGTCTTGGTGGGTTTGTTTTCCTCACAATGTTTTGCAGTCTCTGTGGGCTGTGTCGCCATTGTCCTCATGACGCGGCAGCCGAATTCTTTTGTTGTGATAGCCGTGTGCCATGGTGTGTTCGGTTGAAGAGCGGGGTGTCCGCGATCATAGGGTTTCTTACAATATGCAACGAAACTTTATGATCGTACCGAACATTGATCATGGTGGCGTGAAAGAAACGTGTGGCTGCATCTTTTCCTGCCGCTTGCCTACTAATATATCGCCGGGCACCAGTGGACGCCAGAAAGCCATACGAGGTAAGCTGTCTTCCTTGATCGTTTACGCTTTTCTTGTAATCAGTTGGGAGTGTACGAGCGTTCTTTGTAAGGGCTAGTTGTATGTGTTTATTTGTCGGTTGCGCTCGGTGAATAAACATAGCTAGCCGTACTATCTTCATGATTGCAAAAGCGCTACTTGAAAACGACGACGAAGGAAGAAACACAACACGAAGCGCTTCCTTCGTCGTCGTTTTCAAGTAGCGCTTTTGTAATCATGAATCTGTACTAACAAGCCCAACTGGCAGTTCTTCTAAGTACTATCTTGCGGCCCTTACGGCTACTTTGAACGTTGTGGTGTTGCCACGATCAAGGTGCTCGCGGGAGCATCGATCGAAGGGACTTCTAAGATTCATAGCGCCCGATTTCAGAATTTTTGAAATAAAGATAAGGCTGCCTTCTTCCCGTCGTACTCTGTTGCATGATACAACCATTGTACAGCCCGTAATATAGCGCTGCTGCTTGTTTTTTCGCCACTCGAGTGAAAAACCTTCAAATTGAACCCGACTGCACATTGATTTGCCCTCAAGTGAACTGTACTTTTCTTCGAAATAAATGAAAACGTTCCTGTCTTTGCATTTAATTCGTCGATTTACCTGTCCGCAAACAGTCCGAGGAGTGCCTACGGGCAGGAGGTCCCGTGGGGATACCCGAAAAAGCCAAGAGCGAGATCGCGTCCCCAGCAGTCCGCGGACGGTTCGAGACTGATAATCGATGAGGCCCACTATGAAGGCCTATCGAAACGTAAGTGTACATGACCACAGCTGTGCTCCATGTTTACTAAACTCTCGCGTCACTGCTCACACTTCCCAGTACCAGCTCTCACAGTGGTGGCTTTAGTGAGGTTGGCACACAGGGCGGTTGCACGTGCTATTGGTCCAGTGCCTGCACTTTGGATGTCTTCGATGTCATCTGATATATCCAAAGAATTTCATCAAAGCAGCGTCTTATATCATTTTTCTTAGTAAAGTATTATTATGGAGGCAGTCGATGCACTTCCCGCTATCCAAAACACGTTCGTACTGGCAAATTGCCTAAATGAATAGCTATTGAGCCAATTGTCGGCATAGTTTCAGTGGTTATTTTTAGGCTAAAAATGCAAGCCCGTTTCACCCTATTCACACGGGGGACCAGCTAGCTGAGCTGTATACCACCTGGGGCGGTACGTGTATCTTCCATGCGCCGCACTCTTGAACCTGACCTTGTCAGCCCTTTCAGGAAGGCACGCATCAACAAAACCACTGCACGTTCTTGCTTCCTGCATCACGGACGTACCGGTTACCGTCAAATCGTTCTCCCACCACAGTTTGTCGCACACCACACCATCGAATGAGCAGTCTCGGTCCAGAAAGTCCCCCTAACATTTCCGTGTTCCTGGTGCTGCAGCTGTGGCACGGCACTGCACAGTAGGGAATCCTTGCACGTCCTGTGGTCTTGAACCCTGCCTTGTCAGCCCTTTCAGGAATGCACGCATCAACACAACCACTGCACGTTCTTGCTTCCTGCATCACGGACGTACCGGTTACCGTCAAATCGTTCTCCCACCACAGTTTGTCGCACACCACACCATCGAATAAGCAGTCTCGGTCCAGAAAGTCCCCCTAACATTTCCGTGTTCCTGGTGCTGCAGCTGTGGCACGGCACTGCACAGTAGGGAATCCTTGCACGTCCTGTGGTCTTGAACCCTGCCTTGTCAGCCCTTTCTGGAAGGCACGCATCAACACAACCACTGCACGTTCTTGCTTCACGCATCACGGACGTACCGGTTACCGTCAAATCGTTCTCCCACCAGTCTGTCGCACACCACACCATCGAATGCCCAGTGTCGGTCCAGAAAGTCCCCCTGAATTATCACTGCAAGGTTTACTCATTAAGTATTTCTGAGCATCTGTGTGATGAGCAATATCCACAGCCGGTGCTGCAGTAAAACACAAAGGGCTTGCAGGCAGTCGCGTGTCATAGCGGCTGCATTTGTCTGTTATAGATGGATAACTATATCAACACCAGAAAGCTGGTGAACTTGCCAGCAGAAAATAAAGGTGGTGAATGTTGTAACCAGTGCACCTGGCCTGTCAGTTTCAGACATTTAAATCAAGAAATTAAGCAAAAAAAAGATTCTTTTTGGTGGCACTAGGAGCAATCACTGTTGGGCAAACAGCACCCGGTTTGTGAGAATGTGCCTAATGTATGTGCCCCTATTTCGCTCAGTAATATGCCGTGCAATTGCCCGCATGCGGAGCACCATGTATTTTTCGGATCACCACTTTTGTCAGGTTGATGACGTGATGAGGCTCATCGTGGTAGTGCTCGAGCTTCTGGAGCATGGTAGGGTTCCTCTGGAGGAGCTCCTGAAAATCCCGAAGCGTGAGCCGATTCGGGCTTTTCGAGCTTTTCAAGCCAAAGCGTGCACAAAGTGGGAAGGCTCTATAAGCCCACCGTTGTCCTTGAGTAAGGTCAGCACACTTGTGATGCTGGTGGACACAGGGAGTCCTGCGCATTCGGCACAGTGCAGGTGCCGGGTCACGCTTCGCACTACGAAGCAGCCGATATACTTAACCACTTCGCTCGCAAATGTAGTCGCAGCTAAGTAGTCATGGTCCGGGGTAGCTGGTACCACTGCTGCTTCTGGGTCCGCAGCCTCATCACTGTCTTCGTCGCAGGTGCTGTTGCTGGTCCCTTGGTTCCTGGCCAACATTATGCTTTTCAGCTGTGGGGTCACATTGCCGTTTTGTGAGCCGCCCACAGCTGCATGTACCAGGGTCCTTCGGTATGCGTGGCGGAACTCTGAAGCTGAGGGGCTCTTGTTCCAGCCGCCCCGTTGCCGGACGCAGCTGAAATACATCTCCAACGGGTCCTGGTCCAGAATTCCTGTACATATGTACCTGCGTGCACAGACGTTATTGCAGGTATTGCACAACTTTTCATGGTTATTTGTACCTTAACTTGTCTGTAAGTCACTTGGAACTAGCACAACTGGTATTCATTGCGGTTTTGCTGAACACGACTCATGCAGGGCTGTAGGTGCCTTTGCGTCATTCGGGATTATTTTATCTATCGTAAATTTGTCCCTTCCATCACGGTAACCTTGCACATGGGCTTACACTTGCATTATAGTGATGTCATTGGCGTTCATTGCGGTACTGACGTGTCTAATCTGCACCAATTCACAATAGTCCAGTTGCTGTGCTGCCATTGTATAGAACCAGCCAAGCACTTTTTACCTACACCTGCACACTCTTGTCTGGTTTCAAACAACCGGTATGATTCATACAGCACTTAACATCTCTTGCATATGAATGAAAAACTCCGAATCAAGGAGAAATGTTCGGGTGCCTCTGGGGGCCACGAGACGAGTGCTGAATCTAATAGATTTGTTACAATTGAAGCTCTCTTATCCGCATCTATCATTTTCACACCTGACTATTCAATTGCCACATGACCAGTTGTACTGAATTTACCTTATTACGGTAGAATTGAATCTCACTTATGCAAGTGACTTATGCACGTGACGTTGCGTCAGATTAGTACTGCCATGAAATATTCTCACATCAGCATCCCTTGAACACAATTTCCGTCCATGCAAAGATCATTGGCGTGCATGGCGTGCTTTTCATGAATTACACCTAGAGAGGGATTTATATAACGTGCTTTTTTTGTCCAGGAAAGGGCAATGGCTTGCTAACACCCTGCCACTCAGAAGAGCTCAAAAATGGCTGAGAACTGGCCTCCTGCATATATGATTTCACTTTGTTTAGCTAGCTGTCACCTAATCTGATTAAAACCAGTTAAAAGCAAGATTTCCTATATAACAGCTGTGGACTCATTTTTGTTTTTATCACTTGTGTAGCAGTTGTCAAACTGTGTCTGTATAATGGCTTCTTTGGAGAGTAGCAATAGTTATCAATACCTCACCTGCTGTATTCATAAGAGGTTGTGCATTTCCACAGGAAGGGCCACAGCCAGAATTCTTTTCCGCGAGAGGGAGTGGGGGTTGATGGGTGATTGGAAGGGAGGTTTTTCCTGAAAGGAACACTAAGTCTTGCTTTCGTGCTGCCTGGGAAAATTTAGGCGGGGGTTCGAACCCCGAAACCTTGCCTCTGGCTAAGCCCCTGTTCACAGGAACAGTAATGGCATGGTTAACACAAACCACCTATTGCACCCCAACTTTGCGCTTAAATTTTGAATGAACCTGTTCTGGTGCAGGCTTTGTGATGCGTCATTTGGCAGCATTCCATAGCTCCCCGTTATTCTCACCTGCACAGGTTGGAGCCAAACAACGTTACTGCCAGCTGAGAGGCGCTTTTCAGCGTGAATGCCAGGGAGATGACCGACATTCGTCGGCCGTCTTGCACCACTGGTTTCCCGTCACCGGCTGCAACTTCATCAGGTCCTGGCCCACGGACTCCATGGCTGCCTTCTGCCACTGTAATGTGGCTCGTCGCAGTGGGGCTTTGTAGCCAGAGGCAACAGGGCAGCGTGAATTCAACAGGTCGAAGGCTCTGGAAAAGCAGGTAACTCTTAAAGGGACACTGAAGTGATATGTAAACATTGCGGGATTACTAGCGCAAATCGTAGTCCGGAGTCCCCAGGCCCAGTTTCGACCACTGTAGGCGCGTTTACGCGATTTTATTTAGTAGAAAAACTAATTCGAAAATGCTGTCCTCCTCTCTTTACGCTCGCCCATTTTTTGTGGCGTTTTCGTGTGACGTCAGGAGGGGATGAGCTGGCAATTGGCTGCGCTACTGCACGGCTCCCCGGCCGACAGAGTCAGTCGGCCCAGCGTTTCGTCCGCCGGGCGCCGGCGGGTCGTCGCAATCAAGGAGGTTAAAAAAAAATTGCTTGATCGCAATTCGTTCGCTTAGTTGAAACGAAGCCAGGACACGTTTGTGAATGGAAGAATGTGCCTTTCTTTACTTGGTTTGTTTGTACACTGTATCTAGCTCCAAGTCAAGGTCGCTTCACACAAGCGCTGCACAAGCGCACATGCGACGCTTCGCTGACTGGTACGCCAGTAGGAAAATATAAGGCCTCTTGAAGGCGGGAGAAGAGTCAGCGAAGTCAATATAGGTACTAAGGAAATAAAATCAACTGATATTTTTACCGTACAGCGTAAAACTAGGGCGCGGGAAGCACTTTTTTGCGCTGGGCGAACAAGCACAGCGGTCAGCAGCACGACTACGCATCTGCGAACGCTTTTCCGTTTACGAAATGCAATTGCTAGACGTGAGCTATTGTGGAAACTCGGGCGACGCTTACTGCACGAGCGCAGTACAACAAATAGTCACCTAAGCTGCTTGAAATGCCAAAACTAAATAAAAGGGTAAACCGGTTGTACAATATATACCCTATATTAGCAAGGCCTTCGCGTCCCGCTCCGTGGCTCAGTGGTCTGGGGCGCTATATATGTCACCTCAAATGTTTTGCAAGTCACGCGTTCGAATCCCCGCGGGTACGTGCTTTTTTTTTGTAAGTTAGCTTTTTTGTTTTCCGCCGATGTTTTCTATATTGAGTTCACCTTTTTTTGGGCCGCAACGTTCATGGCTACACGAACTAGTTCACAAAACGCGCGCAGGCTGGCACTGGCGCGCTAGCGAGTTCTCGTTGGCGTGCTGTTGCCATAAGCACCGAGTGCTTGCAGGCAGTGGGCACAGGCCAGAATGAACAGACCCTTGGCCTGGTGCGAACACGCTTTTTACGATACAGGCATGAGGGAGGCAAGCTCCAAATATGGGGGGAAAGCGCATGACATTTGGGCGTCTGCGGGTACGCGGAGGGCGTTCATGCACTGCGTAGGTCTCGGCTAGTGAATGCTACGACTACAAGCCGTCCTGGGAGGCTTATCTTGTGCATTTTACAGCCGACAACATGGCAGAAGCGCGGTACGATGATTACTGAGATATTGAGAATGCCCATCCAACAACGCCATTGGTTATGTTTTACAGAACCGAAACCGAAACTTGTTTGATTGCTAACCTTGGGCATCGTCCAATCACGGCGCCCCTCCTCCCAACGTCACAGCCTTAGTTGGTGCGGCCGCCGCAAACCGCGCATGGTAGTTTTTCTTCTTTCGCGCTTTGTAAAATAATTACCGATTTGTCGACCGGATAAACGATGAAAAGTGTGCTAATTTGAGCCAGTCTACGCAGTGCAAGCAAAAACGGGAGCTTGACAAATTCACTTCAGTGTCCCTTTAGGTGTAGCCTATGGGCATCGTATGAATTCCTTTCACTTCTTGGGACTAGTAACTGCCTGCCACTGGCGAGTGCCTATGTTATCTCGGGAGCTATTTGCACACGGCGTACGTGTTTATGCCTTGTGTAAGCATTTTGCATGCTGACACGCCAGCGGGGTAGATTCCTATGCATGCAGGCAGGGGACTGCCAGAGTGCTTCCCCGCCTGCAGGGTCCTGCTGTCCCAACCAAGCTGAGAAGTAGTGTAGAAACCATTTCGCGACCTTTTTGCTTGATGATTTGGACTGCTCTTATTCTAGGGACACAACTTTGTCCCTACGTAAATGTTGATTCAAGAAAACTGTGAGGTTATTCCTGCGACTTCCAGGTTATTTGTAAATCCATACCGGTCTAAAGCACGAAGTGCGGAAGTTTGAGGGATTTGCAATTCCAAGGCTATCAGTGTTGGCATTTTTTTGCGAGCATCGTCTCAGTATATTTTTTGAGACTTCTCTTTGGTCGATTTTCTTAGCACGTGTAGCACAGCAAACAAAGCAATTTTTGTAGAAAATGCTGGGCATGGTGTAAAACAGTCCTTTTTTATTTGTCCCTTTCCTTGGTGATGAAAGAAATCTTCGAGTCTCTAAATACATCCTGCTTATTGCCTCTATCTACACTGCTTATTGAATTAGTACCTTTTTCTTTTATTAATGTGTCATTTTGGATTCTTATGTTTTGAATGCTACACTGAAGTTGATTTTATGCTTTGTGTTTAATGTACAGTGCGACGCTTTTCAGATACTAAGATCTTTGGTGTGATGTTCATTAGTTTGTGGGTCATATGCAGATGCAACAAAAAGTTTTTATTGCATAGCAAACTGTAGTGTAGTAAATGACCTGATTCGATATTAAGCAACCTGGATGCTGGTCCTTTTCGCTCTGTTTAAGGAACTTTGTAAGTGAAATAATGCATTTGTGCCCATGCTCACTAATCAGTTATTCATCTGCAATTATTAAAAATTGGTTGTCACACGTTGATGATGACACCATTTCGCTTTTATCACTTCTTGACACCATGAGAGCACCTAATAACAGCTTTTTATGTAGGCAAATATCTATCTTGGTCTCAGGCCTGTCATATTCACTGTGACCAGTATACACGGCAGCTTCGCAAGGGCAAGAAGGCAGCTTTTTTGCTAGAACAGTTCTCAAAGGGGGTCCGCGAAGCCTCCCTCAAAACTTTTCCCCCCGCCATTCTTTTCTCGATTTGGCCAGCAGTTGCTTGCAATGCAAAAAGGTGGCCTCGCCGCATTACGTGTACAATTAGTTTCTCCACGTAGCACATATTTTACCACGTGCTTTTTGCGCAACACTCCAACAATGAGAAGAAAAAAAGAACAGACCCAGACAAAGCAGCATAGAGGTGTTTAAAAGACTTTTAGATTCAAGAGCAAATTGTTGAACATTATAACGCGCATCTTCAATAACGTCAAGCAGAAAAGGCAGGTATTGGATATGTGTGTGTGGGTGACGTGAGCTGCATGTGCAAATTGTTTGCCATTATGGCACCGATCAACGTATGCTCCATCGTGGGGTCCCCCACCACTTTCGGAAGCCCAAAAGGGGTCCTCGGGGCAGTCATGGCTGAGAACCACTGTGGTAGAAGATCTTGTGGTAGTATCTGTCTTCAATGCCCATCTACATTGTGTTTGCACTACCCACCTAGTGGAGCCACAGCTTCTTTTGAGAAAACTGAGGGTGACCTTTCCTTTACTACTATTTAAGGCGCAATGCACAAGAAACAATGCAATGCGCATTATTAGCCTGGTTGGAAGCTGATGGCCTCAGACGGTGTTCTTTGTATTAAGTGCATATTAACCACATGTTTCAGCTCTTCTACAATAGGGTTAACTGTATTGATTCGAGTGAAGACCATTACATGAAAGGTTGAAAGGTCACATAACTCCTGCACTTTAAGGGACAGTTTTAAGACAGTGGTGGTGCTCATGCCAGTCAATAGCGGCAATAAACTGCGCTGTGCCACTGCAGCCGGCGAACTCCGGTAAAGGAAGTTCCGATGCAAAGACCAGGGCTTTGCTCACAGAGCTGCTGAAGGTGTGTGCGTCCAACTTCACTTCCATCACCTGCGAAATAATAGCATAAATCGCCTCTTCAAGTTTAAGGCTCATGGCACACTTTCACACAGCTCAGTACAAAATATACACTAGATATAACACACAGATTGTTGCATCCCCCTTTTCCGGACTTGGGCTATTTTTGACTTCAGTTCACTTCTAGAAAAGAACAAAAACTTTAATAATCTTGGCAGGTTCATGGAAGTTCAGAACTTATCTGATTTCATATTAATGTATGCAAAATGCATGGGCTTATCGAAATGTGAAACCTGCAATCCGCTGAGAGTTATGACATTTTAGAGTTTAACTTTGGACTTAGTCCACACAGGCTGTTATTTGCATGAGCACAAACTACAGAAAAATTTTATCCACTGCCTGGATGAATCGCTTTGGAGAAACGGTGATTCTCTGTAAGACACAGCCTGTGCACACCTAATAATAGCGCATGTTCACTGCAGTAAAGTGGAAGGACGCACAAGTTTGTTTGAATTCGTGGCGAAATATTTTGTGCGCGCTAAAATTAGATTGGGACAGCATATGAACAAGACATAAAAATCAGATTGCAGTAACAGCCAATTCATTGTTACTTTGTGCTGAGCTTCGTGTCTCCTTGTTGCGTTGCCCCCACTTAGTGTGCACAGAAGTTTTCTGCATGAAACTATAGTGAGAAAATTCTGCAACTGCGTTTATTAGCATGCTAAGACAAGGCATGCACAAAATTGGGGACACCTGACACTCACGTCCTGTAGGGCCCATTTTCTGTGTTTGTATTGTTGGCACTGTTTGCACTGGATGAACAAGCGAGCACTTCAGATTTTTTCAACTTGTGCATGCGCCCTAAGCGTGGCAGATGCCAGAAAAAGCTATATAAAAGTGCATTTCACTGTGACCGTGCCATGAGCAAGCATTCTGTCACAAGTTTTTGAAGGAAGTGAAGTCCGCCACAGTGAAGTCGATGCAACACCATGAGTAGGCGAATTAGCGGGGCAGTTTCCAGTGTACCCTGCTCCTACAAACGTCGTTTAAATTTGCCTAGTTGGCAGCATAATTGCGGCCTTGAAATGAAGGGTTATTCCTCGTAGGCTAGGCAGGTTGGTATGTGCTGTAAAAACACCCCCCTCCTTCGGCCAATCTCCCGATTTTCAAGGTCCCCAGTTTGGAGCTGCGCTAATGCATATTACCAAAAAGTTCAGCTGAAGGGGGCACTGGTATTGCTGGTCTTAGAGCTCTTCAGAATTGTAGTTGTGGTAGAAAGGAGCGCGGACCTTCATTTAAGTAGTTGCGATCACCGTTTGTGAAACCTTGAGTTTATGGGGTGAAACTGTGAACCGGTAGTGCCAATTTTTGCTCTAACTTTTAAAATAAATGTGCAGTAGGTCTTGCTCCGTGCACTGCTGGTTAGAACTGGCTCAAATAGCGTTTAAAGGCACGAAGTTGTTACCTGCTATGGTGCATGTTTGTAATGATTTACAAAAAATATTTCCTACCACAACATGCATTCTGCACTAGGCCTTTAATGGGCATGTGCTGCAAATACCATTCCAGGTCTTTTGTTCCCTGCGTTTGTGAGTCATTAAGCTGAAGCTGTATTCTTTACCACTTACCCACCCCTTAGCAGCAGTACCATTGGTGTGCTGGTGTTCCAAATTGCTTCCCTCTCCTACCACTGTGTGGAGGTATGGCGCAAAAAACAGATTTGCTGTACCTATTCCAGTTACATTCACGCTGTGGTGTAAAGATAGCCTACCTACCGGTAGTACTCAGCGTGAGCTCTGGTGAGCTTGTTGGCAGCGCGCAGTCCCTCCTTTTCTTGCAGCTCATGTAGACGGACTATATATTTCTACTGGATGACCTGCACAGTGAAAAAATACATGCCATTTTTGTGCTTATTAGACCAGATCTGTCATTTAGCAGCTTATCCAACTTCCCTATGAGAATTTTTAATCCCCAGTATTACCAGTCTCATTACTTTTATGCCATGCCTAGCCCATGTATAGCATAGTGGACTTTATGCAAGTGTGATCTGCCACACGTTTCTTCTCTACGTTTCCTGGTTTGAACAACATAAATGGCATGTCGTGGGCTTCAGAGCATGTACCGATTGCGTATGATTGTATTGTTTGATATTAGAGGTTTTCATTAGCTATAGCTTTTGTGAGATAAAAATAACTGGAGAAGTGTACAAATTGCGTAGAAACTGAAAAAAAGAGAACTGGCATCAGGCACACCAGAGATAAAAATGTATGTTATACATTAGGAATGAATTAGCAGTAAAGTGTGCCGTTTTAATGGAAGTGGAAAATGATAACGCTGATACCAAAATCTCAGAGTTGTTTCAACAGCACGTGGACTTTGCCACTGAGGGTTACTCAGACTTATGCTGCCCATGAGGTTCCACACCTTCGGGACTTGGTTCTTTCAATCTTAGGGACTTTCTTAGGGACTTGGCAAATTTCAATAACTCTTTCCAAAATAAACATCTTTCGCACTTTCTCTCTATCCAGTTGAAATGGACCTAGTAATCTGTTAGTAGTTGTGTACACACATGCTGGATAAACAAGATTACTGACAGCTACTGGATATTTTGCACAAAGATGTGCAACCATACATAATCTGCAGAAAACTTGAGTTCACTTTCTGAATTCGGCAGTGCTGCTCCAGCCTACGATAAGACGGAGTATGCTGGTATGCAGAAACAGGAAATGAAACATGCTGCTCACACAGTCTAGGATTACTTGCTGTAAGCCGTTTGAAAGCATACAACATTGGGTAGGCACACTTAAGGCTGCCTAGATGTAGGAAAGTGTAAGTCTTATAATTCAGTGAACAAAGTGTTTGCAAGTAATATTTTTGCGTGTATTACTTACTACACAAAGAGGAACCCGCGGCACAGGTATTCCACATGTTTCAGCACGAGCACATTGCAAGTGGCCCACATAACAATGTAGCGATGAAATTTTGTGTTTGCATCTCTTTGCTTCCATTCCCTTCTGTTTTGGTGTGGACTATTTAGGCAGGCATACTAGCGACACTTCATACCCCAGCTTCTCCAGAATTAGTTGCAAACCAGTGTGCCCGCAGTTCATGTGGTGGCTGGGAATGGCACATACACTCGCATCCACTGACCTAAGTTTACTAGACCTCGGCAGTATGGTTTGGCCTGCCTGCTTAATAAGCAAATTTTGTGTTTACCCCATAGGTGCTGCTGAGGAGAGCCCCCTTGTCGCCGAGAAGGTTCCTGAGCAGCTTGAGGCAATGCCAGGCGTCAAACACCATGGAAAGGTCCTGCTGGGCATCCACCGAGTTGGCGAAATGCGTCTTCAGGTCGTCGAAAGCACTTTCGTGCGCTCGGCAGCCCAGAAGCTTGGCCATCGCCACGTTGGCCCCAAGGCAGTCGCACATGACAGCCACGACAGTGAGCCCGCACTCGCGCACGTAGCGAATGGCCTCCACCCCCAGGTTATTAAGGACCTCCCCAGAGAGATCAGCATTGAGGAAGTACCCAAAGGGCATTTTTCATGGTGCCGCAAGTCCCACGACCATGAAGACGAGGGCATCTGTCGCAAGTGGCAGGTCATCTGCTTCACCTGGCTGCTGGCTGTTCCCCAGGTCGACGTAGCCAATGAGACGCCCTGTTATAGGTCAAGGTCATAGGCTTTCCCGATGCTCATCCCGTCCAGCAGGAGTGAGCAAAGGCGCTCACGGGGGGAGTCGTTTTTATGCGCCTCCTTCAAGTTTTGCAGCACCTCGGCAGTGAAGCCCGGCCAGCCACGGACAACCTGGAGACACTGCTTTTTGTTCTACACTAGTCATTGCGAACAGCGTGCACAGATATTCATATGCCCGAGGGGAATAGTAATGGATTGTGGAGGCAAACCTCTTCATTTCGTCACTGTAACGTCTCCCTCGTGGTTGCTGTGCGGCATTCTTGCTCCATCTGTCGAGAAGCTCTTGTGAGAGGTTTCCAAACGATTCTAGTTTCGTTCCGCTTCCTGCGACAGCAAGTGCCGCTCCTTCAGGTCAGCAATGACAGCATCCAGGGTTTGATTTTTCTCGCTGTACCGCCTTGCTTGCTCCCCCAGCAACTTAATTTTTTTTTCTGGCAGCGTTCAAACTTTCGGTTAGTTGCTGTACTCGATCTTCGGGCTGTTGCGGAGAGCGGTAGGTGTGGTTGTATGTCCTCTTGCCATGCTGCACGCTACATGGTGAGGGCGCTCCATCTTGCTGTTGTGCCTGTGTGCCTGCTGGTGTGCCTGTGTCCATTGCGTGCATCAAAACATGTTGCGTGTGTTGAACGTGCTGCTATTGTGTCAACCTTGTCTCATGTTTTGCGTACCTCGGCCTGTTGAGTGCTGCCGGAGCATTCAGCTGCAGGGCAAGCAGTACCCGATGAACAGTCCGGGAGAGGTGTGGCAGGCTTTCCAGTTGGTTGCAACATGGGCTGTAAAGAGCAGTGTGTTTCTGATTGCAACCGTGTGGAACCTTCTGTAAAAACCTCGTCAGACTTGGCTAAATGCTATTAAAAATTTGTTCATGTGCTCCAAATGTGGTACTATTTTCAATGCACTGTTCCCAAAGAAGTTCAAAGTGGTGATCTGTGCTCCACTAAAACCTTCCACAATAAGTAAATGCTCTATAGCCCTATCAGATACATGTTGACAGAAAAATAATACTTTTGGGGCAAGTGTGAAACAGCTATTATAGGGAGGCACTATTGACAGAACACAAGCAAAAAAGAAAAAAAAACGTGATTGGTTGCAGCTAATGACATCTCCAAGTGGCCACATTTCGTGTAAAATTTGACGAGACAGATTCTAGCTTCTTCAGATGGCAAAGCATTGTAATGAGGCCTACATTCATGAACCTAAGCGAAAACAGTTGTGAGTTCGAAAATGCCACATGTTGCGTGTGAATGGAACATGATGTGCACCATGGGATTTTATATATTCTTTAACCGTGGTTTCCCTGTGCTGTTTTCATTTGCTTCCACGTTTTTTTGTTTCTATACGCAAGATATGTGATCCTGACAATTACATACAGCACTGAATTTCTAATGTTGCAATAATGCACTTTATCTTGGTTGTGTTTCTCCCCGTGTGCCTGCTTGTATGCATAAATAAAGTGAGTGTGTACACATGCATACCTTGGCTTTCTTGCAGGGGACCTCAAACAGTGATGGCACTGCATCGTCACGTAGCCTCCGCCGTTTTAGGCCACCCCAAAACATTGAGGGCTAAAAGTGGGCTGAGAAAAGCCTGTGGTGGCTTTTGGGTTCAAAGATTTCTTGCCCCATGGAACGGACCCACTTGTGCAGAAGGTCCGCATCTCCCAGCGGGAACCTGGCTCATTAAATTTATAGATAAGGCCAAACAAAAAATGTTAGAAAGTTTGTTTAGCATTTATTGAAAAAGGGGAAACAGGAGGCGGCTGATAGAAATATGGCCTTGTAATTGAATAAAAAGCTCAAATATATCGCTGTTTTCACTTAGTTATGACAGGATGCGTGCTGCTTTTGAATAGTGAAATGTGTTGCCAACTCGAGTCTGGAAACCAATGTTCACGAGGAACTTTTGCACAACAACGAATTCGTTGTAAATTAAATTTGCTTCATTATTTCTTGCTAGGAGAGCTGCGCTTCATCGTAAGTAAGTGTTACGACTAGTACCGGCGAGCGACCCCCTCTGCATATTCATGTAAGTACATAACCACAATGTAGCTAGGTACATTAGTTAGAATTAACGCCTTACTTGTGGTAAGGCGTTAATTGTGGTAGGCGTCCCGGTCCTGTTTCCCGGTCCTAGCTTCCGGGTCCTAGCAACAGCGCAAGGCCATGGTCGCTGAGTCGGTAAACTGCCGCCGTGAAAGTTGTAGGAGACATAACACACTTGTAGCAGACGATCTGTGCGCCGGTTCACCGTCAGGGCGATGTTTTCATAGGCACCCTCAAGAACTTTTCCTAGCTCTTAAAGCAGCTCATTATTTGAAATAATTGTAATATTATATGATAGTGTCTTTGATAATCGCTCCTCAAAATATTAACTTTATTAACTGCCTGCTTGGTCTGCAAAATAGATGGGCAAAACCATTACGACGGACTCAGCAAAAAGGAAAAAAAAGACGCTTTATTTTTATTTTTTAACTTTAGAACGCCCTGGTTTATTGTCCACTTACATGATTGCACACTGTTTTTTGCATTTTGTGGCACTTTGTTTATATTTGCGGTCACAAGACCGTTTCAATCCAAGCAAATGATGAAACTAGGGCGAGCGCGATTTATATGGCGGTCCATGACAACACAGATGGCCTTGATTTGAGCCGCATAGACGCTAGCGCCAGATTCCTCTATAGTGTACATTGTAAGAAACTCTATGGCCACCTGCATGTAGTATCTACGTGTCGTAATTAACAGCTGCACAACCAGTTGAGGTGTCGCAAGTACTCAGAAATTAGAGAGGGAGGAGGAGAAGGCAAGTGGTGTGTCGAAAAAGTGTGGAACATATTGGTACTAAGTGGAGTTGTGATCCGGAATTTCAAGCAACACGCCGCGTTTTACGTGCGCTCTGCACCAAGGAGCAAGCTGCTTTCGACTGTGTGGATGTAGTTCTCTGGTTCTCTGGAGCGCCGTGCGTAATGCAGTAGCGTGGTACGCAGTACTAGCAGTACGCATAATGTAATGTGTGCTGTCGTATGCAGTCTCAAAAAAGAAGAAAAAAAGCTCGGGGCTACACCCACGCGTGATACGAGCAGAGATACTGAAAAAATTTTGCATGTGAGCTCACTGTTTAGCATTCATACCCATTTTGAGCCAGCAAGTTTAGTTTACAATTGGCGAGAAGGTGGAGGGTGCTTTATAATCGCCATTTCTTAGAACTAGTTGGCTTCTGTAATACAGAATTCCTATTCGCCAATTTACTGAACCTAGTGTCATTCGTGGCCCGAAGTGCGTAAAAGGAAACGTTTCTTTAGCGGCCAGATGTCTGAATGTGGTCGCTACATTTCGTATTCTCGTTCTGAAACAAATCCTTAACGTATATTCGCCGTACGACAACTTAATTCCGTCGGGTATCGGTTATCCAGGAGGTACTGTCGAACCAGTTAAACAGGCCCGCAACTGACGCGAAACTGGGCCAAACGAACCGCCTCCGAAGCAGAAGACAAATTCTGCTGGAATGCGTCTTGCCGTCGCGCTCCGCGAACTGAGCAGCTCCGGAGCACGGGGATCGGTGCGCCATTCGTAGCACCATCTACACTGTGCTCCGCGAGTAGGGGACATTAGGGGCCCGTCGGACAGAGCGAAGTCGGCGCTCCTGTTTATCTTACTCCGTGGGTCAGTGCGAAGGTTTCCAATCATGTTCAACACACTAAATTGGGCACTTCTCTTTTAACCAAGTACGTGCGCCGCTAACATCAACTCCCACTCCTTTTGCCCTTCGCCCCTTTTTGCCCTTCACAAGCGAGTTTGGGTGTGTGACAGACACCAGACAGAGCTCAGTGTGCCTGATTTGAGCCCCTGGCGTCATTTTCGGCCACAGGAACCGCGAGGGATCCTGTTCGTTATTTCAATTTAATAAATATAGTTTGGAAGGCTGATACAAAAATCCGTCAATAGCAATGTTCTTCAGTGACTTTATATTACCAGAAACTGCCGCAAATGTTTTCAAATTAAATTACTTCATTTCGCACCCCCTTCATCCAATCCAGATACGTAAACAAGGCCGCCGCTGTTTAACGGCTGAAAATATTTTTTCAGTAGTTGTGCAACAGAAGGAGCTAGGTTCATCCACGCTACATTTTTCTGTCGACGAACTCTTCATGAGTAAAACACCCAACTTCCCGCTGTAAATCCGACAAACCCGTTCATTACGCAAGGTAAAAATTACGCCCATCTTCCCGCGAGGGAACCCTGGTGTGATGCGACGCATCGGGGGGTTCAATTTGTGTTTCCGTTGGGTTGATTCTCTAAATCGGGTGAAACGTGTTGTGTCGCGAAGTCGAACGAGAGCGAGCGCTGACTGAACCGCCGCAGCGCGCTTCCCGCTTTATATTCACAGCGCCTGAAGGAGAGGAGACAGCGGAGGAGAGTCGCGCACGGGAGCGGAGCGAAGCAAGCGAAGCGCGCGCACGCAGCTGTTGTTTATGATCATGAGACGGAGTGAGAGTGTTGCGCACAGCTGTCGGAGAGAAGAGCGGAGGAGAGTCGCGCATGCGCAGGTGGCGGGACGCCGCCGACGCCGACGTCGACGCAGGAGGGACATGCCTCAGAGCAAGAGATGCGTCGCATCTAAAAATCTAGCTTTTTATAAAGCTAACCTGAAGATGGTTCACAAGCTAAAGGTACAAAAGAAGGCACACACTAACTAGTTTATCCAAAAACTCGTGGGGCACTGATCAAGCCTGCTTATATGGTCCCTTCGTGATCTGGAAAACGAATTACGCTATACCCCAATTTCGTCTTGGGCATTTTGACAAAGCTATGGATAGGAGCAATTACAAAGTTTTGAACCACAAGGACAAATGTTTACTGGTTTGTGACATTCTTATCGGTCTTGGAACCATTATATTTTACCGTTCAGTCGAGCTTGAATCAAGAAAACAGTATTTTTACCTTGCATCCATACCTGAGGGTTCAGACTAGCATTTCTATCGTCTCAGTTGCCATTTTACAGGCAGCTGTTGACGAGTGCGTCCACTGACCTTCAGAGGACGCTGCGTAGTGCCTTCTTGCAGATGGCGCACTCGGACATTTTCAAGGCCGGACCAGAACTCTAAAAACGACTCTGGGGCACCGTTGGGCAACCGTGACAGCCGTACTCCTACAAACACGCATTCACATCTTTACTGCCAGTGCCATAGCTTTAGATTTGCACATGCTTTAGATGTGTACATGCTGCAAGCTAACAGAACCCAAGAAATTATTGAGCGAACACCGACATAAAACACGCCCCCAAATACATGAAATCCCAAAATAGTCATATACGTGCACGAAAACACGTCGAGCCGGGTCTGTAAGAATACACGTCAGACGTTGTTCGAGAAGGGCAACCTTGTTCACTTTAATTGGCGTGCGTGTTTCAGGTTTGAACTAAGGAGAGTTTTCCCCCATTCACACACACGTCGATTTGCCATGACCAAGCGAGCAGCTTAAATATTCCACTGGTGTGAATAATAGAATTTCGAATTAAAGAGGTTCGGCTGTAACAACAGTACTATCATTAAAGCTCCCACTAATATTTCTAAAGGGGCACTGCAATGGTAAACTGTCAGATCCACGCGCAAATTGAAGTCTAAAGTCACTAGGCCATGTTTCGAGTATTCTTGTCGGGTTTACGCGAATCTATTTAGAAGAGTAATCAATTCGAAAGCACTGTCCTCCTCTCTGCATCCTCTTGGCTGATCTCCTATAAGTATTGTTATAACGTTTACTCTTGCGGCTTGGCTCTACTGCGCCTACTTCGCGGCTTGCCCTACTCCGGTATGGTCACCCGACGGGTCGTGGCACTACTAAGCCCCGACAAAATTTGTGCCTCGAACTATGAGGCTTTATTTTGTTATTATGCTGACCGTATCAAGCTTAATAAAGTCCATGAAGTCAATGTAGCTCCGTACCAGTGCACATGCAATACGTACTATTGGCTTACGTCGATTCGCTGACTTTCTTCGCTGGATATCTATGGTAAATTAAAGGCAATAGAACAGTAAGCGAAGTTAATACAGTTAATAAGCCTACAAATAAAAACTTCAACGTCCGCACATCTAGTCGAGTCGTATTCAATTGCCACAACAGATTCGTTTGTTGTCGTCAGAGTTTGGACTTTGATGATGATGTTCTTGAAGTGTTTGGCCCGTACCAGCTTGGTAGGATTGGCCAGGAAAGTGTTGAAAGTGTACCGCCGCTTGATGTGCCTCTGTGGAAACCCACTGTGTAAGTTGACTCTTCTGCAGTGTGTTTCGGGCTTAACGATTTAGATTTTTGACTTCGACTTTGATGACATTGGTTTTCGACCACAGAAAGGTTAGCGCCTCAAAAATCTTTCCCTTCCCCTACGATATTCATTGTCAGACATGGTGGGCTTTCCTGCAGTAAGTTTTCGCGTACGCGTAAGGTGGGCTTCGGTGAGGCAATGAAAACTCATTTTAAAAGCGTTAGCGTCAGTTCAGATTTGTAGACGCCATCTTCTCGTTAATCCTTATTTGCGTCCTGTACCCTGTATCCTGAAATACCAGTCGTATCGTTATTTGAATATAGGTACCAAGAAATATAAGTAGTAAACCTGGCATAGAACTGAAATACCTGGAGATATAGACAAACAACGAGTTCGTGCAAATTATCCGTACTGATCGAACCTGTATGCTACAATGAAATTAGTTATTGGGCAGGTATTGGTAGGGGCAATTCCGAAAGCGCTGAAGTAACAAAGGTTAGTCACCGGGGAGGCCTTGCAGATCACCACGACCCTCCGCGGATAAGCCCACCAACAGCAGCGGCTACCCGGAGCGCTCCCTTGCAGCCAAGCTGCACACTGTGGCCTCCCAAAGCTGCCACCTGCGGCTCCACTGGCGTCCGCGCCACAGCGGCATCCGGGGCGATGACGACGCCTTCGCCCGAGCCAGGGCGGCCCACCAGGAGGGCACCCCAGTTTCCCAAGACGTCACCGCCTTCGACGAGGCCCGCACCGCCCTCGCCCGCATGGTGCAGACAATGCACCCCGAAACTCGGGTTGTGAGTGGCCTGGCGCAGCGACCGTTGCCTGCACGCATCAGCAGGGACGCCCGCTGCCTAATTCTCCGCATGCGGTTCGACTGCTGCAATATGGCAGAGCACCTGCACCAACTCAGGTGCAAGGACTCCCCTACATGTGTGGACTGTCCGGAACCAGAGACGCTGGAGCACCTACTCTGCTTCTGCGCCCACCACGCGGGGCCGAGAGCAGAGCTCCACCGAGCGCTCCAGCGTCGAGGCCTTCCCAGCGCCGGCATGGAGGACCTTCTGTTCCCGAAAGAGCCTGCGGATATTCAACGGGAAGTCTTCGCCCATCTGCTCCATTAATTGGAGATTACCGGCCTCACGGAGCGGCTGTAGCCCGGAGTGCAGTGACTAACTGATGTCGCCGGACTGACAGCTTTTTAGGACTGAGAGCTCTCTCTATACCTTTCTCCCTCTGTCTCTCTCCACTTTATCCTGTCACTCTTCCTCTACTTCCCTTCCCCTGCACTGGGTTGTATTCAGGTGAGCTCCCTGCCGAGCTCAAAATATCCCCAGTGCATTTCCTTTCCTTTTATTCTCCCGCCAACCACAGTCAGGACGTTAGATCTGAATTGAAAAACGATATTATACGGGCATTTTGTACTTCCCATAACTAATTACGACAAAGAAGCTTGGGGTCTTAGTCAACCCTTTGCAAGACAACTCAAGCCAGCCCGACAAGCCACTATAGTTAGTGTGATAGTATTAGAGCCTCAAATTAAGGATATTCTTGCCACAATTCAATCAATCTATATCCCTTTGCTTCTGAAGTCTACGCCACATATCACTGACGTTAAAGTTGGTCGTCTGTGCCCTAACAACACTATGTTGCTTGAGCGTATGGTATCAAAGATACCGAATCAACTGAACGTATAGGCTCCGGACACTCGATTTTGCCGGGCGATCGCAGCGCCAGCCACGGCAGACGTGCCCAACTCTGGATCGGTAGGGCCGCGCCGACCGCCTTCATCGCCATAGAATGTGCCTTCATCAAGGCGTCTAGCATAACTTTATTAGGCCACATACCTACAAAATGCTGCAACTATGCAAGAAAAAAATTTTGTCGATTGTGGATGCTACAAAATGAGACAGCGTTGGTGAAATAATATTCCCTTTCTGCCGAGCCGTAGACCGGCACACTCTGAAGGTTGATTTTTCTCTTTTTTGCGGATGCGAAGCCATATTTATTGCATTGGTGAGTGTATTTCAAAATAAAGTAAGTGAGCAGATTACGTGCTCCTCTCAAATACGAGCAGGTGGTTGTGAGGTCGGTTAGCAGCCTGTAAATACGCTTAAGTGCGCAGTATATCTGTTCACATCAAGGGCGCTCAAACGCAGCTACCTCCGCGTAGTTGATCACCTATCACCTAGTGGTTCCACTCTATGGTACACCTATGATTTGACGTGGCTATCACCGTATTTATTACAGACAACAACAAGTGGTGCAGACTCTTTATGCGTTGAGGTTCCTAAATGCTTCTCCAGCTACTGAATATCATAACATATCGTTGTCCTTTCCTGCAAAACAAAGTATGCGACACTGTTCAATCTACTTATCGGGTAAGAAAAAACCGATAACATCGCCTTCAACAAAAATTGGAAATATGCAAAACGCAAGACCAAATGTTCGCGTTCCAACTATTTTTTTTTTGTTCAGGAATACTTGTAATGCAAATTGGAGATATTAAAAGCAACACAATTACTTGCTAGTAGAGTTCTCAGGCCAGATCCGTTATTTTTGAGCGAAACCTAGGGCGAAATAAAAATGTTCTAAAATAATTTTAATACGTTTATTCGGTGGCCTTCTCCCCCTCACCCCCTGCCGACCTCCCCACGCAAATGAACCTTCTTGGGCAGCCCTCTTGTGCAAAGCGTTTTTTTCGCGGCGTATCTTCATATCGCTGGTGTGCTGGTTTACATCGGTAAACCCGTAGTTCATTGGTGGAGGGGTCAACATAGGCATAAAGCTAAAAGGGTGATTGCGGCCGTGCAGTGCTCCGCACAAACGAACAAACAGGCATGAAAATGAAATAGCATGGTGTGCCTGGTCACACCCTTCTAATAATTTGATTGTTGTAATCGAAGTTATGAGTTCAAAATCAGCATTGGATATTAAGCTCCAGAGACGTCATACTCGATGGTGTGTTCCACTCACTAACGTTACCGCTTCTCATACGCAGAAACCACAGTGAAATTCAATGCATATGTGAACTACCATATTCAAGTCAGACCACCATGTAACACCCATGTTGCTCAGTCAGTGGACTCCCGTTATGGCGTACTCGAAGGGACCGTAGGACCGTTCGTATTATCAAGCATTCGTCTTAGCGAAGGTTTTTGCTTCAAAAGGTCCTCTTTAAAAGTTCGTCTGGGTCAATTGCTCAAGGAAACACATCGTAAGCTTTATGTAATCGAAGAAGTTTATTGTAGTTCGTTAGCGAAATACATCAGTAAAAACACTACAGACAAGGGTCCCAAACGCAGTGACTTTACCGAGGCTCGATCAGGTAATCACAGGTAATAATTACAATAAAAATAATTGGAAAAATTATACCTTTACAGAATCACCTCTAAAAGCCGTTCATATAACAAAGCACAGTTCAATAGCAGCAATTACAAATGTTATACTTTAAGACCCTGGGCAGAATAAAAACACACGCCCACTAGCAATCTTTGTCAGCCTGCTATAAACGATAACATTAGGTGCAACTGAAAAACTTCAAAATTGATTTAAACAACAGGTAAGTGCCACTGTGGCTCACAGGCTGACGAATGGACGGGTCAGAGCAAATATATGCGCTGAACGAGTGAGCCAGGTGAAGGAGCGAGGTGAGCATATCTGCAACCTTGAGATCACCCATAATCGCACGCCAGCAGTCTTTATGAATTTCGTCCCCTTGGGTTCCCTTTTCTGGATGCCACTTCACGGAATGCCAAACGATGCTCGTGATGAGGAGGTGGTTGTCATACAAGTAGCGCTTAGCTGCAGCAGTCACGACCGGTGCTTCGGGCTCTTCTTTTCTTGTGATCTTGTTGAAGTGCTCGAGGAGACAACCCACCCCCGTTGCTATGTACTGCTTGAAGAGGAAACTCAAGTTGTTTCAGTTACGCTTTCGCAATCGAAACTACACAATTATCTTGTCTGCAGCAATCCCTTGAGAACTCTCCCAAAGGCTAACATTGAACACTTGTGAGGGAAGCGAAACAAATCTTCGTGGCCACTCTAGGTACGCCTACAAGGTAAATGCACTGTCGCAGAGCTACACCAACAGCTCCGTGCCTTTCGTTACTATTTGGAGGACGGACATAGGTTTGCTCATCGTGTCGCCCGATGCCAGTACTTGTCGATAACAGAAAACAAGGTAGTTGCCATATTGGTCAACAGTGTTTCTCAATGTTTAAAAGTGCATTAGTCTGTACATATATCATATAACAATAAATTAGTGTCTTATTAATTTAGAGACTCTTATCTTGTTTGGCTCTTATGCCAGGCCTTGTCTTTTCGTTGGAAAATTGCCCTTGACTGCGAACATGCCCTTCCAAAGTGCATGCAAAGTTTGTGAGCTGCACTACCAGCCTCACTCCCTTCTGTTGCCTCGAGGGTAGACCACGGCATCTTCACTGAGTCGCCATATGCCAGTATTTGGGGACCTCAGAAACCAAGGTAGTTGAGATATTGTTCAGGAGTGTTTCTCCTTTCAAACTACATTATGCAAAAATGAGTTTTCTTTGACTAATGGCTTATTATTTCACATACATTTTATCTTCTATTGTTCTACTCCAAGGCCTTGATTTTCTTTTAAAAAATGCCTGTACTACTTAATGGAAAGGTAGTCAGCTATTCTAGACACGTTAGTGCATCCTGTTCTCTCGATGACAGGTCATGTGAGCTGGTTTGATTCGTGGCTCTAACGTTGTTGTAGATTTGAGAAAAGCAAGGAGTTGAAATAGAAGTCAATAGGACCACACACGTGCCAACTGAAAAACTTTAAAATTAAGTTAAACAAGAGACACAGCTGCCATTAACTATCACAGGCAGACGGACGAACGGGTTGTAGAAATACTATGGGCTGAAGGAGGGAGTGAGGTAAAGGATCTAGGTGAGCAAATCAGCACTCTTGAGATGACACACAATGGCAAACCAGCAGTGTTTGTTGATTTCGCCCTTTTGGGTACCCTCTTCTGGGTGGCACTTCACGTGATGCCAAGCGATGCCTTGGATGCGGTGACCGTTGTCATATGTAGCGCTCAGCTGCAGCTGTCACGACCAGTGCTTTCGGCTGAGCTTTTCTGGTGTCCTTGTTCAAGTGCTTGATCAGGGAATGCACCCTGCTTCCTATGCACTGCTAGAAAGAAGGGGGAACTCAAGTTGTTGCTAATTAAGTTTTGTGGCAATAGAAGCTTTACCGTGATCTTATTCTGCACCATTTCCTGCGAGACCTCTCCCACAAACTGACTAAAGAATAATGAAGGAAGCGAACAAACTTGGTGGCCATTGTAAGTACCCCTACAAGTTAAATGCAATGTTTTTGAGCTACACCAACAGTGTCCATGCCTTTTGTTGCTGCTGGGAGAACTGACCTAGGCTTCCTCTTTAAGCCACCCGATGGCAGTACTCGTCAAACAAAGAAAACAAGGTAATTCTGATATTGGTCAACAGTGTTTCTAGATGTATGAAAGTGCATACGTGGATACACATAATAGATTACAATGAACCAATGTTTTATTTCATTATAGGCTTTTTATCTTGTATGATTCTTACACAAGACCGTGGTATTTTTGTGTGAAAATGGCCCTTGGGCGCGACCATACCCTTGCAACGTGAATGCAGAGAGAAGAGAGAGAAGGCTCTTTTTTGGAAAAGCAGAGAGGTTTGCCGGAATTTGCAGTAGCCTTCATGCTTCTCTGCTGTGGGTTGGGGATGGGGATGAAAAGGCCCAAGAAAGAGCTGGGCAGGAAAGGAAAAAAAACTACCATGGACTTGGCGCGGTCACGGACTGACATGCATATTTTTGTTCTGAGCTTGGGCCACATAATTTACAATTTTTAAATTAGGCCAATTTTATCCAAATAAGAGAAAAACTTCCTACTACTTGGCGCTGCTTCGAGGGACCAATCCATGGTCCTAAAATAATTCTGAGAGTAATTGGTCCCTGTTCTAGACGTTCAATGTTTTCAGGGAAGTGGGATCCTGGTTCTATGTAGGCCGCAAATTCTAATAAAATGTGTCCAATTGTTTCGACAGAGGCACAATTGTCACAGCGCGGATTTGGCGTCGCTCCAAGGCGAAATGAGGTAGCTATTTGTGTAGGCACAGTTCAGCCGCAGACGGTGGTACAACGTTTCCAGGTTACAAGGAAGCTGCCTCGGGAGTCTCGGCTTTAATTCTGGGTCAGTATTGTGCTAAAACAGCGAGTATTTTGCAATTTGCTCCATAGACGGCTTTTTTCAGTCACCGCAAAGTGGTGAGCCATGGCAGAAGCTTCTGTTTTCGTGAAGTACACCTTGCGATTTTTTCGGTAAAGAAGGCCTTTACGGGCCGCTTCATCGGCTTTTTGTTACCTTTGATGCCGCTGTGTCCAGGTATCCACTGCAATTTAATGTTGTGTCCAGCAGACCAGGCAAGATGGTGAAGGTATGATATATCACAGGCTGCGATTTGGTGGGGGGAAAATCTACTTCTTCTAGATAGAATTTGCAGAGCTGCCTTGGAGTCCTTGAAGATACTCCATCGGTGCGGCTCATAACGCAGGAGGTAAACGATTGCCTCCTTCAAAGCGTAGAGCTACGCCGCTGTCGAAGATGTTTGTCGCTCCAGACGAAATGAAAGCATTTCACCAGTTTGTGGTATGTATAGACCAGAAGAAGAGGTTTGCATGGTTAATGAACAATCGGTGAATATGAATGTTCTTGCTGAATGCGCTCTATACATGTAGTCTAAAACTATGTGGAGGGTTTCTAACTGAGGCATAGTCTTTTTGGGGCCAATTTCTGGGATACCACGTTCAATTTGTAGGGGAGCAAGGTTCCACGGAGGGAAATGCGGCGGCATTATTGGTGAGGGCTGCGTTGGAACAGACTGGTATGCTATGAATGGTCTAGGCGAATCCGGGCGAATCAAAATAGGCTAATGGTCACTCCCCTCGTTTCCACGTGAGTGGTCCATGTACATCGTCGAGAAAATGGAGCGGAGACGAATGATAAATCAATGATGGTGGGGACTTGAGGTAACGTGATGCTGCCATCATTTAGTGGTTCAATAGCGTAACTAATTAGCAAGTCAGCAAGCTTCTGCCCCCTTGCGCTGGTGTGCGTGCTCCCCCACATTACATGTGTGCATTGAAATCCCCACAAATAATGTAGGGAGCGGACGTAATAGTTATGAGATTTTCCAGCCGCGACACGTCGAAGGCAGGTAGGCGGATATTACAGTAAAGCGTTGGCGGCCGATTACAATAGTCCCACATACATGCTCATTTGTGTCGCGCGGCGTCACTCCTACTTCAAAAAAGGGCATGTATCCCTAAAAGCGACAAATAGCCTGCTTGGCCCATTAAATCGCCGCGAGTGCAATAGTTGAAAACCATTCATACGAAATTAATTACCCACACCAGACTCTGAGATGACAATGAAACGGAAGCGGTAGGTGGTAATAAGGTAACGAAAGCCGGCAAGCTTAGACCGCATGCCACGAGCATTCCTCTGAAAAACTGTAGAATTCCTGTAATTGGTTTGAAGTGACTGTCCAGGGCCTCCAGCTTGCTTTGTTATGGCGTGCCTTTAGACGAACACCGCTGCACTGAGGAGGAGGCGTTCACCAACTGCTCCACTGCCAAGACAGCCTCGACTTCGGGGAGGCTTCCGGAAGGCGGAAGTGAACGGACGATAACCTTGATAGCAGCGAATAACACTGATATTAGAACCTGCCCGAGGTCAGTATTGAGAGAGCTGACTGTCGTCAGGTTTCGATGGTCGTTCCGTGTCCGCAGAGTCCTGGAGGTACTGGCATGTTCAGAGTCAGTCGTGTACTTGTATGTTTTCTGAGGACCGCAACTTGGGGTTCTCCTGAGCAGACATTGCGTATGACTTGTTAGATGTCGACTTGATTTGCGACGACTGTTCTGCTCGAAGAGAGTTGCTTGACTTGTTAGGTGTCGTCTTGGTTTGCAATGACTGATCTGTTTGAACTGAGTTCGTTGACGTAAACACCATTTCAGGGTTTGGAGGTGGGTCATGTCGTCCTGGGCGTTTACTTTGCACTGTCTCTATGGCTCGAGCGAGGGTAGCAGCTTTTTTCTTTGGACACGATCCGTATGATACCGGATGCGATCCATTACAATTTGCATACCGTGGATGGGACCTTGATGTGCACTCCTTGTGAGAATGCGGCCCAGCACACACTTTGCACCGCACAGGGCCATTGCAGTGTTGGCAACGTGTCCGTGTCGCTGGCACTTAAAGCATTGCGTACCTACACCCTTATGTTCCTCTATGGTGTAGCTACAAAACCCGAGGTATACCCGCTTAGGCAAGGAGGGGTCACTCGCAAACTCCAGAATCACTGTGCCACGTCGCGTCTCTTTGACTGTACCATTTTCATCGGGGACGTACGACACCTGTCGCCTGGCAGATATGACGCCTTGTTCCAACAGATGCTCGAGCAGTTCATTTTCGGTGTACTCTCGGGGCACACTGTGAATCTTGCCAAACGTCGCTAAGAGCGCGGACCCCAAACTCTGACGGACATACCAGCACCTTCCGTGACTTCTAATAGCCTATTGGGCGCAGCAAGTGTTGGTACCGTGACGACGAGGCTTCCATCCTTGTTTAGGAGATGTGTAAGTACTTTTTATTGAGCCGACGTGACGACTGCTGCGGCTAGAAGGTTCGGATTGTCTCTCCAAAGCGAGCGTCCTGGTTGGGTGGGCTGGAACGTCAGTGGTATTCCTGCCGGTCGCGCTTTTTTGTAATTGACCACTGTAAATGCAGCCTCATCCATTGCCTCGACTTCTTCGGCCACCGTAGCAGCGTCCTCTTGCACCGCGCCGACAGCCCGCTTTTTCTGGGGAGGTTGGTCTTGTGAAAGTCCAGAATCTGCGTCACTTGGTAGTGATGGCGGGACGTGTTGGTGGCTATCCGATGACGTCATTTTCACGCCGAGGCCTTCCCTAATGGCACCATGAAGCAAAGGCGATGACAGGCACCCTGCGATTCATATGTGGCGCAGGCTGGGAACCTCTTTCCCTCTCACAGTCACCTCACCCACTAGACAGCGGGGCCCGCTCACAGCATTGAAGGAGCCGTTTGATGTGCGGCACTAGCCTTGCAGGCGTATTCAGGCGATTAAAAGGTGCCAGCATGTAGCAATATGGCGCACTGTGCGGTTGACGTAGAGTGAAAAACGAAAAATCACACAGAAGATTAAACAGACTGCCTATTGCGTTCGTCTTCTTGGCAAACGTGAATACAAATTTTATTAGCTACAGTACCAGCCTTATTCTGCTGTCTCGAGGGCATCTTCTCTGATTCGCGAAATGCCAGTACTTGCCGACCTAAGAAAGGTAGTTGAGATATTGGTCCACAGGGCTTCGGCTTGTTTCAAACTGCGTAACGGTATGTAAAAATTAGATTTCAATTGGTCAATGTATTATTATTTCAGATATCTTTTTTCTTGTAATGCTCTCCTCCAGGGCCTTGACTTTATTTTGGAAAATGGCCCTTGGCCGCCTACACACCCGGACTGCCTAAATAAAAAACTGTTGAGCAACTCCATTGGCCCAAGGCATTCGGTTCTCACGAGGACAGGAAATTCGAGCTCGTTATGTTTGCGGCATCCCAGTACGGTCAATCTGACAAAAGCGAGGAGTTGAAATACAGGTCAATAGGTTAAAACAAGTACCAACCAAAAACTTTCTAACTGGGTTAAACAACAGACACAGTTGCCATCGTCTATCACAGGCTGACTAATTAATGGGTCATAGAAATACAATGTGCTGGAGAAGTGAGCCAGGTAGAGGAACAAGGTGAGCACGTCAGCAATCTTGAGATGATGCACAATCCCATGCCAGCAGTCTCTTGATTCGTCCATTTCGGTGCCCTTTTCTGGATGCGACTTCACGGAATGTCAAACGATGCCCGGGATGAGCTGATAGCTGTCACAAACGTAGTGCTCTGCTGCAGCTACCGCGATCAGTGCTTCTGGCTGTGCTTCTTCCGTGACATTGTTCAAGTGCTCAATGAGGCAAGGCACCCTGCTTCCTATGCACTGCTTGAAAGTGGAAACTCGAGTTGTTGCAAATTGTTTCGTGGCAATCCAAGCTTCACAATTATGTTGTTCTGGAACATCTAACGCGAGACCTATCCCACAAACTAAGAGTGAAGACTCGTAACGGGAGCGAAACAAAATTTGGTCGCCATTGTAGGTTCCCCTACAGACCAAATGCAATATTTATGAGTTACACCAGCTGGATCCATTAATTTTGTTTTAGTGTTTGGAGGACAGACCTAGGCTCGTTCTTTAAGATGCCCGAGTCCAGTACTTCTCAATCACAGAAAACAAGGTAGTTGCGGTATTGGTCAACAGTGTTTCACAATGTTAAAAACTCGATAAGTGTACACATAATGCAATACAATACCAAGGCCTTGTCTTTATGCTTGAAAATGGCCCTTGGCAACAAACATACCCTTCCAATGTAAATGCAAAGTTGGTGAGCTACACTACTAGCCTCATTGCCTTTGGTTGTTGTGAGTGTAGACGAGTGTAGACGAGTTTCGTGGCAAACCAAGCTTCACAATAATCTTGTTTTGCAGCGTTTACCGCCAGGATTCTCCCACAAACTAAGCGTAAAGACTAATGAAGGAGGCAAAACAAAACTTGGTGGCCACTGAGGTACCCCTACAAGGTAAATGTAATGTTGCTGAGCTGCACCAACAGCGTCCATGCCTTTTGTTGCTATTTATAGGAGGGACCTAGGCCTACTGTTTATGTCGCCCGGTGCCAGCCCCTATCAATAACAGACAACAAGGTTGGTAGTTGCAATATTGGTCAGCAGTGTTTCTGAATGTTTTAAACTGCATATGTGTGTACACATAATAGATAACAATGAACCAGTGCCTTATTACTTGAGACTTTTTATCTTGTATGACTCATATGCAAGGCCTTGGCTTTCTGTTACGAAATTGTCCTTGGCCGCAAACATACCCTTTCAACGTTAAATGTAAAGTTGGTGAGCTACATTGCCAGCCGTAATGCTTTCTCTGGTCTCGAGGGCCGACCAGGGCATCTCTAAGTCTGGAGATGCCAGTACTTGTCGACCTGAGATAAAACGTAGTTGAGATACTGGTCAGGAAGGTTTCTTTATGTAAAGCTGCATAAACATTTATATATATTAGATTTAAATTACTCAATCTCGTATCACTTTGGAGACCTTATTTCTTGTATGGCTCTTAGGGAAGCCCTTGGCATACGGAAAATTGTTGAGCTAAAGTAGCACCCTAATGCCTTCTGCTCTTTAGAGGTTCCACCACGTCAGCTCCTTTAATTCGCGGCATGCAAGTACTTGTCCGTCTCAGAAAAGCAGACAGTTTAATTGCAAGTCGACCGGTGTCTGCATGTTTAAACACTCATAATCATATACACTTCAGATTTCAATTAAGGAATCTCTTGCTACATCGGGGAACTCGTATGGCTCCTTTGCGATAATTTAGCTTTCCCTTCAAAAAGGTCTGAGTTGCTGCGAAGGTCTGCAACGTTGCTGAGATACACCAACACATTCGATGCCTTTTGTTACTGTTATCGAGCACAGACCGGGGCATCTTTTTTGAATTGCGGGATGCCAGTACTTGTCGATCTAAAAGCAAGGTAGTTTCGATGTTGCTCAAGAGGGTTCTCCATGTTTAAAACTGCAAACCTGGATACACATTCCGGATTTCAGTAAACGAATCTACGATTACTTCGGAGACCTTATATCTTGTACGGTTTGTTGCAAGGCCTCGGCTTTCCGTTGGAAAAGGGTCCTTCGCCACCGACATTCTCCTCCAATCTAATAGCGCTTTCCATTTTGCGAACAGGAGCACTTCTAACTGCACCCAAAGTGCTCTCGCGAGTTCTGGCGTCTTCCAGTGGTCGGGCAGGAGCAGGGGCGTTGTGTTTCATTGGTCGAGGAGGAGCACTTTTTTGGCACCGAGAGCAGCCGAGAGCAGTTCTCGGTGCTCCGTCGCCAGCGGCGGAGTAACAGGGAACGCCGAGGAAGTCACATGACCTCTTTTACGTCATTTCTGGTTTTATCCCGGGTGGTGGAGGAAAAATGGCGGAATCCAGCAGCCGCGATAGTCGCTCAGTGCGTACGGCAGCAGCTAAGCGCGGCCGTCTGGACGATGCTGCTACTTTTAGATGAAAAAAGCCCCACAGATTCAAGCGCAAACTCATCATCGGACAGCAGCAGCAGCAGCAGCAGCGACGACGACGACGATTTGACATTGCATGAGTTTATGTTCGAGCACCTGTTCCCCCGCCGGAGCAGCGACCGAAGGTAGAGTCGTATCTGGAAAAGACGGCGGATGCTGTTATCGTTCGCAGCTAATTTTTGGGAGATACGATGGTGACCCTATCATGGACATGAACATCCGCTCGGCTTCTTCATTCGTCGCCATGCGGAAGGCAGACACAAAACCACCGGCACGTATCTGACAAAACTGGCGAGGAACAGCGTGCGGACAACACGAGCGCGCGAAATGCTCCGGGAAGCGAGAGCGGGAAAAGTTTGGTCACATGACTCTTGACATCACGCCCTCCCCCTCTTTTCACTGCTCCCGGGGCAGCGCGAATGTTTCATTCGCGGAATGAAAGCACACGTTCCCGTTACTCCCGTGTGCTGCTCTGGCTGCTCGCTCCACTTGCTCCTGTTCTCCCAATGGAATTCGCCATAAATGCAAAGTTGCTGAGCTACACCAACAGCCTTTAAGCGTTCTGTTGTCACGAGGAGAGACGAGGGCATCTTTATGTCGCGGGGTGCCATCACTTTTAGACTTGTGAAAACAAAGTAAATGAGATAATGGCCAACGGGGTTCCTCCAGGAGTAAAATAGCCTATCTACATACACACAGTATATTTCAATTAGAAAATGCAGTAATACTTCATAGACCTTTTATCTTGTATAGCCTTATACCAGGCCTTGGATTTTCATAGGAAAATGGCCCTTGGCCGTCGACATCTACAACGTAAATGCAAAATTGGTGAGCTGACTCGCAGCCTCAATGCCTTCTGCTGTCTCGATGATACACCAAGGCACCTTCGTTTGGTCGTGGGATGCCTGTACCTGTCGACGTAATAAAAGCAGGTAGCTATGACTGAGGTGAACAGGATTTCTCTATGTTTGAAACTACATCAGCATATGCACCTATTAAGTTTCAATTAACCGATGTCTATTACTCCGGAGACCTGATATCTTGTATGGCTCGTATGCAGGGCTTTGACTTTCGTTTGCAATACGGCCCATGGTTGCCCGCATTTGCCGGCGACGTAAATGCAAAGTTCCTAAGCGGCAAAAACGACATGTCTCTTTATGGTTGGTGGTTCGAAGACAGACCAGGTGACATTTATAGGCGTAATTCCAGAATATGGGATCTGGGGAACGCATCGAGTTGACAAATGGTGAGCAGGCTTTATTCGTGTTTAGAACAGCGTAGTCTTCCGCATAGATTGATGTTGAATGAAGCAACGGCTTATCATTTCAGGGACCTTATACTTACTGCAGCAGGCCTAGCGTTTCGGTTGGAAAATGGCCCCTGGCCACCGGCATACAGCTGTATGTAAATGCAAAGCTGCTGAGCTACTCGAACAACTTCGATGCCTCATTTCGATGCTTAGAGGACATACCAGGTCACCTGATTTAACTCCCGGGATACCAATACTTGATGGTTATTTCACTATTCATTTTTATTTATGTACATGCAGCAGACCTTTTATAGGTCCAATCAGGGCAGGCTTTTTGCAACAGGAACACACGAACAAAAGAGTACTCAATGAACGAGAGAAAATTTAGTAAGGGAGTTAACACTGCGAGATTTAATATCAGCGTTACAATCCAGTAGCGTCTGGTGAAAATAAAACTTGAATTCTTGAAAACTTGAAAATAAAACTTGCGAACGAAACATTGCATACACTTTTCCAGATGATCATGGCGCGTAGGTCATCTTGACAGAGGAGTTAGGCAATTGCTGGGGTCCACCTCAAGCTTTCTGTTCACGAGAATGGAAAGGAAATCTAAAAGACGTATCTCCAACTTATCAGAAAAAAGTAATCCTATTATCCCGCAGTAATTCTCAGGGGCAGTAATAAGTGCTACGAGTTCCTTTGCCATATTTCGGCATCGGTGTATACTGTGTTGGCAGGATTTTGGTACTTTAATCAAAAGACTTTTATCCTGCCTTCTCACCTGTCGCTGTATAAATTTCTCTCCAACAAACGTCCATCATAGCGTCCAGTTTGTTCTCAGAGGGATCGGATGCCTGTCTCTGCTTCGATAACCCGCCCCAATTTGTTTACCGCCGCCTCTTTAGCGCTAGGAGAGTGGCTTCCCTTATATGTTCAATTGTGTTACAAAGACATAATTTGAGGACATCTTTGGTGACGGTGAAAACTGAGAGGTTGAGGGCTGTGTAGTATTCTGTCCTGATGAAGGCGTTTATATAGTTTTCCTTGGGGGGGGGGGGGGTAAGTTTGTTCTACGGTATGATGCACAATGTCCGGCTCATCGTCAGTGCTTGCATGAGTCTTATTGATTCCTCTTTTATTCTTATTATTTCCCTGGTTAGGCATTTTACAAAGTGTCCGAATACGTTGAAGATATTTTTATGTTTACAATAATTCGGACGTTTCTCCTGCTTTTCAGAAGGGCCAGGCCGGGGAGTTTTGTGTGAGTGTTCTCTGAGATGACAGCATTAAATTTTTTGTGGTGCTTTTTTTGTACAGGCCGTGTCATGCCTTCATTTGTTTGTCTCACGCACATTGTGGCAGTGACAGAACGACCGAAAATATAAAAAGATCATTATAAAAATTGGAAATAAACACTACAAGCTGGGTTGTTTTTTTACTAGGATACATTTTATTTTCTTTGTGCTCGTAATCTAGCACTTTATTTGTTTTTAAGACATTGGCAATAATCTTCTGCCCCCTTTTTTCTTCTTCTGCCCAGGATAATCTTCTGCCCCCAATGTTGGTGCCCGCAGAAGTTACGATGAGGCAGCCTCTTTACTGTGATGCGGTCAGTTGCGGCTGCGGCTGGCGACGGTCTAACCTGCTTTCTAGCACTGACAGGGCGTATAAAGAACTTGACAGCGCAGCTGCGCAGCCTGCTGTATTCGTGTATCTTTTCCTTCGTCTCGGCTGTACTATCACTGTCCTTTCCACATGTCCGTTGGTCCTTCGCTTATTCCAGATGCACGTGAGCCTTCGTTTTACCTGCCTCAGTCATACCCGCAAGTTCGGGTTTGCAACGGTGTTGTACTGCCGCGGCCGCTTGTGGAGACCGGCTGATAACGGATGGCTAGGTGCCACGGCAAACTCGAGAAATGAGCCTAAGAACGCTGTCTCGTTAAAATGCTCGCACTCTCGATCTTGTTAATAAATCATGCTCACTGTCTTGCAACCTAAATTACATTTGGCTGGTATTTATTTACTACTCACCCATTAATTTACCAACTGCTGGCAACCGAAACTCACAAAGGAAAATGTTTTGCAAATACGCATTATCCCCCTCAAAGAGTCAACCTTTAATTTTTGCGAAACGTCCAATGTTATCGCGCCTCTACAAGTCGTTTTGGTTCATTTGAACATTTTTGAATGTTTCACGTGTAGATAAGTTTTCCCGAGATGCGACTATGACTATGCGTACGGAATGTTTTGTGTCCGACATACTAATTAGGCCGACATTTCTGTTACATTTTTTATACATAACCCACAATCGATAAAAAATGAGCTTCGGGCGAGAGTTATCTCTGTTTGTTTACTACTGCACACTACATAAAGTGCTGGAAGCTCGACAAACACGTTTTTAAGCTCTTGATATTTTTAGATGCAAAGCATCTCTTAGTCAACCCTCCGTCGTTCGGCATCCGCAACTCTCCCCCTACACTATAAAAAAAGAAATAGTTAGCGGCGCCCAGTTTTGATCCCACGACTCTCTGGCAGCAACGGGAGGTACGTGGCGCTCTCCCCACTACGCTACAAAGCCGGGACAGGAGCTAGTGCTACGAACGCGCCTTATGTGCTTGACTCATTCAAACTACGTCAAGAAGCTACTGATAAAACGAAGGCACGCGAAGCTGAACGTCAACGGAAACGACGGACTGAAAACGTTACAGGAGGATGTTGAATTTCCCGTGGGAAAGCTGGGGCGGGAAACTACATGGGGGTTCACACTACGTTCCCATTCGTGCTCCGATAAATGAAACAACATAGCGGCAGCACAATCGAACATACACGGAACCCCTATGATGCTTCGCATCCTCCTCATGGTTCCCCGCGGGAAGATGGTGTAGTTTTTTTTTAGAAAGCACGCTTTTTTGGCGGCTTGAACGGGGGGGAATTTTATAATATGTGAAGTTTACTGGTCAATATTTATTTGCAGATGCATACCTTCTGTTTTATCGACGGAGGTAGCCTGTGCATTACTTCACAGAATGCTGAATGCTCTCCTCGCAGCCACCGGACGCCGCCTCGGTCTTCGCTTTGTTACACCAGGGCGGCAGCCTTCAGGACTAAAATGTCTAGAGGGGGTTGTGATAGGCCAAGAAGTGTCAGAGGAAGTGCTATGTAGGCAAGGAGCCGCCGTGTAGGTGTGGCAAGTGCGCGTGGCAGCGCAGATGTTCGGGTGGAGGCCTGCGTCGGTGATTGGCCCCTTCGAGTGATGACGTAAGCTCTGACGTGCATGTGTTTTCCTGGTTGAGAGAGAGCGTCCGTTCGACTCGATCAGTCGCCAATGTAGAATAAGATGGGCAGGTCTGGTGTGATATCACGAGGCGTCGAGCCAGTTCCGCGCGGTAGTCCTTTGTGGTGTTGTAATGAATCTTAGCCGCCTCATCGTCGACGCTCGGCGTCGTTGCATCGCGCCCGTGGATGAGGAAAAAGGGGGTTTCGTTGGTGCCCTCATGAACCGTGGTGTTGTAAGCGAACACCACGGTTCATGATACGCGGTCGTTTGTAGCTTCTTTACACCTAAGAGATCGTAGACCTCTTTCATGACCCGGGAGACAAAGTTTGTACCCTGATCGGTCAACAGCTGTTCAGGCCCACCGTGACGCAGTACTACCTTTTTTACAAATGCTCTCGCAACCATTTGTGCTTTCTTTCTGGTCAACTAAAGGAACAGCTTCCGCGTAGCGGCTCAAATGGTCCACGAAGGCCAATATGTACTTGCTCCCCGCTGATGTAGTCGGCAGTAGACCCACTATGTCCATCGCCGTGGCTGAAATGGGGTGCTAAGCCTCTCAAACACCTGTAAAGGAGCAGGCTTCTCATTCTTGGGGGTTTTGTGAACGGCGCAGGAGAGGTATTTGCGACAGTACTCCATCCCGCGCCAAAAATACGCCCTGCTAATCCTTCCACGCGTCTTACGGGCCCCTTGGTGACCCGCGTACGGAGCATCGTGGTGAAGTCGCAACAGCTCGCCTCTCATGGAGGCCGGTACCACCAGAAGCCCTTTAGTATCGTCTGGTTTGTCTCTGAACCGGAGTAGTCCTCCGTCATCCACATAGGTAATACGACCGCAGGCCTGAAGTGACTTGAGTATGGGCTGCAGCTGCGGGTCGTCGTCCTGTTCCCGCTTTATACGGGCCTCTTCAACTACCGGCGCGAAACCCTCGACTACCCGGACTGCTGCCCTACTCAATATGTCGGCGTTCTGATTCGCCGGTTCACAAGCGACCTGGCCTGCCAGCACGCACTCGCTTAACGGCGGTAGTATGCCTTCCTCTGCCAGGCTGATTGTGGTACTCTCCGTCGTGAGCCAATCTCCGGGATTTTTGGCCCTGTCGACCTTACTAGCCCAATTTACAAGGGGTATTTCGACACCGTCTAAGCTTAGTGTCCCCTTGCTCTGCAACAGGTCTATTCCCTGCTCTGAGAGAATGTTTTGGCCGATAAGGCCGGCTGCCGGCAACATGACTTTTTCCGTGCAAATAAAAAACCTTGCCCTGAAATGCCGATCCCCCAACGACACAGGCACCTCACAACACGCGACCGTTTCTAAGGTATCTGCCGTGATGCCGACTAGGTTCGCTTTCCGTTCTACCCGCCTAAGTTTATGCTTCCAGTCAGGCATAGCCTCATCGAGAGCGCTATGTATTAAAAGGCTGACCTTGGAACCAGTGTCTATTAGGCATTTCAATAGAGCTCCATTCAAGCCGCACTCTACAATCGGGCTTGCCTCCCCACAAATGTTTATAACAGCAGTCTGAGCGCCCCCTTCGTTTTCCGCCTCCACGCGTTTATCTGAGGAAGGGGGCCCTAATAGTTTCCCTGGTTCGTCTCGGAAGCGCTTTGTTTGTGTTCCCCCCTGCTCGGGTGCGGCCGTCGGCGTGCCTGTTCTCTTTACAGTTCCTCGAAAAGTGGCCGTACTTCCCGCAGTTGTAACAGGCCTACTGTCGTGGCGCACTCCCCCTACGGCTGTCGCAGTTGCGCATTTGTATGTTTTGAAGTTCGATGCTAGCCTCCAAAAGCTGCTCAAGCCTTTCAAGGCGCGCACGCAGCTCGTCGGTCGTCTCCTTGTCGCCTTCCCGCACGCTGCGTACGGCCGCATGACCGCTATAGGCACCGGAACGATTGCCGGGTGGCGCTGCACTCTCCCCTCCGCTAAGGGATCCCTAAAATTACTAAGATAGCGCCAACTGCTCCCTCCTTCTCCGCTGCCCTCCGCTTTTTTCTCTCCCCTCAACCGCGGCGTCGCGGTCCCTTTAACTCCGCGGCGGGGCCGCCATTTTTGTTGGCTTCCTCAGAGCAGACGCCCTCGCAACGCTTCGGGCCGCTCGATGCAGTTTTTCGTGCAGTTTGCTCTTGTTTTCGCGCCGCAATCGCTCTTTGGTAGCTATAATAGTATTTCTAGAGCCCTGTTTTACCAACACGCATTAAGTGAGGCTGTTTTGTTGTATATTTTTGTCTAGAAGGGGATATTTGCGGGGTGGATGCCGCGGGCGCATACGGACAGCGTGGTGTTTGTTTACGTGTGCGGCATGCTCAGGATAGTTCGTGAACGCGAAAGGATCGAATGTGGACATTTCAAATTGCTCTGTTACAGTAATTCCGTTCTCGCATTTGCGTGATTAAGTTGTGGTCGTGCAAGCGCTGCACAGAGGGCTTGCGCATGGTTCGCGGTGACCTTGGTTCGCGGCAATTCGAGCGCTGCGCTGGCTTTTTTGCGTTCGCGTTTTTTCCGTTAGTTGTAGATCATTAGGCAGCGCTCAGTATGCGTCCCGCATTAGCTACTGACATTCATGCCACCTTTATTCCGTGCACTTTCCGGTGCTTTGACGCTGTTGCAAAATATATGTCACCTTCACGTCGTTACAGGCTGCTGTCAGGGTCAAAGTTCTCGCGTCTCCTCGTTGGCCTCGCCCATGACGGCTGTACTTTTGGCAGTACGTCCTTGGCATAGCAATGTTCGTGCGATTGGCGTTCACAATTACTTCGAGGAAAAGGCTGACACACAGAATGCGCAGTTAAAAAATGCGCTCAGCTTACAATTAGCTGTAGTGCCCAGTTCTATAATAACGACCGTATTCCAACGCCAGAAGCGCGCTAACAAGCGCAATTGTGAATCATTTTTATGCTGTACAGCTAACATTGATTCAGGTGTGGGCTTTGATAAATTAAAGCTTGCTACAGCCGAGCTGGCCATGACTGCGCTGACCTTATTCGAGCAGCCAAAGGCACAACAACTCGGCATCGCGAAGCTACATTAAGTGACGCCTACGCAACACTTGTTTGAAACGAGCAGCTGACTCTTCGGTTGTTATGGGTTGTTATACGCTGGCGGCATCGATAAGTCCTGCTCCGAGGCAGCTGAGCCTAAAATGGCGAATTTAAATGGACAGTGGCGGCGAAGAGAAGAAAAAACAAACAACGCCGGGACGAGGTATTACGTCACTGGCCGTTGGCCAATGGCGCGCGGCGTTCGCCGGCGAAAAAGAAAATGGCAAAAAACGAAGGAGGAAAGGAGCGCGGGCGAGGGCGAAAGGCGGCGAGATCTAAAGATGGCGCTACCTTAGTAATTTGAGGGACCTTACCCTCCGCGGGAGTACGCCGGAGCTGCCGCCGCTTCGGCACGTGCTTTTTTCGCTACGCGCGTGCTGCATTTATCGCGCTACGGTGAGGTCCGGGTAAACTTTTCTTTCGACTTATGAAAGCATACACATTAGCACGCGTCCAGCAAGTTCGGTTTACACGTAGAGTAGCTATTGGGTCCATTTTTGCCGGTGCTTGTCTTGTCGTCTGCTAGAGACGGGTCGTCTGCTACGCGCCAGTCGAACGGCCGAGCGCCCCGGTGGTTTCAGGGGATAAAGAGTGCTCTAGTGGGCGACCCTCGGCTGTTCTAACCACCTCAGTCTGCGTCTGGTGTACGGCTTCTCAGCGCCCTAAGCAGACGCCCACCGGCCCGCTCCTCCGCGTCTGGCAAGTGCACGTGCAGCTCGGCTCGGGGTGGACGCTGTCTCCCGCACCGCCTGAGGCATCCAGCCCCCTACTCACGAATGCGAACAAAGCGACCGGCGGCTGCGCGAGCCACTTAAGCCAGCACGTACAAAGGGCGGCGGGAACACTCCTCACTCCCCCGAAACGAAAAGATGAAACTGAAAGCGAACCAAACCCCCCATATTGTTGCATGGTCAGCTGCCACGACAGTAACAAGGCGAAAGAAGAGGATCCATTCGTTAAATTCTGCATATTCCCCGCGAAAGCGCACCAAAAGGACAGACGGTAAGCATGGATCACTGCGGTTCGAAAGGTGAAATAAGTTGGCACATTTTTGTTTGTATCAGTGTGCTTTCAGTTTACATTACCCGGCTTTGAAAATGCGAACTAGTGTTCTAAGGAGTCCTCCCCTCTACACTTTTTTTAATGCATGCTGCCAATGATTGTTTTCCGCTATAATAAATGAACTTCAGAGTTGTTTAGCTGGTGCCGTTCGATATCGTCCATATATAACACAATAGGTTGACATTTTGCATGGGTGAAAAAAAAATAGTTTCTAGCGATTTACCGGCTGTAGTAGCTCTGGTCCGTCTTGTCATTGTGACTTGTGTTCTGGACAGGATTGCTGCGTTGTTCGTTTTTTTTTCCACATTTACAAATACTGGTAATTAAAAGAGGTATACACCAAATTCTGTATATTAATAGTAATTAAAAGTTATACGCCACAAGCTGTTCTGTTGTTTCCGCGAACTGTCACTCTAACCCATACTTGTACTCCAAGCGGGTGACAAACATTGCGAACAAAAATTCCTTCAAGGACAAGTAAAATGGAAATGCGGCGCTGTCAGCGCACCCCTTGATTAGCGTGTGCCTTTCTAATGCGTTTTTATAAGATGCAGCTGATTGTTGCAAGAGTAAGAAATAACCTATTACCATAATCAATCACGTTTATCTTACATTTCTTGCAAGCCTCAGTGTTGTTGCAGTCCAGAAAATCCGGATGTCCGAAGCGCGAGCAGGCGAAGGGAGTAACAAACAAGAGAAAAGTACTCTGTGACAAGCTGAACAGCTGTCGCCTTGCAGACTAAGGGACAGCAACCGGCGACCGCCGAACAACGCGTTTCCCCCCTTAAAATCGTTGGGGCAGTCTGCCGCTCGAGCGGCGGGTCTGTAGCAGACGACAAGACAAACGTCGACAAAAATGAACTCAGGAACTACTCTACGTTTAAACCGAACTTGCTAGACACGTGCTGACGCGTATGGTTTCATAAGTCGAAAGAAAATTTTACCCAGCCCTCTTCCTAGCGCGAAAAATGCAGCACGCGCGCAGCGAAAAAAGCACGTGCCGAAGCGACGCCAGTCACCGCGTACTCCCGCAGAGGGGAGAGTGCAGCGCTGCCCTCTCCCGGGGCAAACTTCAGCTTCGACTCCCTATTCACCGCTCGTTCGTTCCTCTCCTCTCGTACGGCTGCGTCGACCGCCTCATCCAAGGTCTTGGGGTCGCGGGAAAGCGTGAACCATGGACGTGAACCTTTTAAATGCAGAGCATTTCTTTAACTCACGATGCCACCCGTTCTTGGCGTCCGTAGTTGTCCGCATCACTCGCCTCCACATGCCCGGCTCAGATGTTTCGCTATCGGCGCGATCAACATTCGATAGCGCGCCCAGGCACGTTTCAAGGACACTCTCTCCCCTCTCTCGGACTCAACGTGCGCCGAGGCTGCCAATTTTACTGCTGACGAGCGCTCTCTCGTGAGCAGTTGCCACAAGTGCAACAACATTAACGTAACGCAAACTACTTAACGTCGTGCGCCCCCGGAAATGCTCTGAATTTGGTCGTGCCCCTCGCGAGGGGGATGTTTCACTGCGTCGCCATGCGAACTGTTTGCCATGCTTTAGTTTCAGTTCCGTATCTCCCCGCCGCGGCCGTGGAGAAAAGGCGGCCGGCCGCGACTCTCGCCACCGCGGCGCTGCGGTTGCGAGTTGCGCTAGGAAAGCGAGCGTCGTCTGCTAGCGGGGAGCGGAACGCGTTCCGCTCGGCATCTCCGGTCTTCGCCACTTCTGGCTGCGCACTGCAAAAGAAATAATTTTTTTATCGGATACCTTAGCCCGTTCAGGAATTGGGTTAGGAGTTGCTCGTCGTGGAGCTCTCTGCGGATTTCGCGCTTCGATTCGGGCTCCACGTCACCACGTCCGCCCATAGCCGCGTTGCCCAACGTGCGGAGCCTCGCCGCGAATGATTGCACGTCCTCAGCGTCTTTTTGACTGGCGCACATAAATTTGCGCAATTGTTCGCACTCGGGCTCAGTGTCGAACCGCTTTTGTGCCCGTTCCTTGAACTCAGCGTAGTTTTTGCCGCGGCCGCGGCCTCATCATGCCATGCAAAATCATATGCTGCACCGACCATTTTACAGCGTGCAATGCCTACCAACTGCGCGTCAGACCACCCGCCCAGACGTCCCACTGCCTCCAGGACATGCAAAAAGTCAGCGATGTTGACCCCGTGTCCATCTCCCGTGAAGGACGCAACCATGCCACCCAATGCCATAACACTTGCGCCTATCACGCTCGCTTGGGTCATAGTAGCCTCGGCCATGGTGTCTCGTTTCCTCCTAGCGTGAGGGTGAAATATCACGTTTGAGCTCTGCAATTTAGCTTACGTGGATCCCACCGCTGCCACCATGTGTGACGCACGATTAATGGGTTAGTCACAAAGTCATATAAAAGTGGGTCCACGCAGAGCTTGGAGGAAATGAGACACACTGAGGCGGGTGAAAAACATTAACAATTAGTTTAATGGAGTGCCTCAGTGGTGCCGGCTCCCTCACCAGGTTGGGCGGAATCGTTCGGGTTCCAGGCAGGGAAATCGTCGATGGGACGCCGCCGGGCCAAGTAGGTCTCGGGGCCAGGAGATGGAGGCAGTGGGGGGCCGGTGGCTCGGCGAGCTCGAGCTGTAGGCCGCGGTCAGGAAGGGGAGGCTGGGCAGGACTGGTAGCTCGGCGGGCTCGAGGTGTAGACCGGGGCAGGAAACGCTGGCAGCGAGCGGGCTCCTGGGAGGGGTGCGCTTTCGGGTTGCTCCTACGGCTGCGTCCGAATGGCAAGACGGTCGCCCCAAGTCTAACCTCGATCCCCTCCGTTCGCTCCTCTTTATCTTCTCCTCCTCCTACGTCCGAGCAGAGGCGGGGAAAAGGGGGGGGGGAAGGGCCGGCTTCAAGCGGCGGTGGACGACGTGGCTGTGTGCCCACCCGCCAAGGACGCGTCGAGCGGAGGGAAGCCTGGCTCGCCCCGAGGCAAAGAGGAAGCATGTGTCCTTAGCCAAGCGACAGCGCGTTCCCACGGGAAAACTTCCTGCGGCCAAAGTTCTTCCATCTGGTTCGGAGTAGTCCGGGCACACACACGACCGTCACACTAGCTACGAAAACGCTACAAGAAATGGCCCTGCCTGTCAAAAACATGGCGTCTTTTTTTTTCAGCACATATTAAACATTCTATGTACCACGCACCCCCCCCCCACCCCCCCTTCGAAGGGCCGGTGTTTGTTTTTCGGGGAATGGTGGCAACCCTACTTGTGGTGGTCGTGCTAGCCAAATTAGACAGCCTGTTGGCATATTACAGCTACCGTTAATCCACTCGCTCACTCTTCTGTTCAAAATGCAGTGAACGCAGCTTTGTATATAGAAAAAAAGGAATCTGGGGAGAACACAGAGCCTTGAGAGGAACCTTCAGAGTTCTGTTGGCACATAACCCAGCAGTTAGGGTGATAGGCTGCATTTAGTGCCCTATTTTATGGGAGAGATTATTGCACTGTTTAGAAAATACTTGCGAATAATGCGGCACACGCCTTTGGGAAGGCACATTCACTGGTGCTGTAGGCAATCAGCGCGGCTCAATCACCCCAGAGTCGTGCAGGACTGCCTAGCGCTGCATTCGCCTGGCAAAGATGGCTGTCCATACCTTCTACCTATGTCTGAATGAAAGCAGGTTTTACAGTGCTAGTATGGGTGCCATTGACTCCTGAAAAGATGCTCTCAGTATTGTGCCTCATACCCAGTGTTCCCTGCGAGTACGAACCCATGAGCCGAAGGTTACAGGTTCAATTCCCGAACGTGGCGGCCACATTTTTGATGGAGGCAAAAAGCAAAAATGCCTGTGTGTTCGACATTTCGGCGGCCGTTAAAGGGGTCCTGAAATACCTTCCGCCGATGCATGGATGTACATGTACCCAAATAAAGCAATGTATTTGCTATCTCCTCCCGCAAGAATTTTGTTAAAGCGATGAGTATTAGCTGAGAAATCGTAAATCAAAAACCGCGCATTATCGTCGCTCCGCGTTTCCTCCTCCTTTCGACTTACTCTCCGCTGTTGACGGCGCGCGAGCTTTGCCTCCCATGATGCTGCGCTCCGCAGCGGTGACGTACTTCCGCTATTGCGCTGCTACTGTCGTCTGCTACGGGCAAGCTTTGTTGACACCATGAATCCCGCACTTCGCTCAAGGCTGGAAAACCGAACGAAAAATCTGGCCGCATGTGTGCGGCGGCCTCGCCTTGCCCTTTCGCGGTGTTCGTTGGTGCAGTTGCTATCGGTGGCACGTGACTTTTTATCGGCGGCGAACTCGCAGCCGTACGGGGAAGATCGTGCGCTCGTTCCCTTTGATGCACCGACACTGTTTATCCAAAAAGTGCCGTATCAGATGTGGCCCCGCTGGTGCCGGGTCTTATTTTGCGGCGGTCGTAATTCCTGCCGGCGGCATGTGAAAAAGACGTTTTAAATCGATACAGAACCCGTGCACAAAACCCTTCAATCATGTGACCAGTTCAGCTTGGGGCGACGCGTGGTGGAGAGCGGCAACGTTGGCAAAGCATGCTCCACCGCGGCTCTGAGCTTTCTAGCGCTGGAGCGAGCGCCACTTCTTTGAGAATCTCAAACATCGGTTGCCTTGACAACAAGGCACAAACCACTGTAGAACTCAGTTACGGTTGCGTGTTCCCGGTTCAGCTCGGGGCCCCACCTCACGACATGTGGGCACTGCAGGCGTACCACCCACTCCCATTGGGAAGTGCGAGATGCGTTTGACATTACAGGAGGCGATGGTGTGTGTGTGTTGTGGACGTCTTTGTTTCGCGATGCAATGCGACGTTGTGCTTCTGCGGGTGGATAGTGCTTCCCATGGTCTGGGTTATCTTTCTCGAGCGACGTACGACTCAACTTTGCATGGGGTATGTGCAGTGTGCGTGGCTAAAAGCCATCTCGGCTTGGGCGCCGGAGTTAAGTGACTTGCTGTTCGTCCCCGCAAACCGCGCGCGAGGTGAGTGCCGAATTTACGACGGGCAGGAGGAGGCAACCCATCGTCTTTCAATCGCGGTTCAGACTTGCAACGCATGTTGTGACGTTGTGTTCGTTCGAAACTCATCTCTGGATTGTTTTGAAGTAGAATAAAATGTATGCGTCAAACCCGGGCATTCGGCTCAATGCGTTCTCTGCGATTGCACGAAAGAAGTGCCACGGGGCTTCAACGCTTTCTTTACGGAACGTACTCAGGTAAGGGAATATCCATGTCGTGTTATGGCCGTGCTGCATTTAATACAAACGGTTAAACGTTTGTTTACACTTGTTTCGTTTGTCGTAAAATGTCCAAGCACTCCGGCACTCCGCCTGCAGATCAGCCGGCGAGCCGACGCTGAGCAGACGATTCATCTCTTTGCCGGAAGTGCGTGAAAAAGCCGCCCAATAGCAGGATGTCTAGCTCATGACGAACATCTGGGAATCGATGATGTAGACATGTGAAGATGGCGGCGTCCAAAAACACGAAGGAAAGGGTGAGAAAAAAGCGACATACTTTGCAACAAAAGTGTGAGCTTTCCGCTGCGCGTAAAAGAGTAATACTTGGCACAGATGACGTTGACGACCCAATCTAACGATTGCGCTAGTTCATTTAGTGTGCTCAAAACGCCTTTCAGGGCCCCTTTAACGATCCCCAGGTGGTCAAAGCTGTAGCGTTAAACCCAATAATCGGTTCATCAATAATTTGAGCAGTTTTTTTTTCAAAACTGGGCCTAAATCACGTTTGGTGGTCTAGTCAAGTTTGTGCTGCTTGTATGTATGTAGCTTTATTTCAAGCAAAAAAAAAACAGTTTTTTCTTGAAATCAAAACACCAATAACACCAATAAAAAACACCAATAGCTTTGTGGGAAAAAATAAGGTGTCCCTGACATCTTTTTTGTTTAAATTTGGCTGTATAGAATGCTGAAAATCATTCAGTCTGCATGATAGCACTTGCTGAATCTGTGCTTCTGGTGGTGGGGATGCAAACGTGTATCCAAAGAAATTTATTGTGGGCCTTATCTTCCAGGCAACTTGTGAACGTGAGGCCAGAAGATGGACCCGCCAGTCGTGCAGCAAACTAACAAACATGCAGCCTGAAGTCCGCAGCACCTTCGAGATGTTCCGGTTGAAGTAGCTGGATTGTGCTATACTATTACTATTTTGAAATGCTGAACATTTGAAGGCCTCAAGTTTTGAGCGTTTTATAGTTTGCATTGATATCAGTGATATCCAGGTGCTTTAAAGAGCACGTTTTGTTTTACCAGTTTTGTGCCATGTAGCTCATTTAGGTGAAGTAAATGTTCCAGCCTGACATAACAAGTCTCACATAACACTCATGGCGAGGCCGCAGTTGTGGCTTAGCGCTGTGTAGACACAATTGTCGCGAACTTTTGGGAGCTTTTGTTTCCTGTTAGTGTAAGTGTATTATTGGCTACAGCAAGTTTTTGTTTTTACTAGAGGCTTTACTGGAAACATTTTTTGGTTCAGTATGAGCCAACATGACTACAAGTGCAGACATCAATACAAGATAGGCAGCATTACTAAACATAATTCCTACAACTTCAGCAGATATTCCAGGGGACCACGAAAGTATGGCTCTCAGCAGATTGCCCACGTTGAATTTCCATGAATCGTTGAAGTGCTAAATGTACTTTGTGCTACAATAGAGGTTTTGTATTGTAACACGTACTCGCAGCATATGTGCAGCCAGAGAATATGCGGGAATGCAATGCATTTCTACTCCGTATGAATTATTTTGCATTCACAAAGCTTTAAGAAAAGGCTGCAAGCTCAAGGCTGTTTTTTTGCTACAAATGCACTAACAAAATCATCTTGGCCTTGCAGCGTTTTTTAAAGTTCGTGAATAACAATTCAGAGTCAATAAAAATGCATTGCATTCCAGCATCTTATCTTGCTGCGCGTGTGCTGCGAGTGTGCTTATCGTTACAAAACATCTATTGTAGCACAGAGTATATTTATCATTTTAACGATTTACAGTAATTATGCATGCTTACTTCATTACTACAACATGTGCCATAAAAAGAAATCGCAACATAATTCCTGTAGTTAGAAAGAACAGCAATTGTACTGTAATTACATTGTATGGTACATTTCCTGTAGTGTAGTTGTACAGATCATGTTTCGTACTGACCTAGTACAGAATTTGGTCGATACCCCACCTGTACGGGACATTTCCTGTAGGTAAGCTTTACAGAACATTCTCTGTTCAATATGAATATGGAACGTGTTCTGTAGCCTAGCTACATGGGACTTTTACTGCTGCCCATTTGTACGGAAAATTTCCTGTGTCCAGTTATTATGGAATTTGTTCCATAACGTAGAACCACGGAACACTTCCCATCACCCAATGCTACGCAACATGTGCCGTAATGTTGTAGTGCGGCACATGTTGTGGCAACAAAGTTAGCATGGACATGTCCCGTAAATTAATTTGCTTATTTTAACAGTGAGAGCATTTATGAGTCGTGCTGAGCGGGCTCAAAGAAGCAGGCCTACCAATCAAACAGTCGAAGTGTCACATAGGATGCGCCGAAGTGACGTATCTAGCGCATATGGCGGTGGTAGCGCGGCCGACGCAGACCGTCGGAAATCAAAGTGGCCGCAGTAGTAAACTATCGCCGATCAACGACTAACTCAGAGATAAGGACTTTTTCGGGTTTGTCTGGATGTTACCAGCATTATGTGAAAGATCACTCCACACTTGCTAGTCCTTTAACTGATGCTCTTAGAAAGACTGAGCCAGTTAAGGTGGAATGGGACAGAAAGGATGAGGCCGCGTTTCAAACACTGAAACGGGCTTTCAGCGAGGAGCCAGTTCTAACGGTCCCCGACTTCTCCAAGGGTATCGTAATTCAGTGCCATGCAAGTGATCGTGGCATGGGAGCTGTACTATGCCAAGAGGAGGCGAACGGCAGGGAACGACCAGTTTTGTACTTCAGCCGCAAGCTAACTTGCAGGAAAGAGGCTTACAGTACATCCGAAAAGGAATGCTGCTGCGCGTGTGGGCAGTGCAGAACTTTGCGTGCTATGTAGCCGGTAACACTAACGCAGACGCCCTAAGCCGTGCGTTCTAAGTAGTGCTACCTTCGTCCTCCCCGTGTCTTTCGTTTCGTCTCTTCGTGAACAACTTTTATCTTAACAGGTATATGGGAGCAAAATTATTTCACTCATTTGCTGCCTCAGTTGATTATTTCCGCACCGCGTGATTTCAAGTAATCAATTTTAGTTATGATCATTTCATATTGTTATCTTTGACACACAGTGCGAGTTCCTGTTTTAAGAGTTTTGCGTCCCACATGGGTCTCTTGGTGTAGAGGGTACAAATTTGGGATATACACTTAGCTAGGAGAGTTTATCACGTTTTTTGGAGTCTGGTGTTCTGACGTAGTACAGAGGGTGCTTGCTTGCGCTGGGTGTTGCCTGTTGTCGGTCGGTTTTTTGCAAGCTGCAGAACGGTGAGCTACCGGCGCTGAGAAGAGAGACCGGAAGAGCCGGGCAAAGCTGGTCGAGACAACTGGGCAGCATGGCGATGTACCTGTGATACGGACTTGGCAGGTGGTACCTGTTCCTGGAAAGGAGCGTGGAGCCGTCCTTTTCCTGTAGCACTGGAGGTGAACCTGGATGAGCCTGGCGAACGAGCGCGCCCGGCATCGTTTTCCTGGCGCATTGTCTGGCGGCGGGGGTGCTGTTGTGCCAGAGCGCCCGGCCCAAATTCGTTGCACGGGGTGACGCGCCGACAGCGGGACCGATTCACGCCTCGTCCAAACTAAAGCAAACCGCCCGCGGCCAACGGGCTCCAACATGCAGCGCTGCAGAGTTGCCTCATCCTTGCGTCGCGGCGGCTCGGCCGAATCATGCATCGGGTGAATGACCGGAAACCGACATGCTGCGACTCGCCTGGAGGCGACCTCGCGAAGACGGCGTGGGCATTGCCCTCCCTTTCTCCATCGGGGCGGCTCGGCTGACGCAACCGCCTCACTTCCATTCGTCGGATTTCAAACTTCAACCAGCGAGAGTCCTGATTGGAGCGATTCAAACTTCTCGGCGCTCCAACGAACTTCCGGGGGTATAAAAACCCGCCCCGGAGGCACTTATCGTACGCATTCTCCGGCGGCACTTTTCGGAGGCACCGAGTGGAAAGGTGCTGTCGCCTTTTAGCGAGCCATGTAACGTTTGCTTACCCTTGTATATACTGTATATAAATGTTGCTTCAACTTTTCGTCGGTTCTAGAATTTCATATCTCTGCTCTGTGCCTCGTCGATAGCGGCCGGAGCAAGGCAACGCCGCTACGCCAGTCGGCGGCATCGTAGCCTTCAACCCAGCGCCCCGGCTAATTGTGGTAGTAGTGCCAAATCCTCCCTTTGCGAGCCTTGGCGGGCAAAAGTAAGTTGTAATTGCCATAGCAACGTCGCCGCAATCTTGAGCTTGGAGGCGTACTAATTGTCATGGCAACACCGCGAAGAGGCGCAGAATGGGGGGGGGGGGGGCGGCGAGGGGGGGTCTGATGCTTTGTTCTGATCGCTGCTTCCTCGCCTGGTGCTGGCCCCGCCGGCTGCGCGCCCTTTGCGCCGCCCGGTAGGCCTCGCCGAGACCGGCGCGCAGCCATGCAGACGTACATACATACGTACGCTGCTCGGACAGTTAGACCTCAGCCGAAATCGCACTTGCAACACTGTTACAAAAATGCGACCAAGCACAAACGCAACGTGCCGTGATAAGCACTGCTGTACGACGCGGCATACCTTAAGTTCGCATCGAACACGCTAGACGTAGTTGTACAGCTCTCTCAGCGACACCAGCGCTATTGTTCAGATTAACTTCACGCTTTACGAACGAGTGTTTCACCTTTTGCCAACACGAAGCAAAGTCACTTCTTGCTGCGCTTCGTCCCTGTGCATGGGGCATATAACCGCTCTTCTGGGGTCTTCAGAACGCTGACACAATATTTGTACTAGGCTACGACGCGCACGCGAGCCCCGCGGCTTCTCTAGCGCACCGCCGCCGCTGTTGCGCTGGCAGCTGCGGCGACCGCTATCCCGTTATCCCACGTGCGCGCTTGAAGTCGCGCCGGGAAGAGGCAGAGAGGGGAAAACAGTGAGAGGAGGAGGAGGAGGAGTGTTTTGCTTCCCCCGCGCTGCTGCGACTTGTAAATCAAAGAGGAACTAGCAAAAAGTCACCTCGGACTGGCTACGCCGGTGGCTGTGCTGGGATGGCCAGTCGCAACAGCGGTGACAACGATGGGATGGCTGATTCCCAACATAGGTGACAAGCTGGGATGCGAGTCACAACAGTGTGAGGGAAAGTTGCTGGAAAGCCCAGTGAAAAGGTCTTAGAAAAAGCATTAGAAACGCCTTAGAAAAGGCTGTCAGTTAGTGAAGCTAGCTAACAGCCAAAACAAAGCCGAAGAAGAGCCATGATAAATCTGTAGAAAAAGCCAAGTTAACACTACAGAAAATGCCACATTAAAGTTAAAGAGCCAAGCCAGAGCTCTAGAAAATACAAGTTAAAGCGTTATCAAAGCCGACTTAACGTTAGAGAAAATCCAAAGTTAATGCTATAGAATAAGCAAATTAAAGCTGGTGAAGACCACAAGCTCCGCTGTTTCCTCAGTCTTCGCAACTCAATTTTAGAGGTGGTTGAACTTTTGTAACTTTGTTGTCACTTTCGTCTGTGCACTCATGGACAAATGAAACGCGATACACGAATAGTACGATTTCTTTCCATGCAAGTAATTGACGCGTCTCTTATTCACAGTAACAAAGTTGGGAAAGGCGACTTTTTAAATATTCCAGTACCGCGCTATTATTGAACCTCCTCCTCGAACCGTAGTTTTCAGTTTTGCGTGTTGTGGTTGATATTTTAGTGTTCGCATTTCATTTTTCCATGACTCTACGTCATAATCGCGCGAACCATGCCTTCTGTTTTGTTTACTTTTGTGATTTGTTATCAGCGCCTGGCCGCACCCTGCTGGGGGATCTGTTTCGAAGCGAAGCGCATGTTTTCGTCTCTTTCTTTTATAAGCCGCACAAGCTACCTTATTTGAGAGGGAGAGTGTTTCGCCCTTTTCTCACTAAACTAGAATGTTCATCTTCCATCCCCAGCTGTTCTAGATATGATTTGACGGTTCCAGAAATAATCACTCGGAAAGACAAATGCTTGGAGGGCAAACGCCGCGGCAATCAACTCAACGGAGCTCATCTGCGCATGTCACTCCACTGACTGTTTCCTCGACCTTTTCGTACTATTTCACTTCTTAGCGAAGCGCACGTCCGCTGCAATAAACTTTGTTACTTGAAGAAATCTGCGTCGTCTTTCGCTACGTGAGAATATTTTATTGTGAAGTGCAATAACATATATTAAGTAGCAGTAAGGTGAATTTTTTATTTACTCATACTGTTGGCCGGTGAGGCCGATACAGGGTGGGGTTACAAAATTCTAGTAATAACATATAAGCGTGCATAAGCACGCACAAAAGTAAACACATATTCGTGCATGCCTATATTATTGCACAAACAATGCAAACAAAGAATGTCAAACAAACGCAAAAAAATGCAGACAAGCGAATGAGTACAATAAAGAAATCTATACATATGCATATACATATACATATACATATACATATACACACATATGTGTGCAAACATTCATTCTGCACTGCTAACAACGTAGGTTAGGTTCATTTGTACTTGGGCTCGCAAGATGGCGGTTCTCACATTCCGAAGCAGTCCGAGATAGAACGAAGGATTCTGGTAATGCGTTCCAGTGACGTATTGTACGTGGAAAAAAAGAATATGCGTAAGTGTTGATGCGGAATTGTGGGACCGTGAAAGCGCGGCTATTTGTATTTCGCATGTCTCTACCTTGTCTCGGAATTAGGTATTGGGTTGTTTGTATTTTAAAGGCATTCTGGGTAAGTAAAAGAAAAACTTCAAGCGCGCATGAGTGCGGGGATCTGCTAGTGTTGGCAAGTTAAGAATTTCAAGCATATCTGAGACAGACTCAGTGCGTGAGTAACGTGATAATATGAACCGAGCCGCCTTTTTTTTGCACTTTTTCAAGCTTATGAATTAAACCTTTATGATGCGGATCCCAGATGATGCTAGCGTATTCTAATGTTGGCCTGACAATTGTTAGATAGGCAGATAGCTTCACCGATGGGGGTGCCAGTTTTAGTTTTCTACGCAGAAACCAGAGCTTTTTTTCGGCAGCTGAACAAACATTAGTAATATGAGAATCCCAACTTAGGTCATTGTTAATAGTCACACCAAAATATTTTACTGCGTTGACTATGCCTATCTCGCCAGTTTTTAGTGTATATGGGAAATTATGGACATTTGTGGTTCTGTTAGAAACACGTAAAGCAACCGTTTTTTCTTTATTTAGTTTCATTTTCCAACATTCACACCACTTTTCAATCGATGCAAGAGCTTTGCTAAGTTGCGCGTGGTCGTTGCTGTCATTAATTTCCCGGTATATTAGACAGTCGTCTGCAAAAAGACGTACCGTAATTGTCTCATCTATGTCAGAAGCAATATCATTTATATACGTTAGAAAAAGGATGGGACCCAGAACTGACCCCTGCGGGACCCCAGAGGTAACTTCTAGCTTGCGAGATTTGATGATATGTACCTCTACAAATTGAGTCCTTCCTGAAAGATAAGTGGTTATCCACTTTACTACAGTGCAGTTAATTCCTAATTGTATTAATTTGTGCATTAGGTGATCGTGTGGCACCCTGTCAAATGGTTTTGACATATCTAAAAATATGGCATCAATTTGCTTTTTATTATTTAGGCCTTGTGAAAAGTCATTTATTACCTCGGTAAGTTGTGTGATCGTCGAAAGCTTTTGACGGAAGCCATGTTGATGTTTGAAAAAGGCACCAGTGTTTTCGAGATACGTAGCAATGGATTTTGATATTATATGTTCAAAAAGCTTACAACACACGCAGGTTAGTGAAATAGGCCTATAGTTTTCAATTTTGTGGCGGTCACCTGACTTATGCACCGGGACAACTTTCGCCACCAGCCAATCTTTCGGCACCGAAGATTGGGAAAGCGATGCGGGAAAAATGATTTCGAGATACCGAGCAACCCACTCTGCATATCTCTGCAAGAATGCACTTGGTATGCCATCCGGCCCGACAGACTTTTTATTATTGATGTTTAGTAGAAGCGATACGATACCTTCGTAGCTTATCTCGACCTCAGACATGTTGATTGATTGATTGTAGGGTTTAACGCGCCGACGCAACGCAGGCGATGAGGCGCGCCGTAGTGGAGGGCTCCGGATTAATTTTGACCACCTGGGGATCTTTAACGTGCGCCGAAATCTCGTACACACGGGCGTTTTTGCTTTTCGCCTCCATCAGAAAAGCGGCCGCCGCGGCCGGGAATCGAACCCGCGACCTCGTGCTCAGCAGCGCAACGCCTTAGCCACTGAGCCACCGCGGCGGGTGACCTCAGACATGTCTGACATACATGAAAAGCTTAATGTTGATGCGCAGCCGTTGAGCTTCGATTCTTGTGAGAATACAGATTGGAAGTATTTGTTGTAACAAGACGCCATTGTCGCATAGTCAGATATTAACTCGTTGTTAACAACAATATTTTTCTGTGCTTTGTCAGTTTGTGATAGATGACGCCAAAACTGTTGAGGACAAGATTTCATAAAATTCGTTAGCGTGTCTTCATAATATTTTTGTTTAGCTTCTTTAAGCTCGGTTTTTAGTAACGAAGAAAGCTCAGTTATCTTTTGACGATTCCTTAGTGGTTTCCTTCTTAGACGCCCTATTTTACGCTTAAGGCGTATGAGCTCACGAGTAATCCATGGGTTTTGTTTGTTTCTTACTTTCTTCCATACAGGCACAAATGCCCTGACGCAGTGCAACGCTAAATTTTTGAACCTTGACCATAAAGTGTCAGCGTCATCCTCCGAACAAAAACTATCCAAGTGAAAGTCTAGGTAATCAATAATACTCGTGTCATCTGCATTTTGAAAGTCCGGAATATACGCGATACTTTTTTTAACTTTTGGTTGTTGTACATCAGTCTTCAGTAGAACAGAGACAAGTTTATGGTCACACACTGCGTTTTCTAATACATCATATTGTCACGTAGCCAAGGACGAAGCAGTTGTTTGGAAAAGAAACAAGTTTATTGGAGCGAACTTGTGCTCCCCTAACAACTGAAAAGAATACAGAGGCGGCGAAGCAGTGGTCAACAAAGTGACGTTACGTGCGTCGGCGAGCGTCGCAGAATCGAATGCCCCGGCGTCCGCACTGCAGGCTTTTAAATGCAGAGCATTTTAGTAACTCACGATGTCACCCGCGTTGGCGTCCGTAGTCCGCATCACTACGTAGTCCGCACCCTACACTATATAAACAAATAATACCTTCCGGCGCCAGGTTTCGATCCCACGACTCTGCGGGCGGAACGCAAGGTACACGGCACTTTACCGACTGCTCCACGGAGCCGACACAGAATGGAAGGTTACGCACGCGCCTTATATCCTTGACTCATTCGACCGTCGGCCACAGGTGCGCCCTCTCCCCCGCGTCCTCCTCGCCTTCTCTCCGCTCGCAACACCCTCTCTCGCCGCGTTCGGTTCGCGTTCATGTGGTGGCGCGATTTCGGCGCTATAACACTCTCTCGCGAAGGGCATTGGATTGGATTGGATTGGATTGGCTTGGCTTGGCTTGGCTTGGATTAGATTTGGATTGGGTTGGATTAAAGTGGATTGTGTTGGATTGTGTTGCGTCATAGCCGCGCCACGTTGCGTCGTAGCCTCTCCACGTTGCGTAATAGCCGCGGCAGGGGGTTCACGGCACGTTTCACGTTTCACCATCGACTTCATCGACAATGTCTACGCTGGAAGACAACAATTACAACAACAACAACCAATACGTAATCCATAAGACTTGCAGGCACGTCCCCCGCAGAAATGCTCTGCATTTGATCGTGCCCCTCGCGAGGGGGATGTTTTGATTTTTATCTTTTGGCGCGCGTGGTTCTCGAAACGTCGATTCGCATCGAGAACATAGTAGATCCAAGAAGATTATTCTGGGCTGTTCACGTTAGATCGGAATGCTCTCCCTATCACAACAGATAACACATGCGGCACAGAAAGAAAGAATGGAACACGCGCTTCCCTTGGCGCAGAGATAACACAGACCGGCGCAGCCGGCGGTAAAAGCAAAACACAAATAAACAAACCCAATGTATGGTTCGCGGCATTACCCCCCCTCTAAGAGTGCATCGACCCGATGCTAACATAAGCGACAGTCCGAACAAATGAAAATAAAAGTTCGTCATCGTCCGTAGAAAGGTTTTAAGCGAACCACGTGGACGACTTCAGGCCGCGTGCGTTGTCGTGATGTGCCGGAGTCACCATCGGGGATCACTTCGTAGGAAAGTTGGCCAACACGTCGTAGAATCTGGTAGGGTCCGAAATACCGTCGCAGGAGCTTCTCACTGAGTCCGCGTCGTCGGATGGGAGTCCAAACCCACACACGATCCCCTGGTTGGTACTCGGCGTCTCGGCGTCGGAGGTTGTAGCGGCCCGCATCCACCAGCTGCTGGTCCGTTATACGAACTCGAGCGAGCTGGCGGGCCTCCTCCGCACGTTGAAGATATCCGTGGACGTCGGCGTTGAGGTCGTCGTCTTCTACGTGCGGAAGCATGGCGTCGAGCATCGTAGTCGGCCTTCTACCGTAGACAAGCTCGAACGGCGTCAGCTGCGTCGTCTCCTGGATAGCCGTGTTGTACGCAAACGTGACATACGGGAGCACTTCGTCCCAAGTCTTATGTTCAACGTCAACGTACATTGACAGCATATCTGCGATTGTCTTGTTCAGACGTTCTGTTAGTCCGTTCGTTTGGGGGTGGTACGCCGTCGTTCTTCGGTGATCCGTGTTGCTGTAGCGTAATACTCCTTGCATCAGCTCCGCAGTAAATGCCGTTCCACGGTCTGTGATTAGGACTTCCGGGGCTCCATGTCGCAGCACAACTTGGCTTACAAAGAACTTCGCCACTTCTTGTGCAGTCCCCCTCGGAAGAGCGGCGGTCTCTGCGTAGCGCGTCATGTAGTCTGTCGCTACGACAATCCACTTGTTCTGTGATCGTGACGTAGGGAACGGGCCTAAAAGGTCCATTCCAATCTGTTGAAATGGTCTCGATGGGACGGCGATCGGTTGCAGAAGTCGGCGGGTCTTGTCGGCGGCGTTTTGCGTCGCTGGCAGTCAAAGCAGCTCCGGACGTAGTGGGTGACGTCAGGGATAAGGCCGGGCCAATAGTACCTCGCCTTGATTTTTCCAATAGTGCGGGCTGTGCCCAGATGTCCGGAAGACGGGTCGTCGTGGCACGCTTCCAAAATTTCGTCACGAAGGTCCGCGGGGATGACGAGAAGGTAATTCGCTCTTGTTCCGGGGCTGAAATTCTTCTTCACAAGGACGGAGTTTCTCAGGCTGAATGCTGGTAAGCTGCGTTTGAAGGTCCTAGGAACGGCAACGTTGCATCCCTCGAGGTACTCGATTATGACGCGTAAGTCGGGGTCGGCACGCTGCTGGGCGGCTAGGTCGCTCTCCGTCACGATCCCGAAGAACGCGCTGTCTTCATCAGAGTCTTGTGGTGGTGGGTCGACGGGGGCGCGGGACAGGCAGTCGGCGTCGGAGTGTTTCCTGCCGGATTTATAAACGACTGTAACGTCGAACTCCTGCAGGCGCAAGCTCCACCGCCCAAGACGGCCAGAGGGGTCCTTCAAATTGGCGAGCCAACACAGCGCATGGTGGTCTGTTACAACCTTGAATGGCCTTCCATACACGTATGGGCGAAATTTTGAAATCGCCCATATAATAGCCAGGCACTCTTTCTCAGAGGCAGAATAGTTTTTCTCCTCCTTCGACAGACCACGGCTGGCATAGGCGATTACCCTTTCGCAGCCGCTTTGCTTTTGGACAAGGACGGCACCCAAGCCTATATCACTGGCGTCCGTGTGCATTTCCGTTTCGGCATTTTCGTCGAAATGTGCGAGCACGGGCGGGCTTTGCAGGCGTTTTTGCAGCTCGCCGAATGCTTTTTCTTGGTCGTTTTCCCAGCTGAAAGGGGTGCTATCTTTCGTCAAGCGCGTGAGTGGCTCTGCCATTCGTGCGAAGTTTGCGACGAAGCGCCGGTAGTATGCGCACAGCCCGAGAAATCTTCGCACGCCCTTCTTGTCTTTCGGCCTTGGGAAGTTCGCAATGGCTGATGTTTTTGCCGGGTCAGGTAGGACTCCCGCGGCGTTGACGACGTGGCCCAAGAACTTGAGTTCCCCGTATGCGAAACGGCACTTTTCAGGCTTCAGCGTCAACCCCGACGTACGAATGGCCTCGAGTACAGACTCCAACCTTGCAAGGTGTTCGTCGAAAGTCCGGGCGAATACCACTACGTCGTCGAGGTATACGAGGCAGGTGTGCCATTTAAGGCCAGCTAGCACAGTGTCCATGACTCTTTGAAACGTCGCTGGTGCTGTGCACAGCCCAAACGGCATCACCTTGAACTCGTATAGGCCGTCTGGGGTTATAAATGCAGTCTTCTCTCGGTCTCTCTCGTCCACTTCAACTTGCCAGTAGCCGGTCTTCAGGTCCATCGATGAGGAGTACTTCGCGTGGCAGAGGTGGTCGAGGGCGTCGTCGATTCGGGGGAGGGGGTACACGTCCTTTTTCGTGATTTTGTTCAGTCGCCGGTAGTCAACGCAAAACCTTAATGTGCCGTCTTTTTTCTTTACGAGTACGACGGGCGCAGCCCAGGGGCTTTTCGATGGCTGTATAATGTCGTCGCTGAGCATGTCGTCGACTTGAGTCCGGATGGCTTCCCGTTCGTGTGAAGAGACGCGGTACGGTGACTGTCGGGTAGGTCGGGCTCCGTCTTCGATTATTATTCGGTGCTTCGCTAGAGGGGTCTGACGTAGTTTTGCGCTCGACGAAAAACATTCGCTATAGCGACGCAGCAAAGCCAATAATTTTTTCCGTTGTTCTTGCGGTAGCGCCGGATTCACGTCGAATGGCTGCGGGAGCTTGAAGGTTTCTACGGGTGTGCGTTCAAAGTCGGCGACCGCGATCACATCACTTGCTTCTTGCGTTTCTTCGAGGAACGCAATTGCAGCTCCCTTGTTTAAATGCTGGTACTCTTCGGTGAAATTAGTGACCAAAACGTGAGATTGGCGTTGCTTAAAGTGCGCAATGCCTCTTGCGACGGAGACACCGCGGTGGAGAAGCAACCTTCGATCACTCTCTACGATAGCGTCGATGTCAGAAGCAGCATCCTCACAGTAGACGGCGATCATCAAGCTTGCGCGGGGTGGCAGGGTGATGTGATCGTCGGCGATCCTGACAGCAGCACGGTGATCGGGGTTCGGCTGCGGCGTCGTGGAGTGATCGGAGGAAAATGTTATCGACTTGGTCTGCAGGTCAATTATTGCGCCGTTGTCCGTCAAAAAGTCCATTCCGAGAATCACGTCGCGGGAGCAGTTAGGCAGAACGACGAACATCGCAGGGTACGTTGTGCCGTCTATGGTGACGCGCGATGTGCACGTTCCACTTGGCGTCACGAGGTGGCCTCCTGCTGTGCGTATGTGCGGACCGTCCCATCTGGTCATAACTTTCTTCAGCTTAGACGCAAATGGTCCGCTCATTACGGAGTAGTCGGCTCCCGTGTCTACGAGGGCGACTACATCAAAACCGTCGATGGACACCTTGACGTCGGATGCCGCCTTCCTGGAGTTCCGGGTGCGTTGGGGCGTCGCATCTCGGCTTGTGCGTGTTGACGGTCGGGCACTGTGCGTCGTCGTTGTCCACGTCTTCTCAGCGGACGTCTCGGTCAGGTCGGGTAAGCGTCGCGGCGTATAGCTGTCGTCGTGTTCGGGAGTCTCGTCAGGGTTAGGTCGGGTCGTCGGGATGAGGGCATGTCGTGAATCACTGTCTTCGGCGAGTCCTTGCGTCGTTGGAGGGTTTCCGGTTTTTCGCCATAGAGCAACTTCACCTCCAGAAGTTCCTGCTTTTAGTTTCCCCCGCGTGGGCTGGGGGACCTTCCACGGGCGAAGTCAGCGTTGCTACGGCGGTTCGGCGATTGGTATGGGTAGGGCGACGGCGAACGGTTGAAACGCGCTGGGCCACGGCTGGTTTCAGATAGATACTCGTCGATCTCACGTGGTCGTTGGCCAGGGAGAGGGCGAGGTGCGTCGACGGAGAAACCACGCAGTCCGAGTCTCTTGTATGGGCAGCGACGGTAAATGTGGTCGGCCTCTCCGCAGTGGTAGCACAGAGGACGGTTATCGGGAGTTCGCCATACGTCCGTCTTCCTCGGCGTCTGGTTTCGGGCTACCGGGGGTCGGGCGGGTGACAGTGGGCGGCGGTACGGCGGGGCCTCTTGACGGCGTGTTGGAGCAGGGCGGGGTCGACGAACAGCCGCGGAGTATGTCATAGCTTGTAGCTCTCGGGGTACCTCGGATGGCGTAGAAGTTCCTCACGCTTGTTGCACTTCTTCTCTAATGACGTCGGTGAGAGAAGCGACTTGTGCCTGCGGCGGCGTTGGGAGAAGTTTCCGCAGCTCCTCTCTCACTATTGCGCGGATAGTCTCGCGTAGGCTGTCGGCCGGGATCCGCGTGTTGCCAAAGTCGTTCGCATTGGCCGCGCCAACAAAGTTGCGGTCATACTGCTTAGCACGCATTTCGAGGGCTTTCTCAATGGTGCTGGCTTCGGTCACGAATTCGGCGACGGTTTTGGGCGGATTTCGGACAAGTCCGGCAAGCAGTTCCTCCTTCACTCCGCGCATTAAGAAGCGCAACTTCTTTTCTTCCGTCATTTCGGGATCCGCGCGGCGAAATAGCTGCTTCATCTCCTCAACGAAGATCAAGACGCCTTCATTGGGGTGTTGCGTGCGCGTTTCCAACAAAAGGGCGGCTCTTTCTTTCCGCACGACGGTAGTGAAGGTCTTAGTGAACTCGCTTTTGAACTGAGCCCAGTTTGTCAAGGAGCTCTCGTGGTTCGTGGTAATGCCGCGAACCATACATTGGGTTTTCTGCGGGGGCTCCTCGGAATGATGGCGGTTCCCGTGGCTGCTGCAGAACGACAGGAGGATTGGCTTGGTTGAGCATGGTGCTGGTTGCGACGTTTTTCTTCTTCGTCTTCTCCGGTAGTAGACCGAACTCGGGTGGTAAATCTTGCACGCGGAGGCTGGCTCTTGTTGGACTGGCTTGGCGGCTTCCAGAGGTTGTAGTGGGCATGAAGGGTGCGTACCCCGCACCTCCACCAGATGTCACGTAGCCAAGGACGAAGCAGTTGTTTGGAAAAGAAACAAGTTTATTGGAGCGAACTTGTGCTCCCCTAACAACTGAAAAGAATACAGAGGCGGCGAAGCAGTGGTCAACAAAGTGACGTTACGTGCGTCGGCGAGCGTCGCAGAATCGAATGCCCCGGCGTCCGCACTGCAGGCTTTTTATCTTTTGGCGCGCGTGGTTCTCGAAACGTCGATTCGCATCGAGAACATAGTAGATCCAAGAAGATTATTCTGGGCTGTTCACGTTAGATCGGAATGCTCTCCCTATCACAACAGATAACACATGCGGCACAGAAAGAAAGAATGGAACACGCGCTTCCCTTGGCGCAGAGACAACACAGACCGGCGCAGCCGGCGGTAAAAGCAAAACACAAATAAACAAACCCAATGTATGGTTCGCGGCAATATTCCGCGAAACGGCCATCAAGAAATACTGAATCTAGTACAGATTGCGCAACTTCTGTTACGCGTGTGCTGTCTTTTACGATTTGCGTTAGTTCATGATAGAAAGTCAAATCGAGAAGTTCGCTATCTGCCCGTTGGTAGGAACTAATACTAAGTGTGTCCCAATTTATTTGTGGCAAGTTGAATTGAGCCATGTTAGATCAGCGTATGATGAGATAATATTAATTTGTGGATGTTATAATGGATTAAGGTGGCTCAAGGTACATAAGGTGGATTGCAGTAGGTTGCAGGAGACTGAGATTTAATGTGACTGGTTGGGGTAGAGTAAGATGGATTGTGGTGAATGAAAATAGAACGCCGTAGATTCACATTGCTGTGATGTATTCGTGTCGATAGGAATACCTTAACATGAATTAGAAGTAGTTATCGTAGAATAAGCTAGATAAAGATGAATCATAAAGTATTGATGCGGATTAAGATTGATGTTGGGCATTTACCCCAGATACAATTAACGTAGATTGAGATGAATCAAGGCAGATTAGTTTCTAAGGGGCTTAATGTGTCTTACGCCGAGTTAGATGGATGCAATACGTTTGTCGGGAACGCGGCAGAGACGAGCCGAGACAGTCAGAACGCTATGCCGTGCACGCACCGTTTAATTCTACGCTCGTGGCGTTCGTCGCTGCTTGCACACCGGCGGCGCGTGGTCCACACTCATCGCTTGTCGCTCAGCCCCAGCGCCATCGCTCTTGCAGCGCCCGGCTGCGGCGCCGCCACATAGCCCCCTCCTCTTGAGACGGAGTCTGGAGGAGGAGTCCTTGTTGAAAGCGGCACAGCAAAACGCACAGTCTTTGGGTTTCGAGGTTCACTGGTAGTGGTGCGAACGGAAGGGAGAGTGGTGGGGTTCAGGGTATAATGGTGGACGTTGGAGTGGAACGCAGGCAGGGCAGCCGCGGTGAAGGCGGGCTTGAGGCGATCGATGGAAACGATGGTGTCGCCGCCGTTGACGCGAACTGTAAACCTCTGGTCAGAGCGTGAAATGACGAGATGCAGGCTGGTGTAGGACGGTTGAAGTGGCCGGCGGGCACTGTCGACACGGATGAAAACGTATTGGCTGTCCGAAAGGTTTGGATGAATAAAAGTGTGCTTAGTGGAACGCGACCGTGGTGGTTGGGGACAGATATAGCTGAAAAATCTGGTTAAATTGTTTACGTAGGGTGGGCCAGGAGGGAAAAGGTTATCTTGCGGCGGCGGAGGAAACAAGAAGTTTGCCGGTAAGCGCAAAAACGTGCCATAGACCATTTGAGAGGCGGCACAACCAAGATCTCTGATGACAGCACAAGAGGAAGGTGAGCTGTCCACTGTTCAGGTGATTCGTGAGCCATCAGTGAGGCATTTAGCTGCCGATGAAACCTCTCGACCAAGCCATTGGGTTGAGGATGGTAGGTCATTGTTTTTAGGTGAGTTACACCGAGTAGGCATGTCAAGCGGTGAAAGAGCGTGGACTCCAATTGGCGGCCATGGTCCGTCATAATCTCCGAAGGCACGCCAGAACGGGCGATCCACGTGGACTTAAGCTTGGAAGCACGTCTCAGCCGTAATGTCGTCGATTGGAACCGCCGCCGGCCAGCGAGTAAAACGGCCGATCACTGTCAAGATGTAACGGTAGCTCTTAGATGGCAGTAGCGGGCCAATAAGGTCGACGTGAATTGTGGAGAACCTAGAGTCCCGCAAAAGAAAAGTAGCCAGAGGCGATGTGGTATGCTGAGAGACCTGCATTGCTGGCAGGCGAGGCAAGAACGAGCCCAAGCTCGTACGTCAGTATTCATGTCAGGCCAGACGTATTGCTCGGCAACCAAACGCCGTGAGGCACGAACTCCAGGATGAGAGAGACGGTGAATAGATTTGAAAGCAATGCGCCCGAGAGAAGCAGGAAGGTACGGCCGTCTGCGGCCTGAAATCGGGTCAATGTCGCAAACGATGCTGATTCCCGAATCTGGGCAGATAATGTCCTGGAGTTGCAGAAAGGAACTGTTTGAAGAACGCAGAGTTCGGAGCTCCTCGTCATCTCCTTGGGCTTGAGCCAACTATAGAGTACTGAAACCGGAGCGTTGTATTGCCGAAATACTGCTAAGGGCGTCGGCTGGGATGTTGTTAACTACCATGACATGCTGAATGTCCATCGTGAACTCTGCAAGATACGCCAAATGTCGCCCCTCTCGGTGAGAATATGTAGTCTTCGATGACTTGAAGGCGTTCATAAGAGGCTTGTGATCGGTGAAGATCACGAAGCTGCGGCCCTCAGGGAAAAAACGGAAATGCTTAACAGCGACATATGCCGCCAGGAACTACCGCCCGAAAGTGCTGTAGCGTAGCTCAGTTGGAGAAAGCTTCTTCGCAAAGAAACCAAGCGGGTGCCAGGTGACACGGATGTGTTGCTGAAGTACACCTCCAACCGCACAGTGGGAAGTGTCTACCATCAGGCTCGTGGGAGCGTTGTGGCGCGGGTGCACAAGGAGAGTAGAAGAGGCCAGGCGCTCCTTGATGGTAGTGAATGCGTGATCAGCAGTTTCAGACCATTCAAGCCTGCACTCGGGAGACTTGGAATACTGAAGAGAAACCTCGAGAGGCTGCACAATGGCCGCGCAGCTTGGGATGAACCGTCGGTAGTAATTTACCGGTCCTAGGAAACGACGCAGTTGGCATAAGGACTCAGGCCGAGGGAAGTCGATTATGGCCTTTACTTTGTCTAATAGAGGGCCACCTCTATTGCGGTCAATGAGGTGACCGACAAACTCCAACGACGGCAACCCGAATGCACACTTTTCGCTGTTTAGGATGAGGCCATGCTCTGCCAGGCGTTCGAAAACTATCCGCAGATGGTACAGATGCTCCGATGACGATGAACTGGCGACAAGAACGTCATCTATCTCGGCGAAAACAAAAGGCAAGCCATGGAGGGCGACATCTATGAAGCGTTGAAAAGTCTGAGCTGCGTTGCGCAACCCGAAAGGCATCCGGGTGAATTAGAAGAGGCCAAACGGTGTGATGATGGCAGTTTTCTTGACGTCATCCGGGGCTAGAAGGATTTGGTGGTAGGGTTTTTGGAGATGAAGCTTTGAAAATATGGCACATCCTCTGATGTTATTGGTGAAGTCCTGTATATTAGGTGGGGGGTACCTGTCGGGTACAGTGGCCACGTTCAAGGAGCGGTAATCACCGCAGGGTCTCCAGTCACCTGATTTCTTCGGGACCATATGTAACGACGAGGACCAGTTGCTCGAGGACGGGCGAGCAACGCCGTTCTCAACCATGTGGCGAAATTCTTGCTCCGTGATTTTATGTTTCTCCGGAGCCAGGCGACGTGCTACGGCATGCGTAGGTGCACCGGTTGTAATGATCTGATGAACGACGTCATGCTTCACTGGCTTTGTCCAGTCAGGAGGTGCAGTCAAGGAAGGAAACTCGTTCAGCAACTCCCGATACGGAGAAGGTAGGCCGCAAGGAAGCGTAAACGCGAACGGGTAGACGGTAGACGATTGGCCCGTGGCAGAAAGACCGGTGGCGGCGTCCAGAATTCTTTTTCGGGTCATCTCAACAAGGAGGCCGAAGTTCGACAGAAAATCGGCTCCTAGAATGGCGTGACTCACGTTGGCCACGAGGAAAATCCAGCGGAACGCACGACGTAAACCAATGTTTACCATCAGGGATTTTTTTCTGTACACGGGGATGCTGGACTTGTTAATAGCTTGGAGATGGCAGAGCGGTGGTTGAGTGCGGTCACAGGAATTAGCGGTGAGCACAATCACTTCAGCACCAGTGTCAACTAGAAAACGTTGACCACTCGTTTGCATCCGTGATGTAGAAGAGGCGACTGTCGTTTGCTGGGGGATCGGTCGCCGCCGCTAACGATCCCTCGTCGCATTTCCCGACCAGCCACAAGGACGGGTGCAACGTTGCGCCGCTGCACCGAAGCGGCGATGGTACCAGCACAAGGAAACACTGTGGTGAGGCTGATGGCGCGTTGTATGTTCCCGACGGTAAACGTGCGGCGACGAGGGACGGGGAGAACGACGAAACCGACTAGTGTTGCACCCTTGCGACGAGCGGTAGCCAGAAGACGTGACAAGCTCGTCCGGGTTTCGCATACGCTCTTGTAGAGCGGCGTCGTCGTCGGATACCTGTGAGGGCAAGGTGGTAGGTGCCACCACAGTGTAATGTTCGGAAGATCGAGCGGATGCCACCGTGGATGGAGACGAATGCAATGTGGCGACTTCCATTACCTTGTCGGCGTGTACGGCCAATTGTGGCAAGGGGAGGACAGAAGCCGTCGCGAGTAGAGTGAACTAGAATACTTGGGTAGTGGAAAAAGCGGCGGCTGCTCCCCACGGCGCCCTTAAAGCCAAACGTGTCAACCGCCGCGCGTGGCGCTGGTGTGCCCCGCCCGAGGAGATCCCGAAGCGGCGCGCGTTTATCGACGTGCCGCTATGCTGCTGTTCGGTGATTCACGCTGTGTTTTGACGTTTTTTAACCGCTGCACATGGTCTTTTTTGTGTGTAATTACAAGAGGAGCCTTGCAGGCACTGCACTGATCCTTAAGTGTTCTTGATTCTGCCTTTTTTGGTAATACGGACAGGGTGTTATGCTTGCGACGGTCTCTAATTGCAGAAGGGCCATGGCTCACGCAGTTTGAAAAGATTGTGCAGTATTGTGGGGTGGGACTGCACCCCTAATAAATTGATGCGATTGCTAAAAATATTTTATATTTCCGATTTGTTTTACCCTGCTTTTATTAGTTGAGTTCCTAACTGTTCATAATTATCTTACGTCTGCAAGACGTGGACAGTACATTTAATGAACTTGTGCATTTCGAAAGCGGTAATTATTTTATGTTAATGGGTAACCAGCGTTCCAATGAACTGGGCACTTTTAAAATGATCGCGCGATGAAGTGTGCCATGTGATGCTTTTCTTAGAACTACGTACGGTTACGAATGTTGATGCTTTTCGCTGGCTTGAGTGAAGTTTTTTAAACGTATCGTGTGTGTTGCGTGGATTAGTGCACTGCAAGGACCCGGGCCAGGTAGCACGCATTTTCTCGGGCCCGGGCCAGGCTCGGGCTTCAACAAAAATATTTTGGGACGTGCTTGCCCGAGCGCATGCATGCAGTGTCTTCGTGATGGTTGATGCCAAAAAGTTTCCGCATTGATCATTTAGCTTAAATGAAAAACAAAAAAATCAAAGTGCGAGGTCACTGCGGCGCCGTTAAAAATATCGTTCGCTGATACTATACTCAAAAAATATTTCCTATGTCAGGATATATATATATATATATATATTCTCCACTTTTTTTCTCCACTTTCTTTACAAATTCTTTATCTGTTTCAATGACCTACCACATCCTCCCCTTTGCTTTCCGAGGTTTTCTTGACTGCCAACTCTTATTTCTGCGTATATATATATATATATATATATATATATATATATATATATATATATATATATATATATATATATATATGTGTGTGTGTGTGTGTGTGTGTGTGTGTGTGTGTGTGTGTGCGTGGGTGTGTTGTACAAAGCTCGGTCCAAGTTTAAGAAAATTAAATGCGATATATCTGTGTATATACTCGCTCTAGGTTGAAAAGGCCGATTTTTTTCGGGTTCATACTCTGTCGGACGCGGGCTGATATTTAGAAACCGTCTGGCGGGCTCAGGCTTCTTTAAATTTGTGTGTGAGTGTGTGCAGGCACACTTGCACACACACACACGCGCGCAGGCACGCACGTACGCGCACGCACGCACGTGCGAACACAAACGCACACACGTGCACGCACCCACACACACACTCACACACACACGCGCACAGACACACACGCGCGCACGTGCGAACACCCATACACGCACGCATGCCCGCACGGACGCACACACGGGCGCTCACACACAGACACACACACACAAAATAAATACCCAGAGCCAGGGCCGTACCGAGAGGGGGGTTTGGGTGTTTGAACCCCTTTTTCCAGGCAGCACGTAAGCAATACTTACTGTTGCTTTCAGCAAAATTACCCTCTTAACAAAATCCCTAACCCCCACCCCCGAAAAACATTTCTGGCTACGGCACTGTCCAGAGCTTTCAAAACAACTTAATGCATTAAAAAGCACATTTTGCGCGGCGATATCGCGCGAAAATTCTGTAGAAGCGAAAAAGAATTCAGCACGGTGGCATTCACTCTGGCCGAAATTCAACAGAATCCTGGGCATTGACATTCGGCAAAAAACAAGCGCACACTTAAGATGCATGCAAAAGCAATCGTGGTTTTTAAGCAACGTACGTTAAATAAATTTGGACTTGTAAGAACGAGTCAAAACACATCGGCCACATATTGAGAATTTTTCTGGCATGAAAGTGGGACAACAAAGCTGATTTATAACACAAAGCACAGGCAGCGTCGGCAAGACGAATCTTTGCAATTCAGTGAACTGGAATATAGTTCGGTACTTTGCAGCCTTAGGCTAAGGCCGCCACCTCGTGGCGTGGATAGGACTTAACAAATTAACACCTCTCCGCTTGGATCTGCGCCGAATGGGAAGGCCGGGGCAATTCGGCGCGCCACCGGCAGCAGATCGCGGAGGCCACGTGGCGACGAGCAGAACTCGTGTTAATTCTATCATAAGCGGTCGCCGCTAAGGCTGAGGGGTCGTTCGTGAAGTTTGTGCTTTGGTGTGTTCATGTTATGATTTAAGTGTGCGCGTACGAATGAAGAAGAAAAAGAAAAAAAAAACAGAAACGCACTGCTTCGCCCCGGGATGCAAGACGGGGTACCCTGGGTTCAGGAAAGTGGATGGGCGCTCCCTGTCGCTATTCCGCGCTCCGCAAGACCGCGAACGTCGCAAACAGTGGGAGAGAAATCTTCACCGAAAGGACGAGCCATTGTGCGACTCTTCTGCCGTGTGCGAAAGACACTTCGAGTCACATGCACATCATCAACGGCCAGGAGGTGAGGTTTCCTCGAGGCACGGTTGGCCTAGCTGCTGACGCGGTGCCATCATTGCTTCCTGACTTGCCGGCCTATCTTTCAAAAGTCAGAAAAAAAAAATTCGAAAGAAAGCGTCCTGAGGATTCAGGTCCATCCAGTAAGAAAGTGCGTTTGTCGCGTCGGGATGTTCACGACCCGTGTCCGCAAGATGATACCTCCGTCACAAACATGGTTGAACTCGACGAGCCGATTGGGCTTACAGATATTTCAGGCAACTTCACCATCCCGCAGAGATGGACAAAACTTCACGTCCCTGACTTCGAGGGAGTTGTCTACGCCACAACTAGTGTAAGCAGAAACCCATTTGCGGTGACCCATGAGAAGTGTCCGCTATTTACAACTAATGAAGCGAGGGAAGTTGTTGCTCGTGTCTACTATCGTGGGAAGGAAGGAGCAGGAATGTGCGTAGGTTCACTGACAGAAGCGGCCAAAGTTATGGAAAAAGCAGACGCTGCCATCCTGTGCAAGGGAGTGATGGAAGAGAAGGAGTTCAACAACACATATTTGGAGCATCTCACAGAGCACCTTAAGGCCTCTACTCGCATCGTGCAAGGCATCGTATTCAGCAAGTCTTGCTCAGGAGCTTCCACAGAAACATGTAAGCAGTTGTGTTGTTTTTTAACCGGCTATATATAGTATATGAATTCCAACAGCTTCATTAATTCAATTATGCATGCAGACTGTTAGGCTCAGGAGTCACGCCTAACGCGCCTTCAGAGTACCGTATTTATCCAATTTTAACGCGCACCCGATTTAAGTGAATGAAAGAAAAAAAATACCTTCGGTTTGTATCCGAATCCAACACGCGTGCAATTTTAAGGCCCATTTCTCCCGAAAAAAAAGGGGGCACGTTGAAACTGCGTAAATACGGTAATCCGCTTGCTGCTTTATTGGCTTTATTGTAATGCTCACACACACACACACACACACAAAACAACTCCGAAGCAACCTGAGCCGACTGAACGTTCCTATTCAATCTTGAATTTTTTGAACTAAGAAGTAATCGCTTTAAAAAGTCCACCTCGTTACAAAATTTCTTTATGTTTTGCCCCAAAATGGTACATATATAGTCACCTGTGTTCAGTGGCCTTATTTATGTAGTTGATATAGCAGTATCCTTTCCTGATACATTCCTCTGGAGGCTGCATTCTCCCATACTTGGAGGTAGCGTGTGCGTACCATGCCGCTACATGAAGAAGGCACTGCAGGCGAGGAGATCCCGCTTAAAGAAGAGAAAGTCGGCCAAAAGAAACATCGCAAGGCATCTAAGGCTCTCACACCAGAAGACCAAGCGCCTCCTCTCCCGCGTATGTTCCCTGCAACAGCAGCTTCACAAAATGCAGGCCGAAAACTCCCGTATAGGTGATGAAGCCTTCAAGGACAAAATTCAGAGTCTGCCACCAAAGCAGAAAGAAGCAGCCCTACACATGTTTGGATCAGCTAAGCGAAAAGGCATGCAAGGGATGATGTACTCGAAAAGCTGGATCCTCGAGTGCATAATGATGAACATGAAAGGGCCCAGGCTCTATGAGCAGTTGCGCAGACAGCAGATTCTTGCCCTGCCAACGAAGGCTGCATTAGCCAAGTATGCCAAGTCATATAGGGCAGGCTTTGGGTTCAATAAGAAAATACTGAGCATCTTAAAAGTCACGACATAGAAAATGAATGTCTTCAGCAGGCACGGTGGCTTGCTAGTGGACGAGATGAAGGTCTCCGAAAACCTCTCGGTAGCATCTGGTGCTCACATTGAAGGATTTGTTGACCTTGGCTCCTTTACTCCTGACCACGACGAACATGTCGTTTGCGACCATGGTATGGTCATTCTTTTTGTGCCATTTGTCGGCAAATGGACACAGATTCTAGCCGTTTTCGCCACCCATGGAAACGTGAAAGGCAACCTGCTGGCTAAAATCATGACGGAAACAGTAATCCTGGCAGAACAGGCCGGGTTATTTGTAGATTATGTCACGAGTGATGGGGTGGCCTGGAACAGCAAAATGTGTTCACGACTCACTAATGGGTATTCGTGCAACTGCATCCTTCACAAACTGCAAAGTCGAGCATCCAGTTGACAACCAACGCTCCCTCTATTTTGTGTCGCACTTTCCACACCTGGTGAAGTGCCTCAGGAATGGACTACTAACGTCAAACTACAAGACTCCAGCCGGTGAGTTAATGATCCTTCCTTTCTATTAATGTTCGCTGTTCTCATTTCGGCAGTACTATGTTGAAAATGCTGACAAATGTGAGGCGTTCCGCAATCAAGTACAACCATGTTTTTGTGCATTTCAGGTGTCACTCCGACATGTGCGAGAAGCGTTCGAGGGTGATGGTTCGAACGTGACACTACAAGCAATGCCAGGGATTACTAAGCATCATATCAACCCAGACAATTTCGAAAAAATGAGAGTTAACTACGCTTTCCAGCTATTCGGCAGCTCTGTCTTGAATGGATTACGTCTCTACAGGACTGAGCTGGAAAGCAAATTTGGAAGCATCGAGCCACTGCTGATATTTTTTGGGTGAGTCGAGTTTATTCTATTTTTGGTACTTTAAACACGTCATTTTATGTTTAGAAATTTTAACGTAACAGAAATCATGCAGTGACGACACTGAGTACTGCTTGAACTTTCTAGTGCCTATACAATTCTTTGCCGAGTACCCCCAAAGCCAGGACCGTGTAAATCCCTGCACTTCCACAAAAATGCAGATATCGCGGAAGTTCCACCTGGAATCGCTTTAATAGCGTAAATATAGATAACTGGTCGCACGAAATTTTCTTTAAAAAATAAAAAAGAATGCGAAAAATGGCGAAACCAGTAACGCCCTGCAGTTCCACAAAAATGCACATATCGCGGAAGTTCCACCTGTAATCGTTAAAATAGCGTAAATGGAGATCATTGGTCGAACGAAACCTTGAAAAACTAAAAAAAAGGAAAAATAAAAAAAAATGACGGAAAATAGCGAACCCTGTAACACCCTGCATTTCCACAATCAAGCAGATTTAGCGAAAGTTCCAACTGTGATCCTTATAATATCGTTAATGAAGATAATTGGTCGAACAAAATTATTTTAAAAAGCATTAGCAAGAATATGAGAAAAATACCGACAATGGCTAACCGTATAACGCCCTACATTTCCACACTAATGCAAATTTGGGCGGAAGTTTTTAATGATTACGAAGTATGATACTTACTCAAAATGCTGGCTTCTTCCAAACCGTATTCCTTTCTTCAGGATGCTACGGGACCTGATCGAAGTCATGACGTCTCGGTACCCTGACAAAGCCGTTCGCCCTGGATCTGTTGCCGAAGACAAGCTGATTGCCTGTCTGGCGTACCTTACGGAATGGGAGCTCCATGTCGGCAAAGAAGGCGGTTTCTTGTCACAATCAACAGCAGCTGGCTTACGAGTTTCCATCTCGAGCGTTCTTTGCTTGCTTGACTACTTGACGAAGCGTGTAAAGTTCAAGTATATAATGACATCAAAGCTTAGCCAGGATCCCGTGGAGCATCTTTTTGGAATAACAAGGCAGTCATCTGGGTGCAATTCGCATCCAACGCCACAGCAGTTTTTGATAACTATCAGCTGACTGAGCTTCTATGGTCTTGCAAGGTCCGTTGCGAATGGAAATTGTGAGCCAGGTGTGCTGAGTGCTCTAGTTCAACCAGATATGGCAAGAAGTACCGTGTCAGGCAAGCAGAAGCTAATTGAGAGATTGATTGATCATGGGGACTTGTCTGGGGCGGAACTTCACATTCAGCAGCAGCCCGATATAAGTTCAAACCACGCTGCATGCATCATTGCAAAAAGCGACAAGAGGTTAATCTTCGATGTCTGCGGGTACGTTGCCAAGATAACTGTCCTCAAGACAGAGTGTGAGGAATGCTGTGCACTTTTACTCACAGGAAAAAGACACCGTTTTGAGGCTAGGTGCAGCTGAGTACACAAGGCTTCGGGATGATGGAGGTTTGCTTTACCCCCATGGTCGCCTTTACAGATTCATCGAGCAGTTGGAGAATATTTTCACGAGCTGCTTCAGCACTCACGAGCTGCACCACGATAGTGTCATAGATGTGCAGGCTATCATCAAACAAAAACAGCAGAGTGCTGTTGGGTGTGATAAGCACTGCAAGTCACTTACAGCCCAGGTGACAACCTTTTATGTAAGCACCCGTTTGCACTTTTTTGTAAAGTCGGGCAACCGCTCAAGAGCTAAAAAGAGGGCGGGTGCACGCTACTTGAAGTTAAGCCGCTGCACATGACCTTGCTTTATAAACCTGCAGGAGGAGCCTAGCAGGCACCACATTTCTTTAAATACCCTTGGTTCTTTTTGTTTGTATTGTAGATGTAACTAATTAAATGTAAATAATGTATTATGTTATGTTTGTAGGTGTCCACTGCGCCGAAAAGTGCGCAGTTTTAAAATGATCGCGCTATAAAATTATGCCGTGTGACTTGGTGCTTTTCTGACACTTGCGGATGCGAATCCTGTATTTGCGCGCTTTTCATTGACTTGACTGAAGTTTTAAGACATCTGTCATGTGTGCTGCATGGGTCAAATTTGAAAAGAGAAAACGGGAAACGTATGCGTACGCACGACGCAGTTTGCTCGGTATGCAGATCTTCATAGAAAAATCAGCAAGAAAATAAAGAAAAAAAAAAAAACAGCAGTGACGTGTGCCACACAGCCAGAGCACGCCACTCTTTCCTCAGTTGACACAATACGATAGCAAAATCATCAAACAAAGAAGAAAAAAATATCGGCATGATAGCGAGCTCGATCGCTGAAGCACGGCGCGGTCTGCTCGGTTGGCCAAATGGAATGAATAAATGAGCAAACAGTAAATACATGACGTAGCTACCTTTCCCATAAAAACCCCGGTACATTAATAGCATTATGAACGGTTTTTACACGAAAAAAGAATTAACTGTAGCCCCTCGGAGACTGCCCCAACGCAGGCCTACCCGCCGCTACCCGAGGCGAAAAAGCGCTCGGGCGGGGCACGCGAGCGCCACCGCGCGGGGTTGACACGATGTGCCTCACTCGGGGGCGGCCGCTTTTTCCACAAGTATTCTAGTTCACTCTAGTCGCGAGGATCATCTGGACAGACGAGGGAAGCCGTTGCAGGAAATGTTCCTTCAGCAAGCGGGAGTCCGTGGCAGAAGGTGTGTCGCCGAGCAGGATTTGCAGTTCGCGAAGGCGCTGCGAAGGTCGACGATCACCCAACTCCTCCGCAGAAAGCAGCCGCTGGAAACACCGCCGTTCGAAGGCCTCGTGCGGCTCAAGATGGCTGCCTTTAAATGTCGTAAGGGTTCGTGGTAGAAGGGTTTGCGAGGATGTCGCGAACCTCGACCGCGATCTCAATAGGTAGTGACTATTGGAGATGGTTGAAGCGTGTCTCTTGCGAAGTGATGTGGCTCACTCGGAAACTTGCCTCGGCTTCAAGGAACCACACGTCGGTGTGCTGAGCGCTGAAGGTGGGCAAATGGCAGGCGATGGCGGAGATGCCATGGGAAGAGGCAGCGGAGGACGCAGAATCACCGCCGGTGTCGCAAGGAGGGTTCATTCTGGCTCCTTGACTCCGCTGCAGCGTCCGGGTCACCAATGTCGGGAACTCGACAGCAAGAATACAACCTCCTTGCTCGACAGCAAGGAGGTTGTAAGAACAACCTCCTTGCTCGACAGAGAGGCGAGCCGAGACACGTCAGAACGCTATGCCGTGCACCCAAAAACTGGGGCCCCGTTTACTTCCACGCTCGTGGTGTTCGTGGCTGCTTGCGCACCGGCAGCGCGTGGTCCACACTCATCGCCTGCCGCTCAGCCCCAGCGCCATCGCTCTTGCAGCACCCGGCTGCGGAGCCGCCGCACGTTGAATTAAAATAAATAACGTGAACTAGGTGATGTTAGGTTGCGTAAAATAACTCAAGATAATTAGCATAGATTCACATAGAATATGGTCGCCTATAGTACACTGACGTGGATTGAGAACAACGCAAAAGAATTACGAACAAATATGCTCGAATAAAGTGAATTAGATTTGTATCAGGGTGTATTAAGATATATCAGGGATAATCACAGTAGAATATCAGACTAAAATGTATTAAGATTGACAGAACCGGATCTAACATCCGAAGGGTAAATCCAACGCGCATCCAACTCTACAGTTCTATCGAAGACGGTAAAGTCCACATTGTAGTACTAATCGAAACTCGGCTGCACAGCCACATCAGTGACAACGAGGTCCTTCCATGTAACCTAAACTTTAATGTGCTTCGCCCGGATCGTATCGGCAGCAGAGGAGGTGGCGTCCTCATCGCTATCAAAAACGCCCGGTCATCATCGCTCGTATTCTAGGACGATAACCTTGAATTATTGTGCGTCCTCATACAAAATCCCGGGGTCAAAGCGATTTTCAGCGTCTGCTACCTGCCACCTGACAGTCACCGGTCCATCTGTACTTCACCCACACCTGCCCTAATTGACATAAAAACAAAACATTCTGACACTCCCGTTTTTTTTTTTTTTTTTTGGCGATTTCAACGTTCCGAGATAAGGTGGACCCTGCTCTTGACCATCGAACAAAACCGTCACTAATGAAGCAAACCAATTTATTGATGTCGCTTTACAGTTTAGCCTTCACCAAGTTAAACCATATCTGACACGGGGCAACAACACACTCGACCTATTACTGACCACCTGCCGTAATGACATTACAAGTGTAAACACTTTTTCCGGCATTAGTTTCCACCGTCTGCTCAACATTTACATGGCCCTTCCGTTTGGAAGAAAATCCCCTAGCACAAACTTGATCACTGAATACAAGCGTGATAATTACGAGGCCATTAAAAACGAGCTTATGGAATTTTATTCTCACTTCTGTAAATCCAACGAAACACGCACGGTTAATGCTAACTGGGAACTGTACAAAATTGAACTATGTATTGAACTTAAAAACACAATTTATTCCTAGCCTACTTTTCAAATCTGATGGTAATAACCCGCGGTTTACTAAAGGTCTAAAACGACTTCGGAATGGGAAAACCACCTCTTCAGATAAGTCAAATCGAAAAAATTAGTGTACCTCCACTCTGCCAAGGATGACCTGCAAAGCTGAACGCAGTCCACGGAGTGCATGAAAGAAAGCACGTTTATTCGTAATTTGTGATTAAGCATACTTCCTAGCCAATTTGCTAAATTCAACTTGTAAGGACCCGAGCCTCATTCTCGCGGATGAATATGGAGCTGTATGTTTTAGTTTCTCCTCATAGGCATCTTACTGTTTGTGTAGCACACCAACCCAATCCGCTCGACCGCTGACAGGACACCGGGCAAGTCGCGTTGGAACGTTTGACGTCCACGCTTAAACCTCCCGCCAGCGCAACGGACAGGTCATCAGTAAAGGCATGAAACCTATAGGTTCGCGTGCACTCCCCCCCGCCCAACTCGCAACCCGTTGGCAACCGGTTATGTGCGCGTCCAAAACGTCACCCTAAAAGCCATTTCAGCTGAGCAATATTGCCCCACGTCGGCGTTCCAGGCGGGCATGTTGCCCGCTTGGAATACTCAACGAGCTGGGACTAGAGGACGCAACGGCGGCGACAGCGGCTTTCTATTGTTTTCGCGCTTATTCGCGCTTCTGTTTAGACCGACGCTTCTTCAATACGCGCTCTTCCTCTAAGGGAGGAGCGCGTTTTGAAGCAACTCGCTATGGGACGGACATGCGTCCGTCCCATAGCGACTTGCAGCTGGAAGGTCTCGAGCTTCATTCTAGAGGACAAACATGTGATTGTCCGTTTCTCTTCCCCGTCGTAGGCATCTTACTTTCTGTGTAACACACCAAGCCAGACCGAAACCGCTCGATTACGGAGGACAGCTGACAGGATGTACTGAGCCATGAGACTTCCACGTTTAAATTTCGAACTAGCACAGTGGTATGTCATCGGTAGCGGCAGGGAGACCAGCTGTAGGTGCACGCCCCACTTCTCTCCCCCCCCCCCCTCCCCCCCACCCCGGGAACCCACGCATGCATAAACCGGTAACCGGGGATCGGCGCTTACTTTGGCGTAAAATACACCGGATAAAATCTCCCTCGCAAAGCCTTTAAAGTTGAAGAAGAGTTATAGGCTCACGCCGACGTTAAAACCGAGCAAGCGGCTCTTGAATTCACACCTGCTCGGCGAGGTTGAATTTGAGGCGGCCACAGAGGCGGCGGCCTTCGGTCATTTGTACGCTCATTCGCGCTGCTGTGTGTTGTCCGCAATCACCAGATAACGGCGCTGCCACAGTTGTCAGTCGAAAGCTTAACTTGTGAAAAAGGCACCGGTGGGGGCGAGGGAATAAGCAGTTATGATAGATAGGTCGGCGGTGGCAAGAAGGAGCCCCGGGGCGGCTCCTTCTGAAGTAGATCCGCTTCACCAGAATTAAAATTGTGGGTTAGACATATACTGCTCCGAAGTAAAATGAACTAGTAGCCTGGGAGCGTTATTGTTTCTGTGCAAACGAATACTTAAAAGAAATAGTCATGCCAAAGCAAATCCTCGTTCGGCGGACCTACTATCCTAACTGAAAACTAACCCCAACAAGTTCAGGCGCTTACTGTCCGCAACGTCAAAGAATAATGAACTTGAACTCACAAGTAAGGACTGACAAATGTGCTACATTTCTCAACTACTTTACTTCTGTGCTCCATCCCGTTGATAAAGCATTCATCACAGCACCACCATTCATTCCAATCTGTGCACAGCCCGGCATTCAATTTACTCCCAAGTGTACCGCCAAATTAATTTTTAAACTCAAGTAACCTCCTCTTGCGGTTTCGACGAGATTAAAAGTACGTTACTTAAAAATACCATCCTAGTCTCCAGTGTAATTCTATGTCCAATATTTCGTCAATCCTTCCACTCAGGTGAGGTTCTAGGCCACTCGAAAAAAGCTAAAATAACTCCCGTCTTCAAATCAGACAGTCGTTCTTCCTCAGCTAATTACCACCCCATTTCTCTTACCTGCATCTCGTCCAAGCTGCTTGAACGCAGCTCATGACATTAATGCCTCTCATGACATGAATCACTTTGAAAACATCAATTTCTTTTTTTCTTGCCAACATGGATTTCGAAAATTTTACTCTTGCGAAACACAGATCGATGAGTTTGTCCACGATATGCTACTTTTTATGGATAACAATATTCAAACAGACGCCATTTTTTTAGACTTCGTAAAGGCTAGGTTGAAGGCTGGATTAAAAGTCCCGTAAAAACTTCTTAAAGGCTAGAATAAAAGCCCCGACCATGGCAGCACCCTGCAAGATGACCCCAACACAATCGTATATTGGTGCAATAAATGTCTTATCCCCCTTAACTTAGCAAAATGCGAATTATTCTCCTTTTCTCTAAAACGAACCATCACCTACGACAGTTAAAAAATTATTCTGTTCCCATAATCCCTGCCACATGGTACAAACACGTAGGCGTTCACACGACACATTCATTATCATGGGTACTACAAATTGACACTACATATTCCGTCCGAAGCATTAAGCATTCTTGGATACCTCCGACGCAATTTGAAATCCGATGCCACAGAAATAAAAACCTTCCTAATTCCACATTCGTCGCACTAAAACTTGAATACGTATCGTCAGTCTGGCATGCATCCCATGCATATTCGACCACTAATTTGGTAGCTGTACCAAATCGCGCCGCTTTCTTTATCACCCCCTAATCTTCCTCCGGTACGAGCATCACAGTTTTAAAACTGTCCATTTTCATTCTGCAACTGGAATCGCGTCGTCGCAATATCGCCCGTTAATCCCTCCCTCATATGGGGCGTACTGTCATCCAAAATCAAGCCATGAAGCGTTAGAGGTGCTACGCTTATTCCAACATTTTCTTTCAAAATCCTAAATGCTTGCAGAGCGTTGTGAACCAACACGTCCAGTACTTAGATAAGGGGTTCGCAAAGTACCTCAGCAAAAAATTACTGCTCTATGCCCGTCAAATAACTTGGAAACTTTCTCGAAAGATTTTTCTCTCTTTCCCTGTCTTTGGCTGGTGCAGAGAGCGCAAGAAGTCGGACGGACTCAAGGGTTCCAGGAATGAGGACTCTTCCCCAGGGCTGACTGCTTTAGAGACACATTTATTCCTCCTCCTTCCTCCCTGTCTTGGCGTTCTTAGACCGCGGTAATTACGTCAGTGCAGTTGGTCTAGCGGCTATTAGCCGAGCTCTCCTTTATTTGCAGCAATGAATGCATTTCATAGCCATATTAGAAAGAAAGCCACGAAAGCAAAGCAGAAACGGAAGGCGTATGTGCAGCGACGAGCAAATCACGCAGTGCCGCTCCATGGTGGCGATAATTATAGCTTTATGCTGAGAGTAAGGGTGAAATAGTTTATCCGAGGTGTTGCAGAATCCAGTAAAACCACGCCACCGCACGTCAGCGTGCCTAAAACGCACCCACCCAACAGCACACATACCCGGTCGAGCATCAGCATTTCCAAGTTCATTTTTCCCCAATGTAGTAACCCGTTGGAATTCGCTACCCGACAATATAGTATCATGCACTGACCGCACATCTTTCCGAAAGAAGCTGGAGTACCATCATCACAACTACTGACATCTATCCTGATGTACAGGCTTTACTAGTTTGGACCTGTGTAATCCCTCTTGCTTCTTTCTTTTTGGTTTTAGGGGTGAAGCTCCTCTTGCTCGGGCCCTGTCCTGTACCTCGTTGCTGCTGTACACGGCACCACGATGATGATTGTGGCTGGATCCCCCTAGGGATTGGCCAACCAAAGATTGGCCGAAGAGGTCAAAATGTCCAACGCGTTTGTTGTTACCCAACAAGGAGGAGAGGAAGAAGAAGAGGTTTTCGTTCGCGAGCTCAAGACACGTGCCGGGGGTACGCGACACAAGACGCTCTGCAGAAGGCGACGGCCAAGGTGGCTAAAATGTCACACACCGAACTCGCCAACTTACCCTGGAGATTCTCATCGTCCCAAACAAGCCCTACATAATCACCACAAACATCGACGTCGTCGACGGGGTTGTCAACGGAGCGGTGGGAAGTCTCAAGCTTTGCGAGCGAGGAGTGGTGGTCTTGACGCGGCGGCGCCAGGTTTCGATTCCACGACTCTCTGGCCGCGACGGGAGGTACGTGGCGCAATTCCCACTGCGCAACAAACCGAGACGCGAGCATGGCTACGAACGCGCCTTATGCCCTTCACTCATTCAGATGGTGCGCGCCGTCAAGAAGACCTATAACAATGTTTCACGGTTTCACCTATAAGCATTTTAGCTTCACCCCTCTCATCATCATTCACTCCGTGGAGATGGCGGGATTTTTTTCTGTTTTTCAGTCTTGTAACTGAAGCTGTGTATTCGGCAGTACTTTTCTCTCGTTTCCCTTTCTTGTTGTGTTCACTGATCTATGTTACTCTCTGTTATTTTCCTGGTGCACAGTTGTATTTCTCTCGTACTGCTTCATTTTAACAGCGGAGCGTTTCAACGAGCCGTAAGTTCGGCCTTGCGGGAAAAAATACCCAGAAATTGCGGAACGCTCATGAACGCGTGCCTCGCACCGACCGCCGAGCGTTCCTGGCATGTGCAGCGGATTAACCAAAAAAAAAAACTGGCAAAAACCACCAGGAGCGAGAGAATTCCGAGCGCTCGTGAGCACGTGCCTCGCGGGTACCACCGAGTCCCCTGCTCACGCAGAGGATTTTGCAAAAAAAAAAAAAAAAAAAAACTCCAGTGGGCTACCCCGCATTGTAATGCTCAGCATGAGGAACACGAAGATATCGATGCATATGACGATGACTACTACTAGCACACTGCAAAGCAATGACGGAACATGTAAGTAAACAATTTTAAACATGTACAAATGCGTGGGGATCTGTCCTTCAGTGCTTGCGTATAAATAAATCCTGCAGCTTCACTATGGTTCAAGCCTTGCGCGACTTAGTGCAAGCTTCACCAGATGAGCTGGTGGAAATCTACAGTGCTGAGGATGACATTGCATCCACCATTCGCCGCGAAGAAGACGACGACCACTTCTATGTATATCATGACGATTACTAGCACCGCACCTACGGAAATAAAAAATATAGTGAAGGAAGCTTAACTATGTGTCTGGCAATGCTCACCTACAACAGCTTTGGCATTGAAGTCTTGGGCGTGAGTGCAAGCGTCCCTTACATTTTTCCCCACATGTATTTGCCCCCCTGATGTAATGCCTTCGGGCCCTTGAGAAACCAATAAATAAAGTGAAATTAGGCTACATTATCGGTTAAATGTGGTTTAAGACGAATTATGATTAATTTCGGTGAATGAAGACAAATTAGGGTGGTTTAGAAGTGATTGCGGTAGATAGAGTAATTTTAATTCAGTTAAGGACGATTAGGGTAGAATGAGTTATGCAGATGTAGTAAGACAGATTAAGGAGGGTCTGGATGGTTTAAGTTAGATTAGAGTAAGTTAAGGTGGATTTGGTTAGGTTATGATAGGTTAAAATGTAATAAGGTGTATAAATGGGAGTGAAGGTTGCATAAGGTATGTGTAGGTGTGTTAAGTTGGAATAGAATAAGTTGAGACGGATTGAATGAGTATAGAATTACTTAACATCCCTAAAACGATCCCGAAACAAAGTCTTTAACTTAGCCTAACCTACCCTTACGCTACCGCTAAATCTGACCTTACAGTACAGCTAAGCTACCCTTAACCTTTCCTCGAATGGTGACGTGACAGCGTTGAAACTTTCCGCAAGGGTTTTTAAACTACCCTGTTCTATGCTGCGGCTCTACAACGAAGGGATACGTACAGCCCCCTCCTCACGAGTGCAGTACAGCTTCGGTGGTTATCCACATTCACAGAGCCAAATGACGCTGAAATTTTTAAATTTATTTGCGAGTTTTAACAGCGGAGCGGTTGTACAAGTCGTAAGTTCTCCATTGCAGGAAAAAATACCAAGAACACGCGGAGCGCCCGTGATGGCGCGCCTCGCGGCGACCGCGGAGCGTTCCCGGCACGCGCAGTGGCTTTAACATAAAACGGCAAAAACCTCGAGAATCGCGAAAATTCCCAGCGCGCGTGAGAGCGCGCCTCACAGCGACCGCCGAGTCCCCGGCTCGGCGGTCGCTGTGAAAGATTGAAAAAGAAATTTTGAAAGATTGCATTCCCTTTGAGATTTTTTTGAAATAACGTCCTTTAGAGCGGGAATGAAGTTAGGAGAAGTTCCCAGAGTTAGTTCTCTGAAATAAACGAGGTGTTGTTGCTTGAATTTTCAATTTAGGTCGAAGTTAATTTCAATTTCAGTTCCTCCCTTCGGGATTTTCTGCGTCTACTCCCGATTCTCAGCCACGGGTAAAGTATCCACTATTTTAAGTTCATTTCCCTCTGCGAAACGTTGATGTGCCCTACCCATTCCAATGCCGTCTATTTCTTGTTCTGTTAGCTGTTTCTTTCCCCTTGCATTGAAGTCATCATCACGATCTAGAAATGAGCGTTGACTTCTTTTATTGCCCAGTTAAAATCTTCACAGAATCTCTCGGCAACCTAATCCTTGAGCTACTGGGTGGAACCGAAGTACTTCCAACTCGCATCACTCCTTCAGCTTGAATGAAACCCACGGCCGCTTTCTTCCTATAAAGCCGTAAAATTTATCCACATGCATTCCTACCCATTGTAGTTAAACAATCATACTCCAAGGTCACTGCTTTCTGGGGTTCGTGGTACCACACAATATGCCAGCCAGTCGGCGGCCGCTATGTTTCCAGCGCTGAATTAGGGCCATACTCTGAGTTTCAGCAGCATATTGGACATTCAATAGCCCTCAACTATCCCACCATCACTGACCTTGATACTCCAATAAGCAATGGCAATCTTCCCCCAAATGCACAGTGAGGGTACATAACGTTGTTCAATCATTGAACATTACCGGTACCAAATGTTAGTGGGGATCCAGAAAGGCCCGATTTTTAGCCCCGTTCGTGTTGGACTGACCAGACAACCGATCTTTGTCGTCCGATCACCGGGAGGTAGCAGCGGAATGCAACTCCACAGTGGTTAATGAGGGCTCAAGCGTGCCCCATCGGCCTGTCTTCCTCCAGTGTTTGCTTCCTATCTGCACCAGCCTCGCAGCTGTCCCCAAATGCTTTAGCCGCTCCAGTACTGAGTGCGAAGAACGCCCAGCCACACTCCCATAGCCAAGGTCTCACATGAGCTGCAAAGAAGCACGAAGAGCGGATGGGGGCTTTCATGAAGTCAGTTTCAGATTTTGGGTTTACCTTACTGCATGTTGACAACAGGTATGAAGTGCACGATAATGGAGGGTTACTGCTGGTGTGTAATAAAATGAGCCAAAATTTCTGCAACGATCGGCGCAACTCGATTTGAGCATAAATAGCACATTTCAAAATAGTAGGTGCAGCGTTATTTGTCGCTATTACACTTCAAAATTATGTTAGTTGTCTATGTGTTGCGCCTTTATACTGGTCACTGAATTAGTCGGCTGTGCACGGTAATACTGCTGGTGTGTGAATCTAGGTACCTATACTTACATTGGTGGCTTTGCTTCGCGTGAAAGACTCTAAAGAGCTGTGATGTAGGGGCTTAAGCTTTATTTCATGCGCTCTCTTGACTTTCAGCGTGCGGCTGAAACACCTTGGCGACTACCCTCCGTCGTAGGGAAAACTAACTGCAGGATACGCATTTTATTCCACACACTATACTTGAAATCATTCCAAACATTCGTTTCGACCGATGCTTAAGACTTCGTTTTATGGTGTAGTCAAAAGGAAGCACTGAGCGAGAAGCTCGGTTTCAGGGACACTTGGAGAAGGAAAGTCTGGGTAAGGCGACGCCCAGTCGGCGCGGCACATTTCGCATACTAATCAGCGCCGTTTGCTGCGTGAGCCCTCGGTAGTGTGAGTTTATTTATCTGCGAGACGAATGCTTCCGCCCTTCTTTTTTGCGTTTTGTTCTCTGACAATTTCGAATGACTCCGTTCTTCTTATCAGCAATCGGAAAGGACGAGTCAGAGCAGACACCTAACGCATTATAATTACCTTCGCACCCTGGCGCGCACATGACGGAAAAATACCGAGGACGCCTAGTGCCCAATTTTTTCCCATCCACAGAAGGGCACTCTTGCGTTGATTGCTGTTGGCACCTTTTCAGAATAGTGCTGAATGCATAAAATGAGAGTAACATTGTCCTTCATTTTTATCTCCTGCCCTTCAAATCTGGAAAATGATCAACAGCGTCCGCGCGCACGGGATGATGGTACGCATGTAATTATAAATGAACAAAATAGTCGCCTTGAATTGGTTAAGAATTAGTTACGTGCTTTCAAATCCGTATACATAGGTCGACATACTTGGTGCGCATGAGGCTCTCTTCGAAAAGTGCGAGACAAAATGTTCGATTATTGTTAAATTGATGATAGGCTGTAATGAGAAAGAGGCAGGACGCCGCGGTGGGGAAAAATATGGGAAAGGGGGAATAAAGGGGTGGGGAAAGAGCAAATGAAAAGCCATATTCAGCCCTTGTGTACTGTGCTTCAGTTCATAAAGAAACACTGAGGGGCAGAAAAAAATGAGCAGTAAGCGGAGCACGTTCTCATACTGCCATGGAAGTATGGCCGCGGAACCCTGCAGTGAACTAATTTTGCATCTTCCCATTCTAGATACGCAGTAATGTGCCCATGTACTGCTTATAGAGGTAAACACAATTAAATCATAAGTGGGTTATGTGAGGTGAGGCGCTGCTTTGGCTGGGACCGACGACGACGGCGACGTTGAGGACACGTGCCAGCGGATTGCACGGGCCCCGAATTTGGTCATGGAAAGATTTTCCTCATCGTGGCTTTCCCTAAAAAGAAAAACAGTAATGCCACACGTGCTGATGGCGTTTACAGGGTCAGCTTATCGGAGCCCACCACAAGTGAGCGGCGGGTACGACCGACTGGAACGGGAGAACTTTAGGAGGAGTTTAAGGAGAAGGGCGAGATGCGCTCCGCACAGGTATGAAACCTGAAGCTCGCCGAGCTTTTGAGTGCCCAGTATCCGGTCCGCCGCACACCTCACCCATGGCAAGGCAAGCGCGCATAGTTGGCGTGCCCCGCTCCTGAATAACCTGCTGCCTGCTGGCCGTCGTCTACCGGCAGTTGCCGGTTGACTGCTGCGCGATGCCTTCTGTAGCCTGGCACCAGGTCTTCACCGTGTGTCGAGCAGACTGTTTACTGCTAGTACAACGGTGTCTCTACCTCGTTAACGCCTCGGCATGCGAGACGCCGCCATCGTTGTCTCGTCGAACCTCGTCTCGCATCGTCGCGCGAACCCACGACGCCCTGACGACTCCACCACATTGCGGTCACCATTATGGAACTTCTTGTGGGCCGCTTTTGGTGGTAACATTTTGGTAGGATGCCTCCTGCCTATCACTGTGCGCTTGCACCAAAAACCATTTGTGGTGGAGAGTACTCTACAATCCTAGACTTAATGGTGAATCATCCAAGCATTATCTCATTTTTTTTCTAACCAGTTGGCTAAGTTGCAAGAAAATAATATTTATTGGTTTATATTATCGAAGCCGAGGAAACGTGACAGCCCTTAATTTTAATACTATATCATCGGGCCCCTATGTATTTTATTCAGTTCTCACCTCTGTTTTAGTGTACCTATGTAAAGTGGTTTCAGTACTTTTCTACGCGTACCTTAATACTTAGCTTTTGCATTTGAAAATTCTTGCTACAGGTCAATGTATCCATCTTGTTTGTGTGATGAATCAAAGGGTTCTTACTGTACTTTGCTGGGTACTTTAGTGCCAATATTTTAGGTATTTCGTCATGTGTCGAAATACAAATCATTAATTATTTTTGCCGTAAATAACTGCTTGCTGAAAGTCATGGTACCCTTTTTTGTATCATTGCGGCGAGCACGCCACACGATGCGTTGTTGTCGAAGTGGAAGGTTAGGTAGCACTGTCGAGCGGCCACATTGTGTTTTACTCCCCCGCCCACCTTACAACATTTGTCTGTGGAAATAAAGTGAATTCAGTTGAGGTAAGTTTTGCTCCTCTCCGCTGAAGGTTTTTTCGCGAGCTTAGCACAATTGACCGCGTAATGTAGCCTATGTGTAACTGTGGACGTGGACGAAACTTCTGACTTGCTTTACTGGCTCACTACCCTGTCTTTGCGTGTAGGAGTTCTACAAAACGTTGCGTAGCTAAACCAGTAATATCACTGGTTAGAGCGTGCTATAAAGCCGTTAATTCCTCACAAGATCCCAACGTTACAATTCACATGGGTATAATGGCACTACCAGCCTTGTAGGTAGGCTTCTCAAGGCGAAGAGCCGATACGAATGGGTTTAGCCCATTTGTATTCGTTGGCAGTATTACCATTTAGAAAGGGGACAGACGGGAACTATTGAAAAACGCGCTGTGAACAGAGGCAATCAACATGTCGAAGTGTATCAAATGAAAACAAAAGCCATAAGGGGTGTTTTAAAAAACCATGAACACATGTGCGTTTCTAATAAAACATCTCAGGATTCTACGCGAACAGTGAGTTCAAGATATTGTGGTAATTGAAGAGATCGCTACACAGAGGCAAATAATGATTCCAAGAAGCTTGGTTTCTGCACGCAAAAGAAAACAACAAGATAGTAAGTTTCCACGTGAAACAGTATGCGTGCTGACCACTCCAACCCGAATGCCTACTTTAAATTTGGTGTAACAAGAAAAACTCGTTCAGAACCCGCTGATCTGACACCGTGCCTAGGCCGTTGGTGTTTGAGTACTCCGCCGTCAGTTCAATTCACAGTCGCAGTTTCTGTTTTAAGGTGAACGCCATAGTCGTAATATTTGAAGCGCTCGCGTTGTGAGTTTCATAAAATTGCGGAGTACAAAAATTAGGAGGGGCAGCAAGGGATCGTGCGCCGATGAAGGGAAACAGCAGGGTGGGGAAGAGGCAGAGGAGAGCAATGGCAGAGGCGAACGGAATGGTCCTGACGATGGCGAGCGAGCTGAACGAGCTCCGCACGGTGCTGTACGCCGGCTGGCCAAGTGGTGGTGGGCGCAGACACCAGGATTCACAGCAAGTTAGACCACGCGTCCACAGAAGTTACAGCTACGCTTTCTCCATTGAATTCTAAAGAATTTTTAGCATTCCCCATAATTTTGTATGATAGAGACAAAAGTCCTGACGATATACGATATACGACATCAGTGTCTTCCTTCGGATCCTACAATCACCGGCTTGCCTGTACTACCTGGCTTCGAGCCCTGGTACACCTTCAGCGTGTATAATACTAAAAGAAACAAACCAGTCGAAGTAACGCCTCACAGAGAAGAAAATGGGAATCACATGAGCAGTGTTTACTTCCGAGGAAGTGTTACTCGCACTGACCTATTTATTCCAGACATCATGAAACAACAGGCCCAGCTTTCCACGTGTGAACAATACAATTTGAACAAACTGCCTGGCTAAAATGAGGTCGGACGCCCCGACGGCACTCTCGTTTTAGGTCGCCCCCCCTACCTTATCCCGGCATAATGCCATGTACCGTGGTTTGAATGGCCACCTGAAAGTTGCACTTTTTTACCATTCCACAAGGCCTGAGTCTGCCCAAGGTTGGATGAAGCTCGGGACGAACCATGCTCTGGCGGCTCCCCGTACATATTTCGAGGCGAAAGTGAACCTTCAAAAATCGGAATGGTTTCAAAAGTGCTGAAACTTTCAAACTTGGGTTCGGTGGTATATACTCCAAGGCATGAAAACAACAGTGCCACTGGCGGCACACTGAAAGAAAGAGGGGAACACAAGCGCAAGTGTTTGGCTCTTTTATCCTGTTTCACGCTCATCACGCTGTTGTTTTCATTCCTGCGACTCACTTATATTAAGTCGAGTAACCGTCCGTGAGTAGCACGCACCAAGAAGGCGTGGTTCGGGAGTGGCGAAATTTGTCAACGCGTTCTCGCGCACTGTTGGTACGCAGTATCTAACCATATCACTTCTTATCAGTTTTGCTGTAAATATGTGTATTTTGTTGTAAAGTTAATTTTAAATCGAAGCTTTTTATGTCTGATCGGTTGTGTTGTAGTCCGAGCAAAACGCACTGCAGGAAAGCCAACTTTACACAATAGACTTCTCAAAACGATGATGATGATGATGGGTTTCCTCAAAGGCCCATCAAGAACCTCAAGATAAAAAGACGCTTCCCGTCTAACTTATAAAACAGCGCTAGAAACAGGACTACAGAAAGGGCACACAGACAGGGCGCTGTATGAAGGGATTTGTGGACGTGGACGAAACTTCTGACTTGCTTTACTGGCTCACTACCCTGTCTTTGCGTGTAGGAGTTCTACAAAACGTTGCGTAGCTAAACTAACCAGTAATTAATGGGCTTATATATATATATATATATATATATATATATATATATATATATATATATATATATATATATATATATATATATATATATATATATATCGCGCGCGTGGGTCGGCTGATCGTTTACGTTGCGCGAAACGCAAGACGCGCGCTGAACACGACAGCAAAACTGTTCGCCAATCTACCCTGTTACAGTGGTTGAGCGTTAATAACTCCGTGGTCACAATATCACCTGGGTCCCTCGCGTTTTGAAAGCGACGTCTATCCGATTGCACCGTTCCGACACGGGCGAAGATTGCATGGGAGAAAGGTTCGCGTTGTAACCTATTTTTCGCTTGATAAACGACATTTGATGTTTTTTATTTTGCGCTTAACACCAGCCTGCTGAAATTTTTGCGCCTTCAGGTTTCTGCCGTGGGTCACAGAGAAACACAATCTTGTGATAGTGACAACTAGAAAAATTCCGATAGAAACACGCTCCCTTTAAAATGTTTTCTTGTCGGGCTATCTAGTGAAACTATACACCTTCGTTTTGTAGCAAAAATAATGTTTCGGACGAAATAACAACCGTTTCCTGATGCCCGTACAGCCACATCATAGTGACAATGCAACGTCGGCCCCCGTTGGCACAGAATACTACTACGGATGATTTTTAACTGGTGAGTACGGTCCGCCGATTATAAAATCCGACACTTAAAAAGTAAGAAAGTCCACCCCGTAGATTCTCCGATCTCCTGAAGAATTCTCTGTGAGTTAAGGCGATACTTAGTAGGGACGGGTTGAGGTCTGTTATAAAATATTACCCAGTTAAGTTTTTTTTATTTACGTTAACGTTTCCCTCACTTTCGCTCCACTCCAATATTCGCAATCGGTTTGCTTTATTTTTAATGCAATACAAGTGAATGTGAATACTAATCGCCCCCCCCCCCCCCCTCTTGCTTCCGCTACCTCACTGTGTTCAGTGTCGCGCGTTTATTTATGGACCCGATTCTCGCTGCACTCAGCGATCTGGGTGACGCGACAGTCTTTGCGATCAAAACCCGTCGAAATACACATACATCGTTCACACTAAAAGTTATGTAGTATTGATTGCGTGCTATTTTCTTTGATATATGTTGTCTAGGAGGAAAGACGTGCAACTTCTCGTGCACAAGTGTGTGCCCAACATCCTGTAAGTGCATGTATAGTATGTCACACAATTGATTTGATTGTAGGGTTTAACGCGCCGACGCTACGCAGGCGATGAGGCGCACCGTAGTGGAGGGCTCCGGATTAATTTTGACCACCTGGGGACGCATCTGCAACACACAGTGCCTTATGAACCTCAACCTCAACCTCACACTTCATTCCTTTTTCTGCTTAATTTTCAGGATCATTAGCCTCAACGGGTGTCAGAAAAAAGACACTTTGCCTCCACTCAAAACAGGGCACTGTGCATCCAATATAGTACATTCCTAAAGCCCCATACGTGACACTGATTTAAGCTCTACCACCAACTCTGCGAAGGCTGACCCCGAAATATCAAGCTAAATTGTAGCTGACCAAGAGGCTGCAGAGAATGTTGACTTCAAGGAGAGCCTCTTTCCCAGCTTGAGAGGCCACCCAGAAGGAAACAGTGCCTATATAGATTTACCACACAAGCTATTTGGGAATACATGCGGAAAACAATCTTTTATGTTCAGACTGCCTGAGACAGAAACTTCCTCTCGGATTTTCTGGAATACCTTTTAGGAAATTCACGAGCGTGAAAATACTTCACATAAAGTAGCATAGGTGCCTTGTTATGCCTTTATTGATTCTGTATTCCCAGCAAGAGAAAAAAAACTCTTGTGGGGAACAAAACCCGCTCCACGGGTTTAGAAGGCCAGGTGACTTCCTTCCTGATGCCCCCTTCCTTCTACCATTTTGGGCTTAATGGGCTTAAAGTTTCTTCTCTCTCTCTCTCTCTCTCTCTCTATATATATCTATATATATATATATATATATATATATATATATATATATATATATATATATATATATATATCGCGCGCGTGGGTCGGCTGATCGTTTACGTTGCGCGAAACGCAAGACGCGCGCTGAACACGACAGCAAAACTGTTCGCCAATCTACCCTGTTACAGTGGTTGAAACGCGAAGCTGTAAAGGACACCTACAATGATTACCCATGTGATGTCACTTGAATTCACACACGTGGATCTACAAAGAGTGAAACCAGAGACAAGTGACGTGCCCTTAACCACACCCTTTATTACTTTAAGGAGATATTCTTCCATTAGGGTAAATCAGTGCATAATTCATGAACGCTGGTTGATTGAGTTGTACTGGCGAAGAACATGAGTGGAAACTCTTTTTATTAAGTTCAAAGGAGCTCAAACCCGGTGTTAGGAGATCTCACTTCTCCTCCGTGTCTGCCGCCGCCGGCGGAGGCGACGAGATCGGCGGCAGAGATGCAGAAGTACCATGTCATGCGTTGGTGTGTTTCCTTTAATTTTAATAACTCCTAGCAAATGCGCAAGGCACGCACACGGCCGCTACACGTGCCTTGGGCGGAGCGCACAGCGGTACGAGAGTTCGCGTGACGCTATCACGTAGCATTCAGTGAGAACGCAAGGGGTAAACACGCAGATGTGCTCGGTGAGTGCACCGTCAGTCTCGCTCGTCTCCCCGTGGGCTCGTAGCTCAATCGCTAATACAATGGGCTCTTTTTCCGGTTCTCTATTCGTTCTAGGTTCTTTTATTTCTTCTTTTATTTCTTCGCAGGAGTTTTCTGTTGACACCAACGCTCGCGACAGAACCCTTGGGGGGTAGAGGTAAAAAACTTTACTTTAAGAACCTATTCATACGGCTACCTGTCTGCGGTAAGGGATTGCATGGTTACCTGTGCTTGCGGATTTCATCACTGAACGCAAAAATTAGTCATTGCGGGAGAACGCGCTAGCAGCATCTTAGGGCCCTTGCTTTTTAACTTCTATATCAATGACATCGTTACAATCGACAAAACGGTGAAGTTTATTATATATGCTGACGATAGCTCTCTCTTGCTCTCAGGACCTGACCAGACGTCCTAATTAAAAATTGTAATGACATTCTTCATAAGATCCGTATACGGTCAAACTCAAATCTCATCAGGATGAACCCCTGAAAAGCAAAATTATATATTTTTGTGCAAAAAATACGGCGGGTAAAACCCAAAATGTCATTACGTATGAAGGGCAGGACCACTGCCGCTCGATATAAACAAGGTCCTTGTTTCCATCGAGCGTCCGTGGCAAGACATTGCAATTGTTGAATGAGATAAAATTTTGTGTCACATTTTCGTCAAATCTCAGCTGGGACTCTCTCATTTCAATCCTCTGTGAAAAACGTACCTCTGAAACCGAAGCGTTATCAAGATTTCGGTCATTTCTTCGTATTCAAGTGATACTTAACGTATATCATGTTCTGTTTGCTTCTCATCTTGATTATTGCAGCTTAGTTTGGTGAACAACTTCTCAGACAAATCTGAAAAAAATTATCATGTTGCGGAAAAAAATTATCCGCCACATTGCAAACCCTCCACATTTATTTCCAACACTAAATTCATTTCGCCCTTTTAATGTTATTCCTGCTGATAAAATGTACAGTTTCCGATTACTACGTTTATATTACTTCTCATCTGGCATATCGCGGGATTTTGTAACTGTGGCATCCTTAAAACGACACACTCATCCTGTCCACACGAAACAGATTTCTGGATAATACCTCGCTTTCGAACAAAGTACAAATTACAAATGCTTCACTATAATCTTCCATTCATTTTAAATACATACAGGAGCGCTGATAGATTCACACTTAAGAGTCTGCGCGAAGGCTTTGTGAACTTCGAGGAGTCCATTCATTGACACCTGTGCTATCCTGTTTGTACAAATGTATGGTGTGTATGTTTACTCGTGTAAAATTGTTATTACTGTCAGAATGTTTTGTATTGTTACAATGCAAGTGTTTGGTTCAACTACAATGTCTGTATTAATTGCTGTGTTCCACGATGTATCATTCTCTATCGTCGCCTAGATGCCTTGTAATGGCTTCTGGGACCCCGTCAATCTGCGTAACGGAGCTTTGGCCCAGGAAGCTTTTCCAGTTTGTTTCTGGAATAAAGATTTTTTGATTGATTGATTGATTGATTGATTGATTGATTGATTGATTGATTGGCTCCATGAAAAATAGTCGCCCTGGTCATCGCTTGAGCATAAAACGTGTCAATAACGTTTAAGCAGTAGTCCGCCGTCTTGAGAAGTTCAAAGGGTGCTTTGTTGAAGGTGGCGTGGTGGTTATGTAAAGCACAAAAGTTAACTCCACGAAACGGGCAACACGCGTTAATTTGCCGCACCCTTGGAAAATTGCGCTATGTCCTTATAGCAATAAGAAACAAACAGAAACAACTTTTGTGCACAGGACCACTGTCGGCCATATATAAAAGCCTTAAATAACTGACACGACAGCGTTCGTCATCAAACCTCCCTTCAATGTGACTAAAATTTGACATAACTATATCTGCACGTAAAAGATCCGTTCGAGTGTTTGTGTTTATACCTCTGCATCGGTTAAAATTCAGAAACTTTTTATTGTTCTCACAAGTAAAAAATATCGCAAGTTCTTGTAAATAGTGTAGTAGCAGTCACAAGCTGCTACCTTTTCGTCATGCCACAAATGCAATTATGCGTCATGACACCAATAAAAGCGACGGAAGCTGCTTTCGTAAACTGAATTCTAGAGATTGGGGCATCCTGACTTTTCGTATTTTTCTGTTTTTATTCGATGTTCAAAGCCATAATCGGGAAAACGTTTTCTACAAAACACGGCTTACAGTTTCGGTGTTATTATTTCGGGCATTCAGTGAGTCCCGGAGGGTCGCCGCTTTTTGAGCGTGGTAAATGAAGCTATTGCCGCTTCCCATTTGCATACAGTTCATATTCAGGAACTGAACTACAGTATACCACCCTTGTCTGCACGTTTCATGCGCGCATACGGCGCGAAATAGGCTTGAAGCGCGCACACGGCGTTCGCCCGCTACCGCTCAGCGGAGCAGCCACACAAGCAGTGCGACGCTGTCGCCACCTCTAGGCCGATCTCGTGGAGAATAGGGATGTGTCCGGCTGGAAAGGAAGACCTCCGTCAGAGTCGACGACGTGGTCCAAGAACTTTAGCTCCTCGTAAACGAAGCGGCACCTTTACGGCTTCACTGTTAGCCCAGACGAACGGATGGCCTCGAGTATAAATACTCCAACCTTACAAGCTGTCCGTCGATATTCCGGGCAACTACGACAACGTTTTCTAGCTGGATTAAGCAGGTGTGCCACTTCAGCCGGCTACGCCAGTGTCCATGAGTCTTTGAAACGTTGCTGGTACAGGGCACAGCGACGTTCTTTTCTCGGCATCTCGCATCCACTTCTATTTGGAAGTAGCCGATTATTTGATACGTCGATGAGAAGTAGTCTTTACCACCAACCGGGGCCGCCCAAAATCTTTCCTGTTAATGTATGATGTCTCACCGAGCACGGCTTCAACTTGTTCCCGAGAGCTTTGCGCTGGTGTGGAGATACCCATTAGGTGACTGGCACGAAGGTCGGCCTCGACCTTCGGTGATCATTTGTCGTTTCTCGAGGGCGTCTTGAGTGCCTTAGCAGTCGACGAAAAGGAGTAGCTCTAACGGTGCAGCAGCAGCCTTACCTTCTTCTGTTTGACCATATCGAACAGGCAGCGCAAAAAGGACGGGACAAAAGAATAATTAACGACGACACAGCGCTGAACTCTCAACTGAATTTATTAGAGAAAACACACATATATATACTCCACTCTGAAGAGCCACGTGGCTTCATATCTTCTCATCCGCGATTACAGCGCACGTAAAGCGTAGACAGACTGCACATGCGAAATGCCACACAATGCGCACTGCACCAGAGAGTAAACAAACTCATTCTATCACCTTGGCACACGCAATTACAACAGACAAAATGCACGTGCCAAGGACTGCGCTAATGACCAGGGTAATGTCTTTGGCCCCGTCCTTTTTGCGCTGCCTGTTCGATATGGCCACTATGAACCAACTAGCCCAACTTGCCATCCTTCCTCTGTTTATCTTCCAATAGCCCCGAGTTCACGTCGAAGAGCACATTTACAGACGCCGTCAGATACGTGTTGAAAGTCAGCCACAGCGAGTACGTTGCATGCTTCTCGATTTTTTTCGATAAACGCAATGGATGCGCCATTATTTGACTGCCCATAATGCTCAGTGAAATTAATTACCAATCCTTGCTCTTGTTTTTGCTTGTAGCAGTGCGTTGCTCAGGGCTTTCTTTCGTTGCCATGGAATGATGGCCAGAAAATTAAAGAACATTCCAAAAATATATAGATGTTAGGCTTCAAACATGCCTAATGCTTTCTTTTTGATGAGCAATGCTGACAAGCATGATATGTATCGCCATGTGTAGTGTCTTTGAACGTTTTTCCTATATAAGCTTCTATTTCAAGAATTCTGTAAAGTTTAGTCCGGGTGGCCTAATCGACGGAGAGACAAATCAGAAGGTTCGGGTTTAAGTGGCCCTGCACAGATTCACGTGAAGTCGAGGGTTTGACGGAAACCCGTCTGGTCGGGAAACATGTTGGAGTAAAAACGGAGACACCGACCAAAAGAAACTTAAAAACTTTAAAACAACAACAAGACGTTTCGGCTTCGTTACTGAAGCCTTGTTCACAATGTCATTGTCATTGTGAACAAGGCTTCAGTAACGAAGCCGAAACGTCTTGTTGTTGTTTTAAAGTTTTTAAGTTTCTTTTGGTCGGTGTCTCCGTTTTTACTCCAACAGATTCACGTCTTCAGTAACGTCGCCGGGGCAGTTGGGGAATATGACGAACCAGCTGGGTACGTTGTGCTACTGATCCCGACGCGCAAGGCACGCGTCCCACTTGGCACTGCAAGAGGTCCTCCTGTTGTGCGCATGTGCGCACCGTCCCAACTAGCAACTTCAGTTTCGAAGAAAGTGATCCGGTCATTACTGAGTAGTCGGCTCTCGTGTCTATCAGCGCGACTACATAAAAGCCGTTGATGGATAGCTGTGCGTCGTACGTCGTTGTCCTGAGTGTCGGAAGCGTAGTGGCCAAGTATCATGGCTAGAGCTCGTTGATGGTTGGTCTCTATACGAGCTGTCGTCTTGTTTATGGAGTCCTTGGACACTTTCAGTATGCGTCGTGACGTGTGGCTATCATCGTGTTCGGGCGTCCGCTCAGTGTTACAGCGTGGCGTCGTTCGTGAGGCTTGATCTTCGGTGCGTCGATTGGTCGTAAGGGGGGGGGGGCTATTGTGCATCTTGGAAACCATCTTTTTTACGAATTTTGTGAATCATAAGACGTATTGATTGCTAAAAATTAAATATCAAATCGGCGGTAACCAACACACGTTTCCGGAGTATCCTGTTTTACGATACCTAACATCTAAAAACTTGTCCACTTATTTACTAGTTTCGCGGCATGTGATGCGCAAAGAAAATAGCATTTCCACTGCCGCGGCCACGTAAAGTGCGAACCGCTTTATGCTCGTACAGTTCACCTCTTCCCCTTTCTTTTGCCCTCCCATTCAGGTTCCTCTCTTTCTCTCCCCTACAGCTTTAATACCCCCTGATGCAATCTTACCTTCCCTATCGTCGCTTACACTATCGTACAATTCTCTGCGACTAAATTTCCTTTCCCCTTACCAACCCCCCCCCCCATATTACTCTTTCCCACTCTCCAATTCCTCTTTCCTCACGTTGTATTCTCTGGATCTTCCCAATTTTCGCAATTATATATTATAAACACCGGGCCGTTTCTCTCACGGAGCAATCATTACACCATCCGCCTAACCAAGAACTCTTCCAGCGCTACACGGACATCTTCCCGGACTACCATCAAAAACGGCGAATTCTCGCTAGTACACACCACCAACTCACAAAAGGTGAAGCCACCACCTTCAGACGACTCCAGACTAACACGTATCCCCAGCGCACCCTCATCAATGCCAGATATCCCCCGGAATATCAAGCTACCTTTAACTTCCATTCTAGCACCCGGCACCCTATTCCATCAGGTGTTGGAGGGCCAGAATAGACCCTATCTGCAGCCCATCCCAAACCCCTCCGTACAACACTGGACGGCGCGGTTGACCAGTAAGGATCTTACGCTTCAGGTTGACCTGGTGATAAGGGCCCACGCACCCCGCCGCGGCCAGGGGAATCCGGACCAGGGATCCCCTTCTCCGGGCGTGCGCCCCTACAGCGCCTGCTGGGCTCAATAAGGTTTTATTCATTAATTCCCCATCGATCCTCATCTCCTCCACTTTTTCGCCCCTTAATCCCTTCTCCTGCTCTTACTTTCGCCCTAGTCTCTAGGTCGTCGTCCCCTCTCCTCCTATTTCCTTCCCCCTCTTCCATTCTTTTACACCCTTTGCCTGCCCACCTTTTCCCTTGTCCCTTGCATTCCACTCACTCTCCTCGCTCTCATATTTCAACACGTACCCGTTCTCTATTGCTCTCATCATTCTTCTCGCCTACCCTTCCTCCCTTCGCGATTCTCATCGTCCTCTATCCCACTCTCCTTCCTTTCTTTGCTCTTCTGCGATTCTATTCTGCCCCTCTACCTCGACTAATCGCATTACCATAACCAAATCTCATTCCCTTCTCCCTTCCCCTTCATATCCTCCTTCCCTTCCAACTCTCCCTCATATCCCCCCTATCGCCCTCCTGCCTCTACTTCACCGTTCCCACACAAATCCACACCACTCCGTCTCCTCGCTCTTGCACTTTCCCTTCCTTTTCCCTTCTCTCTCGTCTATTCCCCCATACTCTCTACGTATATCACTATTCCCTACCCTTGTCCCTCTACGCGCTGCTTATCACCCATTACTTATCCAGGAATTCCAATGGGGCAGCAACCCATTGGGGAGCCGGCTAACCTGCACCATTTCTGGCTGATTGGATTGAGAGCCGGACAGACAAACACCAGAGAAACCAACATTTTCTAGATAAAACGACCTGCCAAATTTGATCTATTGCTTTTTAAAACGAGCCACTCATTCTGGAATCTGAGTTGTCATGGGTTTGCCTTCAGAGCAAGCTCCGGAGATAGACCGCACGCAATGCAGCTGCGGTTCCTATCAATGCCGCGGAACGCCTTCGCACACTGCCCTAAATGGGCAGTGTGCCCTCAGACTGCCCTCAGATACTCCGTCTGCTGAAGTAAATGTCAAGTGATGCCAACCGCGTCCCTTCAAACAGTTCTGTGGAAACGACACTGTCAAATACACCGGTTTTCAGGTGTCTAAAACATAAACACGGCTCATAGGCATGGCGCGGCTATTATGTTCTTTGTATCAGCCGGTCTCAACCGTTGCCATACAAGTAAACATTTTGATGTGTTTCTCGAGCTGACCTGACTACAAAATGCTTAATATGCATGTTGAATGTGCACTATAGGCACTATATTGCCCATTCAACACCAAGAACATTCAAAAAGATGAGCACCCTCTCCAAACGTCTTATCGCTTTTGCCCTCGTATGTCAAGCATACACGCGAACGCATTACGCACAAATTAGCTCCGGAGCGTACGGACTTGAAAACTTTCTGTACTACTATAACTCTACGGCAGCGCTTTCAAGGCTTTGCGTCGTCTAACCCACCTCACCCATGAAATCGGTAATAGCAACATCTTTATAAGATCACTGTTGTTCATGTTGCCTGTGTCATGCAGTGATACCTTACCCCTTTCTCGGGCTCACAGGAGCCTTTCCCGCCGAGGATTGTGTCACTCGGTCGCTTCGGCTTCTGTACATTGTCTATGTGTACCCGCTGAATTACTATGTATATAAAGTCGAACCTCGTTATAGCGAACACTGACATAGCGAAGTATCGGATATAGCGAACTAAATACGAAGTTTGTTTGGTCACACTTCATTTCAATGACACCTATTTGTATAGCGAAACCGAATCCTCGAGACCCGCGCGATATCGGCTATAACCAAGAAATATTTGGTTCCCGCGATGCTCAAAACTCGACAGCTAGCACACTAAAAGCAAAATTTTAAAAAAGGAAGACTAAACAACCGTTTTTTAGTACCTTAAGACTTATTACTGCGTGGACACTGTGAAAAACTTCATTCCGCTCATACTCTAAAAAGCCACTAAGCGAAGACCACATCCATTCCATTCTGCTTCAAGTAAAAAAGAAGGCCGGTCTGTTTTGCCGAACGAACTTTGTTCTATTGCAATTTCGCGTTCTCATGTCGCGGTCTGTTTAGTTTAAAATGCCACAAGGAGACAGATGGACTACCTCGTTTATAGTGGGTTCCAAACCTAGAACATTGCGTTTTTTATCCATCCAGGATTGTTGCGTAAGCCAGATTGCCGACTTATTAGAGCCGATTTGTACCTCTACGGTTATAACGAGTATCGGATATAACGAACTAATTTACTGCCCCGATACTACTTCGTTATGGCGACGTTTGACTGTGTTGCAAATACTCCGTGTGTCTTGCATCCACCTCGTGCTTCGCGTGCAGTTGTGTCTGGTCCAAAATATAGCCAGTTAAACGCTTACAGCTTGTTCAACACTTGCTTAAAATATCCCAATAAACACTTACCCTGCTGTGAAACATCAGCCGAGCGGGATCTTGCCCGATGCGTGTCTCTTCAACAAGGACTCAAGCTTATGCCAGAGAAAAAAACTCCTTGTCTTTTGTCGAACCGGAACCGAACCGAACAGAAAACCGGAACCGAACCGCTATTTTTGCTGCAACTGAACCCGAACCCGAACCGTTATTTTTTCGGTCTGCTAAAGCCAAACCGGAACTGAACCGCAAAAAATAATGGTCACCAGTTTATGAAGAAACGGTTCAACAACCCGCTGTTGATAATGCGTGGTCAAAGCCATTCGGGGCTTTTCTCTTTCACGCACCATCAACTTTTCCCCTGCAGATAAGACAGCACTATCGATGTTTTCTTCGTCGTTACAACGTGAGAAAGTATATGTACACTAATGCTTCAATGCTGCTGCTGGTAGCACGAGCAGAGTACAAGGTTGAGCAAATAAAATGGCACACTCGAAAACCTGTTGGCGACATCAAGCATCGTCTTTGCCCTTTCCTAGCTGCGACTGCGTAGTGACAATCGGGCGGCAAGAATTCTGCAATGCGCCACGGCGAAGGCCCACACTAAAAATGTGCAGACTTGTTTCATTTTATCTACTTAACAAATCTTGATTTATTTGATTGATTGTAGGGTTTAACGCGCCGACGCTACACAGGTGATGAGGGGCACCGTAGTGGAAAGCTGCGGATTGATTTTGGCCCCCCTGGGAATCTTTAACGTGCCCCGAAATCTCCAACATCGGGCGTTTTTGCATTTCGCCCCTATCAGAAAAGCGGCCGCCGCGGCCGCGATATGAACCCGGGTCCTTGTGCTCAGCTGAACCCCGCAGGGGCACCTTGAGTAATCTTCGTGACGGTATTGGCGACACCGCGTACCCCGAGCCCCCAAACGTAAGTTGTAACCTACCGTGACGATGTGTTTATAGGTGGAGGGTAAGAAACCACAGCCGGGGCGGTCGGAGCCGTTGCCAATCTTCGGCAGGTGGGCTCCCTCTTTGTTCACCAGGCAGGGAGCTCCGAGACCCGTTCAGCTATCAGGGTAAGGCTGCAGAAGAAAGTACCCACGTCCCCAGCTTTATCCTATAGTATATGGTATTTTCTAAACCCCCTCCGAAACGTGATCGGTCCCTGAAAAGGGGCAACACCAACGTTTCCTTTCTACCACTTCTTAACTTGAGTCTTCCTAAACCGAACTACTCTCACTTCTTCGTGATAGAATCAGTCGACCAGACAAAACCTCTTGCTCCACAGTCAATGTTTCTTGTTTGCACATTTCTTGAACGTGTCATCGGAGAACCAAATAAAGCCAAAAAACATCGAACCGGTGAAACCCTTGTCGCTGTCTGTAGCCAAGATCAGGCCGATAAACTTCCTGCACAAACTCGCATCGCTGATCAGGCCATCCGAGTCACACCCCACCGTACCCTAAACAGCTCCCAGGGCGTCTCCGATCTTGATCTACTAAACGAAACTGAAGCCGACCCGCTGGAAGGCCTTCGTGGTCAAGACGTAACAGGGGTCATTCGCATGACTATGTGTAGAGATGACAAATACCCACGAAGCCCCTCATCTTAACCTTGGATCGATCGACCCTCCCCGAATTTATCAACGCAGGTTTCATCCGATACCCAGTCCGGTATTACATCCTGAACCCGCGGCGCTGTTTTAAGTGCCAACGGTTCTGGCACGACACAAACTGCCACCTTACTTGTGCAAAATGCGCCCAGCATGACCACCCGTCTGAAACCTGTAACACACAACAATTTATTCGCGTAAACTGCCACGGTCCACTTGCGGCCTACTGCAAGAGATGCGAAAAGTTTTAACTTGAAAACAAAATAATCAATATCAAGGCCATGGAAAACATCCCCTTCCCAGAGGCGCGCAAGAGGTTTGCCTCTTTCCCTCTGGGGAGATACGCCGACGCAGGTCACCGGGCGGCGGAGCGGCGCCTGGTTTCGGCGGTGATTCAGTATCGCCAGGAGGATTTGGTCCCGCCCCCGCCCCCTGCTGGGTTGCCTTCGGCATACCAAACAGTCACCAAACCGCCTGCCCAGTCAGCAGCGGTTGTGGTGGCAGCCGACTCCTCCGGGAGTGAGGCTGCTCCAGCCACCTCTGCTCCGCCGGCCCCCAGTACGCTTGGGGGAGGGGAGCAGATGGACACCGGGGAGACCGCAGAAGCTCCCAAACCTGCTGCACCGACTGTGCCACCAGTGGCACCCTGGCACCCTCAGCTGTGGTGGCTGAAGCAACGAACACCCACAAACGGGTGCGGTCCAAAGAACCCAATCCGTAGGGCACTATGAAGACGTTCGACGAGGACATGGACGTCGGACCTTTCCTGTCTGCATCTCAGTGGAAGGAACGGATTCCGACGTCCAAAATTCCAGCCAAGAAAGACAAGAGTGGCTGATCCGAAAGACCATGCATGTACGCACACACACAGAAATATCGAGTTAGTCCAAACTGTAAGTAATCGGAAGAGAAAACATAGAACAATGGAACTGTAGAGGCCCTATAAAAAATCTTGACGATGTATATGAGATACTGCATGCCAATCAACCCAGTGTAATGTGTCTGCAGGAAACCTATCTAAACAGCACACAGACATTCTCAATAATTATATGGTATTTAGAAAAGGCAGAGGTGGATGCACGCACTCCTCCGGCGGTGTAGCCATTGTTCTTCGGAAATCAATAGCTTGTAATACTATCAATTTAAACATTGTCCTTGAGGCTGTTGCAGTCAGAGCAATAATATTTAACATGTAATAACAGTTTGCTCTCTTTATATCTCTCCTGATTGTCATCTATCAAGTTGTGATTTTGAGGCGATGATAGATCAGTTGCCTGAACCATACATACTTGCAGGCGACCTAAATGCACGTAATCCTCTTGGGGGTTCTTCCTGCACGGATTCCTGACGTCGCCTCATTGAAAAATTCTTAAAATCCTCTGGAGCATGTCTTTTTATGAGAAACTGCCCACATACCACAACATTGACACAATACTTACTCACACCTCGATTTAGCGATTGCCTCTACGGTTCTCTTCCCATCTGTTGAGTTGGATGGTGGCACTAACCCATGTGGTAGTGACCACTTTCCTACTTCAATAACATTCATAGGTACCAGCAGTTCTACTTCCCATAAGAGGTTCAATGAAGCCCGGGCGAACCGGAGTGTATTTACATATACATCGAAACAACACAGCTCAACCATGACACACCTAGATGGGGACGAAGCCGCCCAACTCCTCACGGCGCATATCCTCGACGCCTCCTACGCTTCCCCAGGTCTCTGGTGCCCCACGCAATCCTAAGAAGCCGTGGTGAACGAGACTGGAGGTGGGCGCGACAGTCCCAGAACTAGGCATGGGGTATCCTTCGACGATATCCCACGTCGCATAATCTCATCTTTTTTAAATAGGCAAAGGCTTTTGGAAAGCGTGTGCGCCGTGAGGCGAAAAGGGAGGGTTGGCGCGCCTTCCTCACTCATACACAGACACAAAGTCTAGACATGAACACGAAAACTAAAAGGACAACAGACACAGCCTGGCTTATGTACGTTCTACAGGGGACTCACTTGTAAACCAGGCTAACAAACTTGCACAACACTTTGAGGTGGAAAGCTCGTGTTGACGATGACGACAGCGACAACGTGTCGATAACATACCCACGCAGTACTCGTGGCGCGAATGCGGCCTGCGGGGATGACCCTTAGTGTTGTTACGCGAAGAAATAAGAAGCCGGAACACACACTAGGGAGTGATGTGGACCAATAAGAAATGGCCACAAGGAAGGAGCTGGGAAGGCCAGGCTGGGACGGGAGGAGAACGCCGGGAGGAATGAACGGAGCAGGTTCGAGGAGTGCGACGTCCAGGTGGAAGTCTTGAAGCTCGTCGGGTTTTCAGGATTCGAGATCGAGAGGGGTCTACCTTGCGCCTTGGTATCATGGGGCCGAGGCGCGACTCCTGAATCGTGGAGGTGCGCAACGTTTGCATGCTCCGATCATGGACGACCCGCTCCCCATCGTCGACCGGCTGTGGCCGGTTTCCTCCTGCCCGCTGCTACAGGGCGCCCGATCGTAAGCGGATACCGAGCTGACCATTGTCTAAGCGGACAACAGTGCGTGCTCCTCGTCGACGTTCTGGCACGCGCGACGACGTCATCGTAGCCCCGCGACGCCGCGCTTCGCATCGTCGCTAGGACCCACGACACCCTGTGGACAGCGCCTCATCGCCCTGAACATTTGATGGGGACTTTCATTGTGTTTTCTTTAGGTTCGGCTTTTCTTGGGTTATGTACGAGTGGGTTAGCTTTGACCGGTAATTGGCTGAAGTGCGTGTGTTTGTTCAAGAATATGTATTCTGGTCGTGTTTTTTGCAAGCGCTCTCGTCTAGTGATTGGCACTGTGGCAGGTCCCAGTCGCTACTGAATACCCGAAAAGAACCTGCGGGGGTCTTTCCTTCACCACACACCTCCAACACGTGCCTAATTCTGCACACTACACAAACACTTTAATGAAAGACAAACTCTCGACCGAAAAGTAGCCATTACGGGATAATGATAGATCACCTACTTATACCTCAGAGTTTTCGCTTCATGAGCTGAGGGCTGCTCTAAGCACGTGTAAAGACTCAGCTCCACGCCCAGACAACGTCACATATACAGTGATACAACACCTGCACGCAGACACTCTTGCAACACTCCACCACCTTTACAACAAGATTCGGCTTTCGGGGCACATTCCAATGTCTTGGAGAGAGGCCATTGCAGTGGCTTTCTTGAAGGAGGGGAAGGACCCTTTTTCTCCCGCAAGCTACCGCCCCATAGCCCTCCCAAGCTGCCTGTTCAAGCTTCTCGAGAAGATGATCAACAGAAGACTTGAGTACTTTTGGAGTACAATGGTATTCTCGTGAGCTGCCCAGCAGGCTTCCGGGCGGGTCTATCCACAAATGATCAACTAGTTGGTTTAGAATGCTACATTAAAGATGCGTACGTACACAAGCAATATTACATGACGGTATTTTTTATATTGATAAGGCATATGATACTGCATGGCGCTACGGCATTCTTAAAGACTTAAAACTTTTGGTATTTCAGGTAACATCACCGACACCCTTTCTAGTTACATGTCTAAACGAACGCTTCGTGTCAGCATTGGGTCGGCACTAGCAAACGTTCACGTGCAGGAGAATGGCGTGCCTCAAGGTGGCGTTTTGAGCTGCACATTGTTTTTCGTTAAGATGAACTCGCTCCGAAAGGCACTGCCGCCCTCCATTTCCTGCCTCATTAATGTAGGTGACGTTCAGATATCTTTTAAATCACGTAACATGTCCATATGTGAACGTCAGATCCAGCTTGGGGTAAACAAACTTTCTCGCTGGGGAGACGAAAATGGTTTCAAACTTAATCCTACGAAACTTACCTGTGACGTATTCTCAAGGACACGCGGAGTAAGGCCCTATTCTGAAATAAATCTGAATGGTGACCCAATTCCTGTTAAAAGAACAGAAGTTTTTGGGTGTCGTGAAGGACAAAAAAACTCACATTCGTCTCTCACATCAAACAACTCAAACAAGAATGTTTAAAAACAATGAATATTCTGAAAGTCCTATCTCACCAATCATATGGTGCAGATAAACAACTCCTGCTTCGCCTTTATACAGCTTTGGTCGGGTCTCGTTTGTACTGCGGAAGTGTTGTCTATGGGTCGGCCGCAAAAACCGCACTAAAAATGCTCGACCCAGCGCTAGATTTCGGGCTTTCGCCTTTCGTTCGGTGCTTTCGGTACAAGCCCTGTCGAAAGCCTGTAACTGGAATGCGACAAATAGTGCCTAGAGCGTCAGAAAACTTACGTTGATCTCTTACATGCTTCTAAAATCTTCTGAAGCGATAAACATCATTTTGAACCTATTTTTATGATTACATCCCCATCACAACTCTTTTTAAATCACCCATCACATCATTTATGTTCCCTTCTCACAAAGAGTGGGAGAGGAGGCGGCCTTACATAATATTTCTTTTTCAAACACCTTGAAATCATCTTGCATTGATGATTTACAGCACCATGGCACCATCTGTCTTGTGTGACTTGTCTTATCCAACTCGACAAAAATAGGGTACCAAGAAATGCGATTCTGCCGCACTTTCTCATTGCAGAAGTACCAGTGTACAGCATTTTACAGCGGCGCCTCCAAAACTGCTGCCGCTGCGTCATGTGCCGCGCACGGATCCAATTTTAATGTTTCTGGGACCAAGAATCTAAACTGAAGCATTTTCACAGCAGAGGCATATGGATTTTTTCTTGCTGTGATTCACATTGTCAAATGTCATATTCGAAAATCTTTCATTTACACTGATTCACTAAACATTGTGCGGCGTTATCATCCCGAAAGAAGTCCAAAAATCACATCCTGAATCTTGTTCTTATGATGATTATGTCAGCATAAGGCTCAAATCTTGAGGTGACAGTTTATTTGGTCCCAAGCCACTCCGGGATCGCGGTAACCGAGACGGCAGATGAAATGGCCGCCGCTGCTGCACTCACCAACAGAGTGCACATAACGGTACCCTACACCGACCTGAAGCCACACATAAAACAAAAACTACGTTAAACGTGGCAAAAACATTGCAGTGAACAGACAGACAACAAACTACACACTGTAAAGCCACACTTGGGACGACAGACAACCGATTACACTTGGGAGGATACACCCCCACCTGCTCACTGTATCACCAAGACCCATGTGAAGCGGGTGTGGAGAGGGCCTATCCGTAGTCCATATACTTATTCAATGCAAGGTACTCGACACAACAGAACCAGAATCAGTATCAGAAAGGGTTTCCCACAACTATACACACAGCATATTCCACAACACCCATAGTACATTTTACGAGACGAGCCAATGTTTTCTATGAATAGTGTTTTTCAGTTCCTCTCCGGCATCAATTTTTTACATCTCATTTCTTATCAGGCATGTTGACAACCTGGCCCTTTACACCAGTCATCGTCATTGCCTTGTGTTTTACTTCACGCTTGTTTTCATTGAAATGTTTTTCTTCTAATTCACTCTCATGAAATGACTTCTTTTTGGCGCTCTTTGCCCTCAGTTGGCATTGCGCCATTAAAATGCACACATCATCATCATCCTGTGCTCAGCAGTGTGCTTAGCAAACGTCGCACGCCTGCAATGTGTAAACAGTTGACCAGTGTGACCCCCAAAGCTGCTCGGTAGGAGGGCCGTAGGCTGCTCGCCACATGGATGCACATTCGATCACCGCACCCAGTGGCCGTTTAACTGATGTAGACGAGAAATTGAAACTTCTCTGTGCGAGATTTCGACGCACGTTACATATTCCCAGGTGGTCGGAATTGCCCTGTCGGCCTGCAATGCACGGTTTGCAGTAGCTTCGGGACATCAAACGCGCCACTATTTTTTGTTTAAAGTGGGTTTTCACGGGATGATTATGAATAATCTTTGTTTCTGTGAGTCGAGGTGCTGCTATTAGGGCACCCGCCCGGTGCAAGGCTTCCAACGTCCAGTATGGCTTGGACTGTGCTGGCCAACATTATTCCGCGCCGAATTTCTACACGAACAATATTGACTTTTTTTGCTGCCTTCATCCATAGAATTGGCAAAAAATCCAAAAGGTAGAATTCGCCATAGAGACATCCCTTCCTTCATTCGCCCTTTATGATATCGAAACGTGTCATCACGGCGAAAGCATGGAGCACCATGGTGCCTGGTGTTAATAGCCAGTTTTTCAGCACGCGTAAAGCAAACAACTTCGCGTTTTTTGTCATATACAAATGGTGATGGATATAGCAACAAAAACTGTGAGCGTACGGAATGCACTTATTTATTTTGCTATAAACTGTAACCGCGGTTCTTGCAGGCGCTACGTGTTTCCTCTTGGATACAAAACGGCACTGAAGAAGTAGATGACACACGCAGAAAGGTAGGCCAGTTCTGCACTACCCCATTCGCCCAGCGCTATGCTTTGAGCATGTTCTGTGTTTTGTCTCGTTCATTGCGGTGAGATGTAATTTTACTGACTAGTCCAACTGGCTACTCTGCTGCTACTGCTGCTGGTCTTGGAGGGGGAGTGGTGCTGTCGACAAATTAAAAGAGCGCCTTCCCGAAAGGGTTTCATCTCGTGCATCATGCGTCCAATCACACTTCAGTTTGTAATCGCATACTCTACTACAAGATTCCGCAACATAGCGGACGGAATGAGGACGGTGGTCGGGCGGAACGGAGACGTATTTAAGGTGACGCATACATGCGTAATAGCTATCGCTACATACGTTGTACTCATCAGAGCAGTGAGTGACTCTGTGTTAGGTCAAGCTCACTTTTAACAAAAAATTTTGCTCACGCCCTCGACAACGTGAGTGCTAATCCTAGGTTGCCAAACAATTAAATTCATAGGTAGCATTTACGTGGCTGCTGTAGGATTTTTTTTATTACGCAACAAGTTATGAAAAGGAGAACATAGCTAGTATTTAAACACTTCCTGGGCTAATGTGCACGTGTAACTAGCCGGCACGCGGGCCTAACTCTAGCGGATTAATGTGGAGGGTAATGGGCGATTCTAGAGAGAGGATTGCGCTTCCTACAACATCAACAAAGAAACGAATGGGCACAAATTATATCCCACAGACTGTCATGACCCTGTGTGGTTGCTTCAAGTAGTCCGTACGGCAACGTAAGGACTGGGCAGGAAAGCGGCTGGTAAATATTCACTACATGTTTTCCTCAATGTATGGCCTAATTGCTTGTGTTGCCTTCAATAATACACAACTTTTATTTCGAAATGAAGTGCTACTTTGAATGTACCCGATTTGTGTGTAGTTTTTATGGTTGTTTAAAGTGCAAAACATTTTTTTTTTCACACTTCGCTAATAGTTTAACGTAGCGAGCCGGTTCGCGATCCCCTTCAAGCTTGCGAATCGGTTCGCGAACCGGTTCGGGTTGTGATTTAGTCGGACCGGAACTTAACCCGAACAAAATTAATTCTCCCAAACCCGAACCGTAACCGAACCGGTATTTTTTTCGGTTCGGCACACTGCTCTTGTAGATAGGCATGCCTATTGTAGTTCTTTGCTGTGTGAGTTGTTTCAAGGCTTCAAATAAATACCAGAGCGCAGTAGTACGGAAACAAATAAAAGAAGACGGAATGAGTGGTCAGGCGTCAATAGTTTATTCGGAAAACGTTTTCCTAAAAAAATTTCTGCACAACACACGTGCGCGTGCGCGCGCAGTATTCAGGTGAAAAAACCAGCCACGGGCTTTGCCATTGTTCTTGGCAGAATAGCCGAACACTCCCGCAACCACACTGGCGTTTCACTGTCCAAACGTATGCCCTCTTTTTAATTCAGAAGACCTCCAACAGCTCGCGTGCCCAGCCTTCTCTGCGATGGCCCATCAACTTCCACCGTGAAAAGCGCAGACAGCAGCCATAAACCGCGCCGTGCGCAGGCAGCTGTGCACCTATGTCACGTGTGCGCACCTCTGCCAGTGCCAGATGTCCCCGCGCACGAACTGCGTGCGACAAACAGAAGAGTGTTGGAAATAAACAATAAAATGGGCTCAGGCAGGGGGCGACGGCGGATTCTGAGAAAGACGGAGCTGCGCCCACTGCCTCGCTCAGAGAGTGTTCCGTGACCACCACGAGAACCGCACTCTGCGCCCTGCGTTCCCTGCTTGATCCACCATAGAGTGACCAACAAGACGGGCAAAGAACGTTGCTCCCTGAAGGGAGTCGGCAGCCTTTTGGCTACTAACGGTAAGAAGCCAGTTTAGGAGTGCCAGCTATGTACGGGCCGAGAGTGTCTTTCTTCAAAGAAAACAGCTTGCGTCTGCTTCAAGTTCACAAGGAAGGCAGGTCTGTCATCCTGTGATCGGATTGATTCAACAAAAAAGTGTCGTAGGCGCTTCCGGAATTATTTGTTAGGCGAATGCCAACCTCGACAAGGGAAAGCTGGAAGCGGTGGCAAGGCGCACGAACCTGATCTGAAAAGCTCGTCAAGTGCCTTTCTGGGATGAATGGTAATCGTCTGCTCATGTGTTTTCCTGCAAAGGCCCAAAAATAGGCAGTACATTTCAAAAACGTTGTGAGCGAGGAGGAATGCTGGCAGCTGCACGTTAGGTTGTAGCTCCTGCAGCATTACAGTTGTCTGACTATTGCGATCCCTTTGTAACAAAGAATTCAATTGATGTAATTAGCTGTCTACGCTACAGTGATTTCATAGAGTATTTCTTTTCCCAGGTTGTTGAAAACCTATTTTACTTCATCGCATATAAGTGTTTTGTAGCCGCAAGAAAGTATCTAGAAGACAAATCTGAGCCAGCTTGCACAACGGTGCAAGCCTTATGTCCCAGCAGAGCTGTGTTCGCCTCACCAGAGTCAAAACATTGAGGGACTCTGGTCTCACTAAGCTAAACTTCACGAGCGCCATATAAGTCACTGAGAACCATTTACTCTGTGTATATATATGGCACACTCGCAATAACCCGTTCAGTGTTTCGGTTCGTCGTCTCCGATGACATTCTCGCCTTTCAGCGCGGTGCGCTCCCTGAAAAGCCGCCTCTTCTTCGGGAATCCGCATCTTTTTTGGTCATCTCATCCCCAATGTGCACGGCACAGCGTCGGATAGAGTTCTGATGCCACCAAATGAGACAAGAGAGAGGCATTTCCTTGTTGAAAGAGCTTCCTTAAAAGCAAAGCTGCACGTAGAAGAACCAGAAGGAAGAATCCCACTCAGCTAAGCAGACCGAGCTGCTCACATTGTAAACATAGAGATCCGCTTGGCGGCGGTACCAACTAGCAAAATTTTGGTATTATTAGTGTGACATGTGACCTCAGGAGCAGACGGCAGGTGGCGCGCGCGTTTCTGTTCATTGATTGCGCAACCAATTCTCCCTTGTGATTATATATGCTATTTTTACATTCAAATGCTTAAAGGGGTCCTGAGAGGCGTTTTGAGCACACTAAATGAACAAGAGAAATCGCTAGATTGGGTGGTCAACGTCATCTCTGCAAAGTATAACATTTTTACGTGCAGCGGAAAGCTCACACTTTCGTCGCAAAGTTTCTGCTCCGTTCTCACCCTTTTCTGCGTGTTTTTGGGCTCCGCCATCTACCGGCATGTACGTCATCGATTCACCCACGTGTGTCGCGGAAGCACAAATCTTGCAATTCGACGGCTTCCTCTCGCACTTCCGGCAAAGAGAAACGTCGTCTGCTCTGCGTCGGCGGGTCATGGCGGTGCCTTTGGGTAATTAGCGCTTCCTGCAGCACGCTTTACGCTACCGTGTTCGTCCGTATTCATCTTTTTTTACTCTATTACCACGCTTCCCGTTAAGCCGCGTTGGCTATAGTAGATGACAGGGTAAGAGTGCAGCAGGAGCTCCGCCCATAAGCGTTATGTGGCCGCAACCTGGCTCTCCGCGGTTAGAAAAAATACTTCGATACATTGCAGCTGTTTATACCCATGATTACTAATATGAGCGGCTGACAGTATAGCCATCTGATTATGAAGTCGTTTGTATATGTTTCATTCCCAAGAATGAATGATTTTCACAGGGAAAAGAAAAAGTCGTCCTCATTGAAAACTAGCTCAGGAGAAAAAGCAATTACTCACTCAATCAAAGGTTATTCTTGGTACAAACTATTCCCGGTGTATGTTATATTTAAATCAAGGCTATGTGTGATTATTTTACTGTTAGACAACAGAAGTAAACATAAACAACGCGCACACGATTTTTGGGTCTGAATACTTCGAATTTCGATAGCTGCACGGCGCTTAGCCATCGTCTGCTTGGAGAAACATAACCAACATAATGCTCTTCTTTATATTTGGTTTTTCGCCGCACGCTAAAGATCCCGAGGTGGTCAAAATTAATTCGGAGCCCTCCACTACGGCACGCCTCATCGCCTGAGTTGCATCGGCACGTTAAACTCCCACAATCAATCAATCAATCAATTTTTATGTTTAGTCGGGCTCGTCGCAGTGCGACTATTTTTTCACTTTGCGTGTGCCCTCATTGTCAAGAAATGTAGTCGGTACAATATCTTCCACAGCCATCATCACCGTTAAATCAAGCGTCGTAAACGCAGGGTGGAAGAAAGGGGCGGTTCGTCGCCGCAATGGCTGGATGCAGTGCACGGACTGTGTAAGCCCAGGGTGAAAAGGAAACCAGCGGCGAAAATTCATCGGTGTCTTTCAGAAATCGGCCGCGATATCAACGGGCCGCGTATTGTTCTATGCGACCGTTTCGAACGTAGTCACGGCCTGCAAACACCTATCGCGGTTACGCACGCTAACGGTGGAGGTCGCGATGCCGCATAAGGTGTCCTGCCTTGCAAAATCAGCTGTAGGTGCGAAGAAACAAGCCTTATTTTATTCAGCTTAAACGAGGCGACAACACCGTATGGCGCAAGTAGAGAATTGCAGGATGTGGAACGTTACAAGTCTATTCATTGGAGAGTTTTAGCTGACCATTTTCGAAGCTCCGCTCCGGTATTGGCGGCCCGCTCAGCGCAACCGGATCCAATGCCGTTCGCGGCCAAGCGCGCCGCGCATGCGCAATGGCGCTTCCGCTTGCTATCGGAGCGGAGCGGACCGTGAGAGACGGTCAGCTAAAACTCCCTATTGCTACTTCACGCGACACGCGAGTGGCAAGACGCTCTACGTCAGTTGGTACGTTAGATTGTCCGTATACGGTGTCATGCTTTAATTCCAGGCGACTATTTCCGAGGTGTTTCCCGGCGCTGTAATGAAACAGCTGCCGCCGTTTCTTTAGTGTCATATCACCACCCCGCAGTTTCCAGTGGAATGATAAGCAGAGAACCCTGATTGGCGGTGAAAATTGATAGAAAAACACCCTTGAGCACTACCAGCCACCTAAAAAATTACTGTTGCAAGCTTTTATCAAAAAAATGAATAGTGACCTACAAATGCATCCTTCCGAAGTTCTACTTTTTAAGAGAACGTGTTGCTGGGCGTGTTAGTTGAGGTCTACAAACATACTGAGTGGCACAAATACACAACACACAATAAAGAATACAAGATGAAAGGAGCGCCTGTCTGTGTCTTCTTCTTGTCTGTTGTGTACTTGCGCCACTCAGTACGTTTGTCTACTTTTTAAGTTGTGCTACGTTAAACTTTCATTGGCTTTACACTGATATGCAGCAGCCTACCGTGAAGATATTTTTATTGCTGATGAGGTTTTTGAAATAGCATACATAAAGAAAATATTCGGTTCAACATGTAGTTCCTTTGCAGCCATGTCAAGCTTTTGTGGAAGCATTTTCATTTCTGATAATCTTCCCGAAGCCAATAATATTCCCTTATGTACACCAAACAGTGACGTCGAACACTGATTGCCCTATACGAAACTTGAACGAACGGCTATACAAGTGCATTCAATTCTTACTGCACCTATTTAGACTACACTCAACAGGCCCAATAATATGAGTATGAACATGAGATCTAAGTGACTTATTTGAAAATGTGCAGACATCTCCGTGCAAGCATTTCCATTTTGTCCACTTCTGCAACCAATTAGAGCACCGAACTGGAACAGGGAGAAGAAATATTTAATTCTCACTGCCTCTTGTCAAGGTGTCATGGGCTGCTGCACAAGCATTTTCTATTCTTACCACACTTTCCAGCCAGCAGCAGCAAAGTGGCACCCTGAAAGCCTGGCGTTGAATGAATTTTGATTTGCTGCACCAGTGTTTCCAATGCCTAATGCAGCTTTAAAGCCAAAAGCAACAGTGTGTGCGTGAAAAGCAGTGACTTCACAGCGTGAAGGTGCGGCATGAATTCATTCTAATGTACTACATAAGCATCTTCAACTCTCACCACATCTTCATGGCCAGAAACTACAATGTGTGCGTGAGAGACGCAGCGACTTCATAGCCCGAAAATGTGGCATGAATTTATTCTAATGTACTATGCAAGTGTCTTCAACTCTCACCGCAACTTCATGGCTAGACGCTCCAATGTGCGCGTGAGAAGCAGTGACATCACCGTCTAATGGGCAGATATAAACCAATTCCAACGTACTACATAAGCACCTTCAAATCTCACCGCAAATTCATGGCCAGAAGCTACAATGTGTGCATAAAAAGCAGTGACATCACAGCTTGAAGGCCTGGCATAAACACATTCCAACGTATTTTATTAGAGCTTTCACTTCGTACCAGAGCTTTCTAGACAGAAGCAACAGTTCAACCTTGCGAAGGAGTTCAACAGCATCTTGAAGAAGTGACGTAAAACCATTGCGACCTGCTGAGCACGTTTTTTTCCAATTTTTACTGCGTCTGTACAGCCGGAAGCAACAGTGTGCTCAAAAAGCAGCGACATGACACTCTGGAGGCCTGAAGATACACCATTTTGGTATGCCGCATCGTAGTTTTCTATTCTTCTTGCAGCTGTATAACCAGAAGCAACAGTGTATGCTTGAAAAGTATAAACGTAGCATTCTGAAGGGGTGACATAACCCATCTCTACCTGATACACAAGCGTTTGCAATTATTACTGCAGCTCTTCAACCTGAACCACCTTCAGTCACTGTTTGAAGGCTCTCCAACTCTTGTCACAGTTGCTGGAACCATAAAAAACATCTAAAAGTGGGAAGTGGTGTTGAATCTAAAGTATGCTGCATGGGAAGACGCTGAAACATGTCCTCCACTCGGTAAAATAACAACGGTCTATCATGACAGAGACACTGGAAATCTGAATGTCTGCCAATACCCTATGTATCCCCTTTGTTGAAACTTAAACTGCACAAGCACCAGAGTGCAATCATTAAACTACAGCCATCACTATGAAACACAGCTGCAATAGGCAAATTTTTATAACTCATAAAGCCCATCACACAAATTTTGTATGAAGATAAAGGGAAGATAAACTGTTGGTTCATTCCTACGAAACGCTTTCAGCTATTTCAAAACAACTTTAACAGCTCACGACACTTCTGAGAAATTCCACACTGCACACAAAATCCGCAGCCTCAGTCCACCCATAGTCAGTTTCTCTAATGCCACTTTGTGTAGCGATGGGAACGTACGCACCATAAGCTTAGCAGGCATAATAAAAAGCTGCGTGCATGTGTATTTTTGGCAATGTATAAAAAATACGTGGTCTTGTCGCGGGGCCACACACTTCCGGCTTTCTTTAACGGCGTGGTTCAAAATCCTGCAATCATACAGTTTCGATGTTTATTTACACCTCTTATACGTTTTAAAAATGCTACTGATGATTACGACCAACCAATGACAGTCAAGAAACGAAATGCCACCACATTTTATTACCTCAACAATACTCGCACTCGTTCATACTTTTGAATGTGCGATAATGTGCCCATTGGTAGAAACATAACGCCATAGGCACCCGTCTCTCGCAGGAAGGCAGAAAGCTACCCAGTGTCGGACAATTGTGCACGAACGTTTAATTCTTCGCGAGTCTCTGCAATAATGCTTTAATCATACCTGTTTACGCCAGGGAAAAAAACGCCACACCACTGCTCCGTTCGCACCCCGGCAAGCTAAAGCAATGCGCGAATCAGTAAGGAAAGATAGCTTACATTGTAAGATTTGGCAATTGTCTTAATAACGCGTAAGGCTATACGATCGGCCGTATCCGGCCAAAAAACACGCCACACACGTTTGCACAATCAGCGTCGGGCCAGACGGACACCACGCAGGCCTGCGCTCAACTTCGGGCGCAGCCTACGCTCACAGCAAAAAACGAAAACGCTTGCAACTTGTCACCGCTACTGCCGTAGACGAAAGCAAATCGTATTATTTCCTCACAGAGGTCGCGTTACACCGACGCAATTTCCACAATCACACCAGCAACAGATGCAGCTTCGACGCTTCGACGTTCTCAAATCGAGTTCGGTGACGACGTTCCGCATACAAACAGCCCACCAGTGCCACCACGATTTCCTCACGTACCAACACCACGCCGCAAGACACACACGGGAGAGATGGCGATAAGCGGCTTCTTGATGCACTACAGCACATTCGTAACACAAATCGCATAGAGAGCTTTTGTTTCTCGGCGACCTCGTTGTCGCTGGAAGGCGCAGCAGTGGTCGACAAGCGAGCGCGACCATATTGGAAGTAGTTCTCCTCTCAAACGCACGTCGCAGGCTTCACACAAATGGCGAGACGCCATTGGTTGCGGATGAATACAAAACCCCTTTGATCTTGAAAAGCCGCTGCAGAGTTAAGTTGTCACCGACTATAGACCGACACAACGACGACATGACGGCGACGCCGACTTCCGAGTTTGCTGACCGCATTGCCACACGACGCCTACGGCGACACGAACACGTCGGCCGATCGACAGTCCGCGTGGTGTAACTGGCTTGCTCACTATGGTCGTCGGGAACCGATCCTGAAGCGGAAACTGCGCCCAGACAACATTCATGCCGTAATGAATGCAGCTCTGTTCTGTTAGTTCCTAGAGTTCATACAACGCAACAATGAAGTTCATACAACTCAACACTAGCGATAATGCGATCCGTATTTCGGCTTACGACGTTTCGGGTTCGCTTTGTCCACAATTCGTTTACCGAAGTTGCAAATTGCATATTCGTGTACGACCAGGCACGCTTGCAGAAAATATAAGCTCACTTAAGAGCAGGAGAGGAGTTACGGAAGTTTGATTAGGTAATAAGGAATCAATATCGACCGACGTTTTTAGCGTAAAGCTTAAAACAAAAGCACGGCGAGCACTATCCCCGCAGTGCGAAATCGCAGTCGTCGCCGAAACAGTGCTGTTGCTGGAGATCAGCTATTTTACTGCGTAACTGTTAATCAAGAAATGTTCATTTAACCAGCCAGGAATCATTTTAAACCGAGCAGAAAACAGTGATGTGACCCAAAGGGTGCGTCTACAGTATGCAGGTTATTTCAGCGCAGCCGCCCGAAGAAAAAAAAAATTGTGTCGTGGTACACTGGGCTAACCCCTCGCGCTCACTCGTGCAACGTCGTGGCTTCGAATGCGGGCTGGGTGTTTTCTTTGATGTTGTTTTTTGCGCTATTGTTTACGTGACATGGTTTGCGTATCGTATTCGCGAATCCAAAACAAAACCTTTTCGTTGAACTGTGGAACTACCATATCAAACGTCAATGCATCGTTTAAGGAACATTCGTTGAGTTTTAAATTCGAGCTTGGTATATATAAAAAGGCAAGTGTACTTGCAGAGGATGAAATACTTATGTGTGTATTTTGCGAAATTGCTACGTCTTTAATAGAGCAAACAGTTTCCTTCCATTCAATTAAACAAGACAACACGTGGGCTTCGGGGGGGGGGGGGGGAGGGGGGAGAGGACATAAGGGCAGCGGCCGGCAGCCAAACCCTCCATATAACGCAATTAGCAGCACTGAGCATGTAAAAAATGAAGGAAAAGCTTTTATAGAGAGACAAGGGCCTCGAGGCCATCAATGGAAAAAGCGAGGGTCCAATATTTGTTTGGTGTAATCAAATTCAGGGTTATACAAAGGGACAGGCGCCGCCCAGAAGCTCACACTGCTCTACCAAAACCACTCGTAATATCAATTGCGGTGTACTTGTCTAGTTGATCAACCCAGGGTCGCGTAGACGTTTCCCGGAAAGTAGTTGAAGAGGGGGGAGGTGGAGAGGTAATTTAATGCCTGGCAGACCATAAAAAAGGTCCCGCGCCGTGCAGCCCTTCGGATGCATTTTTGTTACGATTATAAATGTTTAGAACCAACTGGAATGACGGAACGAAATACTACAACTGCCTGCGTACGCGTGTGAATGGCGTAACCAGAACACGGCCAGGCTCAACATTGGCGCCAATGAGCTGCAAATTAAGCAATAAAAATCGACGTCGGTTCGGAACGCATGTACGGGCTCACTCTAACAAATTCGGAGGCGATTCTTTAGTCATTAACTGGCATATTTTAGACTCCCATGCTTGACATGTCGTCGCTGCGAACGCGTGGGGACAGGGTCGGTCTCTTTTTGCGTGATCTTTCGGCGTGGAGTGGAAACGTAAAAGTGCCGCCCCATTCCCTCCATCAGTTGTTCCAGCCGTGAGCGGAGGGCAAAATTCATAAGCAAAAGGGTAAAAAAAAACAGCCCATATGGAACGTAGAAGGTCACACGGCCACCTCCCAGAGTGATACTGGGGCCAGAACATCGGAGCAGCAGACGACGCCCGCAACCGGATGTTCTTGAGACGTCACCGAGAAGCGAGTCACGCTCGGGCGGTGCGAGGAGGTGGACGAAACGAGGGAGAATCGCGGCGCGGGCGAAACCGCCATGTTTTGATTTGCACTATCTCCACTAATACTCATCGCCTTAACAACGTTCTTGACGGAGGGGATTACTATAAAACATTAAATTATTTCAGAATATGAAAACCCGTGCGTCGGTAAATCGTCTTTCAGGATGCCTTGAAGTTTCTAATCTACAGTTTTGTGTAGCGGGCGCATTAGCCCTCCTGACTTCCGATTCCTGGCCACCGCCAACGTGGGTGCGTGCCATGTTGCAAGGAGCATCACAAGACGCACGCTCACGTGCGGTCGGTATTTTAGATGCGACTGCATCTCATTCACTCTCGTTGTCCCTCCATACGGCGTTGTCCGTCCACACCCCTCCCCCTACACTATAAAAAAAATAATAGTTAGCGGTGCCCGGTTTCGATCCCACGACCCTGTGGGCGGAACGCGAGGTACATGGTGCTCTCCCCACTGCGCCACAAAACCGAGACAGAATCAAATGCTACGAACGCGTATTATATCATTGACTCATTCAAACTACGTCAAGCTGCTACTGATACAACGCATGATGGGGCAATGATTAACACTTGCAATAAAAGAAAAGAAGCTCCCACTTACAGCAACAATGATGGAGTAAAGGTCGTTGCGACAGCGAAGCCCCAAGCATACCACTTAGAGAGATTGACTAAGATTGGCCAATAAAACATAATAATCACAAGCGTTCCCGACACGTTTCACGCGATTTCAGAATCAATCGAACGGAAACACCAAGTGAACCCCACGATTCGTCGCATCTACACACAGGGTTCCCCTCGCGGGGAGATGGGCGCAATTTTCTCGGTATTTTCTCTGTTCATTGACGGTGCAACCGAAAGCTCGAACATCTCTGCTGTTAATATGGGAACAGGGAATAAATCTTTACGAAGGCGAAAGCCTTAAGTGGCCCATTATGCGGGAAAACGCCGTCGTTAGTGTAGTTCCTTCTGTCGTTGTCCGTTCATCAAAATGGCCGCCGCAGTAAGACGTCAATGACCAAAAAACGTGTTACCCCGTGGAATTTCAACGCGTGCCTTCACAGTAGCAACCCAGTGATCTACCAAGTTTAATTAAAACATTTAGTTAAAATATAGCGAAGCACATATACAACATCTATTTACAAGTAAGTCATGGCGCTTACTATACAAGGCGGAACTGGCACTCTCGAATTCGGCGATCAAAACATTGACAATTCCCGCTAGTAAGGGGGAACTGATACACAACGGTGCAAAACAAGCTTCCAAGGACGTCTAAAATCATTTTGGTCCCAGTAGCCTCCCCACGTTGCCGGCGCAGAACAGAGTTGTTGTTGCTCCTTCCTTCGTGGCACATACACCCTTGGGGGATTGGCCAGGAATGTGATGCCTTGAGTGGCAATGTGCCCGCTTCACAAAATTCGCAAAAATATGAATTCTAAACGTACAGGCTGTAGCATAATGCATGCCGCGTGACACCCGAAAATGACGGCACCTGAAAATGAGAGCGATGAAAGAGACGCATACGGGGTGTAGCAGAAGGAGGCGGATGAAGTAATTCGTGCCTAAAGACAAATAAACGAAAGCGGAACTGTTTGGATGTTGCAGCAAAGTAGTCGATAATAATTATCGCCAAGCGTCCGCCTTCAAAGTACGTAGGCAGACCTAAGTACCCTGGTGAATTTTTTTATCGAGCAGAGGCTGATGTTGGCCTCCCTGGTCCCAGATTTCTTGGCTTTCACTGGCTGCCCTCGCTCGGGTCACCAGCTTCAGCTGAGTATCAAAGTCGGGGCTGGCCGGGGAAGCCCTCCACCGCACGGGGGAGGGGCGAATCCGGGGTGCGTTGGTACGCTCATACTATGTGGTATTTCGAGGCAAGCTAGGGACAGTAATCGCAGACGGAGGCATGCCATGTTGTAGCTTCTTCTCGGGAGACGCGCCAGTGTGGGGGTGGGAGGAGTTTGTCGGTAGTGCGCGAGCATCTCTGCGGAGCCAGTCAGCGGATGTTGTTGGTTGTGTGCGGCTGAAGCCAAGCGCAAGGGATTGTTGTACAATCGCGAGCCGCAGCGCGGCTCGTTTCATTGCCAGTAGTGGCGGCGTGTCCGGGTACCAAGACGGTGCGGATGCACGGGGGTCGAACAGTTAGTGAGGAGGCATAGGGCTGAGAAGGGATGCGGCCAACGGGGTAATGTCATTAGGATGTCTGCGAATCGGCAAGAATAGTCACTGCTTCAGGCCAGGAAGTGGCGGCTAAGGCAGTGGCTATTTTCTCGGCGGCATAAATGGTTATTGTGGTCGTAGTGGCGGCCTTGATGCATTGGCCGGTATGCGCGACTACACAGGCTGCGTGGCCCGCACGTCTGGTGTAGGGGGTACGACGCTTTGCGGGCGATTGCCTGCTTTGTAAATCACTTAACAATAAGGACGATTAAAAAATTCTTAATGACGCTATCAAAGTTTTTGAGCGAGCACTGGTGAACAATTTCAGTAATGAAAATTACTACAGAAAAAACTGATGTATTTCATGTTACAAACCAGAGGAAACAGGCCATTGACTGTAGCTACACCCTTGGTTCGTTTACACTTACGGCACTGAATAGTCTTAAATATCTAGGCGTAGCTATTTTTAGGGATCTTAGTTAGAAGGAACATTTTACAAGGCCTGTTGCACGGCAAAAATTAAACTCCAGTTTTTTTTTTTTTTAAATAGCTGGAGATCGCTTCAAAATACGCCAAACCGACACTAGAACATATGCTAGTATCATATGGGACCTTAGCGAAACAGGATTAATCAATATGATTGAAGGAGCCCAACGAATATCAGCCCGATTGATTTGTCCCGATACTCTGGAACGCATTCTGTTACAGAAATGTTGCAATTACGTAAGTTGGAGGACAAGCTGAAGACTTGGAAAACAAGCTGAAGTGAGTGATGCCGTAAACAAAATTTCGGGCATTATGAAAGGTACCAAACTGATTGTGTTCATTTGCTGCTACATATTACTGTTACACGTGTATTGTCGTTATAGTTATCTGCTGTTTTATCCATGTATGCTCCATGTGTCAATTCTGACGTACAGTTTGAGTACAGCCCGAACTTAACACTGGGCATAATGTGCATTTTGTTCTCTTATTTTCTGCGGTACCCACCCCTGTAGCGGCCTCCGAGTCATCCGTATGCCTAAATAAATAAAAAACCCTGTTAATAGTTAATGCTTGGAGCTTATATTTGGATAGTTATTGAATAACCAGTATTTGATATGTTAAGAAATTCTGGAAATATTCTGGCAATTCATACGCATTGTTTAAACGCACTTCTCTTTCGCAAACCTTACGTTAGTTTGGTACATAACGCGAAAGCGTTGTAGTGGTATCGTGTCGGGAGACCACTAATACCGCCTCTGGGGATATGGCAACTCAACACTACACAATAACACAGACTGCTTTCGCTAAACTGCTTTCCTGCCCTTTTTTTCTCAACCTAGGTATGTTTTAAAAGTGGCGCCAACTAAGCATCCACCGCCCCGCGTGGCGAGCTTATAAACAGGTGGGTTTACATCTAACGCACCGCAGTTTCGAATACTGAGGTCGAATCGGTTGGCCAGGGTGTGGCTTTTGTGAGTTCGGCGTCATCTTTGAAACCCAACGTTTCCTTTTGCCAAGACAATCGTAAACCTAGATATACAAAGTGTTTAAGTCGGACCTGTGCTTTTTCAGAAGGCAGGAGTTTTCTGACCGCGTAGTGAAGCCTCGGGGTACGCCCGGAAAGAGTTTTAACTCTGTAACTACTTTGCCTGTGCTTTCATTGCCTGTTGCTTTTCTAGTAGTTTCCATGACGTCTCCCTTGGCACAAGTTATCGCGCCGTATTTCCGGCTAACGGCGAACGTACGATAACAGCGGAACTCGGTTTGAGCACAACTTCGCTTGTGGGGCGGTCCAAACAATGAATCCCCTCCACTGGCAATGCCCCCTCAATCCACTCCCCCCATATCGAGACGGTGAGCACTTGACGAGGGCGTGTGGCAGCTCGGATTCGGCGCTGCAAGAAGCCATTGTCGCTCGGGCTGCCAAAGTCACCGGGGACCTTCCTCCCTCGGTCACCACCCCTCCCCTGAATAAGCCCGCTTCGGGCAATGAACGTTTTCTCTCTCTCTCTCACCGTGGGCAAGGTGGCTGCTATAGTTGCATGTAGTATTCAAGTGAAACGCCAGGGTGGCCGATTTGGTGTGTGTGTGTGTGTGTGTGTGTGTGTGTGTGTGTGTGTGTGTGTGTGTGTGTGTGTGTGTGTGTGTGTGTGTGTGTGTGTGTGTGTGTGTGTGTGTGTGTGTGTGTGTGTGTGTGTGTGTGTGTGTGTGTGTGTGAGAGTGTGTGTGTGTGTGTGTGTGTGTGTGCGTGCGTGCGTGCGTGCGTGCGTGCGTGCGTGCGAGAGAGGCAGAGAGAAAGAAAATACTAAACCCTTTTCATTCCTCTATTTAGACAATGCCGGGAACGAAGTGGACTAAGGCGATTAGGGACCATATTGTCACGAAGACAAGGACGAAGCAGTTGTCTTGAATGAGAAATACGTTTATTGGAGCGAACTTGTGCTCCCCTAACAACTCAAAAGAATACAGAGGCGGCGAAGCAGCGGTCAACAAAGTGACTTGCACAGGCGAGTGTCGTCGAATCGAATGCCCCGGCGTCCGCACTGCAGGCTTTTTATCTTTCGGCGCGCGTGGTTCTCGAAGCGTCGTTTCGAGACAGTAGAAGAAACAGTAGAAGAAATGGCTTTGGACGCAGTCATGAATGCCAATAGCAAGGGTGCTCCATCCTCATGGGTGTCATTGTTCTCACAAAGACATCCCCTGAGGAATAATCTGCGCATCTTTGCTCCCAATAATTCTATATATGATTATCATATCTGAACTGAAAAAGAGCCACTTATGCGCACCCAAGCTTATCTGCAGTTGTCTACAGGAGGGTGCCATTGGTGCAACCTCTTAACACTCCTGAAGTGTGCAAGATCATCACTACGGCAGATTAGTGCTCTGTAGGTTGTCGTGGTGCAATTACAAGCACTGCGATTACATATTCTAGACATGGCAAGAATACAAATGAGAAAACCCGGATTTGCCTTCTCTTAACGGGTATCTTTGTTCTAGAAACTTTAAGCGGAAAGAGATTATCTACTGGGTTTAGGTTTTGTTTTGGGGGTTTTTGTGCCACACAGCAATGTAAACAGGAGCAAAATTATCCTTCGAAAGCTAAATGGACGTTCGCCTTCGTGTACCAGCTACACGAACTGTTGTGAACACCACAGGCTATGTGTGCCCCATGTGAACTTTGCTGCCTTTTTAAAATAACACCTCGACGTCGTTGTTGTGAGACGGAACCACAGCACGGAAACTACCTCAATAAAGTCTGCGCCACTAATCAGCAAACCTGAAATACATGGGACCAACGACAGTCGCCGCCCCCCCCCCTTCCTCCCACACACACACACAAAATCCCGAGATTACGCTAGTGCGTTTCAAGAGTACACGACGCACAGAGGCACGGTAGACCTGCATCACTGTTCCGGTAACGGTCTCTGCTACTTACCACGCACCGGTAATTTTTCCAACTTATACAGCGTTGTTTTCGCCCGTATTCAATTTGCGACGCGTGCTCTTAAAGGTGTAAAATTCTGTGCAGGTGCTTGGCCCACAATACTGGCTCGCAGCCACATGCAATGCTCCTTCCCTGCCGTTTATGCGTGCTTCAAAACCATGTCATTAGTGCGCGTATGCTGCGACATTTTCTCAACCCGTTCTGATTTCTTTGAGTAGAAATAAAAAATACAAAAATTTAAATCTACGCTTCCGAAGGAGACAGGGATCACCGCTGTATGAACTCTCGGTTTAATTCCCAACGCATCCTTGTTTTCCGTTTTCGTTCTTTTTTTTTCTTTTTTTCACGTCGGAATAGTTACGAGGAAGAAAACGGCCAGGTTGACCCGCACGAGAATAGGGTCCCAGGACTTCCGTTCTACTTTATTCGTTCCACCTTTACTTTTCGTTCTTTGCCCTCTACTTGAATGTACAGAGAAGTCAAAACGCCAAAAAAGTGCACGGGCGCCACACGCTCCCTGTCAGTTTTCCTCGGCAAACGTCGTCGGCATCGCCCGTGTGTAAAGACGTGCGCACCAGGAAATGAACCCACTGCACACACGAGCCGGCCCAGGTAGGGGGAAATGAACGTCTTTTATTAAAGGACTATGAAGAGACAAGCTGGCAGGCAAAGGCTCTCGGTTGTGTTCTTGCTTCTCCGGGGCAGAGGGTCCGAGTCGTATTTTACAAGATGGCTCGCGTTGTTTCCTTCATTCGTGTAGCTTTTGCATTTTTGCTTTCTGGAGGGGCTCTCTCAAATCACATTTCCCCTTTGGATGTGGCGCGGAGAAGGAAGAAGGAAGCATGCTTCCGAGAAAAGGAAGGAGAGAAAGAACCCAGAGGAGCGTCATCGCAGTCTGCTTCAGCAAGTGGTATGTTCAGCAAGAAGTCGAAAGGAAATGACTGGAAGCTGAAAAGCCCAGGCTGACAATTCATGGGGCTGATTTTGGATCACAACGTTGCTTTGAGAACTGAAATGAGACAAAACAAGGAAAAACTTGTAAGATAGGATTCGTCCCTTTCGTTTTCATGCACACATACGATTTAGGTGCTAATAACTCTTTTCTCAATACCTGGCTTGATTAATTAAAGCGCACAATATAGTGGGGCTTCTTTTCATATATTTCGAAATATCACAGCTCAGCTGCACAGCTAAAGCGGCCAAATCTCCAACAACGTTCTTTCCAAGCGATATAAACTAAACTGCATTTGCACCAAGGAAATGGTGGTCACTGCTCACTATTAACCCCCACACGTCTCTTCTTCTGCGCGATAGTTTCACATTTCGTAAGTGACACGCGCTTTCGTAGTTGCGAATCCGCAGATACTTGGAGCCTGGCCGCTACGCTTCCCTTTATGCCCCTTCGCATTTCGCCCTGTGCCTTACTGACTCAGCTATTCAAAACATGCCAGTTCCATTAGTTGAACGGCTGCTGACTGCGCATTACTGATGTACAATTAAAAACGTAACGTGTCCGGCGAACGTATTGCGAAAAAACGTACAGGTACGTGCAGCTACGGTAACCTCAATAGGGACATGCATGCGTAACAAACTGACGCAGGTTCGAATGCGTGGAGCAACATCCGATCGCTTGCGAGGCTCACCTCAGAGTCAGTGAGGAGTTGATTGGTGCGCTGGGCTAGCCCTAATCAGGCTTAGCCCTGCTGCGGCGGCTGCTGCGGGACACCTCCGGCCGGGGCCCCAGCCTGGATCTGGATGCCACAGATCTGGGAGATGTGGTAGTCCATGCAGGCCTGGTACAGCTGCACCTGGGCGACGAACTGGTGGGCGAACTTCTCCTCGGCCTCCTTTTTGCACTCGTCGTGCTTGGCGAGCACCTGGGGCTCCACCTCGGCGGCAAGCTTCTTGTTCAGGATCTCAGTCCTGGCGCGGTCGAAGCGGTACTGGCCGTTCTTGTTGAACTGCGACCATAAAAAATAAAAGTCAACATTAAGACCTTCTGTTCTTCTACGGCGTCTGAGGCCAACTCTTAGTCGCTCAAAAAGAAGGCGGCAGAACGTCATCGTTTTGATGTATACCGCTCGCAGCACGTGGTGGTTCACCAGCCACGTACGCCGAAAACCTTACATGGGAATGCTTTCGAATACGTGGAGGACTGGCTCGACCCGTTCGAGTGCGTCGCCGAATTCAACGGCTGAAACGAAGAGATCAACTTACGCAATATTTAATTCCCCCTGAAAGACGGCGCACGGACGTGGTTCGAGAACCACGGAGCCTGGATTCCGCCGTGAGAACAGCCGTGGCCACTTTGTGACGGTGGAAGTCAGAGTGGATTCATGATGGAGCTTAAGGCGCCGACGCCACACAGGCTATGTATGAGGCGCGCCGTATTGGAGGGCGCCAGATTAATTTTGAGCACGTGGGGATCTTTAACGTGCGCCGAAATCTCGATGGAAGTAAGGGTTGAGGCTTGACATAGTTGGCAAAAAGCTTTTTATTTATAAGGCGAACATGTGCCCTACATTCGCTGCCTCAGCGCTGAGTCAAACTCTTCGTCTTCACCCAGCTTCCCGGCTCATCACTTAAACTTCTTAGTTTTTACGCCTCACAGGCGGGGCTACCTGGCGGCAATGGTAATAATGCCGTGGCAGTATCAAATTGTGATGCGCCTCACAGCTGTCCCTACCCGCCAGAGCTCATCGAGGGTAAAGCTATAAATACACCCTATTTGAGTAGAACACACCATTTGAGCAACTCCCTCTTAAGCGCTTCTTTTCGCGTCCGGAGACCATTTCGTGATGGTTCCGTTTAAATATTTTGCAAACGTTTTTTTTTTTTTTTTTTTGCACACGCACCAGCCGACGCAGTGACCGACGTAGTCACGCGATACCAAAGAAAGGTTCCTTACCCATCCCTCGCTGTGGAGAGCGCAGGTGGTGACGTCCTCACGGTGCTGCTGGATCACGGTCTGCAGGAAAACAATTACGCTTTAAAAATATGCACCTCTCTGGAGACGCATAGCATCCAACTAGTACTACTATGAAACGTATTACGTATTAATCTACAACCGTGCAATTTCAACCGGGTGGGCTTTAAACTTTGAAGTTCTCGAGGGGAAACGGATGCTTTACCCTTAGTTACCAGTGGGACAGCGGGCAAATTCTATTTTCAGAAGCGTCTGTCCACGATAAGGGGTGATCAAGAAGAACTCCCACGGGGAATGTAAATACAAAAGTAGCCGACCTACCTCGTTGGCGTGCTCGACATCAGGAAGGGGCACCTTCTCCAGGCAGGTGTCGATGACTAGGGCCTTCTGTTGCTGTTGCGAGAGAAAATTGCATAACACGTGTAAGGCGCACGTGTCCCTTGCACTCGCACTTGAGCGCAATTTTTTGCCTGTCATTCATAATACGAGCACACCTCTCTTGCCTTGGTGACCGGAGAGGCGTTGCCTAGCGCGGCTAAACCCGCGATTACAGAGGCTACGGCGTTCGAATTTGCTGTAGGCAACCATAATCGGACAGTCGACGTAACAGTCACCATTCACGCAATCGTCCACCGAACGCGTTGCAACATTGCAAAACAGCGCCAAGTGCAGCCGCGGGTGAAAGGGATGCAGCCTCGTTCCAGACCTAGGCAGCGGTCTCGGCTGCCTTGTCAAGGTCTTCGAGCGACGCCTTCGCCGATGGCCAGCCCAACGCCCCCCGAACGTCGTGCGTGCAGACCACATCCTTGGCGAGGCCCGACGTTTCCGCTCTGCTTTTTTTCTTGGCAGCATCGTCGCGGACGCTGCACACCGGCTGCCGGGCGACCCTAATACCTGGCAACGCGACGCCACCCGAGACGCGCACGGCTGGTCAGCGGAACGGACGGCCTTCTTGTCTCCTTTCGTAATGCAGAAAATAAAGAGGCTGCACCGGGTCGGCGGCAGCAATCAGCTGACTTCCTGCGCGCCGAGTGAGGCCCTTTCGCCGCCACCTACGCGGGCGCGGCCTACGATTATGCCCGTTGCGCGTGGTCGCTGATAGGGCATGGTGGGTGGCGGCTAAGCTGGCGGAAAAGGCTACGCGGCACCGTTGTCCCAAGGACCTCTGGCGGTGGGAGAAACACGCGAAGGTGGGCTGCCAACGACGTCCTCAAGGCTGTCTGTTCCTTCGCACCCACGGCCAGACGGTCGCCTCTGACTCACGGCGAACGAGAACGCCCCGGAAGTGCGCATAAATTAAGCTGCACAGCCGCGGTAATTAAGGAAAACATCGAAGCAAATCTCATCGCGTGAATTGAATGTTCTCGCACAGTTTTGGCACTCGGCGCACACTACTTGCGCTCCAATGCCGAACCTAAACTGAGAGTTGCACACGCCTATAGAACATGGTCTGTGAGAGGTCGACGTCTAAATTATTTGGTAGTTTTATTTATTTTCACTTGCAGCTAACGTCGTGCTCACGAGTGCCGTGCGGCCTCAGAAACGCATTCGCCTCGCTTTGAAAAACCCGTGCGTTACAGGTGAATACCAGCGGGACGGGTAGTCGGGGCAGTAAAACAAGGGGATTGAGAACCATGGGGATTGCCGTGACCATGTACGGCTGTAAACAAAACCGTCGGCTTCTCGCTAGCGACCCATGCCTTTTTTTTGCAGCCCCCAGATTTCTCGAAAAGACATGTGTTCTTTTCGGCCCGCGAAAAGCGAGGCGTCGGTTGCAGAGCATGAAGAAAGAGGTGCTTACTCTTTCCTCCTTAGATGGCTGGAGCTGTGGGCACTTTCCCCAGTTGATGTCCTGCGAGAAGAAAACGCAATGTCAGCATGATGCGCTTACCTCTGTTACCATACCATGCAATACAATATGGCGTACCCCATTACGACGCCTGTACAATAGGCTTGATACAACACCACACTTCGTCCTGCACGAACATTTTTCAAAGACTGCGGCTTAGTGAGCTGATATTATATTTTGTGCAATACACGTGACAAGGGAAGCACATACCGGAAATGTCGACTTAGTAGTAGACAGCCTCTTAAACACCAAAGAGCATGCTAAACACATCGAGGACTCGTAAACGGGAATAAGGCTAACGAGTTGGTGCTTGAATTTTACCGCCCTGTCTATCCCAACGTCGGCAGCAGTATTTTTTATAGATAATTTTATTCACTGTAAATTCCATAACTTCTTTATTCATTGTACACGGATTCCGGTCGGACAAAATGCAGCGGATTGTTTCTATTTAAGATGAGCCCGAAATGAATCCCTGATTTAGTCCTCACAACGGCGAGAACACATCGAGAATTACTGAAATTCTTTCGCACTCCGCCTGCGGATGAACGATGTACTAAAATTACTTATAAATCGAATACGACAACAATACTTTATTCAAGAAACAATGGAATATCACCACACAAGACGCGTAGTTAAAGCGTGGAAGATGTTATAGTACAGGCCCCGACGCGCAATTATGATCCACAATAAGTCCGTGCAGTTGCTGTTATAGCTTTAACTTATAGTACGAGATTGAATATATTCCGTAGAAAGACCTGCGGGGTTAAGTTTGGTACTAGCAACTATAATTAAACAGTTTAGGTTTACGTTATAATTGGAAAGCTTACTTATATTTTCCGTTGCTAAATACACAGACATCTAACGTTTGTACACGGGTGGAAGTAGGCGTCCAGGACGAATATACTTTGCACAGACACAAAACACTCCAGGGATTGAAGTCGATTATGGTAGAGGGCACCCAGCTGCGCTACACCGCCGGGTTACAAAACCCCTTTCTAGATCTCTGCCATAGCGGCTCTGCGCCAAGATACCGCAACATGGACACGCTTCCGGTCAACAATGTATGTACCCATATGTAAGCAACTTCTCAGGACGGCGAACAAATGGCCGTTCAAACCTGCAAGCATTTTTATTATAGATCAACAAATTGTTTGCCTCTTTAAATGAAAGAAACATAATCGTGAACGTGCCTTGACCTTCACCAAATCTGTTCCATTCCCCCTCAACATGAAATCAAGTGGTCCGATTTGACGATATCACGCGCCGCGGTTGTTGAGTGGCTGAGCCATTTTGCTGCTGAGCCCAAGAACGCGGGTTCGTTTCCCGGCTTTCGAAATGAGGCGAAAAGCGAAAACGCCCGTCTGTAGAGCTTTCGGGGCACTTGAAAGATGCCCAGGCGGTGGAAATAAGTCCGGAGCTTTCCACTACGGCGTGCGCCTCATAGCCCACGCGTAGCTTCGGCGCGTAAAACCCCCATAATTTGAATAGAAAAACTGAACGATATCAAAACGCCGTCCTTTTGTCGCAACAGTAACAAAAATACCTAATGGAATGCTGTATGCAAAGCATGCGGGCGACATAAAGCCGGTCCTCATCGCCGTTTGCTCTGTGCCAGGCCCGCTGAGCCGTGGAGCCCTTCGCCCAGCAGCAGTCGTTGCAGCTATCGATTCGCGTATCGGTCGCCCGTTACCCGTGCGCGCGGACAAAAGACGGCCTGACTGTGCGCTTCATCGGCGTCTCCGATGCGGGCCATCAGGGAGAGAGCGGCAGCTGAGTGCCCCGTCCGAATGGTGCCACGGAGACGTCACAGGGGTCGCGTGCCCCGTGCCTCCCAGCGCCCACGACCCACATCTTGGCGGCCCCCTGCACGGAGATAGGACCGTGTGGGCGGCGGCGTCATCTCCGCATCGAAAGCGATGTCGTCAAGCCGCCTCGCTTCCGCCTGCCGTCTCGTTGCCGAACGCGCTTCTTTCTTTGTTTTGCCGAGCGTTGGTCAGATTTCACCCAATTTCCTCCTTTTTACGGGGTGGTTAGCCCGCTGCCGGTGCCTTTGCTTCCGCCATCACGGATTTGACGCCATACTAAATAAACGCTTTCAGCTTTGTATCTAGATTGAAAGTGTGTGGGGTGCCAGCCTTAACGGGGGGAGGGGGGGAAGGGGGGCGCAAGGTGCAGTCTTAGATTACGTCACGGGCCCATAGCATCGCTTCATTGCTGTAAGTGATAGCCTGATAGACGCGATGAATTTTCCGTGACTCAGTTCATCCAAAAATGGCCATTCCTATGCCACGGAAGGTGCCTAGTGTACAAAGTAGCAGCTGGAAAGCAGCGCCAAGCTTCTCAGCGAGTGAAAGCACGCATTTTCCAACTGACGTTCTCGTAGGGAACCTGTTCGACAATACAACCTGGCCGCGTAACGAGTGCTTCACACTCGTGCACTGTGTCCTAAGTCATTCGAGACGCCTTTTGTTGCGGTGTTTGGTATCAGCCACTCCTTCTTGTCTATTTGGGACCGTCGTGGAGGACGAGCAGGGAGCCACGATCTACGTAATCATTGATTGATTGATTGATTGATTGATTGATTGATTGATTGATTGATTGATTGATTGATTGATTGATTGATTGATTGATTGATTGTAGGGCTTAACGCGCCGACGCAACTCAGGCGATGAGGAGCGCCGTAGTGGAGGGCTCCGGATTAATTTTGACAACCTCTGGATCTTTAACGTGCGCCTAAATCTCGCACACACGGGCGTTTTTTTCTTTCTTTTCGCCTCCATCAGAAAAGCGGTCGCCGCGGCCGGGAATCTAACCCGCGTCCTCGTGCTCAGCAGCACAACGCCTGAGCCACTGAGCCACCGCAGTGGGTCCCACGTAATAATCTTCGACGGGCTCGATGTGGGGCCATCAGTGTCCAAGGGAGTGACTGCCGTCACTCGTAACTAAGCGGCGCGGAAACAAAGCAGCGGCAGTCAGAGAATGAGGCCTAAGCAGCTGCAATTGCGGACTCTCGCAGCCAATGAAGAGGGAAAAAAGCACGGTACGTTACCGATAGGAAAAAGACACTGAAATCGGGGTTATTTCAGGCTGCCTACAGAAAGACGCCCAGTTTAGAAAAGACAAAAACTTGAAAAAATTGACTTTTTTTTGTTTACGGCGGTGTGTCGCAGCGGGTTCAATTTTTTTACATTATCATTAGTTTGTTAGCTGATGTTAACTGCTGGCTTTGCTGCGTTAACGCACGAGCAGTTTGCCTATTGCGCAGTTGTAGAGCGTTACCAAACCGACGGATCCCACGCATATGTGGGAATCGATGCAACGGGAATCTTTCAATAATAATTACATCGTCATCATTTTGCGTGTTCTGAACTGCACAATACAGTTCATGGAGCATCGTTTGGAATGATTGCATGGGCGTCATGGCAAAACTGTGTTGAGACGAAAGTGCACTTGGCCTTTTTGTTTGCTCGTCGCTTCTTGGTGCAGCTCTCAAGGCGCTCGTCGTCTTTCATTGCCGCCACGCGTTGTTGGCTTGAATCACGTATTCGAGCCATTCGCGGTCTGCGCCACGTTTCGATGTTGGAGAAGACTTTCCTGATCTGCGTGACTCTTTTTTTCGGGCCTGGATGTCCTGTACGAACGCATCAGAGGCGGCGACATTCGCTTAACGTTCGCGGAGACCAGCGCGCCATCTGGTGTTTTTGTGAGATACCCAGAATGCTCCTTCGCGCCACTGGAGCGGCGGGCGAGGAGGAGACGCCGGGGACGCGTGCATTCGGCCGGGGAACAGCAGCAGCAGCATCCCTTCACAAAGCCACGGGAGAGGCAAATGAAGCTTCGCTTTAAAACTGCGACACAATGGAGCAGCGGGACAATCGAACTGCAACGGCGCGCCGAGAACGACGCTGGTTGCATTCGCGGGACGTGGCGCGCAGCCATCTACGGAGGAAGGACATTGTCACGCGCTACCTCTGAATGGCGGGCTGGACCGGTTGGTGATTTGAATTTCGCTCATTTCCAACTGTCGCGACAGCTCAGTGACCACATTTTTAACGCCAAAACCTCAAATGACAATTCAGCGACAAAGAAAAAACGGTGTCGGCGACAGAATCCGTGAAGCGGCTACACGCAAAGCGTGCCAGAGTGCGAGCTTAAACCCGGCAGTAGCGAGATGTGGCCGTCCACGGAAAAGAGCGGAATAAAGCAGGTAAACTAGCGAACAGAGCCCCAGCGAAACCCCTCATCGCCCTTATTCTAAAAACGTAATGACTTTGATACATGTTGGAGACTCATGACATGGACCCCGTACATTGATAAATTATAGTAAGACGATGGACGTCACTTCTTAAACGTTTCATGCCACTAATTCGTGTTCAAAGCGAAACATTAGCACTTGTGTGAGAAGTCTTCCACGTAGGGGGACGCTTTTCCGAAAACTGCTGAACGGCCTTGATCCTTGAACGGTCTCCACAACAGTAATTGACCGAAGTACGCTATCTTCAAAGCTTGAAAATTTAATAATTGCTTCTGAGCTACCAAACGTCACAATTCGCAACAAAATCATGAGATAGTACGAGTCCTCGTGAATGCTTAGGTCACGCTTTTCCAAAAAAATGAAAAGCATCCAATTTCGCGCGGCATTTCTGAGACACGCCCTCATGCCCATATCGCAATCAGGAAAAAAGGCAGAGGTGAAAGCGAAGAGCGCAAAAACCTGTGACAACGTCCCCTTTGTCAAATTTGTTTTTCTCGCCTGTGCTAAGTAATTACCATCGGAAGGCTGTGTAAAGAGGTAATAAAAGTACGCTGTCATGCTGAGCGTAAAGGCCCGCTTATCAGTACGCCAAAGCTTGCCCACGGCATCCTGAATCTGCCTGGTACGCCCTCCTTTTTGAAATTGTTAAAAGGAAATGAATTTGCTGCCTACTCCGAGTAATATTTATTGTCAAGTTTAAAGCCAAGGAAGTTGTAATGCCGTGCCAAACATTCGGGAAGTAAAATTTTGTATTGGCTGCATGGGGCACTCTGTGTTGAAGAGGCGAGCGCGCGTGTAACTGGGCAAGAGGGTTAGCTCTGTGCGTGGTGCAATCGCCTGCACTAGATGTGATGCGTCGGTAACAGATCATTCCGACGAAGTCCAATTTGCAGTGCAGGTTCGGGAATGAGGCGACGCCGAAGCCTGAATTCAAATCAGGACTGGCCTGATAAATGCTGTTCACGATGCAGAGGCGGCGCATGCAAGAAGGATGCGCCGTCGCTGGCGGAGAGGGAAGGTCAACTGGAGCAGAATGGAAAGCTTCCGCATGATAAGCGGCAGCCCCTCGGGCGGAGTCAGCGGCGGGATCCTTGTGTCTTACTCTCAGCCAGGCATTGTCTTTTCCTGGTCTCAATGAGGAAAAAGAAGCCGGTCGCGATATCGGAGGCTTACTGCTCTCGTTGTGGACTGATCCTGCCTGTGCCGAAACCGGTCTTTCCGAGCGGGGACCCTCCGCCGACGACCGGGTGCACTCTCGTCTTCTCGGGACGTGAAATGTGGATCACGAGGAGGAGCGCGACATGAACTGTGCGCCTAAGTGTAGCCCCGTCTCGTCTGTCCCGCACGCGTGCCTTCTTTCTACTTTCGCCCGGTGAACGCGAGCGGGGCGACGTTTTGTGTAAGAAATGAGGCCGCACTGTGCTGCGTGCTGCTCTCCGAACAAAACCACATGCTCGCTATCTGAAAACAAACAAAAAAAAAAATCCGGCAGCGACGGCTCCTCCGCGCTGAGCAAAGATTACGGATAACCGTTGGAATGTCTAAAACTACATTTACACGTTCGCTTAGACGTTCTTCCAAGAGCATACCACTTCGCGAAGACTACGTAATGCTCTTCGTGAGAATGGTCCCTTGCATTTCTTTTCCATTCGCGCTAGTGACAGCGACGACTGCTAACCTGTTGAAGCCAGGGATTGTTTGCAGCCGGTGCGTCTGCGTGTCCGTGGCCCAGACGCAAAGAACAACGGCTCACGCGTCGGCTTTCGAACTGCTCATTGTCGCTGAGAGAATGGTGATTTAAATAGTGTTGAGTGAACTGTAATACACCCACAATGTTCCTTCCTTTCGCGGTACCATGGATGCCGTTTTACGTACAATGCGACATAGTGGCCCTGGTGCAAGGGAGTCCTTCTAAGCCGCGTGATCATATTTTCTTTGAGCGGTCGCAAGCGGAGGGAAGCGTGGATCTGTTAAAGTCCCGTGCGGTACGCGGCCCCCTTCGCATCTCCCTGAGGCATGGTTATTTACCACGGTTTTTTTTTTCTTTTTTGTTCCTCACGCCGCAATGTTTCCCACGGCTAGTTCATTTCGCAGCCTTCTCGGTAGCGTAGGTAACTTTAACGATTTATGAGACTTATTTTATCGCTTCCAGAAAAGTGCACCATATGCTGTAGGCCGAGGGAGTTGGTGTGTAGTCGCCATGGCACCGCATACCTATAGGCGTTTCTCTTCAGCTGCCCTACTGACTGCTGCAACGTGAATACACGTTATATGCGCAGCTCTCCTATTTTTCTTGCTGACACCGAAACTTGCGTTGAAAATAGCCACGTATATTTAAACCTCCAGCCCCACGAATCCGTTGTTTTCTCCACAGAATAACAGAAAGACAATTGCATGTCTAATAAACTTCGTAGCGCAGACTACATCTTCAAAATGTTTCAGGGCTCGGTATCAGCGCTAACATAGGGTTGATATTGGCAGTAAACATGTAAAGAGTTCGGAGCAGCACTGCACATGCTTTCTTTTTGTTGTTGTAAAGTGTCTGGGAAAAGCTGCGAACCTTTGAAGAGAGAAGCGACAAACGGAAACAATCCACGGTCGCATAGTAAGTCTCAAGAATCACCGCCTAATGTAAGTCGACACTCGAACCTTAATCTATGGCTGAAATAGACGGCGCCTTGTTCGAATCATGTGTTAATTATTCGGAGGGATTCTCAGAACCACGGCTTCGTCCGTCGGACAACGAGTTCCACGAGCGATGAGCAAGAGCTACTGTGCCCAGTCCACTATTCCTGTTTACACTTGAAGGCATGGCTAAGGACGGCAGACGTCGCAAATGAGGTCAAGTTTCTCAAGGGGCATTTATCTGCCATGACTTGTGATAACGTGCCCCCCCCCGGTGGCAAGGCCGTCGTGGGACTTTATCTGGCCGGTGGCCGCAGTGTCGAAACAATGAACAGGTCGTGCGAGGCGACTGAGCCGCAGAATGGCGCCACGTGGTGCGACGCGTAAGTGCACGTTTGGCGGCGCGGCGCATGGCTGGCGCTGATGGCTGTTCCAGGCGGGCGCACCCGTCACGGCGCGTGCTGCCCTTGTGGGTCAGCGCTTCTGTTCCCTTCGAAACTGGCTCCGGCCATGAATAGAGGCAACCCGGTTTCGACCAGACGGCCGGACTGCCGGCGCGCAGCCTCTCCGCCGCATTTGTATGAAAGCGACGGCAAAAGAGTTGGGTAAATCGCCACGTCTGGAACTGGTTCCTTCAGCGCGACCGGCCGCTAGCGGGGCGTGCCGCTACGGCAGGCGCGTACCGTCCCGCGTAACTAAATATAGGCTAAACCGTTCATCTGGTCGTCGCAGGCATGACCTCCCAATCTGCCACGGCTTCACCACCACGTCAAGGTGCAACGCTCCGCCGACAAGGGTCGCCCAGAGAATGCCTCTGGTAAGAGGGCAGCCTCTGCGCAGGGCACGGGAATGGATAAAAATGTGCCCTCTCTCTTGGTATTTTTTCCAACCCATTTTTGCCTCTCACCTGCTTCGCTGATGCGCTTAGTATCGGCCTTCCTGGAAAGCCAGAACGTTAACCTCCAATTCGTCGAGGCGGGCGAATGCACCCGTTTGCACATCTCTCGCGCTATCCCGTGCGCCGTCTGCTTGTTCGCCCATCGCGCTCCAAGAAAACCACCGCAATGCTCAACGCGCGTGGCCGGGATTCTGTTGGACAAAACAAACAGACTAAACGCGCTTTTGAGCGCCGTCCAACACGTCGTGTTCTTCAACGAAGCAGACACGTTTTGTATGTTTCTGTCTCCTGGCATGATTTAATACCTTACCATGATGAGAGTGAACGTTGCAGGAAGCAACACGCAAGCCCCGTATGGACGTAAGGAAAGCTTAGGTATTTCGAGCTGCTCGTCCTGGTGAAGTCAAGAGGACTCTCAAAGAGCCTTTCTAATAAGTCCGACGAGCCGGCCAGCCTTGCGGCGGTATGCCGCCGACGTCCGCGTTGTGGTTGAAAAAATGAGAGGTCAGCTCCGACGGACATCAATGTCGTCTGTCTGCATGTTTCGCGGATACCGCTCGTGCACGCGCGCTCCACCCTGACTCGCAGACTTGCAAACCATTTGAACTTACCGGCGCCTTTTTGGCGCTAACAACAAAGAGCCTTTGGGAGTGGCTGTACGTGTCGTAAAGGAGATGTCTTATCAAAAAGGCAATCCGCTCCAGCGTTTGCTCGCTGCGTTAGTAAACTGCCGGGAAAACTGTACCACGCTCGACATGACCTGTTCTAGTAGCAAAAGCGACGCCGATTGTAACGTGACTCCATTGTCTCAAGCAGTGCTTTTCGCTTTGGCTAATCAACTGATAAAATCGCGAAAAGAACCGCGAAAGAAGGCAAGAGGCTTAGCCCACAATCAGCTGCACACTCACGAGGCAGACTACTCTTTTCCAGTTGACCTAATTTTTTTCCCTTGTAATTTTACGTGAACTAAACCGCAGTTGTCCTTTTCACCACAAAGCGCTTTCTAGCTTCTTTTTTCTGAGTCTTTTTTTCGCATAATTGCTTTTGGTCATTCTTCTTTCACGAAAGCACATGGTCCCGTTACTTCAGAGAATAGTGGAAGCACGGAAATTCCAAATCAATCACCATTTGCTATTGTGGGTTCTGCATTGCGAGCGAAAGCTCTTGATCTCCAAGGCAATGCGGAGTGCATAACCGCGCAATCATGGAGCCTGGCTATTTCGGCGGCCGAGCATCGCTGGTACCTGAAGCCAGCAGGGCACTCAAAACACTTGTAATATGAGTTTACAATTACAACTCGCATTTTCTTTTGCTGCCATGTCTCCGAATGAGCACGTATGTCGACAACTGTTTTGTTCGTTGTTTTTGCTTGTTTTTATGGGTCTTTCTTTGGTAAAATTAACAAGGACGACAGACAAGAACAACAGGATACGGAGTCGTCCTGGTATTCTCTCTCCAGCGTCATTGTTCTGTTTGGGACGTAGATTTTTTGCTTGAAGATTACGTAGCTGATGTGAGCTGATGCCAACAAAGATTGACATAACCTACCTACTCGCTTTAACTCGCACATGGTTACGTGTTGCCGAGTAGCATTTTACGAAATGTTAGCTTTCCCGCGTTCATTGTGTGGACGTTAGTCGAGGTGGAGCCCTTCCCTCTGCCATAATGTTTTCCTTCAGATCACCTCGCAGTGTGACGTGAATATAAGTGCATAAAGAATCGCATCAGCACCTATTTTCACAAGTTAAATAAATACAGAATTAAAAGGCCACGTGTTACCACTTCAGTCTGTGAGAGACAAAATTCGTTTTCGTGCGCTACGCTTTACGGGCAAAGGAATTAAATTAAAATTAAGAGGTGAAGCCTGTAGGATAAAAATTCGTGATTCAAATGCCTTTCTTCCCAAAGCGAGGCGTTCAGGCGTAACGTGGACAAGGATTAATGGGCTAGGGGCATAGGAAGGGCTAGGAGGGCTAAGTGCCATGTTTCCCCCAAGTAATTGTCGTGAATTTTCTTTCCTGCCTACAGAAACGGGTGATTTCTACGTTGGCTTTAATGATTTCCGAAGAAGGCACTGAACGACTCTCCCGGGACCATTTATCATGTAGACAAATAGGCTATTATCAATTGCGTTATCTCGGCAGTTCACAAGTTAACTGAAATTAACACGTCGCATGAGTCTGATTAGAGATACATATCGGCCTTCGGCGAACTCTAGGTGTGTCAATACCAACCTCGCCTTCATCGGTTTAAGGAGTAGGTCATACTGTCGGTAGCCTCCGCCACCACGAGCAAACATCTGCTTCAAATCTATTTTGAAACAAAAAGATGGTTGCTACAACGGAGTTGGCGCCTGCTTACACGTACAAAATGGGAGAACCAAATGCACAACGTTCGGTCAAAGTTATAAATGCCTGTGGTATCGTTGACATATCTTTGTATGTGTTTGCGATTTGCTCAACTTAGCAAAACCATGACGAATACTATTCTCTTCTCAGAGTTCTTAATGCTTCGGCTTGTGTGAGCGCAGTTATTTTTGTTATATAGGGAGGTGAACAGGGCAGCTACATCAAGAGGCCAGAGTAAAATATCAGCCAATGTTTCCCCACTCAACTGTCAGAGACACATTTCCGGATTTGCAGATATCGCTGTTCTGATGCGTATGCAAGTAAAGGCGCATTGAGTCAGAACACAGCGCGGTCTGTTATAATACAACAGTTATCAATCTTCGAGGGTCAGTGGCAACAGAACTCTGTGCCACGTGTCGAAAAATCTATGAGAATTGTAGTTGCTATATTCTTGTCTACAACGCATGTCCTTCCGTGCAGATTATCAGCGGTCAAGGGCGTAATGCCCTGCAGTACATCTTGCATTTGCAGTGTTGAGACAAAGAAAAATGGCAATGCCACTACTTCCGGGCGGTTTTTGAATTTGTTCCTGTTGGGGTACAAAAAATGGCAAGCAAGGTCGCTTCACACAATTTACGGAGCTGGCACGAGCAAAGCTCGTACGAACTCTTGTGGAAAGCCTCGCGGTGGAGGGCCCGGAAAGACACCCAAACAACACCATCTGAAGTAATTGTTTAAGGTTTTCTCTGTCCTTCATAATACTCGCAAAAGAAACGCAGTCAGGAGTAATTGCAAGTTTCTCCTAAATGGTTTGTGTGTGCTTTCTTCACCGGGTTCCTTAATTTGAACTTGGCATCTCTGCGTTTCTAAAAAAAGTCAATTTAGCGCTGGAAACAGTATGTACAATGAACTCTGATATGCTTTATCATGGCACACAGCGCGCGTGCACAAGACAAGAACAAAGAATTGTCCGGCCCTTGTCCTGTCAGTTCTTCTTTCAAGTCTCGTGCTTTTGCGCTGTTTGTCATCATGAAAGCAAAGACTTCGGAGTAAACCGTCGTTGTAGCTCCTTGACATTGCAGGCTGCCAAACAGCGCCCTGGCTTTCGCAAACATATTGGTTTTCTTGACCACAGACAACACAAGTCATCGACTGCTGCTGGCGGAGAGAGTCTAGGGCTAAAGACAGAAGCTACGGGGGGCTGCGCCTGCGCGCATGGACGCCTCTGGCACTGCACATTTTTTATGTATGCCATGAATTTATCCCCAACTGCGAGAAAGCCTCCAAGGTACAGAACATCTGTCTAACATTCACCGATAAAAGGCTCTGTGCTACATAAGTACGCTCTCTCTGCACAATCACGTCAACCAGCAGCATGTGCTTCCACTGTGATGGGTGACCACCGAGGAGATTTGGATTACGAGCGCGCGGAAGCTTGCACCGATCGAGACGGAGTTGGGGCCGTTAATCCGCAGCCAGATGTCAGTAGATGACTCCTTACCGGGCGCTGGGGCTCTGCGGCCGGCGCGTTCTGGGCGTAGACCGGAAGGGCGAGTGCACAGATGAAGAGGGCCGCCTTGAAAGCCACCATGTTTGCGCACGCTTAGTCGCTCCGCTGATCTGATAGTGAAGCCGGCCGACACCGGCGGCCACGACGCTTATATAGGCCGCCGCTCACGCTGGGATCCAGGCTAGTCCGAGGTTGCCGGCGGGCCATTGGGTGCCTGCCGGGGGCTTTCCCCTGCCCCCTCTCCCAGCGCCGAGCGAGGGGCGGCCTCGCTGCGACGCCGGCAGCTGCTGGCGCTGGAGACACGACGCTATTCTACAACCGCTCTTCTTTCAAGGTCCGTTAAGAGTTGTCTTTGATTGTGCTCACTATTCCTGGAAACCTGCCTGCCCCTCTTGCCCCCGCGCTCTCGAAACCCCGTAGATGAACGCCGGGGTTGAGTAACGCCTCGGAAATTCTTGCCGCAGCCACGTTTTCATTTCTCCCTCTCCCGGGGCTAGCAGAGCATGCGGCATGGTCCGGTGGCGTGCCCAGGTGGCAATAACCACCACCTCGCTCTTCGCCGCCCACTCGTGGCAACCGTTGTTGCTTGGCCGGCCTTTCGTCCATCGGATGAGTGAAAGCGCTGTTTGCTAGCAAACATCTTCGCCTCCCCTGCGTGGGGCCGTTTCCAGGGTGTTTTGCTCTTTCTTCCTTTTCCTGCAACTGGTATTTCCATGCCTTTGCACCAATCAGCTAGCCAATGAATATCGGGGTGCACAGCCAGGTGAGGGACTATAAAACGACCACAAAATACTTTTAAGATGGCCGTCACCACCAAGCTTGCCCAGGAAATCCTTGGCAACTTGTGCTCGATGTGAAGGCTGCGCCACGTGGAGCAATTTTGCACGTTGCGTGCAAATCTTCTAGCGCAGGTTCTGCGTCTGCGGCTAATTCTCCGTAAGCATTGCGTAAATAAATACCCATAACCTTTTGCTTGCATGTCTCATAGGCCTGGTGTTGGTTTGGCTCATTACTTCAATATTATACGAGACTACACATACGTAAAAAAGAAACAAAAATAGAAATCAAGTAAATAAAGAAGAACCAACTCACACTTGCGATTGAGTAGAAGCTACAGAAGGTTTAATGGGAGGCCACATCCAGCAAACTAGCTATCGGCCTTTTGTTATGTAGTGATGTTATTTTAAACAAGTTCATGGCACCTAGGCGAGGACACATTCAGATACCCCCGAAAGTTGGTTACCACGGGAAATAGTGACTGTTGATTTAATATCTGCACTTATATTTACGCTTCAACATTTTGCAACTGTTTTATTGTGCCGTTTAGCCAAAATAAAACAGATCCCTCCTCCCGTTCCGGGGGGGACAGGAAACCACACTCTCTTGACAAAGCCACGGCCTTTTTCTTCAGGGCCCTGGTACACAGTAAGCACCCCAATGTTCATGCGAGAGTTGGGAACGGCACTCTGAATGAATTGGTCCTAACTATGGGTTTCCAAAGAGGCGAGCCTAATAATCTCGTAATAAGCATCCAGCCATGTCTGTAACCGATGGTGCTATTTCATAGGCTTGACGGCATGTGCTCATTAAAAAATTATTTCCAAGAAGTATAGCAAATATTGTTAGAATCGTTCTTTTTTTTTTTTGCTAAAATAATGTTTGTGAGTGCAAAATGTCGACCAGTTGCCACTGAAAATACTTAGCGAAGTGCTTCTCAATGTTGGCGCACACTTGTCATGTAATGGGCGCTACATAAAAACCCCACTTACTGTCTTTTTAAGAGTACATGCGAAAAGATAAAAATGAAAGTTTGAAACTCATGTGCTATTAAACCTAATGTCAAAAATGAAAGAAAAATGTGTAAAAAACTGAATGACTAACCGAGAATCTTAAGCGACATTCACCTGGAAGTAACGTTCCCTTGCCTTAATAAAGGGTCAGTAAAGACAAAATACAAGTTCGGTTCATCAAAAAGACAGCTTTACCCCGAGAAAAATACCACCATTTTAATACGTAGCATCATTTGCCGAGTACCTCCACAGCCAGGACCGTGTAACGCCCTGCATTTCTACAAAAATGCAGATATCGCGGAACTTCTATCCTAATCGCTATAATGGCGTAAATGGAAATAACTGGCCGCACCAAATTTCAAAAAAGTAAAAAAATAAGAAAAATATAACCAAATTACGGAAAATGGTGAAATGTGGAACGCCCTGAATTTCCACAATATTGTATATTTCGCGTAAGTTCCACTTGTAATCGTTATAATAACATATATGGCGATCATTGGTCGAACGAAATTCTGCAAAACTAAAACTTCAAAAATGTAAAAAAACTTACGGATTAGGGCGAAACGTATAACGCATAGCATTTCCACAGTAATGTAGATTTCACAGAAAGTTGAACCTGTAATCGTTATAATGGTGTAAATTGGCCGAACGAAATTTTGAAAAACTAAAAAAATAAGAACAATATAAAAATATTGCCGAAAATGGCAAACCGCGCAACGCCCTGCATTTCCACAATAATGCAGCTTTCGCAAAAGGTCCACTGTAATCGTTATAATAGCGTAAATGGAGATAATTTGTTTTGAAAGAAACATACACAGCGCGCAAAAACAGGACGAAGGACGGAGGCATGTACAACACAAGCGCTGACTCTCAACTAGTTTTTATTAGAAACCCAAAGAATATATACACACAAGTGTGCACATGCGCAGAAGAACCACATACGATTAAAGCGACACATCACACCGTAATACGCTAAAAGATTAAATAACAAGCACACACTCCAACTTAAAAGAGGCACGTGCCGAGTAACTGACAGTTCACGCAAGCAGATGGCCAACTATATTTGCTTCCTTTTCGTGGAGCGTGATGGAAGTCTGGCTAACGCAGTGTTCATCTTGATAGAGGTTAATGTAGAAGGCCTCTACTATCTCCCGAACCTTCTGATTTCTGTGCTCGAAGAGCACTTCGGAATCAGCGAAAAGAGGTTCCCAATGCTCTGCATTTACTCGTGTCCCTCGCGCGGGGGTATGCGACGGAGGATTTTTTTCATTGTCCCTGCCTGCTCTCCTAGTCTTATATTCAGGCACCGCCCCCTCTTGCCCCACATACACTCTTTTGCAGGACAGCGGAATGCAACCAAGATGACTGCGTTAGCCAGACTTCCATCACGCTCCACGAAAAGGAAGCAAAGATAGTTGGCCATATGCTTGCGTGAACTGTCAGTTACTCGGCACGTGCCTCTTTTAAGTTGGAGTGTGTGCTTGTTATTTCATCTTTTAGCGTATTACGGTGTGATGTGTCGCTTTAATCGTATGTGGTTCTTCTGCGCATGTGCACACTTGTGTGTATATATTCTTTGGGTTTCTAATAAAAACTAGTTGAGAGTCAGCGCTTGTGTTGTACATCCCTCCGTCTTTCGTCGTGTTTTTTTGCGCGCTGTGTGTGTTTCTTTCAAGATTATTTACCAACTCGCCCAACTTTCGGTGTTACTTCAGGCAATTTGTTGGACGAAATCTATAAAAAATAATAAATAACAAAAATATGAAAAATACGGAAAATGGCAAACTGTATAACACCCTGCATTTCCACAATAATGCAGATTTCGCGAACGTTTCACCTGTAATCGTTATAATAGCGTAAATAGAGGTAATTAGTTGGATAGGGTTAAAAAAACCAAAATTTGACGGCAAAAAACTCACTCCAGACAAGCGGTATGAGAATGCTACGCATTAGTAGATAACTCTCTGAATTTCTGCAGAATATTTTACTGAAAACTTCAAACAATAATCAAGATGTTAAAGAAAACATTTGTAGCAGTGGTGATTCCCCAGCGACTTTCTGTCGACCTAATGCGCAAATTGCACTGCCGCAAGTGCAAAATCCTGCAGGCACGACCACTTGGTAACAAAGGCACTGTCATGATCACATTTGATGGTAACAGTTTACCCTATAAGGTCGGCCTGGGGTCATTTACCATCCGTGTGTTTTTCCGTACCGTGCACGAGTGTAAGTCTGTGACATATGCCACAAGATTACGCATCATAAAGAGCACAATACTTTCGCAGCAAGATGCCCTACATGGGGTCTGCGGGAACACGAAAAGGGCACAAAACGCCCGAGTGCAGAACTGAAGTGCCGCAGCTGTGGCGGTTCACACTTGGCCACAGCCACAAACTGCCCAAAAAGACGACAAGTGAACCAGAAAATTGAACAAAAACGCAAGCCGGCTGCCGAAAGGCAACGCAGGGGCGCTGCAATCCCGAGAGAGAACAACGCTTATCCAGGCCCATAATCAAGGCAACGCGCCAGGGTTTCTACACCGGACCACCGGCGCCCCCAGTTGCACACTCAGAGGACAGTGGGAGAATCACCTTCGCGGATGTAGTTAAACAAGATAACGGGCACCTAACAATCGCTCCTAGCAATAGCGCGCTGCGTCCATCATGCTCAACACTCGCTTCCTCCGCGCCGCAACCGGCCTCGGGTGCAGAGAGAGAGAAAGCGATAGAATAAACGTTATTACGAGCATCCTAATGTGGGTTGGGGTCCTCAGTCCAGGACTCCATTGGAGACACCTCGGGAGGAGGGGTGAAGCTTTCTCGAAGGAACGCAGCTCAGGGAACGGCGCTCCCGCCTCCCGGTGACCATTCACATCCTCCCGCCCCAACGACACTCCAAGGTCTCGAACGGCGTCTTGAAAACTGTATGGCAGAAATAAAGAAAATCTTCCATGGAAGGGTTGAACAGCTAATTAACCGCCGGGCCATAGAAACATGCGTCCACAACATCATGAAGCGTATCCCGCTTTCCGGCATGCTGCCTCTTGGTACAACTTCTCCGACAACCATAGGATCACATGCGATGCGTACGTCTTGGGCACCATCAAATGCCATTGCTCCTTATGCAACAAAGCCTCACCTTGGCTTGTTTTCCTTAATCATGGCCATGGCAACTGTACTGCAGTGGAATTGGCGCTCGATACGTAGCAAGAAGGCTGACATGACTACCCGGTTCATCAACAAACGAGACAACAGTCCATTGGTCATTGCCCTTCAAGAAGTCATCGGCCCTGAGCTGAAAGTAATTGGCTGTGACGGTCACGCCCCGTCAGAAGACCTAGTTGCGCCCATGAAGACGGCACTGCACGTGTGACAGGGAACTACACGCGTGCTCTTAGCGTTTGTCGGTTGCCGGTTAAAAGTGGTATCACAGCGCCCAATCCTGGTCTTCTTCCTATATATTGTCCCCAAAAACATAGGAAATAAGACCAATAAAGCACCCGTTAATCTCAGTTTCATCATCCACTTGAAGAAGCTTTACCCACAGGACACCCTACTAATGTGCGGGGACTGCAACTCTCAGCATGTAACCTGGGGATACAAAAAATGCAGTCCGCGCGGCAGGCGCATCATGCAAGATGCCTCCAAGTACGGGCTGACACTTCTGAATACGCCCCAAACACACACGAGACTGCGACCGACAGTTCACCAAGCAGATACGTCACCAGATCTTACCTGGTGAAACCGTCCACAGCTGTTTCAATTGGAGGTACTGGGCGATTTCTTGTGAAGCGACCACTTTCCGATACTCAAACGTTTTCGCACAAGCGACGCCTATATGAACATGAAGTCAGACTGCGCTACCCGGCTCAGCCACATCACACACTCAGGCGAATACCGCCAGTTATTACAGCAGCAGCCTCCGGCCAGAACATTGACCATCTCGTATCACAGCTATGCACAGCAAAGAGGAAAGCCACCAAGAACCTACGGGTTCCATCTGACCACCCAGATCCTGATAGACATCTGCTCACCTTACAGAATTGAAGGCTCTGGATTCTCGCTCAATACAGGTGGTGTGGCCGCGCTGCGCGTCACAAAGCACGGTTGCGCAAAATACAGCGTTCCATTCAAGAATGCACGAGAAAGCTCGCGTCAGACCGCTCCATGGGAATTTGTGAATAGATCAATGGGTGCACCCGCACGTCCAAGGTATCGGCCATTGTGCGCTGTCTTCTCTACCAGGGCAAGACATACAACGAAGCGGCTCGTGTGGCTCTTCGTGAAAGCATCAGCGGTCAGGCACTCGCCGAACAGGTCGCTCAAGTGTTTTTTTTTTCCGCAGACGTCTCGCCCCACAGACACCACGTACCAGAAGGAGGCAAGTTCTGAAGACAGTGAGCCATTTAGCAGTCCCTTCACCATGCTCGAGCTGGAGCATGCCTTGCAGCATGGTAACGCACTTAGTACTCCAGGAGCCGATGGGGCGTGCATTGTTTGTCTAATCAATATGCCCTACGAGTACTCTCTTCCCGTACAGTTAAACCTAGTTTGGGAAACCGGAACACTGCCATCCACATGGACGTTTTCTGTGGTCAAACCCATTCAGAAGCCTGGGAAGCCACTGCATACATTATCAAACCTTCTTCCGATCTCTTAACTTCATGTGTATAAGTAATGGAGGGCATAGTCAACACACGCTTGTTGGAGTACCTAGAAGACCGATACCTTTTGGCCCCTACAGCATACAGATTCCGCCCTGGGATCACCGCCTAAAAGAGGATGTCTTCGATTCTAATTTAGCACACCCACGGGCTGTTGTTGGAGTGGACATACTTAAGGCATTTCATGGCGTCCGACACAGTACCATCATGACCAAAGAACGTGCCTTCTGCATTAGGGGAAAAATTTACAACTTCATAGCGAGTTTTCTGGAAGGGCGAAGCTACCAAGTCGAAATTGGCCAAGACGCCAGTGCTGCACGATTCAACCAGGTAGGCGTTCCCCAGGGCTCGGTGATCTCACCCGCCCTGTTTAATATGACAATGCATCAGCCACCAAGACGCTGTTCGGGCGTACCGGTCCTCAAACATGCGTTATATGCAGTCGATATCACCGTGTGGACGCATCAAGGATCCATCGATGAGCTGGAGGACGTCTTACAAAGAGGCCTCAATATTATTCACGACTTCGAGACGGAAACATTTACCCAACGCCCCAGACAAAACTGAGTTCGTCGTCGTTCATGGTGGCCGACCCACCCCTGTCAAACACGAAAAAGAGCGGTCTTTTTCTTTTACACTTTACATTTGTGATCGACCCATAGCAAGGAAATCTACTATCCGAATACTCGATATGCACCTAGACGAGAGCTGCACAGCGAACACTTCGTTCCTAAGCGTTACGAGGACCAGAAAACAAATCCTGCACGCTTTACGCAGAATCTCTAACCGCACTCGTAAAGTAAACGAACGGGAAATACGGCAGTTTGCTCAAGCTTTTCTCGTCTCCCGTATCACTTATGGACTGCCATATCATCCGATTGATCGTACGCAAACGCTCGCGCTCGATCGGCTATTTAACGAGGCCAAAGGCATCGTTACTGTACGACTTCCTAGGTACACACGCCTCGATGCGGTCAAGAGCTGTGGCAAGCTCAACAACCTGTCTGAGCTCGTCGACATGCACATCCACACACAGGAGACCAGACTTCACGCCACCAATGCCGTAAGGTACATGCTCATCCTCCTAGAATATGAACTACGCACACTGCCCACTCTGCCCAACAAAACGCCGCCGTGGGAAATCGTGGTAATCACCGATGGCAAGCCATTTCCTCTTAATATGGACCCTAATCAGCGGGTGCGGCGCCTTACCTATGCCAAGAGGCATGCCAACGCTACGAGCTCCCTTCCCTTGACTAACACATCGTATACACGGGCGCTGCACTTCCGGCAGACGGTACGTGCACCACTTGCTATGCCACTGCGTGGTACGACCAGATAAATGGATGCCAGAACAAACGCCATCATGCATCAACAGAGGCGGCGTACAGCACCCGAGCAGAGTTAATAGCCATTCTGGATTATTTCGAGTGGGCCCTCGAAACTACATCAGAAACTGACCCCGTTCACAAATGTGTGTGCACTGATTCCCAAGACTGTCCATTGGGCATGCTCTAACGTTCTTTACACAGATCATGCACTGCAGAAGACCCGGCACCAGGCTTACCTACTCCGTGAACGCGGTCACGATGTTGCCACCCTCTCGGTCCCCGCGCATTGTGGTATCCCCGGAAACGAGAAAGCTCATAGATTAGTGCGCGCTCATCTTTACACCGTGCTAGCCAGAGCCTCCGATACTCTTTTTCAAATCCTAGCTACCCCACGCGAGCTAGCACATGAAGGATTACAAGCATTTGACCAAACAACAACGTGCCGCCTACCTCACAGCAGTATGAAATTCACTCTCGATACCGCCGCTCCCCTAGAAGGTGAGAGTCTGTCCTTCTTCGGAGAATTCAGACAGGCTCACTCTTACCTCTCGTTTTGCTGAACCGTTTTCACAAGGGTGACACACCACCACCTGTAACTGGCCTCAGCTCCACATGCAACTTCCGTACTGGGGTGCTATTCCAGATGCCCAAGATTGAGCGGAACTCGGGAGACACGAGCTCTAGCGACGCCAACATGACATAATTATTAAATTATTATATTTAAAGGCAGAGTTCAAGCGCTTTAAAAATGCGATTCATGCTATTTGCTGATTATTCAGGTGACCAAACCGGTCCAGGGCAGAACGCTCCAAGGAGGCGCGACTAAGGCGTGGCGCATTTTTCAGTGCGTTCTCTCGCTCCACTGTTGCACTGGTGGCTAGTGCTGGCAAGCAAATCAAACTGCTTTACTTTACCGTGCTTATGTTTTATTCATCTGTATTTCGCTACACAGTTCATTTTTTTTTATTTAGTGCGTTTATGTGAGTTTTTTGTTTGAAAATCTTCGTCCTAAGAAACGGTTTCTGCCCACTTCTGCCGTTGGTGCCCGACAATGCAATCCCGTGACTAAGGCCGACTGGCAAAAAAGAAAGTGGGTGATGCAAACGCGCCACGTTCAAAATAATTGCTCCTCGGTGTTGCGTTATCGAAACCCTTCCTCTGCTTTTCGATACAAAATTTCTTGGGGCACTTGAGTCTGCTTACGGGCTTCGAAGGCCGATACTTAACAACTTCTTTACTGGTACACTGTACTTGCGTCTTTTTCCTCGCTTTCATTCCTTTATCTTATGGCTTATGGCACCAGTTACTTCGACGGGATTCTTTTCTGCTATGCCGTGTTTGCGTCGGTTTTTTCTCTTTCATTTCTCATTGAGCTACGTCAGCAAGAAGATTGGCACACGCCACAAACTTCCTGGAATTGTGGTTCTGGGAGGCTGGTGTGCATTTCCCTACTCCCGTGCATCACGTCCAGGTGTCACGCGGCACGCGCTATTCTACGACTTTAACTTTTCAAATTCACAGTGTGATAAATTTTGCGAACCGGGCACATTAGCTCCTCAAAGCTCCCAATAGCGAGAAGGAATAGCAGCAACAAAAACTTGTCAGATTTGTTTCCTTCATTTCCTTTTGCTCTTCACCGCTTTTGGTCGACGGTCTCTACACTGGATTATTCTTTTTCCTTCAAGTCCAATTCCTTCACTGCCCTTTCTTCCTTCGCCCCCTTCCCGCACCCGGTTACCCTCCCTCTGGCGTCACGCGGTTAGTTTTATTCTCAACTCTCCCAATTACTGGCTTTCCGTGCTTTGCTTTCTGCCATACGACGGTGACGCTCAAGAAAACCCGTTAAAAGGTGTAGAGATCGCCCCTGATAAAATTTACACCATCTTCCCGTGAGGGGAACCATGGGTAGATGTGACGCATCTTGGGGTTTCCGTTGCGTTTCCGTGATGTTGTTTCCATTTAGCGTGTCAATTTGTTGTTGCTAGCAATTTGTTGTGCTAGCATTTCTGGTATCGGGTTGGCCGGTGCTTGTTACGGTTGCGCCGACCATCACGATAGCAGGCCTGTTAGTCTCCATTCACATCATCGGTGGTCATCGCATGTCATCGGAGCGGCGGAACGACTGAGCGGAGCGGCGCAGTTACCGCGTTTATATGTACCGCGCGTTAAAGGTGAGGGGAATGAAAAGAGCAGCGCGTGCGCATGTGTTAGATGTTTAACCGACCGCTAATGCGCGCTGACGCACAGCTGGCACGGCGACGGGAGCGAGCGCTAACACGCAGATGGCGCTGCGGTGAGAGCGGCGTTAGCGCGCAGCTGGCGCGGCGAGGAGAATGGGGGAGGGATGCGGACTACGGACTACGGAAGACGCCGGAGGGACAAGGCGAGTTAAAGAGATGCGTCGCATCTAATAGGTAGGCCCTGTTTATTTTATATCTATGTACGTATAGGCTATCCTTCCAGTTACGTTCTCACAAAAAAAATGTGCGACACGCAGCGCCTCTGCCACGCTGACGACAAATTAAACGTACGATCACGCAACGCCTCGTTCGAAATTGTTTTGAGAGCGGACGATAACCGAAGCGCACTCTCCGGCTGCAGATAGATAGCCGCACGGCAGACCCTGCGGAAGCCATGTCCGGCGAGCCACCTAAAAGAATGCAAGGTCTGGGAAACACGTCTCCAGTGATCATATTGCGCACACACTGGCTGACTGTCGGCTAGTGCCGGTAGATGGTGCAGTCTCTGGCAACGCTCCCGTGGAAGGTAAAACCGCAGGTGTAAAAGCGTAGCGCACACAACACCTGCTCCTTGACGGTCATGGAGCGAAAGCCGCCTCCAAGTCGTCGCAAACGTCACTCTATTGCCAGATGACTGCAGAGACGATTCCCAGTACTTTTCGAGATAAAAACGAGCTCAAATTCCTCCTCTGTTTAAAAGATCTGGCGGGGTAGAAATATGCCGGCTACGACGACCATGAGGAATAAACCACGCCGAAGCAGCGGCCGCCAAGAGCGTCAAGAGTTCAACTCGACCGTGCAAAACCAGTCCCGAGTTTTCTCGGAGTTCTAATGTTAATAAAATCCGCCCAGCCCATTCGTGGGCGCGGCGTAGCACCCACCCACGGTGTGGACGCTACGCCATCGACAAGGATGGTGTGGACGCTACGCCATCGGTGTGGACGCTACGCCACAAAGTCGTCATTTCATGCCCGCTGGCACGGACAACAACTTAGCACCAAACAAAAACGAGTCCCCAGGCCACCGTTAGCCGATGGTGCCAGACTTGCGGGAGTGTTCGGTCCGAATTGGGGTTTACTCTTGTCCGAGCCGATAAGAGCTGCCGAGACGACACGTTTTTCACACGGGAGCCTTCTTCGTACACCGTGAAGACACAGTCGATGACAAATGACATAACTTTAACGTCTAAAACGCACTCACCAAGGCACAAACACGCTGAATTCGGATGATTTATGATAACCGCCCACCGTGCACACTCAACTAAGTCGTAAACAAAAGCCATATTTGATGGTCGGGGGCAAGGCACATTCCGTTCGATACTGTGAACCTTTTTATTCACATGGTTTGGGCTTGCGCTGAGCTGCACTGGGTCTACCATCAAGCGACATAGCAAACATTCAGTGGAAGAACAGAACACCGCGAAAAACGGACCGCCCCGCGCCGGTCGTGGCCAACAGACGGGCTGTAGACTCAAAGTACTAGGGGGGTTATCTAGTTTATGCTAAGGAATGAGTATTGTACATCGATTTCAGGTGGCGCTGCATGCGGTTTATATTACAAGCTGTAATTTTTCCACGTACGCGGCCCCAATACGGCGCGCTGAATATGCCAGGCGTGCTGCACGCGATTGTGCCGGTTTCGCTTGAGGTGCATCGGTTGCTCCACTATCACTACTTTCACAGCCCAACCAGCTGGAAACTCGGGAGTAGGCAGTACTCGGGTATTCTGGAATAGCGCCCCTGATCTCGACCAACCCCCTCTACATCCCACTTAGGATTCGTGCCCTGGCCACCATAAAGCAGAGACCGTGGCCTTCTTCTCTCCGGACATGGGCCGGATCCCACGCGTCTGGATCGAGCCACCGAGCTCTGGCGAGCACTCCTCTTGTTCCTTGAAGACCCTGCGGCGCCACCGGTTGCTGATCGGATCCGCCACAGCCTCAAGATTCAAGCGGCCCCCACTTAGCTGCCTACAGTGCGTCCGTTAACAAAACGGTGGCAGCCCTACCCTTTTCCTCTGCTATAACACTGTCTCCCTTTCCACCGCAGTGTCATCGGCACATTTAATGCGTAATAAACATGTTTTCATTCATTCCTTCACCTGGGCTAACTGGGACACACCAATTGATGGCCGGACGGCCATTTAATGGTCATCCTTGTTGACTAGACGCGTACTCTGATGGCAGCAGTTGCGGCAGTGTGTCTTAACGCTGCAGTCATGTCTATCGTAGTACATCTACATTTTATGCGAGCCTTTTAACTCCAGAGGAATAGCCGCTGTCACCCACAACAGCTGTCAACCTCACTTAGCGTGCGCGCTACAAGTACGCTTATCACTTGCTGTAAAACAACTTCCCGGCATGTTGTACAACCCGTCTGGAAGGCACCTTAGATGTACAAGGAAAAAGCGAAGAGGAAAACCTGGAGCTTCGTTCTGCCCGTGTCTGTGAAAACCAAACCAGCACGCGAAACGACAAAAAATAATGAATGCGACACCTGGTAAAAGTATTTTCTCTGGTGATGAGAATATGACGTGCTTTTCGCAGGTCGGCTGCGCCGTCTTGTGCGAAATTCACAAAATCCAGGAATTTCATTTTCTATTTTCCGGGAGACTGCCGGCTCTGGGCCATTAAACCTTATTCTAAGCTCTAAGCTATGTAATATGCTGAGCCAATAATGCATAATTGCGACTAAAATACTTTCGCTGTTTGTTAGTGCTTTATTTCATTTGGGACTAGTCTTGGTTGTATAAGAATTTTTTTCTGTTTTGTCTTTTTGGCACGCTCGCATAGCTGTGTACGAGTGCCTAGAGCTGTCAAGCGGCGAAAATGGAGCTATTTCGCCAACCACTACAATTTTAGGTCTACATGAGGCGGAAGATAAACTTCCTTCGTTGCTTGATTTATTGCCGGTGCGTTTGGGTGTGGGCGTGTGGGTGCCTTTCGTTACTGCATACGGGCGTGTGAGTGTGTATGAGCGCGTATTTGTAAGCGGTTAGATCTTGTAGATTCTGGTATTACCCTACCAAATAATAGCGCAATATTTCCCGCGCGTCTACGCCATCTTGTGACAGAACCGGGTATTATTCTTTCGTTTGTTGTCCCCCATCTACCCTTAAGCAAAATTTTTCCAATTAATTACATGGCGGAGCGCACATTGATGTCGGCGAGGGCGACGCAGAAGTCATCTGCAGCAGGGAGTGTCTCAGCACTAGTCTTCAAGACAGCGGACAGCCTTCCACAAACAGAGCTCGGGCCAGCGCCAGTACGGGGCGGCCCAGAATCAACAGGATGAGGCTCCGAAAATTACATATAACATACATCATTTTCCCGTTCTTAATAAAAAAAAACATACTCGGCGCAGCCAGTAGTATTCCTCACCTGTTGTTGAAGAAAATTCCGAAAAAGTTCCGGAAAAAAGCCCATGGATTTATACACAGAGCATAGGGCTGGGGATATACTCTAGCTCGAGATAATCTGGCGGAAAAGAGGAATGTAAAGTAAATGAGTGGCTACCCTCAATCGCGCAAACGCACGAGAAACTTAGCGCCCCAAAACAGTTGCGTCTTACAGTGTGCCCGTCCTGCTGGTGCAGAGGGCCTTAAAGCAGGTAAAGGTGATGCTGTCACGCCTCCTGCTTACTTTTATTCATTTTGTCTGTGAGACAGTGAAAGGTAGTTAATTTGAACTTAAATAATCGAAATCCAGCAGTAATTAGAACTCAGCGAATTGGTCCGGCTAAGTTTCCATAGAAGTCTCTGTATAAAAAAGTCCGTTAATTCGAGCCTGGGTAGGTACTGCTACGGTAATGCGAACTATGCACGCGACACCACGCCGGCGGCTGGGCGCCTTGAACACGGCCACAAAAACTCACCTAGGGCCTACAAGCGAGGATGCACGAGCTCCGTCGCGGAGGAGAATAAACAGTGAAGGTAAAATCGGGGGAGACGGGTAAAACCATCCTAAACTCCACATGGCGGACGTTGTGGAAGACGCGTATTCTTTGCGTACTATCTCGATGTAGACGGGCGTGCAGTGTTTTACGGTGTGCTGGAGGATGAGGTTGTCATTTCCCCGGTCAGAGTATCAGAACCCGCCGCTAAGCTTGTCCCTCCCAGCTGCTCGTCATAAACGCCTGTTCCCGTCCCAGATTTTCAGCGTGGCTGCATTGTTAACAGCCAAGCAAGCAACTACGTTCCCCAATGTAATTCTCGTTCCACGCACACTCCCTCTCACGCTGGGAATATGCTCTAATGCTAATTTTGCCAGGGACCGTACTTTGAAGAAACCGCTGAACCTACCATTTTTGAGAGTGACCAGGCAGGTGCTCTTAAGTAAGCGTGAACAGCAGTCTCCACTATTTCATCTAACCCTACCACACTTCTGGCAAACTTTACCTATACATATATACTGCAGTCTAACTTCAACTCTCCCTGGCACTGAAAATATGAGCTGCCATCTATAAATCCAAAAATAACCCTTTAATAGCCTATAAAAATAACCCTTTAATAGCCTATAAAAATAACCCTATAATATAAAAATAACCCTATAATAATAACCCTTATAACCCGCTTTGATTACTATCTGAGAAGGAAACTTGCAATCGTCGTGGTGTTTTCACCCACTGGTGCAATACGTTGTGTGCATTCAGTTGTCTCGCGCCTCAGCAAAATGGTCAGCCGGAGTATCGCCACTTTTTTAGCGTCCAGTGTGCACAGATTGCCACCCTATCGGCACACATGTGCCGTTTTTGTACTTTTAAGACTTTTTATCTTTTGGTGCACCACTTGGTTCCAATATAATCTACTCTTTGCCCAGTAGATGGCCTCTACCAAGACGCATCTTCTCCGAAAGCACCGTGGGTGGTCAATCGGCTTGACCACCAAATGCGATTTCTCCCTTATCCCACTGAATTGCAAAGAAGCTCCTCTACAGTTGGTTTCTCGTTCGGCAACTCTCCCCTGAGAAAATAACCGTCTCAAAGACCTTTTTCTGTCGCTAACCGTCTGCATTCAAACAAGCTTCCTGTCACATTTTGCTTCTTTTGCGAACCCCTTTTTCTCTAAAGCAGACTAATTCCTCTATATGGATAATGAACTCATACTTCTAGCGAACTTTAACACTGGACTAAGAAAGAAAAGACGAAACACAAGCTAGACTTCAACTTGGTTTATGCAAAAGGGAACAGGAAAACACGCATATATGTACATGATTCCAAAAAAGAAACAAAGAAGCACATTATTCCATGGAAATGAAATGGCGCAATGTTTGCACCCACTCTTATCACTTTTACATTGAAACACAAACAATGCCTGGTCACATTACAGGGCATGATCTTTACCGACACGTGTGCACAGCAGTCGCCGATGGCCCATGATCAAGGGACACCCCGTCTCTCACCAAAAAGTGTATTTCTCTTGTTGAAAGTGCCAAAGATGGGGCACTGACGCAGGTCTCGCCCTCCCTGTTAATCACAAAAGCCTCGAAGACTTCCCTATCAGTTTTAGCACGACATCTAAACAAGACGCTCGTCTGCATGAATTTTGGCGTGCACCCGCACCTACGGCAATGGTCAGCAAGCTGGCCAGCTCCCATCTTCGCACGCACAGCTGTGCGGTGCACCATCAGCCTATCATTAAGGCACCTGCCGGTTTGACCGACGTAGCACCGTTTGCAGTCCAGAGGGATCCGGTAAACCACACCCGTCGCGCACTCCACAAACTTTGTTGCATGTTTTGTGACACTGCAGGGCTCATTGCATGGCTCATTCGCCTTTCGCACCATCTTCGAAAGCTTCTCAGGAGCCAAGAAAACCACCTGCACAGCATATTTGCCACCGACCTTCTTCAGGCGGTGGGACACCTGGTGCACGTATGGCACAATGATTTCTAGCGCGAGCTAGCGCGGTTCACTTGGGAGGGATGTGGCGACCTGCGGACAAAACGATCCGGGCCTGCCAGTCATGGATAACTTTCAGCGGCAAGTTGAGATATCCATGTTGAGAAAGCTGAGAAAGCCGTGAGGTCACGTGGTATAAGGTCAAACTCTCCTATACAAGTGCGTTACCGTATTTCGATCAAATGATAAACACAGGCTGCGCGAATAGAATACGAATCCAACTCAGCAACCTCGTACAAGGATCATGATGGCAGTGTGACTGTACAGCAGCATGGTGGATTGGGATATGACTTTTCACCCAACGCGTACTGCCATGCAGGAGCATTTATAACAATGCACAGGTAAGTACAACTCTTTCCTATTCCAGCAGTACTTAAAAAGCCTCAATTGATCTGTATGGTGAAGCAAGTGTTGGTTCCAAAGAAATAGTCCTGAATTGACCCTTCGCGCTCTGTGGTACGTGCCGTATAAACACCTTTAAGACTGCAAAGCAAATCGAATGCCCTTCGCTCGATGTTGCATCATTAGAAAAGCAATTAGCGTTGTATACCGGTTAAACGCCGCCTGAGGGAAATGCAGTAATAACCTGCGCGTCTTCGTCCGCAGTTGACCTTTGACAGATTCGGTAATCACGGCCTTTTTCCCCTCATAAATATTCCGCAACAAGATTGAGATGAAACGCCTTGTAGTCCCTCTCTTTGAATTGACGCTTATGCGTTAATTTAATGGGACAAGGCTGGCTGCGCCGAAGTTTCTACGCAACGTACTTAGTGACGGCAGTAAAAAAAATAGTAAATGTTCTTGTTCGTAACATTAAAAGTAGAGGTGCCTTTTCTTTTCGCATCCCACCCCTCATCTATGGTGCGCGCAGCAAGACGCCACACGAATCACCGTAGCTCCTGGAAAGGAGCTCAAGCAGGCTGCTGCACACGTGAATAGAGACCGTAATGTCCGTGCCGCGATTGCAGCTATCGGGAAGGGGCCGCACTCTGCTGAGGAGCCGTAACGTGATTCAGCTCTCGTCTTACAACTGTTCAATGCACGGAAAAGTGAAACAGATTTTCCACCTACACGTGAGAGCTCTGGGAAACTTGCAACATTTTATGAAATAGCGAAGAAAGACCACCTGCCGTCACGCGTGGCTTCACACCCCATCTGGGCGAGAACTTCAAAAAAATTGTTTGCTATGTCCAACGGCATTCCTCGTTTAATCTGACCGGATAACTGTGTCGCTACACATCGCCTATGTGGCTTGGGCGGTCTTTCCTTGCTTCTTTCATTTTTTTTAAAAGCGTTTAACCGTTGTGTATGCACACGTATTGAATATCAAAAATAAAGATATTCGCAAAATTGGTTACCTTCGACGATCACTGCGAAGTTGTCCCCCAGATAATAAACTGCTCGCATATAAAACTTTCATTAGACCACGTTTAGAATATGCATCTGTCGTGTGGGACCCGTATACTGACGAGAAGATATCCATGCTCGAATGCGTAAAAAAAAAAAGCGATCAGATTTTCCTAAAATGCTTACGGTTGGCATTTTTCCCCTATAGCGCTTTTAAATCTAGCCGATCTTGAAACCTTGCAAATAATACGTTACCGCGATCGCCTAAAACACTTACATCTACTCTACCATGACAACTTGTGTCTTGCTACCAACGCATACTTAAGACGTGTCGATACCCGAGCTTTCCACACTAAAAAAACTAGCCGACATTTATTGTCGAACTAACGTCTTTCAAAATTCATTCTTTCTTCGGACTGCACGCGAGTGGAACTGATTACCAGCAAGCTTGATAGACTGCCCTACCACTGCATCCTTTAGGCTAAGTTCAGACTACCGCCGCAAAAGCCATGTCGTGATCTATAGACGTAAAAAAAACCGTGTGACACGCAGTCCGGTTGGCTGCTGAGACGTGAAATGACGTAATTCTTGAAAGTACTTGCTAGTGTTGCGGCAACAGCCTGAACCGTTAAGGAAACTTAAGGAAACTTCGAAATGCTCGCACGCCTAAGCTTTCTTGCTCATATGAGGCATGTCTGGGGTAAGTGTTCATGGACACCATGTATTGTTACGATTTTTTTTCTCTGGTTGCAATCGCTCTTCTAACGCGTAGCACAATCGCGTGGTTATATATGACTGGTGTAGTTTTTCCCGCACATAGCGTTCTCCTGCTTGCTACTGTTGGCAGCATTATTCTACTTTTTTTGTTACCTCTGTACTATAAACAATGTGCTTTCGTATGTGCAACGTGCATGTCCTACGGTTCTTATTTTGCTATTTTTCTTGTTCTTTTTGGTGCAGTCACGTTGTAGACAACTTTTGTTAGGGCTTAGTGTGCCCTGTGTTTTCCTGTCGTGAATTGTATTATCACCTTGTCTGTCCCGCCCACTCCTGCGTAAGACATTTATTTGGCTACACTTTCTGCACCAGTTGAGGCGGTGCAGCAGCACTCTCGCACTCGATTTGCCAATGCAGCTAGCGCCACCTGCACCTTGACCCTCGATTTGACGCTGCGCTGCTGTGCTGCACGAGTTCTTCTACACTTCTGCACTAGACTCTGTGCGAGTTCTCGTCTCGTGCAAGGTGCAGCGAGCTTTGGCGCGTTTTGCGGTGCGCATCGTAGCAGACGGCTCTAGCATGATACTTGTGTCAGTAAACGGAGTAGAAACGACAGCGTTTTCCGTTTTAGACGAGAATGGTCGTCACGTGCAACAAGATAGTGAACTTGTGTACGAAACAAAAGGTGAGTGCAGGGTGACGCCATTTAGAAAAAAGCAAAAAACAAAAACAACGCGAGCGCGCAAACACGGACCGCAGCAGACGACGTTTGTGCACTTTTGCCCTCGATTCGGCCGCTGCACGGAAAGCGCTATTGTACGGCTGCACTCGCACTGAAAGAACTGGCGCTGCACTTGCACAACACTTTTGTGAACTAGTGCAGAAAGTGTAGCCAAATCGAGGAGACCTCTTGTTTCAAGGGTGGCAGTAATGTACAAACAAACAAACAAACAAACAAACACACAAACAAACAAACAAACAAACAAACAAACAAACAAACAAATAAATAAATAAATAAATAAATAAAAAACCTTCAGACATGGTAGAAACACCTTTAAGTTTTTAACTTGTCCCTTCAAGGCTTACAGTCAGGAATCAGTGTAGATGTTCAGAGGTTTGGTTGGTTGTGTGCATTTTTGGATGGTTTGACCAATGGCGTATATTTCTGCTTATGTGCTGCGTGTGCAGGGACACGTGCCACTTGCTTCAGTTCCTTCGATTTCGACGGTAGCCCACACCCATAGTTCTTACGGTTGCTGGCGTCTGTAAAGATGTGCCGTTCGTTCGGTATGCACGAGGTCGCGGGTTTGATTCCCGGCCACGGCGGCCGCTTTTCTGATGGAGGCGAAAAGCAAAAACGCCCGTGTGTGCGAGATTTCGGCGCACGTTAAAGATCCCCAGGTGGTCAAAGTTAATCCGGAGCCCTCCACTACGGCGCGCTTCATCGCCTGCGCTGCGTCGGCGCGTTAAACCCTACAATCAATCAATCAATCGGTATGCGTCGTACTTTCTTCGTTAAGTACCTTTCGTCTTGGGTCGTCCTTTTTGCTTTTCAATTCTATTGTGATGGGTGCTGCGGTAATTTGTTTGGTGTCTTACTGGATGATTGGTTTTTCTTCACCTGGAGAATGGCTGCTGTCGAATTTGAGCAGTCGTAGGAGGTCTTGTCCCGGAATGGTGCTTCTTAGTCTGGCTAGTTGGTTGTGCTTGTATGCTGCTACGATGCTTTCGCATGTTACCTAGAGTCCGGCGTTCTCGATTTGCGTGTTGGAGGTGCTCATCGGGACTCCCGTGGCGAGGTTGGTGGATTTTTTAGGAGTGCGTTAAGCTTCTCGTGGTTTTTCGTGGATAGCGTGGCATATCTGGTACGTGACGTAATGAGTACTTCGTGTTGTATGAGATCGGCTTCCTTGACGCCACTATGTCTGTTGGCGATTCTGCTGCTGACTTGAAGGAACTGATTCCCTTGCTTATTAGGTTAGATACCACCGCGCCCGCTTTTCCGCTGGTGTGTATGTGTAGACAGAGAATGTGTAGACGGAGAGAAACGTTGCTAGTTGCTATGGCGCCGGCGGCCCCCAATTGCACCGACAGATTTCCGTCTAGCATATATTAGTGAAAACTCTATGGTTAAAAGAATTTCCGTTTGTTGATTGGTTATCCGAATCCAGTGCTGTTATGCGCGGTAACACGGCCCCGCGGGGTTCCTTAAACCCCACTGTGTCCAGAAGCAGTCCCAGTAAAAACGCTCTTGTCCACTCCACTCAGCTCGGAGGAGTTTGGAGTACCTTGCTCTATGACTGGACGAGGGGTAAAACCGTCCATAAAACACTTGAATATCTTCGGGTGAGGTCCCTTTGGACATGTATGCAGGTGTTCGAGAGCTTACGGCGCAAATGGCGATGAGTGATGACAACATTGCTGGGTTAGTGCCATGAAAGGGCCACCATTGAGAAGAGACCGATGCAGAAGAAACAAAGAGCAGAAATGCTGCAAGCTGGGCGAGTTAGATCGAGAGTTTTGGGTTGAAGCAGCGCGACGGGACGGACACGGGTGGAATTTTCAACGAAAGAGGCCTCCGCCTTAACTTCATGGTGACGGCATTGAAAGACGATTGTATTCATTATTCAGATTTGTTTTGAACTTTGGGAGAAATCTTGGCGCATACATCCGGCATGTATCTGCCACGATCTCGGAAACCATTGGCGAACTACTGCTTTGGCCCGACTGCGCTCGTTAAAAATGCCATAACCTCATCGAGGTTTTGTTCAGTGGTTACGAAGTAGTTTATCGATTTGATGAGAACTAGCTTTAATTGGCAAGATAAAAAGCTTCGGCAGGCTGGATTTCCGGAGTACCATTTGTAATGGGCTGGTGAAAAGCTTGTTAGGTACCACGAAGTCAAGAACAGAGAGCCCGGACATGGGAGATGAAACACAAGACCCGGAGAACGTTTTTGTCCTTTAATATCTTCGTGCTATCCTATAGCGGTTGAACGAAGTGGAATTGTGGTCCCGAGTAAGAATTTCCATAACAATCCGCCATTATTAAAGCAGACTGAAGCGCTCTATCCACACTTCACAGTGAAAGCACTCGGCTGAAGCGCGGGCATGTTAACAAAATGGCAAGTTACAAAGGCAAGCCCGCCAACTGCTGTGTTCGCGCGCATGAGGTGTGCTTTGTAGCATGGTCTTATATATCAAATTTGTGATTTAATGCATATGTGGCCGAAAGTAAGCTGGCCAAACCAGACGCAGCACCAATGTGCGCTTGCGAGAGGTTCATTTGTCATCGAAAAGCCTCCGTTCTTATCACCTTTTATCACACTGCTTTACGGCTGGATGCATCCGAAATTTTTATTCCCCTGAGATTTTATTTGAACATAATTAACAGATTAAATTGGAATTTAGGAGAAGTATGCCCATTACAGGCCGAGAAGACAGGTGCAGTTCTCCACCCGAAGGAGATTGCTTATCTGCCGGATCTCTGGTTGTGCAGCGGCTGCTATCACATTTCCTCCTTTCTTTATGTGTCTTATTTCAATCTATGCGCATTGCCTTTTATTGCCGTTTAGATTTTGTTCAACTTTACTTATTAGACCAGCGCCGTCCGTGTGATCCTTCGCCCCGTCTCCGTTCCAACTCGCTCAGCTTGAGAACACTTGGATTGTACGTATACCTTTAGTGTTGAGTTTAACGACGTTCGAAGCCACCTCAAACTCAGTTTGTATGCTGCGGGTGCCCTTAGAGGGGCACAGATGGTAATTTGTCAAACTTCTGTTGTTGTTTGTACTACATAGACTGGCTCAAATAAACACACTTTGCATCGTTAATCCCGTCGATGAAGCAGCATTTAAGTTATAAAGAAGAAAAAAATACAATTGTTATGAATTTTGTGATGCAGGTACACTGGCTGTCAAAGCTGCCGATTCCTGGCCAATCCTCCAAGTGCAAAGGAACAACAACAACGGCAACTTTCAAACTACGCTGGCAGCGTGCGGATATAGCACAGTTCGGCATTACATAATAATGTGCACACAACCGGCAGTGAAGAAAAGCGCAGTTTAGGAACAATGTGCATCAATACATAGCGTGCATGCGGCCCAAAGTGAGCCCCTCCACAGTGGCTTCACCGGCTTGATGTGTGTGTGTGCCTTCCGGACTTCTGCCACATTACCCTTCTTAAACTGCAAATTATTATAGTCTGCTTATAGAGGGCTCCTTTCAAGCGCATAAAATTCGTATGAATACCATGTAATAAAGAAAAAAAAGCGATGGCACACTTGGTCGACCATTGGGCTGCGACTGTGTTGACCCGGGTTCAAATTCTGTCGCAGCAGACATGTATTTTTATTTATTTACTATTTACAGGGGCGGACATTTCCTCAACCGAATAGCAACAACGGCGTTTTATCGAAGGGGCACTTCAGGCTTCGTACGTGACTATTATTTGGCCACGCCGGTAGAGGAGCTTCCCCCAAGATATTTTCGGAACGGCCTAAAATGAACATGCCTGCCAAGGCGGCTTTGTAGCGCTTGGCCGCTGAAAACACCAATGTGAGTGGTGGCGGCTCCATTTCTGATGGAAGCGAACTGTATCTACCCTTTTAAACAAAACGACATGTAGGATAACATATTGCGATGCCATGTTCACCAGCTCATCCCACCTGATTCGCCACCCGTTTCTTCCAATAATATATGAATAAAGATAAAAAATATCTAGAAATCTGCATGTCGTACGTTCCAGTTCATGACATCTTACTAAAAATGGCAATCACAGCAAGTGGAAGGTCGCCAAAAATACACCTTGAAGGTGCCGCACAATGAATGAAACAAAACAGAGACGTTTCGGCTCCCACACAGGAGCCTGACCGTCTCTTTTTTTTTTTTTTTTTTGTGGGGCCTTTTATCCTCCTGAATGTATACTCCAGACCAGTCGAGTGTTCGTTAATGCCTTGACTTCATGTCTTGTAGGAGATTAATTCACTAGTTTAAAATAAACAATCGCAGTTATGAAAAGCTCTATAAAAATGCTGCTGTGAAGGGGCATTAATCTGTAAAAAAATGACTCATCTTAATATGTATCATAGCTGCGTTATTTATCTCGTTATATGGCCCGAGATACCGCAATATATCGGTATTGGAGAAAGATCTGCTTTATTTTGTTATGGACAAGTTCAATTAATAGGACAAGAAATAGCTAGGAGGACCAGTTTTCTCTGAGACCGAATGCATGGAGGGAACGAGTCAACCTGGTTGCATCGACTCTTCACAGAAAGAGAAAGCGTGCACGCCTTGTGGATACGTTGGCGGCGGGTAAGTGCTCTGCATCTGGCGTGACCAGTCTGCTTCCAGCAAAAATGACACCCCGAAAACTATTACGACATGTGATGCACCCTGAAGAACCCACCGCTGTGCAGAGGTTCACTGCCCAAGGGCACCATCGGACACGGCGGCAGGAAACCCAAACACACTTTGGTGTGCATTGTTTTGTTGTGTGATCGTGCGCGCTTTTCCTTCTTCGCGGTGCGCGGCCCGCGAGAAGCGTGCAGCTGGGCGTGAGCCTGGTCAGCCCACAAAGAAGAAAGGCCGCAGTGTAGCTCCTTGTGGGACGCCGGTAGGGCGCCCGTGTAGGCTCGACCTCAATACGCCGACCACCCACGCAACCCGCCGCACAGAAAACGCCTTCGTGTCGACGCATGTAAATCAAGGCTGCCGCCTTCTCTTTAAGGTTACTTTTGCCAGCCAACGCGCTAAAACAAGAAAGGCGATCGAACGAACTTCTCCCGTCTGCAAGGCGGCTCCTTCGTTCGCGCAATAGCCCGCCGACAAAGCAAAGACGCCTGCTCAGCTCGACGACGATGTCATTAGCCGCTCCGCCGCACCTAGCCGTTGGCAATGAGCGGATTTCGTAACTTCTAGCCGTTGGGAAATTGGAGGCTTGTCACTGTGCATGACAATGCAAGGGGAGCGCAAAGAACATGTATTCTTTCGCCGCTGTACGACTGTAGGGCAATGAGGGTATTCCGGGGAAGAACTAAGATGCCCGACTTGACTTCGTATTGAGCGCAAGTCGCAGTAAGGTTCCGTTCAACAGAACGTCTCGCCGTAGGTGACGACTGTATTCAGAGTCGTTCTAAAAAGCTTAACAATGTGGTATTTAGTAAGTACACTTTAAGGCACATATCATCTACGCGAAGCGTAATATGACAAAGGAAAATGCCCCTGTGTCGATATTTTGTTGAACGTTAAAGAACCCAGGTAACCGAAATTATTCTGCAGTCATTCACTTCAACGTGCCACATAGCCCATGTGTAGCTTCGGCCAGTTAAACGAGCGAAATGGATTTGATGAAGTTTTTACTCGCACACTGACAAAAAAAAAAAAAGGAACCGACCAACACGACGCTAAGAGCTTCGTCGTAAAAGAGATAACTACAACCGGGAAGTGAAAGATAGAAACCAAGAATGTGACGGAGCACACCTTCGCGTATGATCATGTAAATTTTTTACAATTTGTTGCACGCCAGAATAGTTGGCGGGAGATATAGCCGAGTGTAAGAAAATAAGCGCCCTTTTTTTGCACTTAGCTTCACCTGTGGTTAAGTGCCCTGTATGATCACGACGCGGAAAAAATATTATTGGGGGTGACGCATAGAAACTCCGGTTCGGAATTCTGCGTTTTCGTGAGTTTCAAAAGCATTCTTCGTGATTACGACATCGTGTATGCATAAGCGGTACGACAACGGGTTACTTCCAGTGTACATTTCCTTCCAGCCTTGCGGTAGTTTCACAATGTGCCCGTTTCAAGAGCAGCGTTTCCACTTGACCCAAACTCAAGCTTTAGTGCTAGCGCTAATTTTACGAGTCGTGTTCAATGAAGCTGGCCGTTTCGAAGCCAGTCCACCATCTTTTCCTTCCCACAAATTCGTCTACCTAAAAGTATTCACCCTTGATAATTTCGTAACGTCACTGATTATTGGGCCATCCTTTATGCAAAATATATTACAAATTTTTGCAAAATCGCCCACGATGAATTTCAAAACCATTGTAATCTGTTTTCCAATGTGTGCGTATCAAGAATTGCGCAGTCTAAATATCTTTGTTTCCATAAGAAGGGAGGTCGCACTAAAGTGTAAGACTTGACGGTAGCGACGCTGTACGCAACCTTCACGACCATCACGACGGCTTAAGTTCACGACTGCAGCCGATTTGCTTCTTCGCTGCCGCAACGACCTAGACTCCATCTTTGTTGCTATAACAGCGACGAAGAAGCAAATCGAAGAGGCAGAACGAACAGACGAAACGCGCACTCCTAAACTAGGCGTCCGCAGGTGCAACGTGTACCCTATCACGTGTTCTGTGTCGATCAGGTGGTGCGATTCCTCTCCCCACAGTCACAGGCAAGTGAGTAAGACGTTTGACTTTCGGGCACTAACTCACGGTCGTAGCCGAGTGGGTAAGACGACTGACTAACTCCTTTAATCTACCGGACAGTGAGACAGAGAGAGATAGCAAAACTTTTATTTAGCTTATTTATGCGTAGGAGTGGCTTCTCAGTCCAGAATTTCAAACGCTGTCTTCGCACGTTCCGCCCTCTCAGTCAGCATGACCTGGTCTGCGAGGTTTGCGCTGGACTGCGCAGTCGGCAACTGCTCGAGCTTTGGGCTAGAGAAAGGGGGAGGCAAGTCCGGGTTTTGACCTCATTCCCAGATTACGTAATACAGTAAGCCTGTCTGTCCGCAGAACTTGCATTGCGGGGAATGATGGTTAGGGTACTGCCAACGTTTTTAGACTAAAAAAGTTGGGTACTGCATATGAATTCGAACCGGATAAGGGAACGTGTTGGTTTGTAGTAATCGAAGCGTGGATCCTTAGTGCTTACTAAGTGGGGGTGTGGCGGTGAATAGATTCGTCTTTATAGCCTGTAATTCTCGGTAATGTCCCGGTAGGACAAAATTTGGGTGGGGTCAGGCTCTCCACCTGTAGCCTGGTTGGCGAGTGCGCAGGCAGTCGCGTGGGCGAAAACCTTTCCAGCGAAAGAGGAGTGTTACGGGATCCAAACTATCATGACCTTCCGGTTTGGGGGTTTGCTCTCAGAAGGCGGTGGGCTGTTGTATAGTCACCAATCTCGCAATGAATCGTCTGCAGGCCTGATGTGAGTCGGAGATGATCGTAGTTTCCTCGGTTTCAGTAATAGCCAGCGATATGGCTACTTCTTCCGTCTTGACTCGTAGTCTTGGGAATGGTTGCGTTGGTGAGGCATTTGTCTCTTGTCGTCACCACCGCCACCATTCCTCTCATCTGCTTGCAGCTTACTGCGTCTGCATACACCGTTCCCTCGGCGTACATCTTATCAGGGCTTTTGCCCTGGCTTGTCGCCGTCCTTCGTGCTGTTCAGGGTGAATTTTCAGAGGGATTGACCTGATTTGTATGCACTGCCGTATTCGACGCAAGAGCTTTGCGTTTGGGTCTTCACTGTCTAGCATGCGTAATCATGTGAACGGCAATTGAACTTCGGAGTTCGATATCTCAGAGTACGGACCCGCTAGAAGAATTCTGCCAAATGAAACTGTGTGTAAACACGATTGCGTCTAACTATTCAATACAAACATGCCTGCCTACTACAGCCACTAAAAAGTTAATTATTCAATTTTAGTTCATTTGGTTAACGACATCAATAATTACCACCTAATTCTATGCCCCCCTTGGCGCATAACTTCACTGCAGCGGGGGTCTTCACGTACATCTAAGCGCTTAATCTTTAAAAATCTGTCGACTTAACTTTGACCACCCGGTATATGGGCACAAGAGAAGCGCAGTTAAGGGCCCTGGCCAATTCAACTCTGTATCATTGGTATAACGACACACAATGCAGTCTGACAGTGACGCGCACTGTTAGGCTAGTGACAATTAGCAGACAAAATAAATCACGAGAACAGGGCATTCACGTCCGTGGAATTATTACAAACACGCATTTTATGCGAAGTTTATTTGAGCACTCTGAGCATGGGAGCCTGTGACACGTGGCCATGATTCAGAAGGACTTTCCCGAGGCTTTCTGCCGTGTGACGCAGACTTTTAGGCCTAGTATTACGCTTGCATGTTTGGGGAGGCACTTTGGGAGGTATTGATTGTCGATGCTAGATCGGTAGTACAAAGGTTTTCATCTGTGCAACCCTCCCGGCGTCCACATCAATTAGGTCCTCCGTACGTCAAGGCTGTTCGTTCTCCGCTGCTTTTCGGATTTTAGCTACTCTGGTGAGTGTGACAGACACTCTTCTTGCCCGTGCTTGTTCCTTCCTTCCGAAACAGGTTAACTTTCTAGCCTTTGCGGAGGGCATCACTTTTTTTTTTGTGTGCGAAGTCACAAAAAAAAAAACGCACCTTAAGTTGAAGTTCGTGGCCTGCAAAATAACCGGCGCTCAACTTTATTATAAAAACTGCTCTTAATAAGGTTAGGTTGGTACACAACTGCGCCCATTTATTACGGTTAGCTTCTCTGGGATCTATCGGCTGAAGGTAGCTTGGTGAGTTTATATACGGCTTCAGGCGCAGCCAGGAACACTAGAGTCATCCTCTTCCGGACCTATAAAGACATCACAGTTCTTTTGGCCAGGCACACTTGCATTCTAGCGTGGCCTTGCGTGCAATGTTTTCTGGGCAGCCAAGGTTTGGTTTGCGATGAAGGTAACTTTTTTTTCTTCATTTGAGCAGGAGACCTTCACCCGATTGGTGCATTTTTCAAACAGTTTCGCTTTTCTTGTTTTAGCATGACCAGTCATACCCGTACGTGTATTTACAGAGGTGTCTTTATACCGAATGGCTTCCGAAGGGGCAGTTGGAAGTTTCAAATTTTTGTCAGTGACCTTCTCCTGCGATGTTCCAGCAACCATGTTTGCTTGCAACCATGTTTGCACTTGTATCTGTTTGTCATGAAGATGAAATAAAATGTATGTATGTATGTATGTATGTATGTATGTACCACCCTGTATGCATAATCCCAACGGTTAAGACGTCCTGCGTCGGGTCCAGCGCATGCACATTGCTCCAAAGATTAAGCGTTCCTTTTTTGTTTCTTCTGTTTTTTTCTTCTGTCCTTTTTTGTTTCCTTCTGTTTCGGAATCCGAATCTGTATTCTTTGATGCATCCTGTATAACATTTGCACTGTTTGCAAAGCAGGGGGTACGGGCCCAGTCAAGCCTCGTTATGGTTTTTTGCCCGTACCTCCCAACATCGTGTGATGGTAAATAAAATTTAATTGAATTGAATTGAAAGTACATTCGTCTGCACTACATGCCATGATGTGTCTGTCCCAGGATGATATTACTGTGGCGTCTAGTCATTGTAAGTTATGTGGTGACCTTCGGTCTTTTGAGCAAGGCTCCGTATATCGTGGAAGCGCAGTGTTTTCCTGCTAAATTCTGCGCAGAACTATCAAAATCCCTTTGGGTTAGCCCTATTTCATTGTAATACTTGGTTGTGTGTATATCTGGTGATTTACCTAAGAGTTTCTTTCTCTCCCTCGTTATGTACACACTGCACTGGTGTAGGTGCGATTTAGCAGATCAAAATGCTTAAGTTAACAGGCTTCCTAATGTGCCGTATTTCAAGGCGTGGTAGTCGCAGTGTGCCTATTCTGCGATGACTCTAGCCTGACTGGCGGACCGTTCTTAAGGCAACATTGCGTGTATTTATTTATCAAAACTGCACGCGAATTTTAAGTATGTATTATGCTGTTGGAACGGTTTTTCTTCTATCTTTGTCCCCAATGGTATGAATGTCTTTTGTGGAGATCTTGTTCCGCGGTATAAATAAGACTAGTGGCCGAGTGGATACGATATCAGCTTCAGGACCAGAGGGGCCTGTTTTGAATTTGAATTTGAATTTGAATTTTTATTATTTCCAACGGTGTGAAATACATACCAGTTAGTATACAGACAAGGGTCCCAAAGTCAACAGACTGCAACGGGACCCTCGATTAATTAATACAAAATAAAGAATACACAGAAAGCAGCAAAACAAAAAAAACAGTAACTAAAAACAATGAACACAGCTTAGGCAGCGCTAAAGTAGAATAAAAAAAGTGAAGAAATCGGTGAAACAAAAATGCAAGAAAAAATACGTGTGGCACATTGCTAGCACAATACTAATTCAAACAAGGTAAAAAGGTTGACAGCAAAAAATACATTAAGTATACACTTGCATACACATACAATCTAGCTGAACTCAGAAAACTTGGGCAATGAAATGAACAGTAACGAGCAATAGAGATAATGAAAACAATACATTCCTCGATTCAACAAAAACGTTTTAAGTGCGAATGCACTTCTTAAGCGAGCCTGAAGCGTCCGCCGCCGTCCGCATAGCAACAGCTGCGGGTGCGTGCGCTCCTCGTCTTCCTTGGCAACGGGGGGAGATGGGCGCGCGCTGCCTGGCCGCTGACATGGCACATACCCACGTGGGGGATTGGCCAAGAATCGGGCGTGAGAAGGGCTAATGCACCTGCTTAAAGGAGTACTGACACGAAATTTCAAAGCTGAGATCCGCTCTAGCAATCAAGTACAACGACAACACAAATAGGTGTCTGTGAATAAATGCATCTTTCTTTCTTTGTAGTTGTGTGTGTGTGTGTGTGTGTGATCTCTCTTTCGCGAACATTACCGAACCGCGCAAATTCAACTCGTGCATTCGCACTTTCACATTCTTCCCCTCGGGGAAATGCGGGGAATTTTTTTAGCAGGTGTTTGAAGGAAAAGAATGATGATGAAGATTTTAGTTCTGCCGAAAGACTATTCCAGAATGAGATAGCTGAAAAAGCGGATGTCATCTGACCATAGTTAGTACGGGCTATGGATAATAAGTAATTTTCGTTGGCTGCAAATCTGGTGGAGTTGTTATTTTGTAATATTTGCCTGTCAATAAATTGGTACGATACATTATTAACACGCAGTTGAAACAAAAACGTGGCTATGTTGTAATAGAATAAATTTTTAACCGATAAGACATTATTCTGTTGAAGCAAAATACAGGCGTTAGCACGGAATGAGCTGTTAGTAATGATACGAAGAGCCTGATATTGAATATGTTGTAACGGTGCCAGATGACAATCATAAGTGTTACCCCATGCCACAATGGCCTCTTTAACCTGCAGTTTTCTTCACAGCGGGCCACGTGATCTTGTAGCCATAGCGCTCAAGCTTTGAGCCTATTTATAACATATTTCCTTGAGCGGTTGCACTATGCAGACGTAATAGCAATTCTCAAACTCCAGTGCCGGAACCAATAGAGGCGCTTGTGCCAGCCCCGCGCTGCCCCAGCTGCGGTAGCACACACTGGCGCAACACGTCCCATTTGACCCTTGACTTTAAGGTGTACGTCGTAATCAGGGAGCCCCATACGAAGTGGAGTTACGTACCATCGTACTACACGCACTACGTAAATACGTGTAACACAACTTACTGAGTCATGGTACGAAAACTTCAGTGCTAGCCACACCCCAGCCATCTTACAAGAGTCTATTCTCACTCATCAACTGTTACAGCATACTCTGTTCTCATTTACCTCATTGTTTCACGCGTTCGCTGTAAAGTATCTTTTTCAAATAAACGTGTTTTATGGCAACGACAAGCACAAAGTTAAATTTAGACTTTCACATGATCCTGCTACACCTAATCCATGATGCGTGTCGTGGAGGGTGGCTAGGAATCAATTTAGAAAATAATTTGATCTTTCAGCCACTTCGAAATATCTCGCACACGAGTGTTTATGTGCTCCGTTTTCATTAGAAACAGCCCCAGTGGATGGAGGGAAACCTTCGACCTCGGGCGTAACAAGAGAGCTCCTTGCTTGCTACAACGCCTCGGTATGCCGGCTTAAAGCGCTGAAGCACATAAAACCCGAAGCCCCAGCAATACAGTACCAATCATAACTACCACCAACGTTGTTGAATTCGTTAGCTCAGCCTCTTGTAAGCACTATAACGCGCGGCTGGACGTATATTTTACTTCTCGTAGATGAGTGGTGCTTGCTTTTGCTATTGACTTTACGTTAGTACACCAAGCGAAGTTTCGAAGTTCCTGCTTTGCTTTCGCCGCTTTTATGCTGTGTTTTAGTCTCCCGTTGCGCTTTTCAGCTAGGGGAAAGAATGTTTGGCGAATTTAGATACCCAGGTGAGTTCAAGCAAAATAAATCTGTTTACTGAAATAGCAGAACTTTTTTTGCGATATCATCATTTGATTCGAAGCGAATATGTATAAATGAGTTTTTATTAGGATTAAAATTAGTTATATTAACATAACTAAATCTACGACATAATATTGTCGTTCGTATGTATCGGTATCCGCTCACTCATAGTAAGAAACATAGTGCGTCAAAGAATGTTAGGAAGTTTCCTACACAGGGCGGGTGGTAGAACTCACCCACCGCGATGTTAAAGCAGCCCGTTCCTGCTGACGCACCGCCGTGGCTAAGACATTGTGCTTCTGAGCGCAAGGACGTGGGTTCGATTCGGTCCGCGGTGGCTGCTTTTCTGGTGAAGGCGAAAAACAAAAACGTCCGTATTGCCGACATTTGGGCGCACGTCAGATTCCAAGGTTGTCAAGATAAATCCGGAGTCCTCCACTACGGCACGCATCATAGCGCCGGTGTAGCTTTGGTGCGTTAAACCCAACCATCAATCAATAAAGCAAGTGACAGGACTCAGCAAGTCATGGCATTCGGAAAGAACGGCGCGTATGCTTGCCCGCTCTGACGTGTGTTTTGCGGAAAGGATGAATACCGGTAATAAGATAACACCAGAGTCCGTCAATGCTTTTGACGGACTCTGATAACACGTTCAATTTCAGCGTAAAGCTGATTGACCTCGCTTTACAATCCCGCTGTATCAACAAGCTGTTAGCGTAGGCGCAACGATGGGGGCATAACAATAAGTGTCTCCTGGTTCCCAGGAAATCCGCATCCTGCACCAGCGAGACCGAAGCTACCGGGCTACAAGCATTGAAAGCAGTATTTTACACATTGCTATGAACAGGAGGGGAAAACATTCCCAACTTTTTTGCAACCCGGGGTTAAGCCCTCTCACGGAAAACAAAACAGGAACCGTGTAAATTCCCCGACGTGCTGCACGGCGGCACACCCTTTACGTAATTCGTTGCGGAGGTCGTTAGATGAACGCCAAAGGCACTGGTTTCCGCTTCTGTGCATTGAAGCGAAATCAAGCTACGTGAATAGTCGACGAACATCACGGCAAGACAAAAAGGGCATTTTGGGCCGGTAAAATGTCCTTTTGGCGAACGTTTTGCAGGGAAAATACAGAAAACTGTGAATTACGGCTATCGACGAAGACAGCCTTGGGAGAAGAAGACGACCAAAAAGAGCTGCCGCTACAAGTAAACCGCCCCGTATGACGCCACTCTTCTTTTTGAGCTGCAGACCCATTCTCTCTCCAAACAAAGCCATACGAGCAAGATGTTTTAAAAATGAAGACGAATCGTGTTTTTTTTTTTTCGCCGGAACAGCTTCTTGGCTGTCAAGTGCGCCTTAGTGAAGGAAGACAGAATATTTTATGCTATCTTCAGATCATTAGCGCGCCTTCAAATGCCGACGCTCGGGAGTGTTACTCTTGCGCATCTATAAAGGTCGTCCTCGATTATGAGTCCTGGACCCTCTGCGGACCGTTTGAAATCCGATCGCGCGCTCGATTTTCCCGTGTACTTGTATCGGTCTGCCGGCGTGAAGGGAGCACGCGGACTGCCCGCGGACTATCCAGGGCTGGTACATCAAGTATGGCCAAAAAAACAAAAAACGTTGTCGCCACCAGCCGTGTAACCCGCGACGTAGCTCTCAGTGCCGCAACGCCTTCGTTACTGAACAACTGCAATAACTCCTTCATTAACCAGCTGACTTAACTGCAGCGCTGCCCACAGCAAAATTTTCATCGCTTAGGTGGTGTTCTCAGGGAATATGAATACAAAAGAAATACGCCTACACTACCCGTGGTAACAGGTGGCGCCAAATCGTCTTGCACCGAAAATCGCGTGTACCGAACTATTCCCGCGCGGACAACTTATACTGCAGCAGAATGGAGTGGCTAGCTGGAGGCACAGCAAGGGGAACCGACTAATTTAAAATGACCTCCTCATTAGCACGCTTAAAGCCTCTAGAATTTTAGGCAGTTCCGTCATTTGAGGAAAACAAATTACGCTGTGCAAATGGTTAGACACGCGTGGTTACGAAAGACAGAGAAAAAAGCATTTTTTTCGTGGTTTAACATCAACCTTGGGGAGTTCGTTTGGCGCGCCTCGCCACTGCTCGAGGGGCTGATAACATCGTCGCTGGCAGTGGTTCAGTACTTCTGTTTTTTTTTAGGTAAGGATGGAATAAAAAAAAAAACTTGCAAACTTCGGACTCGCCCATTAGGGTATATGCAGCGAGGAAAGCTGCGCCAATGCGTGCGACGGCAGCAGTTGCTCTGTGGCACTTCTCGTCGTAAAACCAACATTGGGAGCGGGAAACGCTGGCTTTACGGACATCTGTGCGAGTCAGCATTCCTTCTTTAACTCCCAATATGCGTGACGGCCATCAGGGAACCGCGTGCCCTTGCGTGAAGGGCTAGCATAAACACTGTTAGACTCTCTTGCCGTTACGACAATGTCAGCTAGCAGGACCGAATGCATTTTCGTAAAATAAAATGGGTCAGCGATTCGCCAGAATTTGCTCTCAGAAGCTGTATTACTACACTACTAGACAAGCCGCGGGCAGCACTTTAAAGTAAACGACTCAAAATCATTTTTACTGTTCGGGCGGCACACAGTGGAACGCACCTGTAGTAGAGCCAGGATCAAAGGGACCCTGCAACACACTTTTTTTAACTTTTTCAAAATCTTAAATGTTCACAACGTAGTCAACCAATACATCCAGTACTTAGATTAGGGGGTCGCAAAGTGCCTCAGCCAAAAGTTACGACTTTATGCCCATCAGATAACTAGGAAACTTGCTCAAGAGATTTTTCACTCTTTTCCGGTGTTGGCGTTCTTCTACCGCTCGACTTCCTTCATTACAGCGGTTCAGCGGCTATCGGTCGGCATTCTTTCAGTTGTAGCAATGAACGCATCGATAGCCGCCTAAAAAGAATGCCACAAAAGCAAAGCCCAAACACAAGGCGTATCTGCTGCGATGAGCAAGTCACGCAGGGCCGCTCCGTGCTAACGATAACTATAGCTTTCGCAATGCTTCCAGACACGAAAGAAAGAGAGGAAACGTTTATCGAAAGTGTAGAGCCATCCCTTTCGGAACGGAAAGGATGCATCCATAGTAACTAATAGGCCTATTTTGGCGATCGCTAAGATAAAATAAACTAATGAAAGACGCGATGGGAAAAATAAACTTTGTTACATTGTATTCAATAATTATGTTAGCTGTTAACGCACAACTTAAAGTTGCGCATTCCCTCGATCCAAAACTTGTTCTTTAAATATTTAGAACGATATGTGTTTCGGCTTATCTTACGGAAAAGTAAACTCACGTTAGTCCTAAAGTTATTATTTTAGTAATTTTGCAAAGTACTTGATTTTAACCGCCATCGTATATTCAAATAGGTTTGGATGGTATGTATAAGACATGACATGTTCATGTCATCATTATGCGTGTCAACACATAGAAACATTAAAGAATGACCCACTATTCACATTTCTAGCACTGTCCTATCCAGCAATTGAATTTTATTTAATAGATATTTGTGTTTATTTTTTAAAGCCAGGGCTTTCAGCTAACCATCAGTTCTACTGCTATTGAAGTCAGTTCTAAAAAAATTAATCAGTTTGGATGAACAATTAATGATGCAACATCTTGTGGCGAAGGGCCTACGCCTAGACGACGCCACTGCATACACCGCGTGGATACATAGCCCCGTCATCGTTTCCTCCTAGACTTCATCCGCGAAGCGAACATTTTCATGTTCATTTAATCAACGTTTGTCATCATTAACTCACACCCCGTCATCTATGCCTTGTGGCAAATTAAGCTCTATAAAAAAATTATGATACTGTAATTTCCTTCTTCATAGGTTTGGTTAAAGTATGTGTCATGGCGGAATGGGCGTAGACTACGGTACTTCTTTATCTCGAAATAAAAAATAGCTGGCCCTCTGTTCGATTGTCTCATTACTACCGGAATGACGTCACACTGTCGGGCAGTGATTTCCAACACAGCTTTGCCCACGCACACGGGCACGCAGCGTTACACTTACAAGTCTCACACAAGTTGCAATTATTATAACCCACGTACAAATTGCCCCTGACCAGGTGGTGATTGTAGATATAGCAAGTCGTTCCGAAGGCGTCAGCGGTTGAGAACCGCCAAAGCACCGCCGCTCTCGTTTCCCCACGGCCTCCCAGCTTTGCTGTCCTTTCACGGCGCTTTCTCTCAGGGCTTTGGGCTCAATCTGACTCAACTGTTTACTGTGGAGCTACCTTCGACTGGTCCAGTCGCGCCTGTGCTGTCTACTAGCTGCGTCTCTTCGGGGGCAGAAGGGATTTCTGGCGACGGGAGTGGCGCGTGGCTACCGCCGGTTCATTCAATCTTCTGACGTAATAACGGCTGTCCGACATTGAGAATCGCGCAGCCGCCGAGTGAGGTGTGCAAGCGGAGCAGTGAGCGCTCATGGCGGCTCCTGCCGAAGTCCCTCCAAGCGCGGCATCCCTCGCCCACATGCGTCACCAGGGCCCTGCAGCGCTTGGGCGCGCTTTTAGGCCCACCGGTCGCCGCTAAACCAAGGAATACTGTTAACTGGGTCATGCTACTACTGCGCAAGAGAACGAAGACTAAGGCCAACGCGCATACAACGAAGGACAGAGCGCAGTGTCGGTCGTTGTATGTATCTTTGCCTTCGTTGTTTTTCACCGTGGTAGAATAAAACGAGAAGTGTCCCAGTAAAAGTTTTTGTGTAACCGGTGGAAGACGTGAATCCGTCTTTGGCGCCTACTTTCTAATCGTTGTGAGGCATACGCTGTTGTTGAGAGGAACTTTTCGGTTCCGTGGAAAGTGCAAAAAGTTTTGTAGTCAGCCCTTGCGTATTGAAGGTACGGTGTGGGTTTTGTTCGCGCCCATGCTGTTAAGTGCAGAATCACCATACTCTTACGGGGCTCGCTTGACGAGAATTTTCTTCTAGGGAATCTATACCCATCCCGCTCAGTATATTGGGATGCTAGTTAGAGTCGGACTAGGATTTGCATTCTGGAACGTTCCCTGGTTGGGCGTACCGTTACACTGGTATCTATTAAGAAAAAAATTGCGAAGAGAACGCCAGAAGGCATCATAAATATGCGGTGTCCAGCTTTGCTTAATCGCTACACGTCGCTAAGGCAGTTATATTGTTTCTTTCGTTAACTGTGATGTCCCATGATGCGTATGGTAATAATATGTGTCTATTTTTATCAAAAATACTGAGAAGAACAGCCATTTAAAGGTTAGGTCTCATTTTCTATTTGTGACGTCAAGAAAAGGGCTGTCTAAAGCAAACTGTATCGTAAATCGGACAATTGAGAACCGCAAGAAAATAAAGGAACCACTGGTGAGTTTAACCGACGCTTAAAGGCACGCATATACAAATACAAACAAAAAAGCTCTAAAAAACAAATACACTACCGTGTCTTTGGTCCTAAGCGCAACGGAATTTTCAACTGTGACTACTAGTGGGAATAAAATGGCAACGATTATAGGAAAACTGGAAAAGTTAGGAAATGTTCATGATCGCCACAGCGCAACAAAAGAGGGAATTAAATGGCGTGGTTGCGTAATTAACTATATGGTGCGTGCGTGAACGTGAGCGTCCTTTTACGTATAAAAAACGTTAGTTCAATGCTATCTTTTTATCTCATTACTAATTTTCTGCCTTATCTTCCTCGAGGCACGTGTATAAGTACGGCGTTTTTTGTAAACAAAAATATATTGCGAGTCAGCACCGTATGGGTGGCGGTGCCACCCTTGTTGCTCGCGTTTTGCTTCCGTCCTGTGTTGCGGCTGTTGCCAGCACAGCCGCAACTACAAAAGTGAAGTATTTGGAGTTTTATTTTTGATGAGTAGGTTCTGGCCTAACAATCTGTGAGGAATTTAATGATCTAAGAATTTCTGCCGTTCCCTTACAGAAATTTCAAAATGTCACGTTGACCATTGCAGAAGAACACACCTAAGTGAATGTGCCACCACTGCACACGAGCAAAAAATCGATGGTCACGCAGATCCAAGCAATGATCCACTGCTTCACTGGTTTAAGCAGCCGTATCAGTAAATACTCTAATAGCACTTTCTCCGTTCCGCAGGCAATTCGCCCGTCATCCCTTCCCAGGATGCACGACGCACCGACAGCACGATCTTCAACTGAACACGTGACGGCCACTTCGACATCGCTGCGGGGGAGGCGTCATAATCGCCTACATAAACCGGACATCAGGAAGCACTGGCACTTCAGACTGGTTCAAGCAGCCGTGTCGGCACATGCTGTAACCGCACTTTCACGAGCACCGCAGGTGGGTTACAGGTTGCTTCCCGTCTATTGTGGCGCTCTGTCTAGTGTGGCGCTCTGTCCGATGCAGCTAAAGGCCTTGAGGAAAAAGCCCCTGGCAGTATAAAAGAAATAACCAAGGTCCCAGTGGAAATGACTAAGAAGTTCTTCGAAGGGTTGACTAAGCTAATATGTGAGATAACGAAGGTTGCCTCCTTGAACGCGTCAAGCGGGGAAGAAATTACGTCTGTGAAAGCTTCAATGAAGTTCATAAATGCAAGCTTTGAAGAATATAAATGGGACGTCAGGGGCTTCCACCAAGAACTCACGATGGAAAAGAAAAGTCTGGAGGTACAGAAGGAACACGCAAGCGTCGTCAGAGAACTTAAGGAAGTGAAAAGAAGTCGCTGGAACTAAAACCGTACCGCAGGAGGGTGAACCTAGAAATGAAGAGCATTCTATAGAAAGACAAAGAGGACCTTCAAGCAATCTTGACTACAATGGCATATTGCCTCGAGACCAACGTTTCTTTGGTAGACGTAGACGTCATTCATCACGTTCCCACGCGTATACCTGGTCCCCTAACGTGATCATCAAATACGTATCTACATGCAAACGCAACAAATTCTTGCAGTCTGCTAAGAAGCACAGATAGGACGCACAAGCCCTTGGTTTTGATGCCAGAGAGCCAGTATACGTGAATGAGCACCTGGTCCCAGAGAGCAACACCTCGCGCGGCAAGACAATCCAAGCCAAACAAAAAGAAATGAGAAATTTGATTTGGTATCTGATAGATTAATCCTGCTAAGGAGAACTGAAAACTCACGAGCGGTTCACGTGGCGTGCGAGGAGAGTCTCGACAAGATCGCGTAAACATGTATATTAGTCACCCGTGTTGATTTTCCGTTCATGCGAATGCCTATCGCCAACAACCAAGGTGCAACCCGCAGGACCATTTTTTTATTGCAACATACGCAGCATAAGAAAAAACTTCAATCTGCTTGTTTCGTTCTAGCTCAGCAAGAATGAAATTCTCACTTAGTTTCGGCCACAGAAACATGACTAAAAGAGGGCGAAAATATAGTAGTTCCTGGGTGTACTCGGTCATCCGACGTCCGTGTATCCCGTTTACGGGGTTGCGGGTGAGTCAAAAGGTAAGCAAAAGTGTACGCAAATCAGCGTTAATCATGTTAACGCTCATTTTCAATACTATCGTGTGTCACCTGTATTACACCGTTTATTGAATCGCTTTTTCTTATTGATTATGAGGTTTAACGCACCGATGCTGCACAGGCGATGAGGCGCGCAGTAGTGGAGGGCTCCGGATTAATTCCCACCTGGTCATCTTTAACGTGCGCCTGAGGCTACGTTCAGACTGCCGACGTAACAGCCATATCGTGAGCTATGAACGTAAACAAACGGCGTTTCACGCAGTTCGGTTGGCTGAGACGTCAAATGACGTCATTATTTCAAGATATTACAACAGTTGCGACAACAGTCTGAATCCGGCCTAAACCTCGAACCCACGGGCGTTTTCGCTTTTCGCCTCCATCAGAAGGAAAGTACTTTTTGTTTTGCTGAAATCGCCCCTCATAGTAGGCGTTGTTTATGGGCCTCCGCATTCTTGCGTCAATTCCTTCTTGGAAAAATTTGAAACAATCTTTTCGACAGTAACGCAGGATTACAAAGGAGCGACCGTGATTGTTGGAGACATAAACACTGACACACATAGCGCGACGTATAGCAATTACGAATACTTGTTCAGATCATTCCCCTTTCAGAATTTAATGAGTGAGCCCACTCGAGTCACTGCTTCCTTCGCTACAGTACTCGACCCTGTTCTCACCAATCGCACAAGAGGTGTAACGGCCGGAGTTTATAGTCAGGCGATCTGTGACCACCTACGCATTTAAAAAATAATAACGTTCTACTGAAACCACGGTGCGAAAGCCCCAGACTTGTAAGCAAGATAAACTACAACGTCTTACATGGTAACATTCTGTCGCTCAACTTTGATGAAATTTAACACAATGACATCAATGTTTAATTTTTTTAAGTTTATCAATGCTCTAATTAGCTCGTTAGCAAAAAACAATCGGAACCTTTCCCCGCACTCCAGCGCTGCACCTGTATGTCCTTCGATGAACACATTGGTATCATACATGGTGACACAAGAGAAAAAAAGAATATTACTTCATTCAGCTTAAGGATATACGGAATAAATTGGTAGCAATGGTAAGGACTTCAAGAGTATTACGCTATTGGGATATAATCAAGGTATTGGGACATTGGGATATAATCAAGGTAATTGCAGGCGAACTTCCCACGCCGCGCGTGCTTCCCTATATTGTCTATCGCAATACGGTTGATACCTTCAACTGCTCTTTCCCTTCAGTCCTGCTGCATCAGATGAACTTAGTTTGACCACTTTCCGACCAAATTCCTTCGCAATATGTCCGATATAGAGTTGAAAGAAATACAACACGTCGTTTCATTAATGACGTCAAACACGTCAGCAGGTATATATGGCATGACTGCAAGGATGACCAAAGGAAATTTGCGTAACCATGGCCCTTCTTCATGCCGCTTGTTCAACCACTCCGTTAACAGTTCTGTATATCCGTCGTCATTAGACATTGCGAATACATTTGCACTATAGTGCAAATGTATGAGGACAGCGATCGTTGAGATCCTTTTAACTCAGGCCAGTTTTGATTCTCCGTATAATTAAGAACATTTTTAAAAAGTTATTGCCATCCGTAAATCTATGAATAAATACAATATTCTCAGCCCACAACAACACGGTTTCCATCAACACCGTTCCACATTAACCGCAGTCCTGGTGCTAACTCAGTTAATTAATACGGCGCTAAATAATCGTAATCTTGGTGCGTCATATTCGTAAATTTATCGAAAGCATTCGATATGGTCGATCCCAACATTTTAATTAGAAAACTTCGGCGATATGGCTTCCGTAGCAGGGCGTCTGACCTTCTATTAGTTTACCTGAAGGAACGCCAACCGATAGCAATAATGAACAACGTTTCATCTTAATCGCAGTATCTAAAAGCAGGGGTCCCGCAGGGATCAGTTATCTGGCTTTTGGTCTTGTCATTATGCGTCAATCATTTACCGTCAGTGCTTCACTCAGCTGAAGTTCTGATGTACACCAATGACACGGGTATTATCCTTACGTCCGATAACCCCAATCAACTAGAAACCTTGACGAACAAGGAATTGTACTCGGTGTTTAAGCGAATGATCACTAATAGGCTGAAAATTGATATTAAGAAAAACTAAGTTCATCATCTCTCACTCCCGAAAAATTTGGTTCCCGCTAACTACATTAAACTGTGTATAAATTAGCTAAAGTTAGATCTAAGTCTATCATTTCAATATATCGCAGTTAGCCATCTCGGCGTTGACCATCATTTACACTGGCAGGATCATATTAATGCCATTGACCAGAAACTCGCATCAGGCTGCCACATCCTGGTACAAGTTCGGGACTATTTTGACGATACTAGCAGTGTTCTTCTGGTTGAAAGTAGGGCGTAATTTGTGCATTATCAAAAAAAGAACGCGAAAAACAATACTTTAACCCCAAAATACGCGAAGACCTGCGCAAGTGTCTCGTTCGCGCGGCGTGAGCGTCAATCCTAACAGAAGACTCCAGCCAGACGAGCAAACACGGAAAATGGAATCGAATTCAGCAAATCCCCATTGCCTTTATCGTGCGAGGACCGAGACAAAAGGAGAACAGCGTGACAGGTGGGCGGCGGAGAGAAGAGAGGCAGTTGCGTGGCAGGGGCGGCAGAAGGCTATCCGTCTTTCGATAAGATTTGCAGCGAGGCGAGCCGATACCCCGCCACTTTTTGCTGGCGAATTTCTGGAAATTCCAAGAGTAACAGCTCTGCTCTCTTCGGATGCTTTCGCTACCAGTGCCAAAGTGTGCATGGTAATGACGCTTCCTTTGCATCACAGAAGCGGCGGTGTCCTAATTACGAAAGAAAATGCAATTAAACTGCGACGACACTTGAAAACCCTGAACCAGCGTTGGAGGCCTCCAGCCGAGGCCTTTCTTTAAGTCTGACATTCAATGCAAAAGGAATTGATAGTCAGGCAAGTCACGCAAAGTTTAACCTAAACGCGGACGCAAAGGTGCAGTGCCAGATAAAAATATCCCGGAATAGTGCTCGGAAGTTGCGTTATCTTGGCGACGCTTTCCTGCCATTGCTTCATTGCTGCTAATGTCCTTGACGGGATGGCGCAACGAGAAATTGATTTCGGGGCGAGAGAAATAGCAATGTAGCAAAAGTGCCAACGCTGTTGGACAGCTACTGGAGAGCACAGTGCCTTAGGAGTGAGTCATTACTTGAAGGTCATTCCGCTGGCGCGAGCGGCCGAGATTAAAAATAATGCGTAGCAAAGGCGTGAAATAGGCGGCGCCTTGCAAATCGTTCAGCGGGACAAAGCAGTGGGCTTCCTGATTATTCTTTGAGCGCCCTTCTTTTCCCTTTTACTGTGCCCTGAGGGCAGAGAAGTACTACAAGGGCTTGCTTTTCGAAATGGATCAGCAAAACTATACAAATAGTCTAATGGCGGGAAAAAGCGAGGCAAGTGGCCTAGATGAAATAATGAATACCAGATTGTTTATTACTACTGGAAGGTACTTTCAATTCTTTTTCCATTTAGCATCTAACACTGATACTTTCATACGCACTTTTGCATAATAATATCCGTAGCGTCAGCAACACTTGGAATAAGCGACAATAACTGCCCGAAAACCCTTTCAAGACGTGGATGTGATTTCTTTTACAGAAGGCAAGATTAAATATTCAGGCGTTTGCGCATTTGGCCGTCTCGATTTGAAGCAATGCTTTCGTATTCACAAAAATAGTAGAGGTGGGTGCACAGGTAGAAACATCAAAGAAATATGCTTTCCGCGCGTAATGTCTCAATCCACTTGATTATTATCTGGCGGACCTCATCTGAGAAGGTTCCGTCTTGGTCACTTCATTTGCTAATACCTGCAAAGTCAAATAAAGCAGTGGCAGTGTGCGGTTGTATGCTTCCTACCAGCGAAGAGTATTCGCCTACCAGCGAAGAGTATTAAAAGCGAACTGTCTAGAGCCTGCATCCAATCGCTCATAGTCGCACGCGTGACCTTTCCTTTGTCACCTCGCAGTGCTCGTCGTAATTGTATTGCAACCATTTTAGACGAAAAGTAATTTGCCACATTACTGAGAACCTAAGACGGAAGCCTCGAGGATATGCAAGGCCGAGAACGCGGCTGCGTGCCATCAGTTAAAAGCTGGAGTGGCTTTTGGCGATATCGTGAGGAGAAGACGCGGTAAATATCTCAGACCTTCCTGATTATCAGTAACAGCTAAATGCGCATCAGCGTGTCCTCTATTTCCTTCTGAGAAAAAGAATTATCATATCTTCAGTATTTGTGCATATTTTTCCTGCTCATCGTCTTGGCAATTCCTACGCCATGTTCCACTGAAGGAGATTACACACTGCCTGCCCTCAGAAAACAGGCCTCGGGCAGGGAAGGCGGTCCCTCACCCCTGCACTACCAAACGCTGCGGGGCAGTGGCTTGACCTGCGGTCATGTAGCGCAAAGGTGGTGCTGAGATCGGCGTACGCCAGTGCAGTTCCATCCCGTAGGACGAACAAAAATGCGGAAACGCTTAGAGACCTTTCACTATTGTGAAGATGCAAGGCTAGTGAGGCTACATTGGTGGATAACTTGATTGTGTCAACTGATTCACCCTATTTATCAAATAAGGACACATACACGTGACTTCCTTACAACTAATCCGATATGAATTTTCATACAATTTCTTTCGGGATAGTTTCCATAAAAGAAGCGTTGCAGCCGTTTTCTGTAACCATACTCCCCCCGGAGATGGCCTTGTATTGACAGTTGACAGTGGACGGTAGCTCCATAATGCTTTCAACTTCACTGCCAACAATTTTTAACAAATAAATGAAACTTGCCGTAATGTTGGAGTCATTTTAGCTGCCAATTTGGTATAATTGTTTTTCCAAGGCACGAACATTATATTGAGAGCTATATATGATTTTACACTAACTCTGGAGAGGAGGAGGAGAAAGAAATTTTACTGAGAAAAAATACATTGTGGGGTGGCTTCTTAGTCCGGAAGTCCATGGGCAATCCTGGCACTGTGCCCTCGGTCAACCAAGATAATCTGGTCGTCGAGGCTCGAGCTGGACAACATGCTCTCCCACTGCTCACGGGAACGCTTGGAGCGGGGTGAGGGTGTGGCTGCGATTGCGTCCGATTCTTTGTCGACGAGTCCCCATCGACGCCCGCCATTTTGGTCATAACCGAGCGTTAGACACCCTTTTTTGAAAAAATTGAAATGGTTTGGTTTTTATAAAATGAAATAGTGTGCGGAGGCAGCTTACATTATTGCTTATAAGGTTCAATACAGCCCTTCGGGTACGTGTTACTATGTGGATATGTATTATTTCGCTAGGATTCCGAGTACGCGCACAGATTTCTTGAGGTCGACCGCCCTAATGCTTGTGGGTTAAGTAATTGATTGATTGATTAAATTCATACAGTGGATTAGCTGTTTCATAAAGGGTTGCCCGATACCCTTTTGTGGGTAGTGCTTGTATCGGCAGATCGTCGTCTGTTTTCTTGATGTTTTTTTTTCGCAATGTTTGGCGCGAGGAATCATTTCTTTGACGTTCCCAACGGCCATTCCGGCGGAGCTGTTTCACCCGGGCGTAAGTTGTCCAACGCGAACAGACAACCTCGAATTGGAAAGAAACGAACGCGTCCCTTAGTGGGAATCGAACCTTGGTTCCTCGCGTTCTGAAGCCGGCGTCTATCCGATTGAGCTATCATCCCATTCTGGTAGCACAGCGTTGTTTCCTTTGTGTTATTCGTAGTGTTGGCTTTGGACTTGGCCGCGGGTTCTAGCGCGTGCTCACGCGGTTCACTTTGGGAGAGATGGAAATCCTGCGGGCAAAACGATCCGAGACTGTTGTCATAGAGAACTTTAAGGGGCAAGTTCGGAAATAAATGTGAGTTTTAACAGCCGGTCGTTCGTTCATTCCTTCGTTCGCTCGCTCGCTTGCATAGCCCTCACGGCCGCAACCGAGCCGCTCTGAGGCGCTCTTAACAGCAGATGTTGTCATAGAGAACTTTACGGGGCAAGTTCGGAAATAAATGTGAGTTTTAACAGCCGGTCGTTCGTTCATTCCTTCGTTCGCTCGCTCGCTTGCATAGCCCTCACGGCCGCAACCGAGCCGCTCTGAGGCGCTCTTAACAGCAGATGTTGTCATAGAGAACTTTACGGGGCAAGTTCGGAAATAAATGTGAGTTTTAACAGCCGGTCGTTCGTTCATTCCTTCGTTCGCTCGCTCGCTTGCATAGCCCTCACGGCCGCAACCGAGCCGCTCTGAGGCGCTCTTAACAGCAGATGTTGTCATAGAGAACTTTACGGGGCAAGTTCGGAAATAAATGTGAGTTTTAACAGCCGGTCCTTCGTTCATTCCTTCGTTCGCTCGCTCGCTTGCATAGCCCTCACGGCCGCAACCGAGCCGCTCTGAGGCGCTCTTAACAGCAGATGTTGTCATAGAGAACTTTACGGGGCAAGTTCGGAAATAAATGTGAGTTTTAACAGCCGGTCGTTCGTTCATTCCTTCGTTCGCTCGCTCGCTTGCATAGCCCTCACGGCCGCAACCGAGCCGCTCTGAGGCGCTCTTAACAGCAGATGTTGTCATAGAGAACTTTACGGGGCAAGTTCGGAAATAAATGTGAGTTTTAACAGCCGGTCGTTCGTTCATTCCTTCGTTCGCTCGCTCGCTTGCATAGCCCTCACGGCCGCAACCGAGCCGCTCTGAGGCGCTCTTAACAGCAGATGTTGTCATAGAGAACTTTACGGGGCAAGTTCGGAAATAAATGTGAGTTTTAACAGCCGGTCGTTCGTTCATTCCTTCGTTCGCTCGCTCGCTTGCATAGCCCTCACGGCCGCAACCGAGCCGCTCTGAGGCGCTCTTAACAGCAGATGTTGTCATAGAGAACTTTACGGGGCAAGTTCGGAAATAAATGTGAGTTTTAACAGCCGGTCGTTCGTTCATTCCTTCGTTCGCTCGCTCGCTTGCATAGCCCTCACGGCCGCAACCGAGCCGCTCTGAGGCGCTCTTAACAGCAGATGTTGTCATAGAGAACTTTACGGGGCAAGTTCGGAAATAAATGTGAGTTTTAACAGCCGGTCGTTCGTTCATTCCTTCGTTCGCTCGCTCGCTCGCTTGCATAGCCCTCACGGCCGCAACCGAGCCGCTCTGAGGCGCTCTTAACAGCAGATGTTGTCATAGAGAACTTTACGGGGCAAGTTCGGAAATAAATGTGAGTTTTAACAGGCGGTCGTTCGTTCATTCCTTCGTTCGCTCGCTCGCTTGCATAGCCCTCACGGCCGCAACCGAGCCGCTCTGAGGCGCTCTTAACAGCAGATGTTGTCATAGAGAACTTTACGGGGCAAGTTCGGAAATAAATGTGAGTTTTAACAGCCGGTCGTTCGTTCATTCCTTCGTTCGCTCGCTCGCTTGCATAGCCCTCACGGCCGCAACCGAGCCGCTCTGAGGCGCTCTTAACAGCAGATGTTGTCATAGAGAACTTTACGGGGCAAGTTCGGAAATAAATGTGAGTTTTAACAGCCGGTCGTTCGTTCATTCCTTCGTTCGCTCGCTCGCTTGCATAGCCCTCACGGCCGCAACCGAGCCGCTCTGAGGCGCTCTTAACAGCAGATGTTGTCATAGAGAACTTTACGGGGCAAGTTCGGAAATAAATGTGAGTTTTAACAGCCGGTCGTTCGTTCATTCCTTCGTTCGCTCGCTCGCTTGCATAGCCCTCACGGCCGCAACCGAGCCGCTCTGAGGCGCTCTTAACAGCAGATGTTGTCATAGAGAACTTTACGGGGCAAGTTCAGAAATAAATGTGAGTTTTAACAGCCGGTCGTTCGTTCATTCCTTCGTTCGCTCGCTCGCTCGCTTGCATAGCCCTCACGGCCGCAACCGAGCCGCTCTGAGGCGCTCTTAACAGCAGATGTTGTCATAGAGAACTTTACGGGGCAAGTTCGGAAATAAATGTGAGTTTTAACAGCCGGTCGTTCGTTCATTCCTTCGTTCGCTCGCTCGCTTGCATAGCCCTCACGGCCGCAACCGAGCCGCTCTGAGGCGCTCTTAACAGCAGATGTTGTCATAGAGAACTTTACGGGGCAAGTTCGGAAATAAATGTGAGTTTTAACAGCCGGTCGTTCGTTCATTCCTTCGTTCGCTCGCTCGCTTGCATAGCCCTCACGGCCGCAACCGAGCCGCTCTGAGGCGCTCTTAACAGCAGATGTTGTCATAGAGAACTTTACGGGGCAAGTTCGGAAATAAATGTGAGTTTTAACAGCCGGTCGTTCGTTCATTCCTTCGTTCGCTCGCTCGCTTGCATAGCCCTCACGGCCGCAACCGAGCCGCTCTGAGGCGCTCTTAACAGCAGATGTTGTCATAGAGAACTTCACGGGGCAAGTTCGGAAATAAATGTGAGTTTTAACAGCCGGTCGTTCGTTCATTCCTTCGTTCGCTCGCTCGCTTACATAGCCCTCACGGCCGCAACCGAGCCGCTCTGAGGCGCTCTTAACAGCAGATGTTGTCATAGAGAACTTTACGGGGCAAGTTCGGAAATAAATGTGAGTTTTAACAGCCGGTCCTTCGTTCATTCCTTCGTTCGCTCGCTCGCTTGCATAGCCCTCACGGCCGCAACCGAGCCGCTCTGAGGCGCTCTTAACAGCAGATGTTGTCATAGAGAACTTTACGGGGCAAGTTCGGAAATAAATGTGAGTTTTAACAGCCGGTCGTTCGTTCATTCCTTCGTTCGCTCGCTCGCTTGCATAGCCCTCACGGCCGCAACCGAGCCGCTCTGAGGCGCTCTTAACAGCAGATGTTGTCATAGAGAACTTTACGGGGCAAGTTCGGAAATAAATGTGAGTTTTAACAGCCGGTCGTTCGTTCATTCCTTCGTTCGCTCGCTCGCTTGCATAGCCCTCACGGCCGCAACCGAGCCGCTCTGAGGCGCTCTTAACAGCAGATGTTGTCATAGAGAACTTTACGGGGCAAGTTCGGAAATAAATGTGAGTTTTAACAGCCGGTCGTTCGTTCATTCCTTCGTTCGCTCGCTCGCTTGCATAGCCCTCACGGCCGCAACCGAGCCGCTCTGAGGCGCTCTTAACAGCAGATGTTGTCATAGAGAACTTTACGGGGCAAGTTCGGAAATAAATGTGAGTTTTAACAGCCGGTCGTTCGTTCATTCCTTCGTTCGCTCGCTCGCTTGCATAGCCCTCACGGCCGCAACCGAGCCGCTCTGAGGCGCTCTTAACAGCAGATGTTGTCATAGAGAACTTTACGGGGCAAGTTCGGAAATAAATGTGAGTTTTAACAGCCGGTCGTTCGTTCATTCCTTCGTTCGCTCGCTCGCTTGCATAGCCCTCACGGCCGCAACCGAGCCGCTCTGAGGCGCTCTTAACAGCAGATGTTGTCATAGAGAACTTTACGGGGCAAGTTCGGAAATAAATGTGAGTTTTAACAGCCGGTCGTTCGTTCATTCCTTCGTTCGCTCGCTCGCTCGCTTGCATAGCCCTCACGGCCGCAACCGAGCCGCTCTGAGGCGCTCTTAACAGCAGATGTTGTCATAGAGAACTTTACGGGGCAAGTTCGGAAATAAATGTGAGTTTTAACAGCCGGTCGTTCGTTCATTCCTTCGTTCGCTCGCTCGCTTGCATAGCCCTCACGGCCGCAACCGAGCCGCTCTGAGGCGCTCTTAACAGCAGATGTTGTCATAGAGAACTTTACGGGGCAAGTTCGGAAATAAATGTGAGTTTTAACAGCCGGTCGTTCGTTCATTCCTTCGTTCGCTCGCTCGCTTGCATAGCCCTCACGGCCGCAACCGAGCCGCTCTGAGGCGCTCTTAACAGCAGATGTTGTCATAGAGAACTTTACGGGGCAAGTTCGGAAATAAATGTGAGTTTTAACAGCCGGTCGTTCGTTCATTCCTTCGTTCGCTCGCTCGCTTGCATAGCCCTCACGGCCGCAACCGAGCCGCTCTGAGGCGCTCATAACAGCAGATGTTGTCATAGAGAACTTTACGGGGCAAGTTCGGAAATAAATGTGAGTTTTAACAGCCGGTCGTTCGCTCATTCCTTCGTTCGCTCGCTCGCTTGCATAGCCCTCACGGCCGCAACCGAGCCGCTCTGAGGCGCTCTTAACAGCAGATGTTGTCATAGAGAACTTTACGGGGCAAGTTCGGAAATAAATGTGAGTTTTAACAGCCGGTCGTTCGTTCATTCCTTCGTTCGCTCGCTCGCTTGCATAGCCCTCACGGCCGCAACCGAGCCGCTCTGAGGCGCTCTTAACAGCAGATGTTGTCATAGAGAACTTTACGGGGCAAGTTCGGAAATAAATGTGAGTTTTAACAGCCGGTCGTTCGTTCATTCCTTCGTTCGCTCGCTCGCTTGCATAGCCCTCACGGCCGCAACCGAGCCGCTCTGAGGCGCTCTTAACAGCAGATGTTGTCATAGAGAACTTTACGGGGCAAGTTCGGAAATAAATGTGAGTTTTAACAGCCGGTCGTTCGTTCATTCCTTCGTTCGCTCGCTCGCTTGCATAGCCCTCACGGCCGCAACCGAGCCGCTCTGAGGCGCTCTTAACAGCAGATGTTGTCATAGAGAACTTTACGGGGCAAGTTCGGAAATAAATGTGAGGAGCAACAGCCGGGTCTCCGACGCAGGGAGAGGGGCCGCCGGCTCTGCTATTTTTCCAGCCTTGCACCACTAGTGCAAGCTGCGCCAATTTTTTTTTAAACAGGGGAGCTGTTTAAGCTGGAATTCCTTCGGCGCCTGGCGTCGCTCAAAACTTGGAGCAGGGAAGTGCAGAGGATGAAACTGCTAGGCCAAACAGTGTGGGCGAAAGTGGCGAGGAGGCAAGGAGTTCATGAGCAGGTGTTGGGACTACGCGCCTCAAGAAAAACAACGCTCCCCGTTGTCAGAATCGAACCTGGGGCGGTATTCTCGAATTTTGTCCCTTTTGCGTCGCTTTCAAAAGTGTCCCTTTTGGCGAGCTCTGATTGGCTAAAAGCAAACAACCGGGAGTGACGTAACGCAAGCGCAACAAATTTACTGTTAACGCCCACTGCTTAACCGGAAGTACGTCACGATGAAAGGGACTCAAAAGGGACGTTTTCAAAAGGGACAGTTACGAGAATGCCGCCCCTGGTTCCCTCGCGTTACGAAACCGGCGTCCATCCGATTGCGCTATCATCGCAGTCGGAGCGGAGCGCTCAGCATTTCCCTGGTGTTCGGGGCGCGGGCGTTGGCTTTGGCCTTTAACTGACTTCGGCTTCCATGTTTGGCAGTGTGGATTTTCACCTTTAGGAGGATGGACTGTCGACTTTGATTGAACTCAGTTTGCATTAAGAATACTCGCTTTTTAGCAGCGGATCTTCCTCTCAAGTAATGGGCGGACCTCAAAAAACAGTTGGAGCTAGTGAAGGCAACCAGCACCGCTGTTTCCTCAGCCTTCGCATCTCAATTGCGAAGGTAGCCGATTTTTTAAAGGTTTCTAATTGTATTCCACATGCACATGATTTACCAAAAGCGTCAATTTACATACCGGTGAAACATGTACACGCCGGTGCCTTTATAATGCGAAAGTATGAGGTGTTTCATTGATTACGAGGTTTAACGCACCGACGCTACGCAGGCGATGAGGCGCGCCGTAGTCGAGGGCTCCAGATTAATTTCGACCACCTGGGGATCTTTTACGTGCACAGAAATGTCGAACACGCGAACGTTTTCTCTTTTCGCCATCACGAGAAAAGCGGCCGCCGCGAAAGCATTATGCGCCCCATGAGGCGAGAACCTCGGTGTTGTGAGCAGTGGATGGTCCCAAAATTCCACGTGCATTCAATTAAAAAAAGAAAGAAGAAACCGCGGTAGCAGATGGGATTCGAACCCGTGGCAGCAGTAGTAGTCGAACACCATGATAGTGCTGCTTCCAATATCCACTTGGCAACAAGCTATACCAGTTAAAAAACAGCAAGAACTTTTGAATGTGACACGTTCGAATGGTAAGCTGGACACATCCAAGTCGGTGCACGCACACGACATTTCTATAAGCTAATTCCGCAATTTTTTAGACGTATTTATAGGGTAAATAACGCCTTAATAACATCTTGTGAAGTATATTTGCGTATTCATTGTAGGCTTGAGGCTTGAGGCCGGACACTTGGCAGCGTTTTGTTCAACGAGAAGGTAAGTGACTTTTTCCATAGCTGAAAAATATGAGTATTATTCAGTGGGACCGAAGAGGTCAAGAAATAATTAAATCTGTAGAAAAACCAAATGTATGCTTACTCCACGTCGCTCATAACGCAATAACCAAATATTGTACATTTAAAAAGCGACGGGTAAAAAATTAGTACTAATTTAAAGTGACAGAAAGGTCTGCAAATGGTAAAACGTAGGGGAAAAAAGGAGACGTTCGCACTAAGATGCCAACACCGGAATCGCGCATTGTGTAGTGACATCACAGCCACTTCGGGAATACTGTGGGTTGGGTGCCGCTTCCGCTTTTGGACAACCAAAATATATGATTCTGCCTCCAGTGGGAGTTTTTGGGTAGCCACAACTACGGCTGTAGTTCCAGGAGCTCTCCAAAAAAAGCGCTCGCAGTGAGCCTTCTTTTACTTGAACTCGTTTTGAAGTTAGAAAAAAATCCGTGAAAGTCTCAAAGTTTATGCATCATTTCCCTCCATTATATCCGCTGCATAATAAAATTTTGAGTCAGCATAACTCACTGCAGTCTAATCATATTTGTAGGTTATGGTGCGAGGTCGGACCACCCCAAATAGAAATTTTCCTTTCCGGCTTTTGTTTTTCAGTGCTTCTGGGCAATGGTTGTGCACTGGCGTACCGCGTTTGTATTTTGGGAAATCTGCAACCATTCTCGCAAAACTGCCTGCCTTAGTTAATACTTCTGTCCCAGCATGCAGCTACATTCTATCCCTTCCAAGAATGCCTCCCTAAGCGTGTTAGGGGTGTTACTTAGATTGAAAAGGTTACCTCATTTAAATGATTTTGCTTTATTATTGAAACAAGTACATAGTGATACTGAGGCAACAACAAGGATCGCTATACTAGCCACTGGTGGTAACAACGCTGACGATAATTGATAACGAAATGCACACATTTTTCCCACTAAAAAAAACTCACAGAGAATACATGCGGCTGGTTTTGACCAAGTAGGACACACTTGCTGAAATAACGGCGACTGAGGTTTAGAGTAATTTGCAAAATAAGAAATGGAAAGCCCCTTTCTTACGAGAGAGATGGTTAACCCGCGAAGCTTACCACATGCAACCTTATTCAAAGTCAAAGTTTAAAATCTAAACTTCATTGATCGTGTTGAAATGGCGCAATCTGATAGACGTCGGCTTCATAACGCAAGGACCCAGGCTCGATTCCTACCACGGGAAGAGTTTTTTTTGTTTGTTTGTTTGAGGGGCGTGATGTGTTTCTGTAGAAGGCTATTGTATAAGTTGGTTTTCCTGCACTGCGTCGTGTAGTGGCATCGAACGCCGTCATTAAGGCATAGAAAGCTTCGCTTTACAACACAGGCACAATCGCCTCGGCTCGTCAATGCCCACACAGATAGCCTTTAAATAAGTTTAAACTGTGCAAGGGCAACAATACGAAATAGAAGAACAGAAGCGCACAGCCTTCTTTGCAATATCTGCAAAGGGGATGCTGCGTGTCAAATCTGTGCTCATATGCTGCCGTTCCAAGGCTCTCAAAGCACGCCCAATGGTATATGCGCATGCCTCTTCAATCAGACGCACCCTGATCGCCATTGCGAAATCCTTATGTTCCCAAAGAGGCAAAAAATATGGCGTTGTCTGTCGTGTTACTGATTAATAATTTCATGGGCCGCGACTGCATAAAATGAAAGGTTAAAACACGAAACGAGCAAGAGCCATTCCTGGCTCCATGACGCCCCAAGAGAAGCCGTCTGCGTGGTGTTCAGTCGGGGCGGTCCGAGTGACTCGCGCTGTGTCTCGTAATGAACAGTGCCTCGAAATCGGGTGTAACAGCAGTTTCTGCGTCGATTAAGGGTGGTTCACCTTGAAAGTACGTCAAAAAAGCCGAAGTGCAAGAGTTGTAATCTTTGTGCTACTCCAAGGGTGTCGTTGCCCCCCAAGTCAAGTACGCGAGCAGGTTGTAGCAGTGGTCAAGTCTATCATAAATGTCGCAGACAACGCCATAATGCTTTCGCATTCAAGCTTCGTAAGCAGGCTTAAATGCACCTACGAATTTATTCCTTCAGTTCACGGTTTTCGAAACACAAAGCAGGGTGCAGCATGAGCTGTAAGATTGAAATTTTGCGTCACGCACGCCGAGGTCGGTTTCCTCTTGCTAGAGAATTTTGTTTTTCTTTCTCAAAGACGGGCGGAAACAACGGCCTTGAGATCAAGTGGAGCCCTTCATTCTTAAATGCACGCGCATCGGAGCTCCGGTATGCAAGAGCAGCCCTTGCCGATAAGGACGTGCAATCGTGTCATTCCCCGGAGTGCTATCCGCGGCAACAAAAATTTGCCATGAACTGGCCGTATCTTTCTTTCCGACGCAATACCTTAGCGGTCGGCGACGTATGCAAGAGGAGCCTTAACAAAAAGCCATGCAATTAGACGAGCAGCTTACGAAAAACTACCACAAGGATATATATGGAATAGCACACGAAGGCACGGAAACCAGTGGTTTGTATCCTAATAATAAGGACGAAAGGTAACAGTAACAAATGAAGCGCATTTCATGGTTAAAAGTTTGCGTTAAATTCCCGACTTGGTCTGGTGCATTAGCCTGGAGACAAACGAAAACGTCCGTGTGTCAAAATTTCGCCGCATGTTTAAGACCATGACGGCCCTAACCGAAATAAAATCCCGTGTTCGGCACTAGCCTAAAGTTCTCTGATATACAGTAGAACACCGATTCTACGACTTTCTAGGGACCGTGAAAAAGCGTAAATCCAAACAGCAATTACGCCTATAAATACAGTTTCGCGCGACTAATTTGCAAGGAACTTCAATGTAAACTACAAACTAATGCTTTACAGGGCTCTGAAACCCAAATCATTAAACCAAGTAAATGCGAAAAGAATCATGGAGTGCAGGTGCCACTCACGCTGTATTAAAACAAACCTTTTGCCGCTGCCCACTGCCGCGATTCCCGCCAGCACGGGCGAATCATGACAGACACGATCGCGACAAACACATGTGGAAGCCTAAGCCTGTCAGCGGACCTTCGTTGGCGATTCACTTCTGAATGGGATTAATGAACACCTGCACAACTGCGCAACAAGAGGAGACACCAGCGAGGAGAGGGACAAAACGATTGAGAAGAGGAGCTCCCCACCAAGCTGTATGCAGGTGTGCCCTTATGTGAGCAGAATAGTGTCCTTGGTAGAACCTTTCTTTCATGTTATCGAGTAAATAATTTACTGCATCATTTCGTCCACCGCTTGGCCGCGCTCTTCGTGTGGGTTATCAGATAACGCGGGTCGGGCACGAAATCGCGTCAGATAACCTAGGCTTTTAAAGCAGCGTTTCTACGGGGACTTCGCGGGGCCCTTATTAGTCCGTTGTAAAACCCGGGTTGTCGCAAAATCCGGGGACATATAACCGGGGTTCTACAGTATTCGTTTTCATTAAAAGAAACACCGCAGTGAGTATTTTTAATAACAGCGGCGCCCATTAGACACAAAACTGGAAGGTTACTCGAAGTCTGAATGCCATAGGTGCACGAACTTTACACGAACTAAGAAACACAAACTAGAGACTATATACACAAAACTACACGAAGTTTTGGATAAATTGAACGTCAGTGTTGTCCTGGCTAAGTAACACTTCGTGAGCTCCTTTCGCCTTCAGAATAGCAACGCTGAAAACGCGACGCCGAAAACGTTCACACGCATCCATTCTCAATCACGTCGTGACATGCAGAGCTACCGGTTTGTCTAGACAAGTGTGGTGAACTTTATTTTCGACTTTCGGATAAACGCTTCTCACTTTTACTTCCATGGTAATACGACAGCTCATCGCCGGTGCCGGTCAGTCTTCTCCGCACACACTGCCGGTGCGGTGCCGACATAATAGCGAGCGGGTGATTGATGATACGCCGGTAGGGGCCTCGATGGCCCAAGGCATGGTGATGACGGCGAGCTGTTTGGCTATTGCACAGTCGCGAGAAGACACGGCGGTTGTTGTTGCCTGGAATGCGAGACCGCACATGAAACAGTAGTAGAAGAAATTAAACAATGTTCTACCATTGACAACATCGCTCGCTGTGCGCAGGCGCCTTCGTCAAGGTCGCAGAGAAGATGGCGCTGTCACAATGAAGGTAACGTGACAATGTCTGCTTTAAAAATGGCGCTTCGAACCACGCCAGCCTAAAGGGACCCTGCGACATCTTTTTCCACTTTTTTTTTTCAAGTCTTTTAAAGCTCGCAGAAACGTAATTATAATTTTTATGGTTTAGGTTAGTTTTGGTGTTTTAAATTAGTGCTTGGTGTTCGTTAGATCCTAATATCTTAAGTTAGGTTAGTTAGGTGGGGTTACCTTATTTTACGTTAGGTAGAGTGGTGTAGTGCCAGACGCCGCATTTTTTTACGAAACGGGTGTGTACGTCGATATAGTGGAGTGATTATAGTACCGCCGCACGGCACTCTAGACACAGCCCAACTAAAAAAGTTCCTTTCTTAATAGAAAGATGGTTAAAACGCGAAGCTTTATCCAAAAGAAGCTGAATCAAAGTTAAATTCCAAAATCCCTGCTGCTTCGGTCGTCGGGGTGGAGTAATCGGATAAACGTCAGATGCATCACGCGAGGGACCCAGGTTTGATTATGACTACGGGAAGCGTTTCATTTTTTCTTTTTTTGCCTCGGTTGGAGCGCCTTCGCGTATTACTATCATCATGATCGTTTAGTGAAACCCTTTGTGTAAAGTTGGCTTTCCTGTAGTGTGTTTTGGTAAAGGGAGGTCGCCATCGCAGAGGCGTAGAAAGCTTCGCTTTAAAGGCGACCGCCGCTTTCAGTTAATAACGTTTGTGCCTCCTCCATACCGTTTCCTCCAGTGTAATATAGAGGCTGGCTGTACGAGGTTCTCTGGCCTCCAGCGCGTCCTGTGCTTGTCGCTTGCAACGAACACCAGAGTGTGTTTTCGTTTTTTCTGCGATTTGATCTTCAGAAAAACGTTTCCACATCGGCAGCAGTGCGACCACTTATTCTTTGGCATCTGAATATTCTGTGGCATCGGTGTCGGCGCTTTGAAGCACTATTTAATTAGTGTAAATTGAAGTAGGCGCCCGTACGTGCCACATTATGGAGGTTACTTTCTGAATGACTTGCCCGATGAGGCGCTTGTGAGATGTTATTCGTCTCGGTCTAGTTTCCATACATTCAAGTAGGCGCAAGCAGTTGCTATGCCGGATGGACACACTGAGAACCAAAGAAAGTGTGCTCAGAAATGCTAAAGCATTTATTAGGTTGTCATCAGGTCTGTTTCAGCTGCGTCCCGTAGGGCTAGGCGGCTCTACCTTTCAGGGAGGGTACCAGCGCCTTAGGCCGCTAGGGAATCAAATGTGTGGCCGCCAAAGAAGGCACTTTGCGCGCTGAATCTGCCAACACCTCCTTCGATGACAATGTCACCAGCGTGACCTGGGACCCTTAGGTAAGGCATGAACAGCATTTGTCATCTCACTCACTGCGATTCAGCAACCTTCAATTCCCTATGTGGAAATCAAAGCACACGCGCACAGGTGCTGCCAGACCATCCAACTTCATGCTGCGCTTGGAATACCGCAATATTGTGAGCGCCAAGGAATCGCAGCACTGAGTGTGCTATACTCCGCGTTGTACACCTGAACTTTCCAATAGCGTGGGAAAACGCTGTGCTAGCGCTCTCGGTTAGCGCGTCGCGCCGTCGACGCGTGGGCTGGCGGGTGGGTCCTGCCTAGCGCAGACGTGACATCGGCGAAAAAAAATATTCGAGTGGCTGCCTGTGGGCTTGCTTGCGTCTGCTTTGAATGTCCCAACGAGCGTCCTGGCTACACGGAGACCTTGGGTTGGCAGTGCGTAAAGGCTGTGAGCTTGTCGGTGATACATACCACGGTTGTAAGGCATCATACTACCCAGATGAGGGCTGCAGTAGTTCCTTAGGGTTATATGGTGCGAAAAGAAAACCTGCCTGTCCAGTGCGTGCGTACCAAAGATACCCTCAAGTCCGTGTCGGCACAAAACTTGGAGTTGTTTTAAAATAGAGAGCTTCTACTCAGAAACGTCCAATAAAAAAATCTTATACGCCTCTGTCTTTCTGTGCATGTGTGTGAGCCTCTATACGTGGGCTACGTGTAGGTGTTGGCTTCTCTGCCCATTGAAACTGCTTACCATCGATATAAACACGCAGTTCGCGGAATGCACTGTGACCTGCTTTGCGTGGATGTTGCACTTAGCGGGAAGGGGGTGGTTGTTGTTAGTGAAAAGAAGACATGTGCAGGTGGGGCTTGGGACTATGTTATTTCTGAACGTGCTCCAAGCCGAACTCGCTGCATTTAACACTTTTTTGCTTCTCCACATGCCATGAGATAGGTCGGTGGTCCTGCCTGTACGCGTGGGCATTGAGTCGCGGGGTGCGGGTTATTCGTAGGCTTTTTCCGTGCCCAAAAGCGAACTTTAAAAGTAGCGTCTTTTTTTCTGGAGGATGCATCTAAAAACGTATGTGCGTGCGCACGTGCATCGCAGCGTGCGTGCGGTTAGATGTGTGGGTTAGTTTCACTCTCCGTGAAAACGATTAGGCATCATATTTATTATAGCTGCTAAGTACCTGCTGGGAAATGAAGTACTGATCAAAACTACGTACTGATCAGAGCACGTAGGCGAACGAAGACTACCAACAAGCGACTTTATTGGAAAATACGGACGTTACACACCTTTTCATTTTGGTAATTGGAGCCCAACCGAATTCTTTTCTGGATCGTTCCAAGCATGCGCAGTCGATTTCTGAAGCCGCTCTGTTGGCCTTTCTGCCCATGCATGAAGCTTTTCATAACGGCGACGCTCGAGAGGCTTTCATTGCAAACGTTTATAGACTGTGTATGCTTTTGCAGGCAGTCGTAAGAAAACACGTGGCAAATTCACTGCAAGCCGGCCTAGTTGTAATGTTTTCGTGATAAATTAGTCTTTCTTGGACTACTTAAACGCGAAAATTTTGGTGTGTCTGTCTGTCCGTCCGTCCGTCCGTCCCCCGATTCAGCTTCCCGGCCAAAAGTTTCATCAATTCGTCGAAAAGTTGTATATGTAGGCAGGACAGTTCCAAACAACTAAATCTTCTAGCGTAAGTCATACATGTCTCCAGTATTTAGCGCACAGACAACCTCGGACAAATTTTAGGCAACATGCAAGTACACAGCGGAGAGCACCCGCGTTCTTTTAGTTAAGAATGCACGTTCGAGGTGGATTTTACAACAGAAAGTGACAGAAAGGCTCAAGGTCGTGGGAAATAAAAGCAAGCACAAAAAAAAACAGGAATCCCACTGGTGCTGTTCCCGGTATACGAATAAACAAAAAAATGAAGAAAAAGATACAGGCTGTCGCAATGGATGCCATGCAAGCTGTGCGAAAAAGGGAAAATTGGATTGCATCGAACAAAGCTCCATTCAGTTGGTCCCCAGAGCAGCGAGAGGGGCGGGAGCTGTGAGCGGGGAAGGAGTGCAGTTGCAGACGACTGCCGTCCTTCGACGACATTTGCGGTGAAGCAGGAAGCCACTTTTTGTGCTAAACCAACGAGTACGAAGGAACGAGGCCCGAGGACAAGCGCATGTAACAAATGTGTTTTTCTTCTTTTTTGCAAAAAACGCACTACATTACACCGCCTACAAATCGGCACGGAAGATCCCCTTAATACAGCTTCTTCGTGCACAATATAGACCTGGTTTTGCCATGAACTAATGATGCGAGCTCACTAGTGCCACCTTTACATATAAATCGAGATGGATGGGCTACTGATACGTTCTGCTTTGCTCCTGGGTGTCTTAAATGCTGCCATGATTTCCCTGGGTGGTTGCTTAGGAAGGTTGAACGAATGGGAGCGATGTCGAAGTTTGGGCAATCAACCATCGAGGGAACCGGTGAAAGCTTTTCAAATTTAGAGACAGAAAGAAAAATGTGTCAGTCGGCGATCAATATCTGTTTACATAAAGACGTGGCACTGCTAAGCTCTCAGCATTCGTTAACTGCGAAACCGAAAATTGGTTTGGTACGCCAAAGTTACGTTCCGGAGGTGTCATGCCCAGATCTGCAGGTGATATTCCCGTTCTTTTAATCTAAAAAATAGGCCAATTGTTTGATGCGCACTTCCTTGTAGGTCTTTCCTTTGTACTTGTTTTCATTGCAAAAATTCATCATTATCAATGCAAATCCAAAGGAAGATACCAGCGCCCAGGAGTAGAAATTATACTTCCCTTATCCCAATGACAAACTGAAGGAATGCCATCAGAACTAGCGCCTTTCTCGTGAGTTGCAGACCCTTCGTAAATATCACGCGGCGGCTGCCCCTTCCATTCCACTGCGCGGCCCGAATTCAGGTACGTCGCTAGGTCGGCAGGTCAACGCACGTAAAGCCAATTTGCTTCCTTGCCTGCACTTGAGCGAGCAGGTAAGCTCTTTTGCCTGATAATCCAAACACCTTCCCGTCTGGCCCCCGCATGCACGTCAGAAAGACAAGGGTATCGTCGCGAACGACGCCGGTGCATCAGCCAACGCACTGTCTTGCGTGCCATTTTGTCTACCTTCCTGGTTGAACATTCTTCAGATCCTTCTCAGCTCTCCGGGCGCAGAAAAATATCACACCCACTCCTCCTACGACATTATTGATTTTACCCGACCTTGCGAACGTACGACACGACTTTGTCCTTTGCCGCCACTCCAGTAGGCTGTTTCCTCGCTCTGGAAAGGTTGTGGCCTTCTCAGGAAAGGGAAGTTTGAGTTAGTCCAGGCCAACGAAGAAGGTGGCTTGCTGGTTATTCCGACAGCACTCTGCGGCAAGATAGCTTGGGAGGCCATGTTGGGCAATTTCAACTCGTTCTGGCATGTGCAGATTACGAATAGGCCATACACACGCTACTCACTCGCACCTTCTGCAGGGAAAGCCACCGCCACAATGCGACAGATGCGGACATCGCCTATCCGTCACCCATGTCTTAGTTGAGTGTGGGTACTTCCACAAGGCAAGGAAAAAGCACTTCCGAGAACTCTACACTCACATGATTCCACTTCATCCCTTGATGTTTTTAGCTGATCAACTCTTAATTCCAAGTAAACGCCTTTTTGCTTACCTGGGAGACATTGGCTTTTTAAACCGCATATCATACCACGTGTAACCTCAGGGCCCCTCAGAGTGGGAGAAAGCTGTGAGTGTCCATTTATACTTTACATTCTTACCCTGTCATTGCCATTTCCCCAATGTTATTGTTGTTTTAAATGAGGGGCTGTATACACCCCCACACTAACCTCTTTTAATATCGTCACATTTACAGCGCCATTTTACTAAAACATCATTCAAAATGATCAACCATTGCGTTGGCGCTCTTTGGCCATCGTTGCCCTTGCACCGTAAAACAAAGAGATACACATACAAGCCCATCCATCGAGAAACAAACGCGAGCCTGTCCAACTTTGCTGGGATGAAGGCCATGCAAAGTTGGCTGCGGCACCCACGCACGCCAAATGACTAAGCGGGACTGTTTTCCCCTCCAAAACGCACGCTTGCCCTTTCCGGGTCGTCGTACCAGAAAAGGGAACGTGGAAGTGAACGCTCAGCTGTTTCTTTCAGCACTTGTTCTCTTTGCTCCCAACTAACGCACAAGCCCAGAGAGGCTGTTCAGCTCTGTTAACACTCAGGTTCCGGAGTGTGAGGGCCTTTTCTGCATACGTGAAGGAACCTTATAATTCTCTCCCGATTACACGTGCCAGATATCAGCGTTGTCGTGCGAAAACAATGTGCAACCCCAACTTTCTTGCTACACCGTTTCCAGAACTAAAGCCTCGTTAGCTATGCTCAAACCAACCATCGCCTTCAAGCGTCTGGTACAATTGCATATCTATAGAGCATAGAACGTATCTTACTGGATGAAGGAAGCCTGTGCAGGTTTGTTACCAAACTGGCGCACAAACTCGACTGCGAGTTGCAAGACCATTAGCGCGTCACTGTGGATTTTTTTGGGACACACGAAGAAGAAGCGGTGTTTTGGTGTGGGCAGGTAGCCGTGAGGTCCAACCAGACGTCAAAATTGATTTATTGTGACGTTTAACGCGCCGACGCAACGCAGGCGATGAGGCTTGCCGTAGTGGAAGGCTCCGGATTAATTTTGTCCACCTGGTGATCTTTAACGTGCGCCGAAATCTCGTACACACGGGCGTTTTTGCTTTTCGCCTCCATCAGAAATTTTTCAATGGTTATAATACAGAAATTTTACACGAATATTTACATGATTATAAAAAGAAGTCGCAGAAAAAATCTTGTTTTGTCCGAACTTTCCAACAAAAAAATCCCGCCATCTCCACGAGGTGCATGATGATGAGAGGGGCGAAGCTAAAATCCTTATCGGTAAAACCGTGAAACATTCGCCCACACATCATATAAAGACTCGACACGTCAAGCTTTCCACCGCTCTGTTGACAAGCCCGTCGACGACGTCGATGTTTGTGGTGATTATGTAGGGCTTGTTTGGGACGATGAGAATCTCCATGGGTAAGTTGGCGAATTCGGTGTGTGAGATTTTAGCCACCTTGGCCGTCGCCTTCTGCAGAGCGTCTTGTGTCGCGTACCGCCCGGTACGTGTCTTGAGCTCACACGCGACGAACGACAACCTCTTCTTCTTCCTCTCCTCCTCCTTGTTGGGTAGCAACGAACGCGTTGAACGTTTTGACCTCTTCGGCCAATCTTTGGTTGGGCAATCCCTAGGGGGATCCTGCCACAATCATCATCATTCTGCCGTGTACGGCCAGGACAGGGCCCGACCAAGAGGAGCTTCGCCCCTCAAATTATATGAGAATTATCCCCTAAGACGACTATACTTTTGCGCGGCAAGGTTAATATTGGGCCACAAATAATTGTTCAACGCAAAGTGTGCGCGTTACAAATTCCTGTCGGGTGTCAATACCTGGACTTCTACGAATGGGGAGCGGAAAACACCATGTCTGTGCCGTTTGTGAAACACTAGTCCTTCCACCTCTCAATGAGTAATCACAAAGCACAGTCACTAGCATTACCAAATTATTAGACAAATAGACACAAGCACATTCTCTAGCCACGGCGCGATGTAAGTCTATCGCGCCGTGTACTCATTATACATATATAACGAATATTGTGTAAAACTTCGCTTTTTACCTACCTTGACAGAGTGGACTGGCTCCTACTGTTTTTTCTGGCGCTTTAAACGTGGCACAATCCATTCTCTACCAAACAGAGCTCGGAGCAGCGACCTGTCAGCGCAAGATCGAAATGGAATTGGGAAATATGTATAAATAAACGCTATTCGCTATGTTTATTTGTCATATTGGGAGTCATTTTTGTTAGTTTCTGTTCGCAATCTGGGCCTGCAATGGCTTCGCTGGAGCGTAGCAATACTTTCTACCACATTTTTATTCAGGTGGCGCTGTGTTGGCGGGGGCTTCAATGCAGCTGGGAAAGGCCCCCTGTTGTGATGGCGTAACTGGCGGCAAGGGCTGCTGACCCTGTCCGTCGACTAACATGCGATTAAATTACCGCACTGCGCACGCACCGTGCTTCCTGCAATCATGTATCCTTTCTTCCGTGTGCGCAGTAGTATGTATCCTCCTATTCACCCTCAGTTGCCGGCGCGGCGGCAGATGGTAGCTTCAGGCAAGCGCAAGATTTTGCCTGCCGTCATTGTAGTTGGCCGGTTGGCGGTGATGACGTCTTTGACGCTCGGATGATTGCGTGCGGCTAGCGTCCACGAAAAATCACAAAAGGAGCCTAATAACGCTATCGCGTTGGAAAGGACACCAACTAAAGCGATGGCCAACAGAAGCAAATGTATATAGTATGTATGTATGCATGTGCGTTTGTGGCGCGAGGGTATGGAGCGCCCAATAACGCCACAACTGAGCTCAAGGGTCTTTCATTTCCGTGTTAGAGGCTCAAAACACGTATGGTACGAGCATGACACTCATAAAAGAGTTTAACATGTGGATGTAAAGGGACCGAACTTTGAAAAAATGGCAACATCTCCACTCCGTGGATAATGGCGAGGGTGCGGAGGGTGCGACTCTAAATGAAATCCAAGTTGCTCCCCGGGAGACATCCGATTGGTGGCCCGACCGTCATTCGATTTGAGCCGTGAGTTGCACCTTGATTTTTCCCTAAATGAAACTGCAACTCACGGCTCAAATCGAATTTGGCTTGATTTTCGCTTTATGGTGGTGTGCGCACGGATGGACGCGGACGGACATTGGGAGGTCCTAAGGTACTCCGCACCGTTACAGGCGAGGGAGTAAGCCGCTTGACCCTCGGGTGTTAACTCACCATCGTAGCCCAATGGGTAAGACGGCTGACACTAACTCTGTCTGGTCTACCAGACACAGGCTCGAATTCTGCCGGTGCCTGTGCGATTTCTTGCGATTGTAAATGCTATGCGCGCAAACGCGCGCGGACATTGTGCGGCCCTAAGGTACTCCGCACCTAAAATGACAACGCTCGTAGTGTAGGTGAAAATGGGGCAGCAATGAATGTGTGACTCACCGTGCCGCCCTCAGTATTGAGGATATTTTAAGTTACTTGCCGTAGGCGATATTTAAAAAAAAATGACCTCGGAGAGATAGGCTAAAAGACTTGAAATTTGGCAGAATTTCGCCGAGAACATAGCGTATCCGTTCCATTGGTGCCAAGACGATCGCCAAAGTCTCAAGCGTTTCCTCTGAAAAGTTTGCATGGTTTTGCCGTTTACTGTATTGACGTAACTTTCCCCTACTGAAACGTTCCATATATACGTAATTATTGGAATACGGAGTTCATACGGAGTAAGAAGGCCGGAAGCACACCTAAAGTAAATGTTAGTTTAATAAACAGGGGAATAACATTCTTTCGCGAAATAAAAACGTTTGGCACAGGTTTCGTGTTTGTATCTTCAATAATAAGCTAAATGAGACTCCGTGTGTTTTCCGTATACTCCGTATGTACGGAATTCATACGGACAATGATTTGGCTGTTCTAGTAAACTTACACACGTAAAATTGGTGCCAAATGTTTGGGTAAGTATGCACTATTTTGCCCAAGTGTGTTGCTCAAACATAATCCCTGTTTTGTGGCGGCTTTGTGTCATTCTACGAAAGCACTCCGTATTCTCATATTTCCGTATATACGGAACCTTTCAGGAGGGCCGTTAGTTGCCTAGGAATTCAGTCGGGACAAGCATAGAGTGCAGAATAACGGGGTGCACTCCACCTTCAACACGTAATGAGATCTGGTGTACAGGCACTGGATACAATATTATTTCTTTGCGCTAGATATCCTTACGGAATGAGAGAAAGTTTTGAAAGATGCAATAAAAACTTCTCCTTCATTTACAAAAGCAGGTATGGTTTCAGGAACAAAGCATTTTGTTGAACGTAACTATTTTTGTTCAAAACCGAATGCAAGATGCGAGCCTCAGGGCTGTTGAGGCTGGGAAAGCTCAAGGGGTCTTGGTCTGAGGACTCCTCCCCATTGCTTTTCGCAATAAACACGTTTACTCTCTCTCTCTCTCTCTCTCTCTGCAAAAAACTAAAATATCTGCAATAATTGGCATACAAATATATGTAATTCCAAACTGAAACGAATGTACGCGATGTTGCGAAAATCAGTGATTCCTTCTAAATATTTTGGTTAAAATTGAATGGTAAGCTTATTTGCCCCAATAAATTGACCGCTTATTTAGATTCAGCTTAGTATTGTTAATATTTGGCACTCTTTTTAGAGTGCGTAGGGATGAACATGGCATGCAGGCGGGTTGCTTCTGTGGGTGCAGCAGGCAATACGTGCTAAAATATAACAAAAATACCTACGAAAAGTGGTGCGCATGTTCATTACCTACATTTAGTTACCCTTTGGATGTAGTTAGGGGAGTTTATTTTTACTCATAATCTATAAGATCTTGCGAAGGGCGTGAATGGGCTCTCATCTTTTTTTTTTCTTCTTGTTGAAGCACGAACTGTAATTGAGGTCAGAATGGTTTGCGATCAACTACAGCGCGGCAAAATCGCGAGGGCGAAAAAAAGGCATACAGAATGAACGCTATAAATGACATATTGCCGTAAAAAAATTAGCTGCAAGTCAGCTTTCGTCTTGTGTGCCTTCATTTCGTCCTCGTGATTATTGCCGCGCTGTTCTTGATCGTGCATGGCCAGCTCGCCCAACCCTGCTCTCTGCAGAATAGTATACGCGCCGCTAGCACCTTCGTCTCCAATAAGATGCGCACCTCTGGGTTTCTTTGGCAGACGAGTAAACTGTCCATTTCACGCATCCTCTCCCTGGCCGGTTGGCCGCTTGGTCTTCACCAAATCCTTGTCATTTTCCTGCTCTTCTCCGTGGGAGGAGGTGGCGCAGGAGTCTCCGACGTGGCGCTCGTGCCGACGGCGTTTCCACGTCACTTGTTTGCACTGGCTGGGCGCGGTGTTCGGAGAAAGGCACGACGAGCTGATCACCTTGGGGGCGCCCGATGCGCGCCGGCCATCGCTCCAGTGCCCGTTGCTGCTTAGCATCTTAATGGCGCTCCGATCACGAACGGGGCGGCCGCCTTATCGCCGCTCGCCGAGAAATGGCGACTTGATATTCTGGGGTCGCCGCTGCGCGGGTAGGCCACCTATTTTCGTTCGCTGCTGTCGCGAGGTCAGCCGGTGCATGCGCTGCCACCGCCACTTGCCCGTAGACGGGGTAACGGGGGAGGTATCACTCCCGCCGCCCGTGCGTTATTCTTCTGGAAGCACCGGCTCCGCCTAAACCCTGGTCCCGATCTCTTCCTTTTGTGCTTTCGCATCACCGCGCGTTCGGCTTAGTTTTGCTTGGTCATAGTAATACTTGCCTCACGACGGGCGAGCCATTTACGAAAAGGCAAGAGAAGAAAAGGACACACTCGGGCGAGGTGCGCTGCGGCTAATGGGCCGTCTGTGAACCCTTTTGTTGGCCTGCTTTTTCGCAAAGGAGTAACGCCTCATCGTTTATTATTGTGAAACGGATGTCACTGCAAATTGCTAAGCAACCTATGCAGTTATAGAGCCCGTCCTCACTATTAGTTCTGAAACTTTTATTAGGGTCTGATTTTTTCTTCCGAAGGAACAAAATTTAACACACAAGGAAGTGCTATAACTTGATATCTTGGGTGTTTTGGCTCGTGTGAACTAATTAGCTGTCGCTCAACTCTCGCGGTACCAGTAAAACCAACGTTCGTGGCGTGCAATGCCACAAAGTTTTTGTGACGCTACGGCGAAACAGCGTGGCTTTACAAAGACACGAAAAGAAGGAATTAAACAGGGCGAGCACTGTACTGTTTCGATACCTTCTTGTGACTTTCACAGGCCGTGCTGTTTCTCTAGAATATTGGATCACCAACCCGCCCGACTTTTCCGCCTTCTTCATATTTTCGTAAATTATGTTCTGCAGATACCCTCTCATATCTACCAGTTACAATTTTTGTGGTACCTAGAAAGCATGGAGATTATATTGCTTTGCCCAACAGGACCTTAATATGTTGCACCGTAATAATTTTGGGCTCTTTCCATATTGGCTACTCGCAAAATGTGCGGAAATATTTTCTAATTTCATCGGCGTCTTCGTTTTTGTTGTTTCCTTGTTCTATCCTTGTATTCCAACGTTCTTTGCTCTAAACTTTCGGCACGACTCTTTTTCTATGTGGTGCTTAAACCCTGCCTTTTATTTTAATTCACCAAACCGATTCCAGTATTCTTTGGCTTTCGTTACGGCTGCTTTTATCAGTGCGTGTATGATGGTTCACTCAAAAAAAAAAAAGGAAAATCAACAAATTACCTTTCCACAGGCCACGGTGGCCAAGTGGCTAGGGCGTTGTGCTGCTGTGCCAAAGGAGGTGGGTTCGATCCCGGTGGCTCCTTTTCTGATGGACGCGAAAAGCGAAAACGCCCGTTTGTCGCAATTTCAGCGCACGTTAAAGATCCCCAGGTGGTGGAAATTACGGTGCGCCTCATATCCCAGGGGCAGCTCCGGCGCGTTAAACCCCACAATCAATCAAATTAAATCACCCTTCAGATGCACAATTTGCTTTGTTCACACCAAAGCAACTTGGTTTTTAACTTAACCTACAGCGTGCATAAAAGGCCTATTGCAAAATATCTAGCACGTGGACAGTTCGCATAGTGTACAAGAAAAAATTCAAATAAACTAGAATACACGATGTGCGAAATTAGAGATCATCGCACATCCCTGCTGAGTTTGGTGGTGACAGAAAGATTAAAACCCGTTGACGTGCAAATACTGTCTATGTGTGATGGCGCTCTCGGAGTGATTCGCCTGGATCTCGCCCAACCCTGACATTGCGCAAAAGCGGTAGGGCCCCGTGGGTATCACTTCTGCTGACGGGTGGCACACGGAGTGACAAACTCGCGGCCTCCCTTCCTTGGCGGCTATAAGCGTGGGACGGGTTCGCTTAAAATGCCAAGCACAGAGCTTAGCACCCTTCGTTCGGCATTTTCAAGTGTCGCCATTACACGAATACTGATGGAGCACTTCTCGATATTCCAGAATTGGCGCACCAACCCACGTTACCGCTTCCTCTCTGTCGTCACTGAAGTTCTAACCAACTCCTCCTCAATTGGGAACCCCACATTCTTTTATCACACAATCACCAGCCACAATTGAACTGAACGTGTGCATATATTGAAATCCCTTGTCCACATAAACCTCCAAGGACGATCCCCTTCGGTGACGCGCCAGGCTCTATTTAGCCGCCGAGTTACCACGAATGAGGTCTCCTGGCAGGGGGATGGTCGGCCAATTCTTTGTGAAGTGCTAGGTCATTCAGCTGGCAAAAATGGCTCATTTGCCATTTTCGCTTCCCTCTCGAGAGACGTATTGTTTTCCCTTATGCGTGTTAAAAATAGACTGTACTTGGGTGTATTTGCACTATGCAGGTCGGTGAACCGGTATTAGTGGAGTGTGATGTTATGTGTGATGTGCGTTACGTGTTCCGTACCAGCATTGCTGGTAGTGAACACTTCATACGAAATTTGTTGTGAGCTTTCTTTGTCATTTTTTGGTAACTTTACACCATCCTCCCCCGGAATATTCTAACGTATATCGTAGTACACGTACAGTTGAATCTAGGACCAACTTATCAAGGGGGGCAGTACAATGTTTTCTTATTTGCGGAGGCTCACTGGGGCAAAAATGATATAGTAAGTACTACAGGTGAGCGTACAAGCGTGGCGTTGTGGAAACAACATTGTCAACGCATAAAGTTGGCAATTTAAGTTTTTCTTTCAAAGACGTTGCTCTAATGCGTTGGCCTTCTAACAACATGTGTCAAGGAAACGAAGGAAACGTAGGTTCACTACACGGCGGCTGCGCGCCATTCCTGGACAAGTCCACTTTGAATGGTTGACATTCTATTTATCTAACACATGGATTCATTAAACCGTTAACTATAACACCGAAGTATGATCATCGTTTAAACTCGCCGACCATTCCATCGTCACGCAAGACGATGACATACTTGATGTAGGCAACAGTTGTCGCATTGCAGTAAGGACGAAGAACACTTTCTCCAACTTCTGTTATTTGGTGGCTGATATATTTTATTTTATTCATTTATTTGCAAATATCTGCGTTTAACTTCCCTCTTTCGCGTGCGTTTTTAACTATGTTTAACTAGAGTAGGAATTTGTTCGTCATCATTATTTAATAAACTTTATTGGGAATCCAACGCTCGTGCAGGCCGTGCCTTGGTCTTGAGCCCTATTTTTTTCGGCTTACCTTCCCAATAATTATTTACCGGCAACCATCCGGATGAATCCCGTCTGGAGCAGTACCGTTTCCCGTCGACTTTGAATCACTCCGTTTGCCAATAAGGAGTTTTCTAGAGCTCCTTCGGCGTCATGGTTAGCGAGCAATAAAGGAGTTCTGCCAAGCGTATCGAACACGTCCCGCGGGCTTGCTGATCATTACCGCCGTCCTCGTCGTCGGTGTCCTCGTCCTTTCTCCCGCTAATGGCCTCGCGGCTCAATCTTTCATGGGCACTGACGTCGCCAGACGAAGTGTTTTTTCGCCACCCCCTGGTTCATCCCACAGCTTGTCCGGTGATTAAGCGGGATATGTATTCCTTAAATTAACATAAACGCCGGCGTTTTAGTTTTCTGGAAGCTTTGACGTGTTGAGGTAGTCCATGTTTTTACATTGCGGCGGGGAAACGTGTGAGTTGAGTTGAAAGCATTTTTAACCCGCAGCAGATGTGGCCGTGCAAACTAGGCCTACCTCGAGCTACCCTATCCTCCTGCAGAAAATCCTCAGGGTGTCAGACTTTTTCCATCGCTCGCTAGTGTCTACCGTGGGACTGCTGTAAAGCTCAGGATAAAGCAAACCATCGCAATGCGCTGCGTCAGCAGCTTTTGCCGTTGAGACATTAAAGTAACAGGGTTTTCCACTGTTGTGGATATTACCAACTCAAGCAATAAATAAATGAAATCAATCTTTTTTCCACCTTTACATGTAAAGGTTGATGACGCTCTAAAAAAAAGAGGTTAGAGGTTCATAAGCAGCTTTACGTCCTCACAGCCCCGACACAAACTTCTGTAGCAGTAACACAACCAGTCATACATACAAAATAATAAAAAATAGAAATGACATGTTAACAATCAGAAGAAAACCGAAATAAATTTTAAATAACGAGAAAGGCCCCAGAATCTGAAATCAGCATCACCCGCCGATTCAGAAAAGTTTTTTTCATTGTCTCATTAAAAAAAAACATTCTACGTGCAGTAAAACTCTAGTGGTCTAAAGCTTGAGTTCAGACTTCTTTCCATGCGTACCTTTTACGAAGTTTCTTGTTCGAGGGACTGAATTGGTCAAAATAATTAAGGTTTTACCCGTTAAGCAGCGAGGAAAGCGTTTAGGACAGACGTCACTTCCTGTGAGGCACCTACTACGCAAGTTTCCCCATATCTTGTGGAATAATTTATTTGTTATGTTTGTAAACTAGCTAGGGTGCGTAAATTGTAAGTTAGATTACGACCAGGAAAAGCGTTTTTTTTTTTCACTTCACTGACGATCATCACAGACTTTCCTGCAGTGCGTTTTCGACGCACGTACACCATCCCTCTCTAAAAGCTACTTCGACACCTTACTTTTGAAAGCGTGAGCTTGCGTACCATTGGCAGGGGAGTTGCAAAATTTCGTTAGTACGACGACAACAGCGGCAAGGTGCATTTACAAAACCTGACGAGTGTGCAGATAAGGGTTCCTGCGATAAGCGGTGAGCAGTCTAACACGTGTGAACAACATGGCGGTGAGCTGTTTTGGCCTGCTAGCGTGCGGCTTCAGTTTGTCTGCTGAGGTTCCCAGTAATTTGCGAGTACAGTCGGGCGGATTTCACGCTCCCAACTTTCTTTCCGGGTATTTTGAAAGCCGTGTCACGCGTGCGTCATTGAAGGGGCTCAAGGTCATGAAAGCGACCTGTAGGGGGAATGTCGTCGTGGTTGCGACGGCTGTGAACGTTTTCGCGCTGCCGTTCCACGAACCGCATATTATTACTGTGCATCACTTGCCAGTCCTGGGAGGATATTGTGCATGGGAGCGCATTTCCAACGTGTCTCTGCAGTAGTGGGCATACGCTCTGGCGTTGATTTCATGGTCGGCTGCATGAATCCTTTGTGGCATTTTTTTTTTTTTTTGACGAGAGATACCTTTAAAGCAAGCTTTCTATGTTTTACTAATGGCGTATGTCACTTCTAAAACATACTGCGTTAAAGCCAACTGTCTCATTCAGCGTTGATGACCCTGGATGAAGTGGAAAAAAAAGCGCTTCCCGTGATCGGAATGAATTTGCGTTCCTCGCATTATGAAGCCGCCGTCTATACAAATTCGCACTACGACATGGTCAAACCAGTTTGAATTTGGAGAGGTGTACATGGACGGGCAAAGTTATACCAGTAATGAAAGTAGAGCTAGTTTGTATCGCTGAATACTTGGAACAGCGCTAACACGACGGTTACGAAAAAAAAGGACGAACACAGGCACTGTGTTCGTCCTTCTTCCTTTGTCCCAGTCGTGTTAGCGCTGTTGGAAGTGTGCAAAATTAGACAGAAAAATCTTGCACCCCTCCGTTTAACGACGATGATGGTTCAACGGGAAGCTTTCTTCTGCGAATGTAAATGACGAAGGGTTAAAGTCAAGCCGCTGCTATCAAAAGTCCAAACCGTCTGCGAGTTAAAGACCGAACTAAAACGAGAAACAAGGAATCCCTTGGTAGAAAGGTTCGCGTTCAACCATCGCCATCGTTAGATGGAGGGGTACATCATTTTTTTTATAGGTTAAGGTTTCACGGCGGTGGAATTCCCAAATTTTTGCTTAGTTATGTAAACTCGCCACGCCTTGTCATTTTTTTTTAACAACCGTCTACTGCAAGCCGTAATACAGCACATTTCGTACCATTCTGCTCCAAAAAGGAAACTTATTTGATAATATTTTTGTAATACTAAATTCGAAGTCCCTTCCAACTCGGTCTTTACCTTGTTTAGTTCATTTTCGCTGTGCCGTAGAATACTTTCGCACTGTTTTTTCGCCCAGTGTTTCTATTTCCTACTGTACGCGTTCTGCGCTCTAATGCTAACTTTTTAGACTGGTATAACCTGCTCGAAGCTTCCTAGTTCTTTTACCGTTACAGCCGTCTTTTATGTGGATCTTCATCACTGAAAATGATGGTGGCTAGCTCAATATGCTTGTGGCATACTGAGTATGTGCCCTCTTACCGTTTCTCTCTTCTTGTTTTTTTTTTTTTTTCAGAGAGCCAACTGTCTCTACCAGCTCAACAGTACCACAGCATCACCACAAAGACCCCGATGAACGTAATGAACAAATCATAAGATGGCTACAACGTCAGAAGCACCCGTCGTGGTGTCGCAGTGGCTATGGCGTCGTGCCGCTGAGCCCAAGGACGTGGGTTCGATCCCGGCCGCGGTGGCTGATTTTCTGATGGAGGCGAAAAGAGAAAACACCCGCATGTCGAGATTTCGGCGCGTATTAAAGATCCCCAGGTAGTTGAGGGTGCCTCGGAGCTCTTCACTACGGTGCACCTCATATCCCTGGCGTAGTTTCGGTGCGTTAAACCCTGCAATAAACCAACCATGATGTCAGCAGGCCAATATCCTGTTTTAGTCGTCTCGGCCGCATAAACTCTGAACTGCTATGATTCCCTCCTATGCTGCCAAAGGCAGTCTAATATTATATGACCATTGTGAAGGTCTATCCCACCAACTGAAACGGCTACTTTGTTTCAACTGCTACAATATCGAGCACATAGCTCGCTCTTGCATCGTAAATGCATTTCGAACCTACCCTAGCAACCCCCCCCCCCCCCCCACCCCCAAGAAAGCAGTGACGGTTGTGCACACCAACTATGCTAAGGCAGATCATTGTCAACCCCACATGTCCCCGTACTCCGAAACCGACCGGCCAGTGACCCTCAACGGACGCCGCACTCAGGAGAAAGAGCGCGCGCAGACATTTAGAGATCAAGCCAATTCCGTCACACCTACTAGAAGTAAACCCAAGAACCCATTTTGGCAAGCATACTTTCGCGCTTTCGCGGCTGGCAGCATTATGTACCGACATTGAACTGTTGCGGACTGATGACCGACAACTCCTAAAAGAGAACCCCGAAAAATTTACTGTGCCTTTATAAAGAACGTTTAGAGCAGCGCGAAGGGTAAAAGTGGGTTTAAGCTTCCTGAAAGTGCATCCAGTTGACCGTCAAACCTTTGGACACTCAAATCGCAAACGAAGAACGAATTCATGCTACGATGTTTCGCGCACTAAATAAACGCATCTACGAACACTATAAATCAATACCGATACGTGGTTTATGATATATAAAGGTATACTATTGTACTAATTCTTCGTGGTCGGCGCGTGTATTGTCTTATTTACATCCGCTCCTTTCTGTCGATTTTCAAGTAGCCCCTTTGCACAGCGTAAGACCAGTTTCGCGCACGCGCCCTGTGTCCAGAGATCTTATCAGGGCTTTTCGGTCGACCGACCCGTCTATGGGAGTATTGCATTAGTTTTTTGACAGAACGACATCGGTCCCCCTAATAAAGCTTTTACTTTAATAGCTCTAACGCCTCTTTAACACCACTAATTCACCCGCCCAACAAAGCTCCAAGCTTTGTCAACAAAACTCCAATCTTCGTCTTATGTTGCATGCAGCTTATGCCATAACCGCAGCGACCACAAAAAAACTAGGCTATGGCTGTCGCGGTAACTACAGCGAAACCCTTCGCCCGATAATGGAAAGCCGTGCTAATGCTGCCAATTCATCCAATCTCCAAGCTCGAACTCGGTCCGTGTTTTAATGCATCAAATAGTCAGCTTCGGTTTTTGTTGTTCTCTTGTTTTTAATTATGTGACGCGCAAGCTACTACATGTAGTACGGATGAATGCAGCACGTGACTACCCTTTTTTGGTGCTTGTACACCAAATCAATCACTGCGATTTTATTGCTACTCGTCAAAACAGACCATGAAACGTTATTTTTATGCTCTCCCAGTTCTCGCTTAGAAACAGTGAAAATTGCCATTTTTTTGGCTCATAAACAGTGTTAAAAGGCATAACGTGGAAACTGCGCCTGCAGCAAATTCACGTTATAATCACGACGGCGAAGACCCGGGCAGTTTTTTCCCTCATTTGGAAAAAACGGCAATTTGCAAGCTTTAGCGTGAAATTGCGTGGCTACTACGCAGCCTGAATTTGCCGTTGCTGGATGTTCGCATTCCCGTCAACTGTTAACAATACGTTGTCTTCTCAACAAATCACAAAGAAGGCGTGGCCTACAGGGAATCTTTGTGTTGAATAGCAAAGACAAGCCCACACTGGCATGCTCCCTGCATTTGGTAAAGTTTTTATGGCGGGCAACAATTATACCCTATCATTAGCGATGATATGGCTCGACATAATAAATGCTTCTGTTAAACATCATGAAACTTAAAAATGACAAATGTGCACACAGCGACTTTGTCAGCCTGAAGCACGCGGGATAACTGAAAGCCAATCAGGAAAGACTTGCGGCCAACAGGGCGAATTCATGAAAACTTCCCGAAGTTGAGAATATGTCCCTTGTTCCGACCACCTTCTTTCTGTTACCGCAGGCTGTCTCACGACTCATCAACGTTCTGCATGGTCGCACTTATTAAGCCTCGCTGATACCGCTGGATTACCTGGAAAAGCCATTTAGCGCACGTGGAAAGGCTGCTTGTGGGAAAGTTTGCTGGTATAATCTTCTCATGCTCGATGGACCACTGCAAACGAATCTTTTGCACTTGCTTGCTGTGTATGGCGGTATTACATTGTTGTTGATTCTGTACTGCCTTCTGGAAAAAAAATTAACTACCTGTTATTGTTTTGCATTGTTGAAGGAGACAGTAATTCTGCGATATATATATATATATATATATAAATATATATATATATATATATATATATATATATATATATATATATATATATATATATATATATATATATATATATATATATATATATATATATATATATATATATATTTCTTATTTCTTTCTGCATTTCTTTCTGTATTTCCTAACGAGCCCCTCATTTCCAAACCCTATTATCGTGCGAAAGCTTAGCGAGGGCCTCGGTTCTGGCAGCCTTGATGCCAAGGTAGCATAAGAGGGTTCCCCGCTAGTTACCCGCTTATGACAGGCTGTAGACGTTCGCGTCACGCCTCGGGGGTTGAAAAGAAGGTCCCCTTTTCCCCGTGCAGTCTAAGTGGCGCTGGCTACCACCCTCAAGCGTCAGATACAGTTGTAGTAAATATAAATACCCCAGAAAGTGAAGGAGAACACACTCGCCCAGATAGCCGAATTGGTAAGGCATTCGAGATCTAATCGAAAGGCGTGGGTTCGGTCCCCACTCTGGGCGCGTGTTTTTCTTTCTTTTTTTATCACGTAATAATGAAAAAAATAATAATAATGTAACGTCACTAACGGTAAAAAAAAGTCTAACCATTCCCCTGTGCCTTCTTTGGCGTTGTAGACTGCCGACATTTCTTTCTGTATATATATATATATATATATATATATATATATATATATATATATATATATATATATATATATAGCGAAACCGAATGGCACATGAGGAGCTAGTGGAATTAAGACAGAAATAAGGGTTGGCAGTCAAGAAAACCTCGGAAAGCACCTTCTTTTTAACCCCCTGGCCGTGACTCGAGTGTCTACGACATGTCGAGAGTGGTCGACCAGCGTTGAACCCTCTTAAGCTCCCTATGGCACCACGACTGCCAGAACAGAGGCCCTCGCTATGCATGTAGCAAATAAGAATGGGAAATGACGGGCTCGTGGAATTAAGACAGAAATACGGGTTGGCAGTCAAGAAAACCTCGGAATGCAAAGGGGAGGTCGCGGTACCTTTTTCTCCATAAACAATAGGTACAGAAGGGGAAGTTACAAATTTTTGGTTTGAATGGCCCTTCAAACGGCCCCCTTCAAACGGCACCCGCAGCTCTTGAGCGCGAACAGCATCTTCGCTCAGTTGGACTAGCTTAAGTTGAGTCCGAGAAATCCGAGCTTGACAGATGTGTAGGATAAATGTACGGGTTACGGATTAATGCGTTCGTACAGTTAGTGGTCCAGCCTCCCAAGACTAAATGTGTGACTCAGGGCCGTATTCTGAGTCCCTCCTCCTCTCCGTTTGCTCCCTCCACCCGGTTGAAGGGAAGGATTCCCCATTGCCTTTGCATGGGGAAATCGATTTCAAGGGCCTGCTCCACTGGAGGCTCGAGTGGAGGAAGGATTCATAATAACAGGGTGAGTGTGACTCACTAAGGAATCTTTGTAAAGTTCGGGATCAATACGAAATTTCTGCTTGAAGCCTGGCGCCTATCGCAGTCTTTTAAGAAGCGCTGCTGGGCAGTTGAATACATCGTATTAAAGGTGATGGCGCAGTATGGAATAGACAGGACAGGCAGCTTTCTTAGCTAGTCTTCTGAATGACTACGTCTGCGCCTGCACTTCTATGCAATGTCCCAGAGTCTGTGATAGTGCACGCTCTGAAATTATAACGCCTGGATCCAAGCTTGCCTAGCCCGGACCAAATACTGAATCATAGCAACTGTAATGACGCTTAACGTATATGTTCAAAATTAGTACGCATAAACAGCGCGCCTACGCCATTCGGTCAACTCTGAAGTTTCATCATCGTGAGCCCGCTCAAGTCTACTGCAGGACGAAAGCCTCTCTCATTGACCTCTAACTGCTCCTGTCCTGCGCCACTCAAGTTCACAGTTTACCCCCGAAGTTCCGCATTTCATCCCTCCATGGGGTTAATAGCCTTCCCCTTCTCCTACATCCATCTCTTGGTATACACTTTGCTACCCTAACTGTCCACTCGTAGTCGGTTCGTCTCACTACATGGCCAGCCCAAGTCTATTTCTTTTTCTTTCTCTATTTGAACTATGATATCGTCAAATCTAGTTTGTTCTCTGATCCTGGTAGCTCGTTTCTTGTCGCTCAGTGTTAGTCCTAACATTATTCGTTTCATGGCCCGTTGAACCCACCTAAGTTTGCTTTCTAGGTGCTTTGTAAGGCACCAAGTTTCAGTTCCGTATGTCATCACCAGCAGTATGCACTGGTTGTAGGTTTCTTTCTCGTGCTTGGGCTCAGCCCTAAACATCTGTCCGAGGTAGTCATATTCTGTTACTTCTTCTATCACCTCGTTTCCTAAGCTGAAGAAGACGTTCTTGGCATGTTTATTCCGCATTACTTTAGATTCATTCATATTTATTTTTTCGTCTGGTGGTCTATGCCCAACCCATGCAGGTATGGCGTGCTGCCTGCTCCAGAAGTAACCATCATCCTGGATACCTAAGGGGCTACACTAGGAAGGTTCGACCATGCTGGGAAGGTTCTTAGGGACACAAACAGTATTCCCTCACCAGAGAAGTATCTAGCCACCATGGTGTAGCCGTTGGCCGCCACCTCCCATGACTAACCAACTCAACTCCGAAGTTTACTGTAATAATATTAACATTTACAGTGTCGTGCACTTGCCATACGGGCTGCTCTTTTTGCTTCCTGACTTAGTTCTGTGCCATGGTGGTACACTGTTCCTGATCAGAACTTTACTAAAACATTATCCAGTACGCAGTGTCTAGAGTGCCGTCCAACGGCACTCTAGCTGGTCGTTGCAGGCTTGGCTACAGTGCCGTCCGAAGACATTCGAATGTTTAACACTTGGCTAGCAACGGCCAAAGTGTCAGTCGTTGCAGTGTAGAGGATCCGTCTTAGCTTCTTGATCCAAAAGTCAGCGGTTCGATTTTGCTTGGGTTGTTTTTGTTTTCATTACTTATTTGAAGTGTAATTTTTATGCCTTGGGTTAGTTTTGGTGTTTTAAATGATTTCTTTGTGTGCGTTAGGTTATCTTATGTTATGTTTAGGTTAGGTTGTCTAGCTTTACGTTATCTAGAGCGATGTACTGCCAGACGCGGCAATTTTATTAAAAAAACGCCGGTGGACGTCGATATAGTGGAGTGCTTATAATACCGTCGGACGGCACTCTAGACACGGCCTATCCAGTAACTCCGCTTTATGTGGTAGATCCATCGAAAGAAAGTGACCCAAAGCATTCAGCAAAACTAAGCAACGTCCCTTCCCGAACATAATTTCGCAGAATTCGCTGGAAGGCTCTGCTCAGTGTATCGCATTTTGAGTAACAGGTACGCTTATTCGGAACTGAACGGGGGATCGTACGCTTTCGTGAATTGATAAAAGCACGATACTGATCATAATCATTATTATCATATTCCTCACAAGCATCCCCTGCGAGTAAAACCTTGGTTCCGTACCAGCCGCATGCAGATCCCTGCACTACGCTGGCCACCGCCATTACCTATAAATTACAAGTCCAGGATAGCTCATTAGGAGAGCAGTACGGAACGTTAGCTCTCTGTACGTAGACTCACGCGGCGTAAGGGCAAAACGAAATCAGGCTGATGGATAACACTCGCGTGCTTGCTGCATTGGTGCTTGGGCGCACCCCTCTTTGTATGCCGTAGCAGGTATAGATGCGTCACGGATGAAGGGGAGTCTTGGCGCGCTCTCCGCAGCTTCTTCCCGCACAGTACACCCTCCCGTGTCCAGTTTCTAATTCTCGCAGAGCGCAACTTGGCATCACACATTATGGCCGTACGCAAACAGCCCTGCTGTTATCCTGTATCCTGTACTGTAATGATATCCTGTACTAGGAGCTACCCTGCTTTTACAGCGCTCCGGGAAAGACCTCTTCAGTCCCTTGGCGGACATCGACCTCGCACCTTGCGAGAGTGGATCAATTCGCAATCGCACATCGGGCCATCGGGCGCACTTCAGCTCTGGAGGTCCTTTCTCCAATACTATATGGAAAAAGGAGGACTTGGCCGTTTCATCGCAGAGCTGGCCTTCGGGCCACCCCACCTTGAAGAAGTGCACACCGGTCCCCCTCCCTCATAACCATAGACCACCCTATTTCTGCCACAATGGTTTTAACCTGTTATATGCAGAAATAAAGACATACAAAAAAAGATGATAGGTGGGACATCGCACATGCTGCCGACTGATAGCCCCTGCCATTTTCGATCGCTTACTGCTTACATCCAGCCGGGGTCATGATTAAACAGCTTCTAATTATTTCACGCGCGCTGACACCTAGTGGCTACTTCCGGTGATTCCTTATTATATTAGAGGATATAAATCGGCAGCCTGTTTCAGACCGGTACTCAGCGGTCACATTTGCATCGTGTTGTAACATTTCTCGTCATAAGGTCATAGGTAGCTGAACTTGTTCGTAAAACGCCTATTGCAATCTTAGTCAAAGCTATTCGAGGTTAAATGGCCATTCCGTGACATTGGTTACATAAGACCATGAATAAAGAGGAATTACCGACACTGGCGTCGCTGTTATGACGACCGCGAAAGGCAGAAACCCTGCCCTACCCGAGCATAGCGGCGCAACATTACCGACCGTCGTTTAGGCGAAGCAAGCCCGGCGTATCATTCCGTTAAGGCGTAGGTGCTGTCCCCGCCCGTAAAATACTACGTAATCGCTAACAGCAAGGCCGTTTGGCGCATTTGACGAAACCAGGCGCACTGACTCCGTCCTTGCAGTGTCTAGCGGATGCGTAATGGCAGTACGTAACGCCGGATCCCGAGAACGGCAAAACAATCAAGCTCCTCTCGGAAGTCATTGGCCTTGGACGCGCCAAGGATGAACGCAGTGCCAGGAGGAGAGCGAGACCGTCCTTTCTCTTTTCGCGCAGCTTCCGTTGGTTGAGCATTCAGAAGAGAGCGACCATTTGCCCCATTGAGACCAGACGTCAAATACCCATTTCTCTGAATATTCGTAATTCAAGAGAGTTTGCCCATCTCCCGCGTCGATTCGTCTCGCTTAATATTTGCATTTAGCAGCCTGCGCCCACCCACGTCCTCGTGCCTTTCTCTTCACTGCGGTGGCTCGTTCGCTACAGCGCCTTTCTCTGAGCACGGGGACTCAGATTCGCTCCTGACCGCGGCTTCCGTTTCCTTGATTGAGGCGAGAAACGAAAACGCCCGTGGGCCGAGACTTCGGTACACGTCAAAGATGCCGTGGAAGGGCCAAATTTTAGAGTGCTCCTTGACTCAGTGAGAATGCCTCAAGAGCGGTAGGGCTTCCCTAAGTTAATATAAAAACACGCGTAACTAAGCAGCCCTTAGTGAGGCCTTTCTCGAAGCATTATTTCGTTGAGGTAGGCACAAGCTATCTTTATGCCCCCTTACTTCGCTTCTTGGCCTGAACGCATTCTTCACAGCAAAACGTGTCGCTTTGCACATGGGCAGTTGGGCCGCTCCTACCGCTGCGGCGACGCTTGTAGCGTCCATGCATCGGGCAGAAAAGCAACCGATACGTTCACAGACGCGTTCTGACTCGCTGGCTAAAACAACGCCGAGATAGCAGCTTTTAGCATGCCAGACATCGTATACGCGACCTCTAGCTTTGAAAAGTTCATCAGATATGCTTTCCCTGCGGCTGGGCTGGCGTGATGCTCACGCGTACCCGTTTCCGTTAGTGACGTCACGCTTATCTTGCCTACGTCGCATAACATACTTCTACTCTTATATGCCTCATGATTTGAAACGTTCTAGGACAGCCAGGCACTTCTTGCGACCCGCTGCGTGCGGTGGCTCAGTGGCTAAGGCGTTGTGCAGCTGAGCCCAAGGACGCGGGTTCGACTCCCGGCCGCGGCGGCCACTTTTCCAATGGAGGTGATGAGGCGCGCCGTAGTGAAGGGCTCCGGATTAATTTTGACCACCTCGGGATCTTTAACGTGCGCCGAAATCTCGAACACAATGGCGTTTTCGCTTTTCACCTCCATTAGAAACGCGGCCGCCGCGATCGGATATGAAACCCCCGGCCTCGTGGTCTGCAGCACAACGCCATAGCCACTGAGCCACCGGGGCGGGTGCTAATGCTGATAACATCGATGCTGCCCGGTGTTCCCTAATCGCAAGGAACTTCCCGACACAAGCAGATCGATTCCCGCTCGCGCGCGTTCGCTCGCCAGCTTTCTCTGGTGCTCCCTGCGGGCGGCCCCTTCTCCCGGAGAGCGGGCGACTTTACCCATTGTCTCAACAGTCCAGAAGCGACCGCCATCAGTTGGACGCGCGCTCTCCAATTGGCCGACTCCTCCTCTCCTCTCCTTCACTCCACTTACCTGCGCTCGGAGCGTGCTCTCATGCGCACCTCGGCTCCACTCACCTGCGTTTGGCGCCCGCTCCTGTCTCCCCACTACGCTGCACTTGGCTTGAAGCTTGCTCTCTCCCTCGCTCGATTACCCTCTACACGCTATACACATTGCTGCGCTCGCGTTACAAGGCCTCCTCGCATGAAAGCCTCAACCAAGAACAGCTTCGCTGTTAAAATGTTGGCTCTTGCACAGACGAACGCTGAAAAGATGCAGGGTCTTTGTCTTCTGGCGCGGTGACCAGCAAAGCCCCACGAATGACGGCGAACGGGCGAACTGCGAACAGCCGCATTTTTAACAGCAGGGCTGTTTAGGTCGACACAAATCTGTCCAGCGGAGACAGAAAACCCCGAGCGCACGTGAGCGCGCGCCTCGCGGCGACCGCCTAGCGTCCCGGCTCGACGCGGGACACGACCTTTGCGCAGTGGCTTTAGCAAAAATTAATACTGAGCGCACGTGAGCGCGTGCCTCGCGGCGACCGCCTGGCGTCGTCTAGGCTTGCACGTAAGCTTACGCTACGTGAGAAGCTCCCGCCTTCGTCGTCGTCGTCGTGTAGCGACCGGTGCGCCATGGGTTCACCGCGCCGAATACGATGACGACGAACCTGTCAAGCCACAATCCACACGTAGAGACGACCACCGGAACAGCTGACGGAGAAGTGGAGGTCTACCGAAGAGAGGACGCGCTGCAAGGGGATTGACCCTACGCGGCTGCGCCGTCTGAAGTCGATGACGAAAGGGATGACGACTCGCTACTGAACAACACACTGTATGGTGGGTATGAGCCACATCTTCTGACACTGCCACCACTACCATATGGCCTGTGTTTTACAGTGCCGTCCAAAACGGTTTTGCACTGCTGAATTCCGGCTGCTACCTCTCTCCTGGGAGTCGCTGTCAGTGTGCGGAGAAGCAATGTCGAACATCAGCTCTGCGGTTTCTCCGGCCATGCATCACTAGTGCAAGCTGCGCCAATTTCTTTCCTCACGGCCAGCGCAAATAATGTCTTCACTGGTACAACTAACAAACCCTGATTTTAAAACTTAATAACAACTCAGGCAACATCAGAATGAAGGTGAACGAAGAATCGAAGTGGGTCACAGGTTTGAAAATTATGCATTAAGCACGCTGGTGGCTGACTCTACTACCTCAATACTGGAATATAGACAGTATAGTTTACATTTCTTTATGGGCGTGTAAACATTGACTTGCATTATAGATACCCCACCCGCAACGATCGCTCAGTGGCTAAGGCGTGGTTCTGCTGAGCACACGGACGCGTGTTCGATTCCCGGCCGCGGCGGCCGCTTTTCTGATGTAGGCGAAAAGCGAAAACGCCCGTGTGTTCGAGATTTCGGGGCACGTTAAAGATCCCCAGGTGGTCAAAATTAATCATGAGCCCTTCACAACGGCGTGCCTCACCGCCTGTGTAGCGTCGGCGAGTTAAACCTTATAATCAATCATTCTAGATGGCACTGAAAACATGTTTCCTAGCTTCAATGGCTGCTTTTTAAGTGTCGTCGTTAGAAGAGTCCAGCAGCTCTGGACTCATTTAATGACGCAAGACAACAGAAGAGAATATACAGGCGGAGGGCCGACTTGTTAACAATTGAATTTTATATCAGTTGACGCCACCGAATTGGAAGGAATGAAGACATGAAGGCTACAGACTATACAAACATTGGCAAACGTACAATACAATAAAAATATTAAAGCCTTTCCACTCAATGTGAAAGCTGTCGGAAGTGCAGAGCCGTGATTCGCCATAATGGGCTGTAGCGCCGTCATCAGCTCACTGCTACCACCCAATCCAAGTCAAATTTCCCGCCTTCGTAGTGTTCGCGCGCCCCCGGGCTGAAACTGCGCCAGCGGGACTTCGGATCTTTTTGTGCTTGCTTTTCCTCCCGCGCGTGCTGGCGTTGCGCTGACACATTTTTTTTCTCTTATTATCGTAAAAACCACCCCAACGAGCATTCCTAACTAACTGAACGCGGGCGCCGCCGGTTAATTACGTATATTTTGCCTCAATTTTACCTATAGGTTTCTTTGCGCTAAGCAACGGGAAGGTGTATGACAAGCGCCAGCGGTTCACGAGTTTCGAACGCTTAAGACTGTATATATAAACCGCTTGGCTTTCGAAGCCTCTGGTCTACGCCGCGTCGACAGCCGCTACGACGGAACGCCCTGTGGCTCTACTTGGGTCCAGCGAGCGAGCTACGGCGACAACGCGAGCCCCTAAAGTTCCCTGAACTTAAAACAAATAGGAAATATACTTCTGATATCAAGTCCGAAGGCGCACTTCTAAAACAGGTCACGGGGTTCCACCACACCCGTGTGGAAAATTATTATCGCCATGCTTCTCCGATGCATGAAGAAGACGAAGAATACAGCTATATGCGTCGGAGACGCTGAGCGCATAGCTCGCGTTCAGAGCTCACTTTACATCCTATGATTAAAACTGTTTCTTCCTGCGTCCCCATTCACGTGTGGGAGATTCGGCTCGTTTGGCTGCCCGGCCACTCTGGGTGAACCCTCAATGAAACCGCTGACATATTAGCTAAAACAGCTTTGGCTTTACCGATCGTCGAGGTTCTTCCCCCGTTTTCTTGCGTCTTGTTGGCTCGTTATCGCCAATACCTGTTGATTCAAGATGCCTCCGATCATGTTCTGAACACTTCTCCTGAACTTGAACACCTGAGGTACCGCTGGAAGAGAAGTTCCTGTCAAACTCGCTTGTGCGAAGTATCGCTGACTTCCTTTCGCTGTGGTGTGCCGCCACCTAATTGGTATTTATATAGGGCAAATCTGAAAACCTCCCCCTAGTGCTACTTTTGCCAAGAAATTGATTCCGACGAACATTTCTTTCTTTTTTGCCGCCGATTTTCTAACCATCGCAGAAGGCTGCTGGAGATTCCCCTGCTACCTCTTGAACTGCCTTTAACCGTACCGGTGCTTTTGTCGTTTGGGGGGACTAGGGACCGCCATCCACTACTTCATTTTGGAGACAGCTCGTCTGCAGTGTTAAAAACATTCCGATTAGGCTCTTTTACCTACTATTCCTACTCTTCTCTCTGTTGTTTTTTCGTGTGTTTTTTTCCCTCTCTTTCTCATGAGCTTAGACCAAATTCTTCCTTCTGCTCCAATATTTTGCCTCGCATGATTGATTACTATGGAAACCCAACTCTTCTTGTGCAGTCCCCCTAAGTGGGTATGCGCCATTTTTCGGGCCACCACCACTTCTCGCGGCACGAGGCGCTCCCATCGAGCAATCGAACGTCGAACGGCCGTCCTGTGTGCCACGCAAATAAATCCTCTTCGTCGGTTTGTAACACGGCGAGCTTCATTTCTCGTCCCGGCACGCCCTGGCTCCACATTTTTTGGTGCCGACGACCCGGGACCCACAGCCGGGACCTGCCGAGAGCATCGAGACAGCGGAGCCACCATGGAGCATCGAGGCAGGCGTAGAACACAAGGATCATCAACGAGGCAAGTGCCGCCATGGCCGATCCTTGCGCAACGACCGACCTGCTGGCGTAGCTTTACGGGAGGCTCAAGGCGCATAACGACGAGCTAACAAGGATCAACGAAGAGCTCGAACCTTACATTCAGCATCAAGGGGCATTTGAGGCCGAATATGCGAGCGTGATCGAGTACCAAGATAACGCGACACGCCTCCTCGCTGAGCTAAACCGAAAGAGAAACCGCCTTTCCCAGGCAGCTGCACCTATGTGAGGACCCGTAACGAACGTCGCTCCCCCAGTCGCTGCTACTTCTTTGGAGAGAACCGGGCCAAGCCTACCGAAACTGGCCATCATTCCTTTCTATGGTGACCTGTGCCGATGAAATTAATTTTGGGAGCAATTCGACCAAATGATAAACAAAAATAGCGGCCTTTCAGTTTGCGAGAAATTCCGCTTCCTACAACTCTTTCTGAAAGGAAATGCTGCTTCGTAAATCGGAGGGCTACCTACGACGGAGGCTTGCCACCAGGATTCTCTTGCAATGCTGAAAAAGCGTTTCGGTGACTGCACACGACTCAAGCAAGAGTATTTCGCCAGGCTCCGAATGATCAACCCGGTCAGGTCATCAAGTGACACTAGTGGTCTAAGCAAGCAAAGCGAGCAGGTTTTACTAACCATCCGTGGCCTCGAAACCCTAGGCGTGAAACGGTCCTCCTTTTCGTCGATGCTCTCAGACATCCTGTAGCGCGCGCTACCGCATGACATCGTTCTCCAGTATCACCGCACGCGCGCTGCTGAAACGTCTACACCGGAAGAGGCGCACCTGAGGAAGTGACGACGGACCTAGACCGGCTTCTGAAGTTCCTCAGCAGCGAGCTGGAGAACCTTGAAAAGAGCGACTTCAAGAGTCAGAGAGGACGAGACACCAGGACTGAATATGAGACAGACAAAAACGTCTGCATTAGAGACTCCAAGCCAACGTCGTGTGTTCTCCACAGCAATTCGGCGAAGTCCGGTGACGGATGAGCATTCTGCAAGTACGGAGGTCATACTACGGAGTCTTGTCCGGCCGATATACCCTTGGAGAAGAAAAAGCAAATTTTGTCGAAGGAGATGCGATGCTTTCGCTGCACGCTGAAAGGACACCGAGCACGTGACTGTCACCGGAAGATTACCTGCAATGCGTGCGCCGCTAGACATGGATTAAGCGTGTGTAGTCCGAGAAAAAATAACGCACGAGATTTTCGTTTTGAAGGAAGTCCGATCTCACGCGCGACGGTCTGCGCATCCGTCGGAAAGAAGTCAGGAGTTCATACAAGTGGGTGCATTCTAGTCCAAACTTTTCGAGCCTGGGCAGTGAGTGACAACGCCTGCCGCTACGTCAAAGGCATATTCGACGGTGGCAGCCACATTCTTGCCCGAAGAACTTTGCAAGCACCTCAAGCTGGAGTCATTGGATTCATCGATATTGCCCTGAACACGTTCGCCAACGCCAAACGTCAACCGGACGCGATGCGTCGGATCGTCGAGTTTCGACTGAAAAGCCAATTTTCCGACACCGAAGTTGTAGTGAGTGCCATGGAAATACCACACATCTGCCAGGACATTGAGGGCTCGACGATGAATTCGTCTTTCGTTCTAACTTGCAAAGCATCGGGAAAGGACATAGCTGATGCGCTTCTTCACCCTGTAATCACTCGTGGTGGCATAAGCATTGTAATTGGATCGGACCAGATGCGGACCATAATGTCTGGCGAATTGATGAGGACCCAGGAAACGCAGGCGCTGGTTGCTGTAAACACGAAACTTGTATGGACCTTTCAAGGTATCAACACCGAGGTGACAGCGACAGCAAATACTTCGCGCACGATGGTCTGTGTTTTGAGGGCCGACGTAACCCATTGCGACGATATCCTTCGATCGTTTTCGGAAGTCGAAAGCGTGGGCATCTTGGATCCGATGAGCAGCAGTACCTCAAAGAGCGCAGCGTTAGAGCACCTCGAGAATGTCTCCGTGCGACATCGACGAAACGAAGGGGCGCTACCATGGAAAGCTCACACGTCTAAACTTCCTAGCGAGCCGTTGTATGTCGACAACCTTGTCACGGGTGCCGACTCCGTAGAAGAAGCAACAAGGTTGTTCTCTGAAGCACGCAGAATCATGAAGGCCACAGGCATGACCTTCAGAAAATAGAACTCAAACTCAGAAGAGTTAATGCAGCATTTGGAGCGTGAAGATCGCCGAGTCTGCAAAGGAATGGTCGTACATCACGAGTCCAGGGTTAGTGCTAGGCACCACTTGGGACATTCCAAGAGGCATGTTTCTGTTCCAGATGTCCAATATTCTAGCCTTCCTAAAAGCGAATACTGACACTAAGAGATTCATTCTCCAAGCGCCCTCAAGGGTATTTTATCCACTAGGTTTTGGACCGTACACCATGTTGGCAAGGCTGCTGTTTCAAAAGCTTTGGCCTCGAGGAATATGCTGGGACCAGCAGACGCCCCAAGATCTGTAGAATGAACGGGACCAGTGGGTACTCCAGCTCCCCAACATGGAGGAAATTGCGGTTACCCGACGGCTAATCGGAGAAGATAAGTTTTTAAGAAACTTGAATTACACGTCTTTTGCAGTGAAAACACGCAGGCGTATGGAGTGGTGGTATACATCCTCACGGAGAATTCCATAAAGTGTCGCCTTCTGACCTACAAGTTACGTGTGGCCTCATTCAAGAAACTCAACTTACTGCGGTTGGAGCTTCCATGAGCGTTATTGGTCTCAGGGGTGCGCAGCTACGTGAATGCCAGTTTTGCAAACGTGGCGTTGTCTATCAACACAAGACATCCGAAGAAAAGAGACAAAAGCGCAATTAACTTCACCAGCTCTTGTGAGATGAAGTTGCAAGCTGGACCCAGGCAAAGACTGTGTTCTTTGAATTTCGCGCGTGGCCATGTTCTCCCGGCCCGGAATGTCTGGAAAATTATCATCGCCATGCTTCTCCGATCCATGAAGAAGACGAAGAATACAGCTAGATGCGCGGAGACGCTGAGTGCATAGCTCGCGTTGATAGCTCGCTTCTCGCGGCACGAGGCTCGCCCCTCAAGCAATCGAACGTCGAACGCCCGTCCTGGATGCCACGCAAATAAATCCTTTTCGTCGGTTTGTACCACGGCGAGCTTCATTTCTCGGCTCCCGCCATGCCTTGGCTCAACACCCCAATCTCACCTAGCCTTCTAGAAATGCAATTTGCTTTCTGGTGAGAGCGATATTGATCGTGAGTTAACGCGATCTTGCGTTGACTCACTATCTACTTTTGAATTTCTAGCGCTTCTTTATCTCACGCCTGGTCCTGTCCGGTTAACGACCTAGCACGTTGGACCGCTCAAACGCAGGAAATCATGCGCAATTTGCAACCTGCGCAGCAAGCAAGCGTGCTGCTTCAGAAGTTCAGAACGTACGCGCGTTCTTCTGTTGGCGGTCGTTAAGGTAGCGCCCCGTCTGCCCTAGTCTCACTCCACGAGATAAAAGAATACCGTACACCCCGTCGTCCTCACATTGCCCAAACGGCCTTCAGTGTTTCTTTTTCCCGCGCAGAGCTGTCGCAATTTACTTTGCGGCACGGGCTACTTAATTTGTTTGGTGCGGAAAAAATGAGACCGACACCCCATCGTTCTACTATCTTCATCAGCCTGGGTCATTCCGTACATCCCTGTGTAAGCCACAGTCTGAAGACGATAGCAAACGACGCACGGGTGTTGGCGTCGTTTTCTCCGCTCCAAACAAATTAAGTAGCCATTGCACTTTGTGTCGTGTGTTCTGTGCTGTTGTCGTCGTATTTTTGCGAAACTGAACGTAGAACAGGTAAATTTTGTGCATGACACCACACTGACAGAGCCCGTAACGTTTTGTATGGCCTTTTCCCCATATGGCGCACCTCGCCTCATCAGAGTTCCCGCGTTCGGCGCACGTTAAAGATTGCCAGGTGGTCAAACTTTATCCGCAGCACTCTACTACGGCGCGCCTCGTCGCCTGCGTTGCGTCGGCGCGTTAAACCCTACAATCAATCAGAGTTAACGCTTTAGCACAGACAACTCAGATTGTTCGGCGCAGAAAATACCACACGAATGCCACCACGTCCTGCCACGTACTACATCATGTGGGGACAGACAGACTCTGCGTATAGTGGGTGACAATGGTTCTCACCGGGCTTTAGTTCCCCAATCTATTTGTGTTGACTTTGTGCAGTCGCCCTAGTAGAACCTCCGCCAAGTCGTTTTAGCAAGGCCGCATGGAAGCCTGCCAGCGAATGCCCTGTGACCTGCGTCGCCTATACGAAAATCAATTGATTACAGTTTACTTATGTGCAAATTTAGACGCCATTTAAATTATCTCTTCCTCGATAGCACTCAACATCGATAATTAACCCTTTCTGTTGGGAGGCTTCCAGCTTGTTGCGTAACATTCAATAACCACGCATCTCTCGTTGATGTCGTTAGTTTGCATGTAGATGAGGCAATCTTCTCGCATTCACCGTAAGGAGTTCTGTGAACTCGCAATATGTCGACAGGACACTCTTTGCGCAAGCTCTTGGCCAACAGGTGCGGCACGTGTCAGTTTGGTGTGACGCCTTTGGCTTACGCTTCATCCAAACCACACTTATTCAAGCCATTGCGTAAAATTTCCCAATGCTGGCGGCCATATCGCAAATAGTATTCTAACTGGAAATAGTCAGGGGCATTCACAACAGCGACACTATTGCCCAAATTTCCGTATATGTCTCTAGTTCTAATGATGTATATTTCTCGGTGAAGAAATTGGTTTTTTCTGATTATGAGTGCTTACGTGCATTCCTTCTGAAATTGCAACTCAGAACGGGCTAAATACGCAATACTAAATACTAAATACCCGAGTTCATTCCAATAAAATTCGATTTTATTTTTGCGACTAAGGCAGCAACTGAAGGAGTAAAGGTCCTGACAGTGTCTCTGTCCTCCACGAATTTGTATAGTAACAAACACGGTTTCATGGCTATAGAAGCTATGGAAGGGTGCAGTATTAACATGATAAACTGTTGAAGCAATAACTAAAGGTTCAACAAAGTAGCTAATGCAAGAAAAATACGGTACGCAACATACAAAGGTGCACCGTCGTTTTATTCGCAATGTCTGTCCCCAGGTAGCCCTAACTTAATGTTAGTCCGTACAGTGCAATTCCCAAAACTCCAAACATATCAAAGTTTCGTTCCCCGCACGAAATGATTGCAGCTAATCCACCCCGAGTTACCGGAAAATGCACAAATATTTACACGAACAGACTGCGCAAAATACCCGCGGGCTCAAAGCGAAGAGCGTCAAGGCGTAACATTGGACGAAAAAAAAAAACAATGGCTACAAATTTTAATAAACAAACAAATGGAAAGCTCCTGATCTTTTTTAATCATGTGCCAACGAATGAGTTTCTTGGACTTCTGAATGGATATCTGCGGGTGGGAACGTGGACGTCCGCTGCTCACGGCATAGTTGCTAGCGGCATTGGCGAATCCCCTCAGTCTGCATGTAGAAAGTTTGGGTGAATCTAGCTAGGTCCCAGACGCATGAGAATAGGCGAATGCGACACGGCGTTCCCAGATCGGTTCAAGCCCGACGTACGTATCCAGCACCTTGTACTAGTTTGCTTGGAGCACTTGTATTCATTTGGTTGCTGAATGAGCCCTACAGTACGGCCCCATTAGCGCGGTTCCCGAGTTTCGGGTTTTGACGTGAAGGGCCTGTGTTTTTTCAAGAACCGGAATTTCGAGTTTAAAATGTTCTCTCGGAGTTTTACGCGTTCTGTTTGTACGTAAGGCGCTTTCAATTTTTTACGTAGGTGCTGAGCGCAGCATACCAACGCATTTAATTAACGTTCTGCATCTCACCGGAAGTTCAGATTTTGGCATATCGCTTGGTGAATCGTTTGTAAGCTTCTGACAGCTGCTGTCGACGTCACTTGCCAATCCAACTGAATGGGTATGTTGTTAGGCGTATATCCAGTCGTAGTTAGGCGCCCTTAAAGTAGAGCCCACGACGTGCCGAGAATCGTTAAGGAGGACTCACCTGTTAACATTCCTATGGGACTTACGACCCGCGGCCTTAATGACCATCGTGCACCAATATGAAAAGCTTTACAAATACATGGAAATGTTCCCAGCGGCCTAGTTTGCTAACTAACCCGGGTTCGATTCCCGGCCCGGGCGGCCGCTTTTCTTACGGAGTCGAAAACCAAAAAGGCCCGTGTGTTCGAGATTTCGGCGCACGTTAAAGATCCACAGGTGGTCAAAATTAATCCGGAGCCCCCCACTACGTCGCGCCTCATCGCCTGTGTAGCGTCGGTGCGTTAAACCCTACAATCAATCAATCAATCAATCAATCAATCAATCAATCAATCAATCAATCAATCAATCAATCAATCAATCAATCAATTTGCTAATTTTAGAAATATGTCACTTCTGTACTAAAATAACCCATAAGAACTCTCGCTTGCTGTACAGGTCGCGCCATCTAGTGAAAATTAGGTGAAGCAAAATGTGTTTTATGTTTATTTTTATTTCAGTAAAGAAGTGATAAACAGAACACCCCGTTAAGACGAACTCGAAGGGACCCTAAAAATTTGTTCGTATTATCAGAAATTCGTCTTAAGGGGAGGTTTATCGCAATGTGGAAGTTATAAGAGAGAAAAAATGTTCGTATTAACCATAGTGGTGGTCTTAACCGAGTTCGTCTTAACGGGAGTCCACTGTATTTCTAAACGAAGCAAACTCGGCCGTCAGGAACATTTTTGTGGTGGATCTGCAAAATATCTTGCATTGGTGCATGAAAGTTTTTCCTTCCGTGCGTCATGAATCAGTAAGTACCATAGCAGGTGGGTCCCCCTTAAGCTGCGAGTAGGGGTAATGTTAGGGTTAACGTCGGTTACGTTCTAATAGAATTAGTTGTGTAGGTTATAGTAAGCTCTGATTTCTGCATGTTTCCTCCCTCTAACTATTTGCGTAAGTTAGAAATAGCCGCAATGAAAACAGCCATCAGAAAAATCCCGCACTATATTCCGACACAAGCTTCGACAAAAGGATTTATTCGAACGCAACTATTTTTCGTGCTAAGCACTATTATCCTACACCCGCCGATTTCGCAGAAAATTCATGAAGCCTGTTCTGCGAAGCCGGTTTCGTGAACCCTGTTTTGCGTGAAACTTCATGCATGATCCCCTTACGTGAAGCTTTCCGTGAACCGGAATGAAAGGCAGCGCGAATCATAGTAGCCAGTTGGAAATGGGAGTTGAGAAAGTTTTGTTCAGCATTGTAGGACCAATAATTTTCATTCCTGTGTTGTACAGTGATATTATTTACTTACCGTCATTCCTTCGTACCGATGAATTTAGAGGGCTAAGCAGCTACAGTTGAGCCACTCATAAATTGGATGGTATGCGCCGTAGGTGAATGCCTGCCGAAATCCATGCTTCGGCAAAGGAAAAGAAGATCGTCTGAGAAATTCCTCCAGTTCTCTGGTGAAACGAAGTTCCAGTGTATTGTTCGGTGTAGATTTTAATGCCTCTCTTTTCAAACTGTGGTGGGTAGATACCTCACCAAATGTTTGGAGGTGTATCACTTTCACTGCTTCCAAGTTACTAGGGTGAACGTTCGAAATTTTGGGATCGACGACAGAGTCACTTCACAATTATTGGACAGCACTTCTTGCGCCTTTAGAGGCGATTCGATGGTGCTTTGTTGTTCACAGAAGAAACAACATACAATGTTTATGTACAGGAGAAGGTCCCGAAGTTGAACCCTTGGTTTCACCACTTCGGTGATAAATCCCGCCTCGTCCACCGTTTTATCGTTGTGTTATTTTGCGTGCTACGTGCCGGCATCTGATTAAAAATTGTTTCCGTATCTGCTTGCTCCCGTGCAATTGTTGTCGTACGATGATAGCCTCCGGCCACCGCTGCTGCGTAACTGCTTCTCCCGTATCTCGCGCCCACTTCTCACACTGACCCCCTCCTGTCTCGTCGCTGCAGTGATAAACTCAATTTCTTTATTTTATTTACATTTATTTATTTGTTCATTTTAATGCGTAGAAAGCGTTACAAAAAAGAGTGGTTCGACACAAACAGGGGTGAATACAGAATACACAATTAGCGGCACAAAAATCAGTAGCGGAAAACAAAAATTCTCGTGAAATACAAAACAGCGTTGAGAACATAAATGCGGTCATGATGAACAAAAGTGATTTTCACTGGCGGTCTTAAATGAAGGCACGTCCATCATACTAGCCATCACAGGTGGTAGCTGGTTCTACTCGCTACCTGTTTTTTTAATGAAGGAGGCAAGAAATACGTTAGTGTTACAGTGCGGAATGTATACTTTATGACGGTGCTCAATGCGATTTGATGCGCATGATGGCGCGAAAAGAAGTTCGATTTCAGAAGTTTTCATGCACGTTTGCTGAATTCTATTCAGTTCTTTCGCGTTCATACTGCATTTTGTTGGGACCTTTTGTTACTGTGGCGAGCCACGAGCCCCAGGCTCCAGCGCGAGCCACCTTTGTATTTTGTGGTTGAAATATTGTATTTAAGGTGTTTTTTTTTTGTTTGCTTTCGCAAGAAATTACGTCCACGTTTATTTTTAATTAGAAACACCGCTAGCGTCAGGCAATATTGTGTTGCCTCAAATATCTCTAATGTTATCTTTTGCTCAGCAATGTTGACAATGTTGAACAATTCTTCGTGATTTAGTAGTCTGAAAACTGCTTTGCTATATAATAGCCTCACTCAAGGGTTATAACTTTTGCTGGGTGGCTTAATCGGGGGACGGACGGTGGTACAGCCAGACATACAGACAGACAGACAGACAGACAGACAGACAGACAGACAGACAGACAGACAGACAGACAGACAGACAGACAGACAGACAGACAGACAGACAGACAGACAGACAGACAGACAGACAGACAGACAGGAACACCAAAACTTTTCCGTTTGGTGCTCCCCGAAAAGTGCCCTTATTACCTGACTCGCGTACACAAACACGATGCTGCTGCACACCCGTCTATCATAAGTATCGCCAACGACGTCTTTCACACCTGCGCAGACCTAAGCGCTCCGAGGAATTAAGGCTAACTATCCGCTAAGTCTTTTAATGCAGCAGAGCAGGATAGTTTTACTTCAAGCTTGCTTCAAGGCCTGTACAAGAAAAACGGATTGGGACCGCTGCAAAATCGTCCCTTCGTTTGGGATCACAATGCAGTTCAGTGGTCGTGGAATGCAGAGATGATATAAAAAAATGGGATATGAACTTTGTTTTCACTACTGTAGATCAAAGATCGATACACATGGAATCTCCAGATGGTGCCAATAAATTATATGGCGAATACATCTGCCTCAAATATGTTATAAAAGTGGTTCGAGCTATTGTTGCTGCAGAAACTGACGCTGCTTATTTATATGCTTGGACACGTGCTATTGTTTATGTGCAAGTGTGACAACAGCGCGACCGGCGCATCTTCATGATCGCCCACGCCTGGAATGCGTTCGGCGGTCAACTGTGGGCATAAATGACCGCCCTGTGCAAGACAAGGATATATAAATGGTATGCGTTCCGGCCGGGTAGCTTTTTCTCCAGATACAGCTACGGACGACTGCCCCAGACATCACTCCCGCTGCGCACGAGCTACGGACGGGACCCTGCCACGCTTGGGCCTTTTTGCAAGGACCACCGGGCCTTAGCAGGTCGTCTGTGGCGCCGCTCTACCGCGGCACGGACTGGGCCGTGAGAGCCTTTGTGAACGGCACCCGTCTCACTCGTCCTTACGCACGGTTCCTAGCGAAAGCACCGGCGACCGCAGCCGAGGGCAGCCAGCGCCGGCCGTGAACGCGCCGCCGCCGGTACTTCGGGAAGGGCCGACTGTGATTTCGAAGATCGACCATGGCGCCGGTCTTCTACCGTCAGGCCTAAGTGTTGTGAGCGGCGAATAAAACGCTGTGTGGTGTTGAACCACTGCTTAAGCGTGCGTTCCTTGTCGGTAGATGCAAGGCAAAACTGCTTCAATGCTTGGCAACATACGTGGGATGAGATGTTTAGGCCCAGTTGTTTATTTTCAGGGCGAACGGATACATTGATGCAACAGCTTAGCATATCATCAGGTGAGCATTCAGCTTTCCCAGTAGGCGTCTATTTTTCTTGGGTAGTCCTCATAAACGCCTGTTGAGGTAAGGTTCCTGGCTGTTTTACTACGAGCGTTGCAGGGTGATATGATGAGTAATTTTCTAACCCGCCTTGTATTTAAACGTAATCCACTTAGATCACCGAGGGACAAGAATGTTTACATTTATTTCGTAGCCACAAGTTTACAAGTTAGCTTTGTTATAGTTTATTGCGTGTATAAATCCTTTGAGAACGTAAAGCGTGTTAATGGAAACGAAAATGCTATAAAATACAATCATACAACGGCAAATGCAGCATTGAAAACCTCTATTCCTATGTATACGCAGGCCTGCAGTGCAGAAAGAGCACTAACTATTCACGCGCTGATCGCTTTAAACGAAGTAAATGTGACAGCGACAGCGAAAGAAAATGTTGTTCCAGTCACAGAACGTTCCCTTGTGATAAAATAATGCAAAGAGCGGTCGGCACGACTTGCGGCCCCTTGCGTAAGCGAGGCACTCGGCTGCAGCACGCGGGGAAACAGCAGTCGTCACGCGACATCATTACGACCCACGGCAGCGCATTGTAAAACTCCTGCTGCGGAAGAAATGGATACGCCCACGGGCAGAAGACGTAACAGCAAATGTAAAACACAAATGAGGACGCCGCAGGGATGCGGATTGAAAGACAATGCGAACCGTCGCGTCTACTGTGCGCCGACATTATTTGTTTTGGAAACCACCAGTCTTTACAGCGGACCTGGAAACAAACGGCTTACTGCAGTCGGTGATACCGTGTGGATGGTTGACGTTGGTTGCGCTAGTCTTATTGTTCCTCTTGCCGACCCGTGCGGTGTACCTCAAGCCATCTCTTCGACGTCGGCGAAAACTAACTTCTGTAATCTAATGGAGGCGAATGCTAAAACATGCAAAGAGACGGCCCCATTGTCTTCGCGCGCCCGACACTCTGGGGGCATGGAGAGGTACAGCGCGGGCTTCGTTACGTTGTCGTATATACTACCAAACACTTTCCAAATTCTTTGTCAGAGGTGCTGGTCAAGATTTTAGTGTGTTTATCATGCTGGTGGTATTAGTACGAACGAAAGCTAGGACATGGAGCTCACATGGTGGCGAAGGGGGCTTGCGCGGATAAAGAATCATTTAGCTAATAATGCAGGGCTTTACTGTGCAGCCCCTTCGCGATGAGCAATCACCACTGCAGGTGGGGTGTCCACCGAAAAGCCCATAGGAAAGAAATGACAATCAACAATAAATGCAATCAATCTTCGCGGCTATGGGGGATGCCAACCCGAGAAAAATAAACTGACGAGTGGGGCGATGCTCGAACGTAGAGAGAGAGAGAGAGGGGTGGGGGGGGGGGGCTCTTTAATGGGAACTGGTGAGGTCAGCCCTACTAGGGACAAGGCTTGCTACACCAGGTGGGGGGGGCGGGGGTAACTACAATGATGAGTTGTGAATATTAGACATTAGGGGTACAGCAGGAAGAAGACAAACAACAAACGTTAAAAACGAGAAACAACGGAATGCTTCTAGTAACGTACGGACATACAAAATACAATTGAAAAGAAAGTCGTTAATGTAAACACTGCAGCGAAATGCAACGTAAGCGGCGCAAAAAATAACAACACCAACCCAAGATAACTAAATAGATGAACACCACAGCGCGAAGTATCATGAGACACTTGGGCTGTGTATGACCTAGAGAGATTTGTCCAGTTCACAGTCTCGTAGGAACCGGAGCAGAACTTTTGTACCCAAGGTACTGTCAGCACTATTGGCCCAGGGCCCAAAAAAATGACAGAGTTCAAGCCTACCTCCATGACGTATGCGAGACAGGGAGCTCGCTAGTTTTCCGCGGAGAAGCGAATCGAGGGCAGGGGCACAATAGGGGATTTAGTCTCACGCGCGGCGCAAGACCGGCACAGGGGGGAATCGTCCCAATCTATCTTAAACATAAAACTCCGAGTAAACGCTACACTCAGGCGCAGTCGGTGCAACACTCCTTCACACCGCTTGTTTTAGGCCGCGTGGAAGGCGGAAGTCACACTGCGGATTAATAGCCTGCAGTGGTGGATACCTGCGGTGAGGGTCCTGCCACTTCGACATTTGTGCAGTCCATCCACTTGCGAGGATAAGGGCGTTGCTGTCCTCTCGGGAGAAAGGAAGCTGGGTCGTGTTGCTCAGCAAGTGGCCTGCGGTGGCGGCTGCGTTGGATCTAATAATATTGCCTTGTATGCCCGAGTGACCAGGCAGCCACTGAAGAATCATGTCTTCGTGCACTGCCAGTGCGTGAATTTTGTCAATTTCACGTACAAGCTGACTGCGGTTGTTGTGAACCTTTCGGAGGGCTTGTAAGGCGCTGCGTGAGTCGAGGACTATTACCCATTGCCGGGCAAGATGTCCGCTGGTGTAATAAAGAGCAGCCCTTTTAAAGAGCATGGATGCACACGCCGATGCGGATGGTCCCGGGAGATCCAAGCCATCCGCATAAACATGTGTGCAGCCTTTGTAAGTACTGAAGATATACTCCAGTGTGAAGAACTTGAGCGCGGCCGCGGTTCATGGCAGACTTTTAACACGAAAGTGTTTTATGCCGGGATCCACCAAGATCTGGCTGACGTCATATCCGTCACGGAAATGACATCGCCAGAAAAACGCGGCTGCGTCAGGATTCGAGCCGGGTGCTTCGTCGCCGCAACGGGAGGTGCCAGGTGCTTTACCGACTCGGCTACGAGCTGAAGCGGCGACAGCCGTATGAACGCGCCATATAGCTTTCCTATAACCGCCTCTACTTCGATCGTGCTGCCGTATAAGAGAGGTGAAGCGAAGTAGTGCATCACGATGCTAATGAGCGCCGACAGTTGGCACCAGCCGAGCTCGTCGCAACGCAACCGTCTGCCGTGCACTCCACGGAGCAGGGACGCAGTTGTCGCACATTTGCAAAAGCGACGCGCCAGCAGGTTGTCGCTAGCCAAGCGCACTCATCAGACAGCCCGCAAATCACGCTCTTTCGCTGCAGCGGACCGTGAGTTCACCAAACGATTCGCTGGCAACCCGTTTCGTTTAGATCGCATGGTTTGCGAGCGCGTGTGGTTTCATTCGGGTTTACGCATTGCTCCGGCCCGTGCAATTCGGTGTCTAATGTTGATAATTCTGACGGTGCCATACCGACGAAATATAAATAGCGATGTGCAACTTCCTATCGATGCAGAATAAACATTCAAGTGATCCTGTGAAGGCATATCTCTCTCTCGTGTTTTATCGATTCCTGTGAAGGAGGGATCAACCACATTTGTTTGCTGATTTCGGGTATTGTGGTGCATATTTGCTACGGCGCCAGTATCCACGGTACTCATGTGGACTTTTGAGGTCATCGAAAATTCGCCGGAAGCAGGTGTCTTACAGAAGTCCAGATACAGATGTCTGCGTAGAGTGAAATGTTGACATCTCTGGGCAGGACCGTTGGGAGGCGTATGAAACACATGCTAAAAAGCGCCGGGCTCAAGACGCCGCCCTAAGGAACTCCTTGCGTGACAGGATGTTTGGCCGTTTTGCCTTCACTGGTAACCATGTAGACGTACCGGTCTTGCAAGTAGTCACATAGCCACTGGAACATGGGTCCTCGAAGCCCTATGCATGTCATCTCTTCAGATGGCTTCGTGTGCGACGCTGTCGAATGCTGCCTTGATGTCAAAGACAGCTATAGTGATGTTTCCAGCTGCTTTTTGTCGGGTGATATCTGACGCCAAAGAAATGATGTTGTCTACGCTGCCGCGTAGAATGTTATGTAATCTGTGTTGGACGATGCAAAATTAGAAACAGCATAAGGAACAAGGGACAGACAGAAAGAACGCAAACAAACGCCTTCGGTTTGGTGTTGCTTCAGTTGGAAGGAGCGGCATGTTATGGGTTATGGGTTGTTATTAACTTTTTTTGTTTGCGACACTTTGGCTCTGATTCTGCATGCCAGAGTTTCCGAAGCTGATACACAACTGTAAGGCATCCTTGGCTATAACTCTCTAAGTATGCGAAGCATGGTTTTGCGGTTGTTTTAATTGGGATATGTGGGCCTTAACGCTGTCACTTTGCACTAATTAGTAGCAGAAGTACACCAATTTCTATGTGGTTATCCAGTCGTATTTGGAAAACCACGCATTAGTTGCTCTAAAGAACGTATACAAGGGCCCGAAGTTCAGGCGCGTTCGAGGACCATGCTTCTCATCAGTTCTTACTTCAACAAACTCGTGGAATATTTTCTTGAAGGTGCTTGTTTTAAAAATGAGTCACTGCCATTTTTAGTGTTTTAACTAACGTAGAAACATTTATATTAGGCAGCGACGTCACTGAAAATTGGCTTCCAGAAATCTCACTCCAAGCCATGGCTTCAAGAATGATGGACTGAAACACCCGTTCAAAAGGGGCATGATCGCCAGTTTCGTAAAGTTCTTGCTGACAAAAATTGCCTTAGACTCATGTCTGTGGCTTATGTCAGCCCTCCCCTTGGTAACAGATTGCCAAAATATGTTTTACGATGTAAAAACGTCTACCCTGAAACATTACTTTCAATCAGTTTCGTACAAATCAGCTGTTCCATTTGGCAAAGTAGGTATGCTTAACGGTCAACTGGCTGTAGCTCGTTTTATTTGGCTCTTGCGATAAAGCTGAGATGCGAGAAATATGAATAGGTAGGTTCGCAATATTTAGCTCTTTTCATACGTCCTTAGACATATTTTACCTTTGCAACAGTGTGAGTGCCTAGCCCTAAAATTTCTTGTGCCATCCAATTTATTATTACGTCTTTATGTTCTGGGACCACGTGTATTGCCACCGTTTCACTCGTATAACCAGATAATCGTCATACTAAGGAAATATCTTAAAGAATGGCTAGAGTGTTTTCTTAGGCATACAATATATACTCAGCCATAGAAAGCATGTTCTTCTTCGCACAAAACATCAAATATTTCCTTTTGAGTCTAGTCTTCGTTCAATATGTCCTCTTCACAGCGTGAAATGGTTCAGTGATTATACCTTTTTACTGGCGCAATGCTGTCTAAGCCTAACTGTGTCCCATCTATGCGTTCGTCACACTTATTGATCGAATTTTCACTTAATACGCGATTTCTTTACATTCTATATTTGCCACGCACTCCGCTAGCATTTTACCTCTATGGTGGATGAATAGCAGAGGGCGACTCGGCGAAATAAAGCTCGAACTATGTTCTATGGTCTCACATCCAACAGAGACAGTAGTGCGGAAGTGGCGCGAATTGCGCACATGTAGTGTGCGCCAGTAATAATGTCATTGCATTTTAGGACATTAAGCGGTGGTCCGTTTGTTGCTTCATGCTGTAAATGGGTAATTATTTTCGTAAGCGTGCCATTGCAGGCCACGTACCCTAATGCCATATTTTCCTCCGTTTTATTTATTCTTTGGCGTATGGGACTTGTCGTTGCGCCTAATTCTTGTTAGTTTTTCTGGGAGACTTCAGGTCTCTTCCGTAGATTGCATACTTTCGTTACCCTACGTAAGGTTTGTTATTTCAGCTTTTATTTAGGGTCACATTCAGAAATTAATGTTTCAAATTTCTACGCTTGCAGCTCCTCCTGTAACAGCTGTCAAAGAACACTACTCACTGCTGCTAGTTAACTAATACCCCTGCTACACTGGGGTCTAAATGTCATTTGAACCAAATGTCATTTGGCCCAAATGCCAAGTTGTGCTGCTACACTAGGTTTTTAAATGCCATTTGGCTCAAATTACATTTGAGCCAAATGAGCACCAAGAGAGACATTTAAGATTTCAAATGCCATTTCCAGCACTCTCGGACGCAGCGTCTTCGATCGGCAATAAAAAATATAATACTTCCGTACGTAAAACAAACAAAATATTGTTGTTTGTGAAACTTTGTTCACTGTTTATTTACTTAAAATACGAAATGAACATATTTAATTTTCATACTCTCAAAACCAGTGGGTCAGTTGCAAAAAACACAAACAAGAACAACGCAAGACAGCCATATTTAGAGTCAAAACTGGTGTCTCTTCTAATTTGATATCATATTACTGCCTCGGACTGCTCCTAAGTTTGATTGTTGTATTAGTGTACGAAAACGGAACGGGGCAACAACAGCGCCACTACAGCACAACAAACAGTTGTGAAAGCTTTCAAATGCCTCGAAATTGTAGTGTAGCACGGCGGATCCTGAATGGCATTTGAAGCAACCCATTTGAGTCAAATGACATTTCGTTCAAATGACATTTGGACCCCAGTGTAGCAGGGGTATAAGTGAGTGACAACTTCGAAATATTTGCACAATACCCGACACCATGCTGTACAGGTGCTGTGGCTACAGAAGAACGAAGCCGTCACTTGAATAAAGGAGTGGTGAAAAGTTCGCGTTTGCTACCACCACCAGCAGCTACTCTTTGGGCTGGGAGCTAGGAACCATACATGCCTAGGGCAGCCGCTTGCCACCATTACGACACACGCCCAGGCACAGTGCAACGACAAGTATTAAATAACAACAAGGCAGCACACAAGGGAGCCGCAGAAAAAAACTAAAATGAAAAATGAGGACAAGAAGACATCGTTAAGCTGTCGCAGAGAATACAAATCCCCTGCATTTGTGGCCGCCAGCGGGGGCCGGGACGTAGGCCGCGCCAGGTGACACTGCAAGAAAAAGTCCGCGGGGGGTGCAGTTACATTGCCGTGAGCAATGCACGTGCTACCTAAATACGTCGGACAAAGGCAAGAAGCAAGGCAAGCAGGGTGCAAGCACTGCAAAGGCACGGAGGGAGCGGCCAAGCAACATGGCTGGCTCACCTGGGCGCCCTTTCCGTCCGGTCAATGAACACCGCGAAAACTATTCCCGCTGAGATACCCTGGGCGCACGTTAGTTAGAAAAACTTGCAAAAAATGGCACCGCAGACACAGACGTTTGCAAGAAAGTGAGAGGCCAAGGCGCGTGCCCCTCTGGCCTTTTCTTGCCCATACAAAAATATTGTATGGTCGGCTATAGAAAATCCTTTTTATGGTCGTCTTTAGCTATTTGGCCCAATAATCTTTAGACTTTTCTATGGCTGTCTTTAGCGATTCGTATCGCCATTCCTATGGGTGTCTTTAGCTTCTTCTATAACCGGTTCTACGGCTGTCTTTAGCTATTCTTATCGACATTCCTATGGGTGTCTTTAGGTTCTTCTATAGCCGGTTGTATGGTTGTCTTTAGCTATTCGTATTGAAATCCCTATGGGTGTCTTTAGCTGCTTCTATAGCCGGTTCTATGGCTGTCTTAGGTCTTATTTGGATATCGCTATGGCTATAGAAGAATCTAAAGACACCCATAGGAATGTCGATAGGAATGGCTAAAGACAGCCATAGAAATGTCTAAAGATAATTGGGCCAAATAGCTAAAGACAACCATAAGAAGGTTTGTCAATAGCCGACCATACAATATTTTTGCATGAGCTGCAGCCAGAAGAGAATCACCACTACTTGAAACACAGCGACAGCAGCAGCCGCTGAGAAGTTATTAGCACGCTGCCATGCCGGCATAGAGCCTTGCAGATCTCTAGAACTTGTCCTGTGGCACTTAGGTGCATTCTGTAATATATGCTCCGTGAACACTTCAGCGATATAGGGGGAGCGCGAGGTTGCGATTGCAAACACTTCGCCAGTTTTCATTCACAAAAGGCCTAAACACAGGCATTCAAGGAAAGCAAAATCAAGGGGTTTATTCATTCCATTCATTACATAAATGGCTACTATCTACGCTACTTCACCTGCAGTAAACAGTTGTTCACATACGCCGATCGAAAAACACAGCACACGCATTCCAACACCCTGGCTCACGCTTAAGTGACTCGCTCGACAGCCACACTACGCGGCACATTCCCCGCGAACGTCCGCCGAGACACAAATACCTACAGGTGCTGGGTAGTCCATAGAAAAGAAAGCACTCAGAAGTCGTCCATTACACTCAGTACTCAACGCACACAGCTGCAGGTTCGGTGGCTAAAATGGAAATGCACTCTTAATAAAACAATGAAGATGGTCGCACACAATGCAATGATAAAAAAAACGTTTTTCCAAGTTCAATCAATTAGTTCCTATAGTAAATTTTCTCAGTTCACGAAAAAATTATTTTTGTCACATCACCGCGGCCAAATCTTCACTTCTGTCTACGTTGCAGTGCCCATGTGGTGCAGGGTAGTTTAGAAAAGTATTCGTGAACACCAAAAAAAGTCCTGCATTTCTCGCACTATAGAGTCTCTTCAGTTCGTAAGATCACTCACCCTAGAGTTTTGCGTACGATGAAATTCCCGTCACAGTATCGCAGGTATCCATTTTCGCATGACTTGAAGTTGATGTTGAATTAATCGTAACACTGTCACCGTAAACACCGAAATTCACGACACCACCAAAAAGCGACACATTTGCTTGGCATCACACCATCTACACGAGCACATTGCCGTCGAGTCGAAATTCTCAGCACCAGGCAACACGTGCCATGCCCGCGCACACGAACAAGGAGACGAAATGTGGCTGACTGAGTACATCCAGGTATAAGCAGGTCCATCGCGATAGCAAATAGTGCGGAGATACATGCCCATCTTTCGATCTTTTTCTAACTTGTTTGCTGGTAATTTTTTTTTGGTAAGTACAAGATCGCTAAACGTTTTGTTTTCTTCATCCGAAAAAAGTTGTATCTGTTCTCAGTACTCAGGGAACATTGTCTGTCACTATAGCATTGCTGCTCGCAGGAATACTAACACAGCGCGGGCCGCACGGCCGTGTCCTTCGGTACCCATCGCCAAAACCAGTATGTCAAACAAACAAAAGAAAATAAAACAGGAAGCAGGGGTGTCCCCTCTACCCTTTCATCGCTTCCCAGATTTTTTCACCGCGCCTCCTTCGCCCGGCGTGGGTCGCTCTCCCCCTTTCTCAATAACTAATCTGAAAGTGGGGTCCGCGGGAGAAAGAATGCGGTTGTTCGCAGCTTCCACCATATTTCTGAGAGAGCGTACCCTGGGCCGCGAAAGTTATTTCCAATCTGCTTCGACGCTGTGAGGGCCGTTTTCAGAGAAGCCCGCTTTTTCACTTGACCGCGGCAGCGAAGGGCCACAGAGGAATAATTCTACGAAATTATACGTCTTTCGGTCAACGTTCATTTGGAAGCTTTGCGGACGCGCAGTATCCAAAGTTGCAACCTGAATTTGAGCGTTAATCAGTAGCTTCTTTTAATTGTGCTTTTCCCGTATTGTTGGTATAATAAGTACCTAACCTTATTGAACAAATACGTTCATATAACCGGGCGATCAACCTCATCATCGTTATCCAATCTGTGTTGTAGATGTAGCTAGGTAAATCATGAGTATATGAATTTCGCGTCATAAGTCATATTGAAACCAGCAGAATAGGATTTAATGGTTGCTCGAATTATACCTTTATAGGCGAACACTTTTCGATTAGCGGCTGGAAACTTGGAGCCGTATGTTACTATGTAGTTAGTTAAAGAAGTCTTTATGGATGCAGGCTTGTCAGTTCTGCGCCAAACGCTTTCTTACTGCCGGCAAAATGTTGCTTAATTATCACACAACTAAAGGTTTACAGTTATATATTGTACTGTACCCAGCAGCAGAAGCTTTTATGGCTGCCTCACTTTAGCTTTAAAGCAAATTCTCTCCAATAGCTGGCAGAAGACATCCGTATGGTTCCAAGTTTGTAGACTTAGGGCTAAACAACGGCCCATAGCCAGCCAAATGAGCTTTTATGGCTTTCTCTCTATAGCTTTAGGACGAACTCTTTTCAATAGCTGGCAAAAGACAGCTGAATGGCTTGAAGTCTGTAGACTTAGAGCGAAACAACGGCCTATAGCCAGCCGAATGAGCTTTTATGGCTTTCTCTCTATAGCTTTAGGACGAACTCTTTTCAATAGCTGGCAAACGACAGCTGAATGGTTTTGAGTCTGTAGACTTCAAGCTAAAAAATGGTCTATAGCCAGCCAAAAGAGCTTTGCCGCGGCTGGTCTTCAGAACTAAAGCCACACATATTTCTTTAGCTGGCTACAGTTACCTGAATAGCTGTGACTCTATAGACTAAACACATTAGGATGTTTTATAATCGTCTAAAGAGAATTGTATGGTTTACAGTCTTTAGTGCAGGATCTATAAAAACTTCAATAGCTGGCTATAGCCTAATTTATGCCTTTTTATGGGTGACCATAGAGACCTATAGGCGGCCATAGCTCACCATACATTTTTCAATAGACGCCCATAAGGCATTTTTGTATGGGTGGGAAAGCATACGTCTCGCATTCATTGTCGCAAAAATACACCTGATCAATAGTTTCCTGTATGTAAGGGATAATGGTACAGAGCACGAAAGCGGAAGTTACAGCAAAAAAACAGCAGGCTGTCTGCCAGTTCAATCCCGCCCAGTCAGTGCAAAGAGGTCCAAGGTGCTGGATCCACAACGAATAGCGTTCGTGTGATAGTTGATTTATTTCGTCTAGAAGAATAGCGCAGCCATGTAATGTATAAACAGTGTGCCCCAGCTATCATGCACCAAGATTTTAAAAAAGAGCGGTGGAGTTCCTTCAAGAAAACCTAGTTTATAATGTTCCCAGTACAGTGGTGTAGCGGCCATTAATTTTGACGTTAATGAGATTTAATTGAGTGTAATTGCTTATTTTACTCCAGAAGTACTGCCTTAGCCATGGTGCATCCAACTGCGTTATTTTAAACGACGACCTAATTGACTACTCCTTTATTCTTCACTGTTGAAAAAACCACCAGAAATATGAAACATACCACGTGACGGCAGTCCCTCTCGCACCATAAACTAGCGCCCTCAAATAAGCTGATTGGAAGCAACTGCTTTGCCCGTCCCACGTCCGAAGAGACAGCGCATCACCTTGATAATGGCATGCATGGAAGGAGCATAAACAGCAAGTTTTGCGGGGCGCGTGGGGCAGATAAGGCTCAAAATCAGTCCCTATTTCTTCGTTCTTTCTTTTCTTTATTTTATTCTGGCTAACTCAGAGGCGGCCTGCTCGAGGGCACTGCTTTATGGTGCGGGAATAAGCGCCGTCACGTGGTACTTTTACACATGATGGTATATATATATATATATAAATATATATATATATAAATATATATATATACCTATATATATATATATATATATATATATATATATATATATATATATATATATATATATATATATATATATAGCGATGAATAAGTTCCGGGATTCGGTTTCAAAAATACACGAGAGGGTAGACACACGTATGAAAACGATGATCGAACTAACGTTTCGACCGGGGTCCGGTCTTCGTCAGAGTAAACTCTGACGAAGACCGGACCCCGGTCGAAACGTTAGTTCGATCATCGTTTTCATACGTGTGTCTACCCTCTCGTGTATATATATATATATATATATATATATATATATATATATATATATATATATATATATATATATATATATATAGTCTGGAAACAAAAACTCACGCAGAGCGCGAAAAAATAAGGTTAGTAGAGACACAGACACACGAGAAGGACATTAAAAATAAAAATAAAAGTTTACTGACGTTTCAGGGAGAGGACTCCCTTTCTTCAGAAGAAAGGGAGTCCTGAAGACTCTGAAGAAAGGGAGTCCTCTCCCTGAAACGTCACAGTAAACTTTTATTTTTATTTTTAATGTCCATCTCGTGTGTCTCTGTCTCTACTAACCTTATATATAGGTATTGTAAGGGCCTTGAAGGACAGCCGGTACAGGACGTTTATTAGGCGTAGCAGCTCTCGCGGAACACACACTCAGCTGGCGGCGAAGAGGCGGACACGAGCCCCGAGGTGGAAGATGATGATGAGGAAGACTATCAGAGGAAGATGAGGTATGGGATAGTGGCCCCTAGGTAACTGTGGTAGCGGTCAATGTCCCAAAGGGCTGGCGCACGACTAACTGCTCACATCAATTCCCCCGTGTGGACGAGGCGGCCGCCCGGCCGCAAGTGTTGGGGAAGCGCGGCGCACGAACGGCTTGAGGCGTGAGACGTGCACGACTTCCGTGCCACGGTAGCGGCGGTCCAGTGGGGCGGAATTAGGGGCGACAACATAGTTCACTGGGGAGGTTTCTTCAAGCACTGTGTAGGGACCTGTGAAGCGGCGCAAAAAATTCTCACATAATCCTGGCCTACGCGTGGGAGTCCAAAGTAGAACCTCGTCGCCCGGCCGGAAGCGAACAGCACGGTGAGAGGCGTCGTAGCGATTCTTTCGATCCTGTTGGCGGGTTTCTGTATTCAGACGGGCAGCTCGGTGGCAGTGGTTAAGGCGGGAGACGAACTGCTCAGAGAGCGGGCTTGATGCGGATACAGGAGCCGATAAAAATGAAGCGTCGAGCATGAATGGTGGGTCGCGGCCGTAGACAAGGAAAAATGGAGAATAGCCGGTCGTTTTTTGAACTGCAGTGTTATAGGCGAACGTAACGAACGGGAGAATCACGTCCCAGTTGGTATGGTTAGGCTGTATATACATTGAAATCATATCAGAGAGAGTCAGATGAAATCGTTCAGTCAACCCATTGGTCTGTGGATGATAGGCGGATGTAGTCTTATGAACAGTGTTCGACGTACGCAGAACTTCTTCAACAATAGTCGATAAAAATGTCCTGCCCCGATCGCTTAAAAGGACACGAGGGGCACCATGACGCAGTAGGATGGAACGCAAGAAGAAATCTGCGACCTCTGAAGCACAGCCAGAGCGAATGGGTGCTGTCTCCGCATATGGTGTTAAGTGGTCCACGGCGGTTACAATCCAGCGGTAGCCAGAATCTGTGCAGGGCAACGGTCCGTAAATGGTTTCGAATGGCGTAGAAGGGCAAGGAAGTGGCTGCAACAGTCCGGCAGGTGGTGATGTGGATCGTTTGCGCTGCTGACACGAAGTGCACGAAGCGACGTAGCGGGCCACGTAGTTAGAAAGTCCAGGCCAAAAGAAGCGACCGCGGACGCGATCATATGTTTTGTCGAAGCCTAGGTGACCCGCTGTGGCATCGTCGTGAAGGGCTTCCAAAATCTGCGGCTGGGTGGCGCGCGGTGCAACGGGAACCCATTCGTGGCCAGATACGTGATGGTTAATACGATGCAGCACACCATTGAAAAGTCGGAAGCTCTGAAGTTGACGACGGGACCGACTGTTGGGAGGCTGCGTTGAGCCGGTAAGACGGTCGATTATCGTACGGCAGTAGAGGTCTTGTCTTTGAAGTTCTGGGAGGCGTGACAGGTCAACCGATGTGCAGTTGATAGGTGCGACAGGGAGCACCTTGTCTGGTGGCGCCGACGTTGAAATAGTGTCAGGCGGCTGCAGTGGGTAACGCGAAAGAGCATCGGCATCGAGGTGCTTCTTCCCGGATCGGTACGTGACAGTGAAGTCATATTTCTGAAGTCGAAGTATCCAGCGTCCGAGGCGTCCTGATAAATTCTTGAGCGTCTGCAACCAGCATAGCGCATGGTGGTCCGTCACGACCGTGAAGTGCCTGCCGTAGAGTTAGGGTCGAAACTTCTGAGCGGCCCAAACCACGGCAAGACACTCCTGCTCGGTGATAGTATAGTTCTTCTCCGCGGAACTGAGGGAGCGACTGGCGTACGAAATAACCCGCTCCCGACGCTGTTGATCCAACTGCAAGAGAACCACACCGATCCCATGGCCACTAGCGTCAGTATGAAGGATGACAGGCTTCGATTCATCAAAATGGCACAGTATAGGCTCTGATGCGAGCGCGGCCTTCAGCTGCTGAAAAGCCTCTTCGCAGTCGTCCGACCACTGAAACGAAGTTCCGGAGTGGAGGAGCTTGTTGAGCGGTGAAGCAACTGTTGCGAAGTTGCGTACAAAACGGCGGAAGTAAGACGCCAGGCCAAGAAAGCTACGCAGCGCCTTTTGTTGCTGAGGACGTGGAAACATAAAAACTCACACAGAGCGCGAACAAATCAGGCAAGTGGAGACAGCCACACGAGGAAAACATTAAAAACTAAAAATAAAGTTTACTGACATTTTAGGAAGAGGACTTCCTTACTTCAGAGTACAGAATAAGTTGGTTTCAGGGTTATATATATGTAGAAAATGTAGCAAGGGCGAGGGCAAGGGAAGGGAGAGTTTGTACAATGGGATCATGGTTGGAGGGCAGCAAAAGAATGAGAGAAGTGGAAGAGGGGGGAAAAAATAAAAAGAATAACAAGAACTCGAAGTCGCGCGGTACTAAGATGAAAAAAAAAAGACATACAAGGAAAGAAACAACGAGAAAATAAAAAAAATAATAACAAGGTAATTCCCCCTTTTCCCCGTGGCAACAGGGGTGAAAGAGGGGTCAAAACAAGATATGCCCAAGCACGTGTTTGACATCAGCAGAAAAATTACAGTCACGCGGAACGAAGAAGTTCCAAAGAAGATATGCCCATACTCGCAAAAGGCGAACATCTACCCATACACACCCGTTCTAAGAATCAGGGTCAGGTCATCGAAACATGAGAGTACTATACTTGGCTTCTATATATATATATATATATATATATATATATATATATATATATATATATATATATATATATATATATATATAAATATAATATATATATATATATATATATATATATATATATATATATATATATATATATATATATATATATATATATATATATATATATATATATATATATTTATTTATTTATTTATATATACACTTAAGCAAAGGCCGCAGGACTGCATGGTGGGGTAGAGCAGGGATGCTGCTGTAGTGGTGCTGAAATTTGTCCGAATAGTGAAAATCAGTGCATGACAAGCATTCCTGTGGGCGTGATGCTTCACTACATGAAAATTCGCCGAACAAGCCGCAGACAGGCGCCTACTAGAGCATTGTTGCAGCTCAGCAGCCAGGTGGATTAACGTGTGGAGGACCCCTTCTCCGGAAGTTCTGCCGTGAGTACGGCTTGCTGAACGGGATCCCAAAGCCGTCGATGACGTACTGACCGGCTGCTGGAGACTGCCGCGCAAGGTGCCAACCTCTGAGGACGTACAGGTTCTCGTAAACCCAGGCGGCGACATCTTCGTTTGGTGCTTTACGCATCTGCATAAAGCGGTCGTCAAAACCACTGGTAAGGTTGCTAAATGCAGTGATCGACGCCCCTTTGTGAGCTGGACCAGCTAGCGTACGAGCACCTGTCGTAAATGTACAATGCTTGGGCAGCATCACGCAGGCTCTCTTGTGTAAATGGCCGCTTTAGGTTCGGGTTTGGGCCAGTCATGTCCAGTGGCAACAGCGTCAACCGTCTCTATTCAGCAAACCGCGTCATCATGAAAGCCGCGCACTGCGTGGGAATCCGCGTCTACAGGTGACGAAGACACTTTGTGACGGAGAGTGTACACCTGGCTGGGCGCGAAGTCTCACAACCGTTGACACACTTTTGCGGGGGTCAGTGCGCTCCTAGACGGGTGGCCGCCACTTACAGGGACGCCGAAAGCTCTTGGAATAGTTTGGCCACTTTCTCCGGAGAACGTAGTGCATACGGAAGTCGCAGCGCTCACTGTAGCAACCATCGGGGAGTCAAGGACCGCTGGGGAAGGCAATTTTCAAGGTAGGATAGCGGGAGGGCTGCCGGTTACCTGCGTTCAGCGAGGTGCTGGTGCTAAAATCTGGGCCCAGATCGATGCCTCCAGACAGCGGAGCTGCAAGGCCTGCCATTACTTGGCCTCGGCTGAGCAGTGCCTGACGCTAGATAGCAGGGAGCTGCTTGGTTGGATCACCTGGAGCGTAAAGGTTCGCCGGCTGTGCCAATTTTAAAAAGCTGTGACGGTCATTCGGAACGCCATATTTATTCTCCCGCCTTTTTGTAATCGTCCTTCTGGGCTCTTGCGGCTGCATTAATCACCAGTGATCGCAGCTTCGTCCTTGGCAGCATATACAAATTATGTCGAAGGCTATCAATCCATCTGTTATCGCTCCATTTCCTCGTAATCAAGTATTGCAGACACTATGCCATCTCCGTGAGATATTTGTGTACAGTAAAGCAACATCGACGGTCACTAGAATGTCGTGGAGACGTATGTAGGGGATAAGTATTCGGGAAAAGGGGGTGGCATCTTTGATAGGGGAAGAGCATGTTGTGTTGTTTTATAAGCCGTCCCCACAACTGGATATGGTTTCGGATACGGCGCGTATGCCGGAGACGATGGGTCGGCCTAAATTTCTTCCCTCGTGTATTTTTGAAAGGCATTACAGCCGCCCAGGTGCTGGACCTAGTTGCAAGAGGTACGTCGACACCGTTTCATTGTTATTCTGCATGTTCTTTATAAAATGAGACAGTTTTCTGTTATCGTGAAGTGACTGGATCATTCGGCAAAAATTTGTAGATTTTGATTGATTGTAGGGTTTAACGCGCCGACGCAACGCACGCGATGAGGCGCGCCGTAGTGGAGGGCTCCGGATTAATTTTGACCGCCTGGGGATCTTTAACGTGCGCCGAAATCTCGTACACACGGGCGTTTTTGCTTTTCGCCTCCATCAGAAAAGCGGCCGCCGCGGCCGGGAATCGAACCCGCGACCTCGTGTTCAGCAGCGCAACGCCTTAGCCACTGAGCCACCGCGGCGGGTAAAAAATTTGTAGAAGGAACTCTAGCTAGTGGCCGTGAGGCCTGATTGAAGTAATCTGGTCGGTTCATAAAAACTATCACTCACTCTGGTTTGCTGGCGTTATTGCTATAGTACGGGTGCTCACAGCATTTAACTTCTTTATTCAGGAATAGACCGAATTTTGCGGCAAGAGGACTGATTTCTACACTACACGATACCGTCACGGGGCAGTTCCCTTAATATAATGAGGGAAGCATTTATTTCTGTTCCCAAGTGTTGTACATTGGGCATCCTCGATTCACCAGACATTCACTGTCGCTAGAAGTCTGAGGACTCCCTTTGGACAGGAAGTCCCATAGGAATACATGGCAAGATAGAGCACATGATCGCGTTCCAGGAAGTGCGCGGACAATCCGGGACTGATAATCGAGGAGGCCCATGTGTACAGGTTGGAAGTTTAGTTCGGCGTTAGTGAAATATTCGCCGAGTCCTAAAGGTCGACAAAAACTTTTTACGTCCATCTACTCTAAAATTAACTGATAAAGCCTGTCGCACGAGAAGCGTTCAGCCCTTTGGACACGAGCAGATGCTAGTTTGATAGTTCGGCGTTAGAAAAGTTAACGAGGGCTTCCCGCTAATGCCAACGACTTGGGTTTTAAGGATACTGACAGCGCACAAGCCGTCGTGACTGTTTCGTATCGTATCAGCTATCAGCTGTTTCGTATCAGCTATCAACAAGAAAATACACGCCGTCACAACGACTGGACTGGAGTGGAAAATGTTTATTTATAGTCCTTTTTTCCGTGGTTTGGCGGCACTCCATTAAGGTCTTGTGCCGTGTGCTACACCTGCCAACCGGGTGTAATGTATGTATGTATGTTTGCTTTCTGGCGCAAGGGCAACGAAGGCCAAGAGCGCCAACACAATGGTTGTCATTTCTGGTGCAGTATTTGTAGTTAAAAGGACCCTGTAACACTTTCGATAAGCGCTTTCACCCTTTCTTCGCATCTGGAACCACTGCGAAAGCTACAGTGATCACAACCACGGAGCGGCACTGCGTGATTGGTTAGACGCGCCAGATACACCTGCTTTGTTTTTGTGGCATTTTTTTAAGTTGTTGTCGGAAAGCGTTCATTGCTACAACTGAAGGAAAACCGGCCAATAGCCGCTGCATGGCCTTAGTGACGTAATTCGAGCCGTCGAAGAACGTCAACACCGGGATAGAAAGAAAAATCTTTTGAGCGAACTTACAAGTTATCTGATAGGCATAGAGCAGTAATTTTTGGCTGATGTACTTTGCCACCCCCGAATCTAAGTATACTGGGTGTGTTGGGTGACTACGTTCTGCAACTATTCAAGATTTCAAAAAAGTTGAAAAAAGTGTTGCAGGGTCCCTATTAAAAAAGTGTTATGAATGACATCGGTTTAAAACTAGCTAGTGTGCGGGTGTATGGGGCCCTTAATTTAAAACACAAAAGTGAGTGTGAAGATAGTTTACGGAGTATACGCCTCGAGCGCGGCCTGTAGGGGCGCCACTGAAATCCCCCTAGCGGCCCGTTTCGAAAGCAGCCGCGGGAGTCGCCGGCCCGCTCCCCACTGTCACCGTTGCTTTCTGGGCCCGTTCACGACGGGGATTTACCGTTTGTAGGCGTTGGAAATACAAATTTATGTGGAGCAGTCACTCTGTTTGCAAATGTGGTGTGTTTACGAGAGTGTGTGTGTGACGCGATCTTAGTCTGGAACATTCGTCTGTACAAGCGCCAGGTGCGCGTCACAGGTCGGCGTCGCGAAACAGGGATATGCATATGGAGATGATTGTGATTCCACTGCCCTTAAATTTACTAACAGTGTCCCCGTGAGCATAATTTCCCCAGATGGTCATGCCATGGCTATACACTACGATGTAAATCAGTTTTCTGCGCTTATATAACCTAGTGGAGCGCTCATACCTGGCAGCACGCCAGTTATGCTTGCCAATATCATACCTCAGATATTTATCACTACCCTGGACTTAAATTTTATGAACATTCTACGAATTACGTACGATGGATAATCCAAAATTATACCCGGGATCAGCGCACGACAAAAAAAATAATGCTGGGGCGTCTTGTCGTGAGCTGAGCGCCCGCAAACATTCATATATGTTACATATATCCTCCGCGAGCAGGCCGGAGAAGGGCTTCTACAGTAATGCCCATTCGCGACTAAACGTTTCTTCGAAGCATAGTCATATGACGCAGAGAGCCTGCAGAATCTAGCACAAACGGAAATCAGAAGGCCTTTTTAGATATCCCACTTTTCTAACCACACCTTTTATCAGTTTTGAACTTGTATACCTCAAAAAATGCGTTCGCCGAGGGATCCGCTGTTAGTTGAAGTCTAAAAACTAGAGTGACATGAACGAGTAGCTTGTGTGTGTGATTACTAAAACGTTCTTTCCTTGATTTCGCTCCGCAATCGTACACAATACGTAAGCGACCTAAGCGTCCCCCTCCTCCTCCCCATGTCTCGCGAAATAGCAGTGCATTTCGCACACTAGTTGGTCTCGTAAGTCCTACCCGGCTTAAGTTTATACGAACGTCTCTACAGCATTTCAGAAGCTGCACTGAGTTTTTTTTTTTTCATTTCTGTACGAGCTATTTTGTTTCTTCCGGACTTGCAGACCATTAATTTTTCAGCGGTTTAATTCACTTTTCTTGGTCCTTGCTATAAGGCATGAGTGCACACCTATCACGACGCAGAGCCTTGGAATATACTTAACATTTTCGCGTGGCTTATATTCTTATAAAGGGCACAAGTTATTATGAGGTATTGGGTAATCGCATCCCCGAAATATATTTTGCTACGACGCATATATTCGTAATGAGGCCGCATTCGTTGTCCGCGCTACAAAACAAAACACACCTCTCACTGTGCCAGTATCAGGTTTAAACGAGGCGACAATAAAATTCACTTGTGCCAGACGTATTCGGAGATGACAGTGGTGGTATGCTGCTGCCGTCGCCTACGCCCGTAACAGCAGCCGAGAAGGACGCAGAGCCGCGTTCCGGATAGCTATTGTTGGTGTTTGAGAACCCTACCAAGACGCAGCGGCTTTTGAAGTCACCTAAACGTACTGTTTACTTACAGACGTCACCATAACAAATTTTTTACCACTTAGAAGGGCAGAAAGAAGTGAAAGAGAACCAAAACACTGCACGAACCCCTATGGGCCGCGCAGCGCTAATCCCGTCAACTCCGCGGAGAAGCGGCGGCAGGCGGCGCAGCGATCGCAAAGCTCGAGGCGTATAATAAAGAACGGGGTTCAGCAGGGGTGGCACCCTTTGTGCAGGCCTCCAACGGCATCCGCTACCTCTACCTTGCGTGCCCGCTGAAGCGGAGTGATGTGGTCTTCACACCGGTCTCTGGCGAGCAGTGCCTGCCATTGGTCCGTATTTATTGATTTTGGGGACAGCCGTTCTGTTTGAACATTTCCATGTGGTGTAGCAGAGGATGGGCTTTCCCATGGGCATCCGCATACTGATTTGGGTGGATGTTGGGTGAAGATTGATTGATTGATTGATTGATTGATTGATTGATTGATTGATTGATTGATTGATTGATTGATTGATTGATTGATTGATTGATTGATTGATTGATTGATTGATTGTGGGGTTTAACGATCCCACGCAACGCAAGCAGTGAGGCGCGCCGTAGTGAATGACTCCGGACTAATTTTGACCATCTGGGGATTTTCACGTGCACCGAAATCTCGAACACACGGGCGTTTTTTTTCGTTTCGCCTCCACCAGAAAAGCGGCCGCCGCGGCTGGGAATCGAACCCGCGTCCTTGGGCTCAGCAGCACAACGCCATAGCCACTAAGCCGCCGCGGAGGTTGGCGCCTGCATATTGAGTCACAACGAAGTTTGTCGCACTTCGTTTTCGTTTTCTGTGGTGCGGTTTTTGCTTGCCACAAATAATTGCAACAGACGGAACTCATAGCCCCCTATAAAGGATTTCCTTTGGTGAGTTTGTCTTCTTATCTTGTGTAGAATGCAGGCAAGACTGGTTATGCGCGGATTACATACTGACGCACCTTTTCAAATTTTCATGTAGTATCTTTCCACTTAGAATGGAATTCAATTGATCAGTCCGATATGACCAGCTAACATGTACCCGGAGCCCATTCGTAAGGACATCAAATTGTTCGTAGGCAATATTGCTGCCCACATGACATTCCAGCTTTTTTAAACAACTTCCCTTAACCTAAAATAATTCCTAGAAACCGCGTTAACAAAGGGCTTACTTGGGGCGATGACAGCTCATTGATTGCCGTAGACGGCGTCCGTGCACGCCCTTTGGAGGTTTTACTGCACTCTTGCCCGTCTGCCTGACCTCAAAAGGTTGTGGCGAAACGTGGTGCCTCCTGTAGTGCGCACTCATCTGCGGCACAAGTACGACTGTGAGGCCTGTTCTCCTGCTGTGCTAGTGCTGCTGCAGTCCTGCCGACTTCGACGGCCGGTGGGTGTTGGGGGATTGGCTGCTCCGCTGCCTGCACCGTGGTCCATCCTAATAGGCGGAGTTCCCCTAAATCTCTGTAAAAAATTAGCTAAAGGTGGCCTGCACCTTTAAAACTCGAAAGGAGGAACCGCAACAAACCGTGGAACATATACATAGAAAAAACTCGTCATATGCCTAAAATTAAATCCGGTGGGATCTCAAGTGAAGCCTAAAAAACTCAGTTCCAGGCCTAAAAGTATCAAACCAAATCAAATCGTTTATTTTTCCAGCATCGAAAAGACGCTGAAGAGTACACAGAAAAAAAAACCTTGAAGTGGCCACGCAGACAAATAGCAAGTTTGTTTTATTCGAACGATTTGGTGCCTTATAGAGCCCCCAGCGCTTATCCGGAGGCAAGGGGTGCTTTATTCACTGATAAATTAATAAATTTGAGCTAAAATTTTTATTCTCCCGCAGATCGTGTGTTTCGTGACTTCTGACATAACGTCACAGGGAAGGGTCTTCAAAAGAAATTCAAGTGCGCTTTTCGGTCTGGAGCGGACTGTGGAGCCTTGTTTTACTTCAATCCTCCTAGATGTCGCCGCCATGCTGCTCTGCACCGCTGTTAATTTTCGCTTTGTTTTGACCGCATTTACACCTCGCTTGTTTTTGTTACGGTAGGTAGTAATCGTTTCGCGAAACATTAGGCATGTTCGACAAACAGGGTCACCTAAGACAATGTCGCTTACGCCAATCGGCAGAGTCGTGTGAGACAACCACAAAGCGCCGTACTGCTGTGCAGCTATAACAAGCATAGTGCGCGTAGTACCAACAGCAGTACGCACTGGTAGTTATATGTTTACGTGTACTTTTGTAACTTCCCTTGTTTACCCCACCATTCTTACTGCTATAAAATGAATATGCGTTACATTTAGGCGAATATATCTCCTTCTCTAACCCTGCATAACTTTCGTTCGCTTTTGCCGGCCTCAGCCAACCGCACAGCTGTGCATATGACCTCATATGTTATACTGCGAGAAGTGAGCTAGTGAATCGCATAGCCATTCCCTTTTTTCCCTAATTATGTCGCTTATTTGAGCGAAGGTTGCGTAAAAAGTTGTGTCAGTATGATTCTAACCAGGCAACCTTTTGAATGAACCAAACTTGGGTTTTGTCTGCACGGCCCCTTTAATGTTTGACAAGGACTGTGCCCCTGTTGCATGGCATAGAGGCAGTTGTGCTCGAAAATACAGCAGCATGTGTAAAAAACCATAAGTGGTACCCCACAAACAATCAGTCTGCACGTAGCATTGCCTTCACCAAGAGGAAACAAATGAAAGATGTAAAAGAAAACTTAGATCAGAAGACTACAATTTTGGCACTGCCAACCTAATGATGGGGTTAATCTAAACACGCCAGAATACGCAGAACAAATATCGCTGTAAAATCCGTTGTGTAAAAAAACGAGAAGACAGTGTAGTAAAACACGCATAAATGTAAAAATGTCATGACGACACTGCAAACACTAAAACCGCGTAACGTATCATTCGGGCACTAAAAAAATATTAGAACCATACCGCAAACATTGAAACGTATAACATATCATTTGGGAACACACAATCACCGCAGTGTTCAGTAGAAGTGGCGACTGCTACAAAAGCATCCGGCGACCATAGCAACGCATACACAGCAGCGATCCCACGAGGATAGAGAGAGAACTTGCGGCACATCTTCTCTATGGAGGCGAACGAAGCGCAATAATTATGATTGTACTTTTCCAGTACTTAGCCATTCAAAAAGAAGTCCTTTATTGTTAGTTACAATAAATGCTCTGATTTTATGCACTGCTACAGGTAAAAGCTGGCCTCAAGGACCAACCACTTTTTGTCTGGTTATGGGCGGAGGTTGCAGTGCACGGTTAGTATTTCATAGTCAGCGGTCCATTTCGAGAAATTATCAACTGTGTAAAATTTTTTGTTTTAGTACCATTATCATGACAACACCTCCTGTCTTCTGTTGCAGGGAGGCGTCGCGTGGTGTTAAGCAGCTGAGCATTGAGACTAACGTTCTGCTAAGCATTGAAATGCCAAAACATATCAGACAAGTTGCCGTTTGGGCAACAACTAGAAAAAAATGAGGCCTGGAATTAATATGTAAGGGCGTGTTACAGGAACCCCTCGCAAGCAGTTAATGGTAGGACTGTCACCAAAAATTTTATAATGCAACCAAAGCGCACTACTGATTAGCATATGGGAAGAAGCAGTCTAGGAAGCACTATGAAGGAAACTTCGGCAAGCCGAAGGAGCCATCGATAGAATGACGAAAGGCGTTACGCCTCAGTGTACGCAATGAGTAACGGTAATGGAACGAAAAACGAACCTGTATAGCCGACATCTCAACTGAAATGAAGAGAAAAACTGCGCTGTACCTCAGGTGCAGGGAACCGACATTAGGTGCACGACTCGAGTGACGGCCTAACTACTGCCCTCGGTAGTTATGCCTTCACAAGACGAGAAAAAAACATCCCAAGCGGATGTGGTTCCATTCCGTGGGGAGATTACACAAAACACTCCGAGCGCAAGGAATTCACGTTATAGGATCCGTTATTGCGTAAATGGAGATTCAAAGAAATACGAACAATGGAGCGCACAGCCTCCGAGTCAAGGGCGCTTAAACATAAATTACCAGTGTCGCTTCTTTATCAAGCACTTTCGCTAAGCGTAGGCCACACTCTCAAAATCTCAACAATAAATTGGCTCCAATCCACGCTGTAAAGGTGGTTGGAAAGCAAAGCTGTAAAGGACACCCACAACAATTGCTCATGCGACGTCACTTGTATTCACACACGTGGCTCTACAAAGAGTGAGACCGGAGATTCTGCCAACCGTTACCTGGGCCTCGCGCCAAAAAGCGCCCTGCCCCTCCCTAGCCGCTGAATCAAAACCAGCGTCGGTCTCCCCGCCTCTACGTGTGGGCGTATAGCCTAGTAGTAAGGCGACAGGATCTCGCTCTGCTTCACTTCTGGCCCAGGTTCTACCTGGGATTCGCGGGGGCGGCGTCCCGAACGCAGCAGCGTCGGCGAGGCCGGGCTAGAGCGGCGACGCCACCGCTTCACCCCGGCCGTGTGCCGGAAGAAAGAAAACGGGGAGGAGCGTCTTTCGAAGGGTGAGAAGGAGGGCGGCACGCGCGGCTACTGCGTCATATTGCGTCAACTCTGTCACTGACTCCCCCTCACTCACTCTTCTGTCATGTGTCACCTCCAAAAAGCGCACTCCCCCTCCCCAGCCGCTGAATCAAAACCAGCGTCTGTCTCCCCCGTCTCCCACGTGTGGGCGTAGATTAGTCGCTATAAGATGACGGGCTCTCGTTCCGCTTCTCTTCGGGCCCTGGTTTGATTCCTGGTGCTGCGAGTAGTTTTGTTTAGCCTGGTTGGGAGTTTCTTGCGGAGCACAGGGCGAAAGCGTTGATAGTAGAGGTAGAAAGCTTTTGCTTTATAACTGCGTATGAGTGCAGTTTACTGACTTTACAGCCAGAGGGTACAACATACGGCGGAGGCTGTGCGCTCCGTTGTTCGTATTTCTTTGAATTCCCCCTCTACAATACGGACGCTTTCGTCCTTCACTAAACATGAGCGGGAATGTTGATTGTAGTGCCCACACTACTGAGTATGATATTTTCAGCGCGCATAAAAAAATATCTTCGTCCGTGCGTGCGTGCGCGCGTGCGCGCTTTGATAATTTGTCTCTGCACAATGCCAAAAATGTGGCTTGCACGCGAGCGCTATTATGATTACCTCTACAAGAAGCGCGACTTGGGAACGAGTTATAAAAACGGCCGGCAGTGATACCAAAGACGGGTTTAAATAAAAGGGGGATTTGAGCACATAGCAGACGGTTGAAATTCTGTGCTCTTTGCATCTGGCTTAAAATAATTTTCAGTATGAACTAAACAATAATCTTTGATACTATGCCAGGTGGCTGGTATAAAAACGGTTCGAAATGAATGTGTAGAAAGCGTCCACGCTCATTACAAAGAATTTCACGTTATTTTTAATTTACACTGCGAACACTTAGGTGAGCAGAAAGAACCATCTCTAATGATAGGACTAAAACTAGGACAGAAATCGATAGCTCTGTCCATGCCTTCCCCTTTTATACGTCCTGTTATTAACGATGTTTCTTGGAATTGTCACACTACAGCAACGAGTTTTTGCAGCTGTACGTAATTGTTGTTCTCACAAAAAAAAAGGCAACCACTGCACTAAATGCACGATGCCCCATTCGCGTGACCTACTTGCTTTACGGCATGTTTTCTTGCAAGTCCTCCCATGCCGTCTCTCCTGGGGGTTGAAAATTCGTGCCAAAGCCACCGTGCATCCAAAGTGAGGGTTCAGGAGTCAGAACGAGCTCGAAAACTTTTAGTGGCCCACGCCTCGAATTTTCACCCTCCTCACCGTTCTTTTGGTAGGCGCTATTGATGCGACAGCATTCCCTATGTAGTTTCTTCAATTTTTGGTACTTCCGGCCTAGAAAAAATGGCCGGCCACAGCCGCAGAGCCGTCTCTGCTACATACTGGATGAGACAGGCAACAGAAAAATGAAAGGCTGGCCCGCAGCAACTGCCGCCTAAAAAACCGTTCTGCCAAACCCGAACAGTGGACTATCTTCCTTAGCCGCACAGCCGAGGTGGTGCCTCGGAAGCGACCACCATTTGTACAACAGAAGCGGTGTAAGAGGAAGCAGCGTAGTGAAGCAGCCCCATTGAGTATACAGCGCTTAGGGCTCCTCTGCGTAACAAGGCTGTCGCTTGTCATAGGTATCGCGCTCAGTGCGTAGACATCACGCGTAGGAATTGGGCGTAGTGATTCTTACTGCTCTGTTATTCCAACGTTGCCGTCTCGAGACTCGCAAGCATTTACCGCATAATTTGGCACTGATCGACCCCGCGCATATAACCCTAACCGCAGAGACTGAGGCCAACTGTCGAACAACGCACCGCGGATTTCCTGCGCCCTCTTTTGCATCGCCGTGTTTAGAGCAGTGACCATTATGTAACATTCTCTCTCTAGATAAAAAAAGGTGTAGTCCGGTTTCACTTAGCCTACGCGGGTTGCGCCCTATAGTATCGAATGGTTTATAAATGTTTTATGATGGATTGTTGGGTTGGGCCAACCACGGAATGCCGTGCCAAAGCGGCATACATTCGTGCATATTTATTGCGGGTATGTGCTGCTCTGTGTGTGTAACCGTCGGATAGCCTTCATAGTATGCCTACACAATTCGAAAGGCGGTTACAGAATGCCTAATTATTTAATTGAATTATAATAAAGAAATAATTGATTGATTGATTGATTGATTGATTGATTGATTGATTGATTGATTGATTGATTGATTGATTGATTGATTGATTGATTGATTGATTGGCCCATACCCCAGCAACGTCTGAAGCGACGTGCGCTGCAGGGATAAACGTTGCTGTCCAAAAAAGTGTTGTCCAGCAGCCGACAATGGGCAGGTATCACTTCGTCCGATCACCATCAACAACCGTTGAGTATGCGTTGGAGCTTAGGCTTAATGCTTTGCTTTCACGTCTTAAAGGCCAACCTATTCCCGCGGGTTGTAGCGCGATGACAACCGTGAGTAGTTTTTCGGGGGAAAGCCTTACGTGCCCCATTGTGCGAAAAAGCGTTGTTGTTGTAGCTGTCCGGACAAGCACATGGCTGCCGCGGGGAAGAGTAAATGAAAATTCCTACGGGCACTTAAGTGTCTGCTTACGCGCATTCAAGGCGAAAGCCTAGGGATACTTATTCACAACTTCTTCGCTGCAACGTTATATTTGCATCGCTTTCTTCCCTTTTGCCGCTTTGTCTTTTGGTGCAAATTACTCTGACCGCCTTCCTTTATGCTAGACGAGTTTGGGTCTTTTTCTTCGGTTTCATTCCTTCGTCTTACAGCGTGAATTATGGCAGCAACTATACTGCAACACGTCAAAGCTTCTCTAGAATCAGGCTTCTGCGCTGCTGCTGTGTACCTGTTCTACTCCCGCGCCATCACGTTCAGGTCTTGGTGTCACGGGGCACGCACTATTCACGGCTGTTACGTTTTGAATCCATAGTGTTGTAATTCAAGCACGTTATACAGCCAATCAAAGTTTCCGATTCCTGGCCAATCCCTCAAAGTGATACGTAGCGCGAGGAAAGGCTATGTAGTTCGTGTGAGACAGCGAATGTTCTTAAACGAAGCCGGGGAGCGACTGCGTTAGTGGATCTACCGGGTGCATTCTTTCCTGAAATAGATTTTTTTTTCTTGCTCTCCAAAAGCGCGTGGGGTATAGTGTCGCGGTAATCCTCAACTTTCCATTTTCTTTATGCGCCCAGTGGTGGGGGTTAAAACGTTTATTTTGTGCTGGAATGGAGATAATTGAGCCATTCATCTGTGGCGGACGGGGGGTGGGGGGCATCCTCAGTCGAGGAGGCCCTGGGCCCGTGCGGCCAGTTACGCCCGAGACACCAGCTCGAGCTATTAACGCACGTCGCCGCTAGCCAGCTGGCCCTCCTACAAAAAAAACAAAAAACACTCAAAAGATCTCCCCCCCCCCCAAAAAAAAAAAAGAGAAGAAAATGCTAGCACCTTCCCTGTGAAAGTTCGTCTACCGCGCCCAGACTTTTTAAATTTAACCTAGGTTCTGATTGCTTCTAGCAACCTACGTGATCCTACGTTGTTTTATATAAGTGTTATTGTAATGAGCGTCACAGCTGTTTTCTCCACCTCACCCGTACGTATACCGAGAAGCGAGGAGAAACCAGAAACTAGCGCCTCTTAGAAACGGCGACTGATGCGAGTGCCTACGTAACCCTTTGTTGCTACATATTCGTCCTAGTACCCCAACGCAATACAATCCGTTTTAGTGCCTTTAGTTTAGAACGAGGGTTGTTATTGTTGGAGAGGCATTTAGTTGAGCCGATAAAAGTAACATATTATAAAGGTGGTGGCCTCTTCTTAGTTCACGAAGCTTAGTGTTTTTTTAGCCATGCGTACGATTCGGATTAAGATGCGAAGAAAACTTCTGGGATTGCCCAAGATGTGCTGCATATGTGGAAAGGAACAATTCGCCAATAGCAAGGGCGAAAAGTCGCTTTTGCTGATTCCAACGCAGTCGTAATGGCCCGTTAGCAATGCTGTACGAATGATGCTTGAGTGGGAAATTAGTGATTGTGTAGAGGTATCGTTAAAATCAGCGAGAGTTTCTGTAGAAACAACTGTACGGGGCGCGTGGTTAGAGCGTCAACCGGTTGGTGATTACCAGAACAAATGCTGCCGCTCCTGCTCCAGTCCCTTTGGCCAAGCACAGACGGAAATTCATTCGGAAGTTGGCGCCCTCACGCGTGTAACCCCACCCCGGTCTTGCAGGAACCGTCGGCCGATCATTTGCTGGAACAGCTGACCCAATATTGGCTCCCCGACGACCTACGGGCCCATTCGCTGCGATCACTCACCGGACAGTTCGACCGATTCTAATCTCGCTCTTGGCAGGCTTCTTCTCGCTTTCACAGGGGCCCTCGGAGCGGTTGCGAGCGTTTGTTTCTAGTTGAGCTTCACGGTCCTTCTATTGGCCTTACTTGCGTTTTCATCGCCGTGTTTAGTCAAGCGCTCACTCCTCATTCATACCACACCCCTAACGCCGCTCGTTATCGCCAGTGGGCCAAATAAATAAAGCTCGCTGGCGAATGATTGAGTTTGCACAAAGTGGCGGCCGGTGTTTCCTCGTGACTGTGCGCCACCCTCGAAGGCCAACAGCGAGCACATCGTAAAGCCGCCGCCGCGCGAGACGGCAGTGCACGGCGACAGCGCTGCTTCGCGCGGCGGCTCTGGGGGCTGGGCGCGATCTGGGTCAAGGAGCAGCCTCTGGAAAGCGACCAAGTCTGGCCGCAACGCAAGCTAGCTGCACTGCGAGCTGCACTGCCAGGTGCATTGTCTCGTCGTGTTAGCTGCGCCTCTCTCGCCCGCTGCACGGATGCCGCTGCTCGGAGAGGTTCGATAGGGCCGGCGAGTTTCAATTAACCAGTTGTAGCGACACAGCCGCCAGCGCTGCAGCCGGCAATCGGGCATGGACGAGGCCTCATTCGTCGCCCCGCCACGCCGCAGGGCAATCAGCCCCTGAGGGGCGCAATGAACTTTCTCGGAACAGAACGTCTCTATTGGTATCTTTTGGTCGAGGCGAATACGAGTCGTCGACGCTTTCCCCTTTAAAGAAGATTATCTGCAAACAAGGCGCTGAGAGCATCGGCGCGCTGCGCGACTGTAAAAGAACACATTGGAGGCGATATCTTGCGTGTCGGTCGAACGTTGCTTGATCCGTGAAGCTGGGGGCGGTGCGCTGGTTTGCGTTTTGCATCCGCGGGATTTGTTTTCTTAATCCTAGAAGATATTCAGATATAGGGGCGTCCATGGATACGTGAGCGCCATTTGAACAGTGTGCTTGCAGGCTTTGGAGGACATTACCTTAAAAACTAAGGATGGCGACCGGTTTCCGAATAAGTGTGACTGGGTTTTCCTGCAATTTCCTCCAGGATTTGCTTTACTGTCTATACTGTACGGCATTCGTACGTTTTAGTTTGCGTTATAAATGGCACATATCGTATCGCAAGAAAATTATGCCCCCAATCAAGAACCCTCGCTCGTAGAAGCCTAGAAGGGAATTACCATGTGAACATCTATACGCGCCGACGGTGTACCGGGCAGAAAGCCTAAGAGTTCTTCCCGAGTTAAAATATTTTTTTCTTAATGCTGTAGAATGCATATAATTGCATAATTGTGAATTAGCCGAGAACAAGCTGCAAATTTGAAAACAAATGTCACACAACCACTGCTTACGAGAAAAATTCTACCAAACTGAGAAATCTCGAAATACGGTTGTCTTGTTGTTGCCGATAGAAGCATATACCCGAAACAGGCATTTAAATCCTTAATAAATAATTGAATAGTATATAGGTTTTTGCGGCTACGATTGTCCTACACTTCGGTCCCGCCTTGAAGCAACCCCTCACGCTAGCAGTGCTACAGCACGCTGGCCAGCTCCGGTCCTGGAACGCAGCTTTTGCTATGCTAGCGGAAAGGGCACAGACAACGGGCCGTACCAGTGGAGTCTTCGACTGAAGATCCCGACCACAAATATGCTCCACTTCAACTCTGATTAAAGTCTCTCTCTCTCTCTCTCTCTCTCTCTCTCTCTCTCTCTCTCTCTCTCTCTCTCTCTCTCTCTCTCTCTCTCTCGCCGGCATGTGACTGTTTTGTTGTTGTTGTTTTACGTGAACAGTATTTTAACTCATTCCGCTTTCAGTGGTGGTACTCAATTGCAAGCCTAACGCAGCTTTGTATTGCTCGTCATGCTCAGGTCAATGGGAAATTCAATTATCACATAGTCCGCTCCGATGTCTTTGTCGCTGCACCGCCCGGCGCTGGGTGGAGGTTCAGGGTGGCATGGGGAAGAAAGGTGCGGGGAAGCCGCACGCAGTACTCGCTGAGACATGAGGTCGTGGGTGCGAGCTCGTTATTATGGGAGGGTGGGTGCATGTAGATGTGCCCGTTAAGTAAGCATGATGTCGACGCCACGACCAGCCTTTTAGATAACCGCCTGCACACGTAGCCAGCGCCCACGGAGCCGGCGCACCGCGAAATTGCTGCGTTCGCATGACCCCTGCCGTCAGCTGGCGCTGAATTTCATCTTCAGCCCTGCAAGCTTTGCTTTGTACGCAGTGCGAGACCCGCGACTGCTGGCATAAAACGTAGCGGTCCAAGAAATCAATACGAATGACTCTCTACAACCTGCTGTAACCCGGATCCGTTTCATAGCTGTGCAAACGTCAATGTACACAGGTCAACCACACTGGTATAATATCTGTTTCCTAAGCCAGCATATTTTATTGTGAGCATTTGCATTCATTCATACACATATCACTTTTAGAGATTGACATTACGTCGAGCAGCTCTGTTTTGCGTGAAGCTTTCTCAAATCACGTGGGAAATTATACAGTAAGGGACTAATTTTGTGCAGAAAGCTCCATCAAACAGGAGTTGAGGGAGCGAGAGCGCGCCTGTGCCGATGAACGTGACCTCCGCCGTGGGGCCCATCCTGCGACCCGGAAAGCAGCACGACACCACAATGCCGAGAACAAGTGTCGACGTCGCGCCGATCGCGTGGCGCGTAAGAGCTGGCCCGCGACGCCGCGTGCAAGGGACGGCGTCGAGATGGTCGAGATCGGCGAGGCCAGGAAAAAAATTGCCCGAAATTTGATGTAAATGTATAGTCGTACTGTCGTACCGTCGTGTCATCAATGCAGATTCGCCAATACAGCGCAGTTAAGCGCACTTTCTGTCAACCTTCGTTATCTGCTATTTGGAGGAAAATGTTTTGGTTGACAAATATTGCATACTTGTCGTGCACATGACAATGTTTTTGTTTACGCACGCCTGTGCGCTTCTAATGCGAAAGCATCAGTAGATTCGGTAGGTCTGAAAGGCCAAGAGACAGCACAATAAATCTCAGATTGAGCAAGAAAATAATAATTGAATTTTAAGGAAAGTTACGTACATTTTCTTATCCAAAGTCTGGATGAGAATGGAACACACGCCATCGGGAATTCTAGATGACTCCGCATTCCGAACACCACCACAGCTGAACGGCTCTAGATGAGCAAATGTGGGCCTGATAGACGCGTTGTGACTTTAAACTTTGAAACGCCTGTTATAGGCATGCGATGATCTCTGCGTGATTACAGCATGCCGCCGAATGTCCTGTGCGTGCAACAGTTACGCTATCTACTGCGACAGTTCGGCGCTGCCCCAAGGGATAGCGAATGGTGATGCGAACACAGTGTGTGCGGGACTGACGATATAGCGCTGACGCTGAGCTTTGCGTTCACACGTCAACGGGTAGCCGAAGCTTCTTGCTGAACGAATGAGTTTTACGTTCCTCGGTTCACCTTAAAGCTCAGCGTTAGGCCCTCCGTACTATAAGAGGACAACATCCCTAACAAGGAGGGGTTGCCCAGGCTCTGTCATAGAAACGGACAGACAGGTAAAGGGCTACAGAATTAAAATTAGCGCCCAACCCGCACCACACCTGTATAACGCGTGCAAAGTAAAAAGTATGATGATGATGAAGAAGATGATGCTGATGTTGATTATGATGATTATGATGATTAGGAGAGGACATGCAGCCACCAGCAGTCCCGAGCGCTGTGGCGGCGCCCGCAATTCTCGCATACCCGTTCGTCAATAACACTAATACGTTCGCATTGGCTCCATTATAAAATGTGCTTGATGTCCTCACGATATTTCTTCTTTTAAGCTGACGACGTCATAAAGATTGTAGGCGGTAAGAACAGATAAATGGCGCCAAGAGAAAAACATTCTACGCGTATCACATCGCGATCATGCTGTAAGAGCAAGTTATTTAGATGATCACTCTCGTCATTCTTGGTTTGACTGAAAGCGTCAATAGGCTATTAGCGCCACGGCCCGTACGGCGCGTGAGAGGAGCTTGCTTTCGAGGCACCTTTTTCTTCAGTAATTCACTGCATCTTTTGGGCGTTGTGCTTACTGCCGCACTTAATAGCAAGATGAACGAGCATATAACGTGCATACAACATTTGGAAAGCGCTGGGGTCTCGGCCCCATCGCTTAGGGATTTCCGTAACGATGCCAGTATTGAAATTGTCATGATCTGGTTTGCCTTTCTCGGCGTGCAGAGACGCTGCATACAGCTATCCTCAAGCGGTGGTTGATGTCCATCTGTCTGCGCGTCGCGTGTACATAAAAACATTTTCGTCTCCAGTTTGTCGCGAATTTTCAGTAGCTCTCGAAGTAATGTAGGTATGTTGGAAAAAATCGTACTGATATTGGCCGCTATGACGAATGTATCATTACGCCGAGTTTGATATACGTTCCGTAATTACGTTGTTCACAGCGAAGTCGCAAACGTTACAGAATACCTGTCCCTTGTCGATACATGGGCTTCTGCGGGAGGGAAGCGGACCGCCCCACATTTGTCCGCTAGAATCAAACTCCAATCCTTCAAAGTTTCATTCAGATAATTAACTAGCCCGCTGAATCGCAAATTACTAACAAACGTGTTGCGCTTCGTGCACTCCTTAGACTGCGCACTGGCCGACGCGTATTGCCGCTCAAGCTTCGAAGCTCGTCCGTCTTCCCAGAGCGGAAGCTAGGGCTGATATGTCTTGCGTGTGTATGTGTGTGTTGTCCGCGGCTCAGCATACACTTATTGTGCTCCCCCCCCCCCCCCCCCCAAGCCCAATTACCCACTTACTACTTACATAACATTGATGCAATGCCCTACTTTGTTAATAAGAGGTGAAGGTACAAAAAAACATATTGCCAAAACAAAAAAAAATGTTCGCACTAGCCACGCCTTCTTGGTTGTCACAGTAAGGAGATTAACCAACTACTGGAGGATGCGCGATGCATGCAGGTATCTGCGGACAACCATCAACGCAATCGTGCCTAATCTGCATCTGTGGTGATTTTACGGGTCCTACATAATGCCACGGACAAAAATTAAGGCAACCCACATGCTCAGTTGACCACAACACAAGCGGAGTCTTATAAGGGAGCCATGGGCCTGTTGGTAACATATTAGCGTCCAGCAGCCTTAGTAACGTTCGCCCTCCTCGAACTCGGCTTCGCTGCTCATCGTCTGCAAGCGGGGAATTCCTGGTGAGAATCCAGCGTTGAGGCAGACGTGGTGAAGCTAGGCAGCTGATCGCAACTCGTATTTTAGCGCGAGAAATGCTTTTCGTGGTCGAGCGAGTGACGTTGGTACACGTGCCGAGGACGGCATCGCCGCATGCTCCACGCGTGTGTGGAAGGCGACGTCAGCCCAGTAAGCGTCAAGGCTGACGACGTTAATGCTCCCCCGAGAGCGAGGCTCTGCGCGCCTTTCTTTGCAGATTCGCGAAAGTAATTAGAAACTCCGCGCTATGGTGGTGAAATGAATAAGGCTTCGCATTGGTGCAAAGAAGCCTTGGCAAGGTGATTATCTACGGGAACGCGATTACCATTCTGTTCGTGGTAGTGGACACCTGTCCACACCGTTGTTTAAACAGGATATAAAAAACAAGTAGAGGTGGGTTGAAATGCGCCTCTAGATGGCGCAATGGGTCAGTGGACCCTTGAGATATAGAATGTGAATACGTGGCTGGGACAGGTTCGAAGTGGCTTTGGTGGGCACAATGCAAATTACTCAGCGGCGGGAGTGCGGTGCTGCACCCGCGAATTTGCACCGTCTTGACATTGGCGTGTCTTCCCAGCATTGGCGCTGGCTGGCTGGCAGTACGTATCCTGAAATAAATAAATCACGACACCTTTTTTAGCCTACATTTTTTGCACCACGAGTGCTTCAGCTTCGTACGAAGTTGAAGCCCTCCGGTACGACGAATACGTTGGCTCCCCAATGTCACAATGTATGTAACATTTATTGTTTATCATTTAAGTAGTAAGCAGCCGACATTGTGCCGAGGGCAGCCAGCTTACCATACGTCTGTGCAGCCGCCGTGGGGGCTCAGTGGCTAAGGTGTTGCGATTCTTAGCGCAAGGACGCGGTTTTATTATCAATCAAGGGCGCGGTTTTGATCCAGGCCGCGGCGGCCGTTGTTTTAATGGGGAAACAAATGAAAACATCCATGCCTGGAGATTTTAGCGCATTAATAAAATGGCCACGTAGCATAACTAATCCGAAGGCTTCCACTACATCGCTCGGTGTAGCTTGACTGCGTTGTATCTGCCGAAGGTGAATTTGCGACAGGGGCCCAATAGCACAGATTTCTAGGGTTTATAAGGCCTACTTGTTAGAAGCAGCCAGCAACAATGGACCACTTCGACTGCTCAACCAAGCACGCTCATATCGAATATAGCACGCTTTGAATAAGATAGCGACATCAGTGGTCAGCTGATTACATGCGCCTCGCATCATTGGATACCTTAGTACCTGCAGCGCTGGTTTGCAGTCACAAAAGGTTGTCCACTGCTGTGGCCTTTCACAAGAAAGGGGGCGGAGCGCTTCACGTAAACCGACCATTTCTGCTGCGGTAGACGACGTCCTCTAAGAAAGCTTGAAGCTTTGGATCAGTTCGTTCCCACGCATAACCACTGCCGCTGCCGACGGAGATGCCGTGACCGAGCCGTCAACGAAAACATGTTAAACCTCCCCGCACATTTCACTGATGTAAAATAATGAAAATAGCCTTAAGACAGAAGACGACAAGCGGGATTTTTTACCAATTCCAGGAATCGATAACCGCACCTGTATAGATAAAGTACAACCCGAAAAGGCACGTCTGAGATTTTTGCGTCTGCAAATCTAGAGGGCATCAAATGTTCTTGCGCCGAAATACTTCGGGAGTAATTTGAGTTCCGCCGGTCTTCGAAAACACTCGACAGGGGATGACACTGGTGTCTTATCACATGTTGGAGGTGGGCACGAAGAGGTTCTTGCGAGAGGTAGACTTGAACTGGGCAGGCTCGCGCTTCTTCCATTGCTCCACAGATTTATGTGCATCGAGGCAACCCCAAAGAGATTCGTAGGGCTTGTGCCTGTGCACTTTGAAGCTAGCGTAGGGACAATAACCGAAGGTGACAAAGTATAGGGGCACTTTATTGTAAATAGCCAACAAAGCGCGTCTGGTAAAGGCACAACACCGACGAAACCGATGGGCCCCATGGTTTCTCTGCCATATGTTGAAGGACGTGGGTGAAACTTTGTAATTTCTTTCTTAGTGCAGAGACATGTTTTGAGCACGAGAAAAATCATGACGAGAAATTTGTGGTGAGTGACACACGGAACAACACCTCCTTCGATCTTTACCGGGTAGCATAACATGGGTGTCCGCGTAAAGGCCAATGTTGCACTCTTGAACGTTGAAATTTCAAGTCCCTGCCGGCGTAGGCAAGTCAAAGTGGCAATGCTGCTTTCTAAAGTCGTGCTTGCACGTGATGTCGCGTTACGCCTGATGTCCAAATGCATATATAATCCGCATAGGCAGATACTGACACTGTTTCAGGAAGCACTTTAGTCATACCTATCAGAGCCAGGGTAGATATCTTGGGGCTAAGGAATCCTCCTTGTGGTATGCCGCGAGTGACAGGGTGATCGGATGTTTCACCATCAAGTGTGGACATGAAAACCATCTGTCCGCGGGGATAACTCGCTATCCACTGAAGCAACCATCCTACAATATAAATGGACACAAGGGCATCCAAAATAGCATCATGAAATGCATTATCAAATGTTCCCTTAACGTCTAGGAACACGGAAGCTGTCAGACGACGGCGGTGTTTTTCATTCGCGGCGGTAGTGACAAGGTTGATAACGCTGTCTACTGATGAACGCCGTTCGCAAAAGCCTGTCATGGCGTCTGGGTACAAGCGATGTTTTTCCAGAAACCATTCCAGACGAGCGAGGACCATGTGCTCCATCACCATGCTTACACAGCTGGCCAATTCCACTGGCCTGAAGGAAGAAATGTCTCTGGGAACTTGGCAGCTTCAGGACAGCCACTAAAGCACCTCTTTTCCAGTGGCTTGGGACACACCCAGAACACCAATAGAAGTTGTAGACGTCCAACAGAGCTTTTTCTTGCGTGCCGAGATGACAGGGCACCCAGTATACGTAATTCCATCAGGCCCACGAGCTGTAGAACGATCTGAAGCGGATAGCTCATGCAGCGTAAACGGCACGTCCAGGCGGCTATGCGCAGTTCGAGAAGCACAGCGAAGTAATGGAGCCATGCCTGCAGCATTGTTCCTTGCAACGTGAATGCAGGCGTCTTCGGCAGCATCATTGTCCATGCGGTTCCGCTATACGGCCAAAGTTAGAAATGGATGTGGCTGAGTGGGTGTAGACGGCAATGCACAAGCGATCTGCCATATCCTAGAAAGTGGCTTCCGTGGGTTTAATCTGGCAAAGAATGATCTCCAGCGCTGTCGGTCAAGCTTCTCTAAATAACGCTGCACAAGTTTCGGGGCTCTACAAGACGCTATCAGGTCAGACACAGCTGTTGTCGTCTGTATCTCCTTTCAGCAGGACGCGGAATAGTGCGAAACATTTGGTACAAGCATCCCCTGTACTGCGTTTAGAGGAGTATGCGGAACTGTGTTATGCATCCCTGGTTGCCTGGACGATGCTCAGTTCAAAATAAATCACTGATGCCAATTTGTTACAGGACAATTCAGCAGAAGACCGATACACCTGTCAGTCAGTGTAATGTTGTACCCGTGTATGCGGTGAACCTTGGTACCAAGTTAACTGTATATATGTGGGCACGTGGTCACTTCCGTAGGAGTCGACATCAGCGCACCACGCAGCTTCGGACAAGCGCACCGCGCGGCGTCTAGATATGAGCGCGAGTTCTAAGCAGCTGCTGTAAGTTGTGCCCTGGAAAAGTGTCGGTGAACCATCATTCTAAATGTCGAAATCATGATTCTGGATAAAGTTGGCGAGACGTCGCCCTCTTGTGATGCTCAAGATGCTTCCCCAGATCTCATGGTGCACATTGAAGTCACCTACAATGATGTGAGGTCCAGGGCAGCCATCAATAATCATGTCCATGTGGCTACCATGGAATCGTGAACGCCGTGACACATATCAAGCTATCACTGAAAATGGGTCGGTTTTATTTGCACCGTGACAGCAACATATTCATTACTGTTGTGTGCCAGAACTTGGTGGCTAATATAGGGCAAGTCACAACGAATGCAGAGTAAAACTTTGCTGGGACTTCCATTCGCATCAGACGAAAATTGCTCATATCCAGATAGACAAAATGATGATGTCATATTTGGCTCACAGATCACAATAGGACGAAAGTGATATTTCAACACCTTCTGCTTTAAATCTTCTAGGCGACCTTTCAGACCTCAAGCATTCCATTCAAGAATGAAGGGCTCGCGAATTCTTTCCTGCAAGGTCGGTGCTTGCGACATCAGGGCCATTTTGCTGGTTGTTGATTGAACAAATCCAGAAAGGGCTCCACAGCATCCAGGATTTGCACAGCTGACTGCGCAACTGATGTTTTGACGCCGACCAATAACAAACGCAGGGCAGCTATGAGCTGCTTCAACATCGCCTTGATTTGCTCATCTGTAGTCGAGACTTGTCACCTATCCTTGCTCGTGTTCGGTCGCTCTTCTTTTTGATTGCGTTGAGATGTGACACTCTTTCAGTACTCGAGAGTATAGTTTTCTTTTACGCCGCTTTGCTTGTAGACCCCGAGGTGGCTCTCATACGGATTCAGTCGCGTTTGGAGGAACTGGCAACTCAGGTGACACTGACCAGTATATTTCATCGTTACGCTGCTTTACTTTTAGACCCCGACATGGCTCTTCTGCGGATTCAGTCACGTTTGGAGGCACTGGCAACTCCGGTGACACTGAGCATGGTGAAACTTGTGCACTGCCCTTCACATTTGAATATTCCAACGGTGGCAACGCTGGGAAGTGTGTGTCTTCAGATGGCTTTGGAGCTTGTTGTGGCGATTCAGGCCCAGAAAGAAACACCTTCGTTGGTGTAACGCAGTCACGCGAAACGGCCATCCACTGCAGCTGGCTGGGTGATCCCCACCACAATTTACACAGGTAACGTCTCCCTTGCAATTCATAAAGTCATGTGGGCGTCCGCAACGTTTGCAGCGCTGCTTACCTCTGCAGGATTTCGCGGCAGGTCCGTAGCATTGACACTACGTAGCGTAGCGACATGTCCGTAGCGTAGTGTTGAAAGGGTGTTCTTGGGATAAATAGGGAAGCCGAATTAGTTCACTTTCTTTTCACATATATGTTTTGGCGGATTGGTTTCTTTGACGTGCTTCCTTTAGGGGGAGACTGATGTAGTATTTTACTTCACTTGATGTTAGGGCGGCACCAGTTGTGACTTTTTGTGGAGGTAACACGCTTCCTGCCAAGCTGGCAAAGAGACATTTTTTGCCTCTGCTTTGTGCATTTATTTATCGTATCCGGCGATGTGTAAGAAAAAAATGATAACTGAACTTGCGTTGAATAAATGATGGTAGCATTTAGTTCACGGGACTGATCTTGAGTCAATTATTCTTATAGATGTCCTTGGTATGCTCTGGCAATTCCATTCAGGTTTCGCAACGGTGTTGTTCTAGTCAGCTTAGTTCACTTCCCCTCGCCTTCCAGTGTCAATCTCTCCATTTCCCTCTCTGTAGCACCGCGATCCTCTCTCCACCCCGGTGAACACTCTGTCCCTAACCCCCGCCCCCCCCCCCCCCCTATTCACAGGAAAAGACGCACGCGCGAGCTAGTGGTAATTATATCGCAGTATGAGGGTCTGTTGCTCTTCCCTCCCGAAGGGTTATTTTTCGTTGTATCAATCCGTGCTCGACTATAATTTCAATTTTCAAATGCAACTGCACATGTGGCGCTGGTTTCGCCACTTCGTGTGTGCTCTTGTTGTCTACCTACATGAAAACCATGCGCAGATGCCCACATTTAACCTCCTGAAGCTGTCGTACAGGCCTCAGCTTCTCCCTTCTTATCGTGTTTCGTTCAACGGGTGGGGGTGTTTGAAGGAACCATTCACTGCTTCAATGTTACCAATCCGGGCAAAGGAAACTGTAGCGAGTGTGATCACGGCGGAAAATTATATTCTGAGGATACACCAGAATAGCAAATTGTTTAACAGCCCTATCGAATAAAATACATCAAATTAAAGATGTGGCCTTTTCCGCTCTTCAACTGCAACGTAGCTTTGTAGGCTGCACCACGTTTGTGGCATTAAATAGCTACAGACGTGATTTGTTGTGGGGTTTAATGCGCCGAAGCCACACCCTGGCTATGCGGTCCTTCGTAATGGAGGGCTGAAGAATAATTTTGAACCACCTGGGGATGTTTAACGTGCGCCAAAATCTCGAAACACAGGCGTTCTCGCGTTCCGCATCCATCAGAACAGCAGCTACCGCTGCCGGGATCGCTCCCGCGTCCTAGGGCTCAACAGCACAACGCCTCTGCCACTGAGCCACCGCGGCGGGTAAATACCCTATAGTCTTCAGCGCTGATTACAGTCTATAGACTTCGTCACATAGATTTAAGCATATAGATTGACTTCATCAAGACTAACGCAGCCTTTTATTTCTACACCTCAGAAGTCCTACACAAATCGTTTTCATCGGGTCACTTCAGTCTCTCGAAAATTAATGCAAGAATTTTATTGCGCATGTATTCCGGGTGCAGATATCGCAAGCAGATTGGGTTCAAGGAGGAGATCCGTACTTTTCTGATGACCCTATATGCTGCAGCCAACAATCCGGCAGCTTTTCCGGGAATAAACTAACAGTCACAGCGCCGCGCTCTTCAGCTATCTCCTCGGGTGAAGATTGGACGCATTCCGTTCGGCGTGGCCTATATTAGCTCACCCGGATTAGCTGCTTCACCCAAGGCAAGCCAGCGTGGAAAAACAACCACTTTAGAGAGAAAGTCCCACTTTATAGAGAAAATCCGGAACTGCTTGCGCTTCCCGGTGACGTCATACACCGCATCCGGGACGCCGAACATCCGGATCACGTAGATCCGATAGCATCGCCGACAGCAAACCACCGCCGCGCTTCGCGTTGTTTCCGCGTCAGGCACCACCAACGTTTTATCGTTCCAGTTGCATCTTCGTGGGCTTGCGCTGGATGTTTCTAGACCACCGCTTCTTCTGCAGTGCAACCTGGCCCGCTCTTTCATCAGCACAGGAGCAAATGCAAAACCAGCCATTGCCGGCCGTTGTCCATCCCCCTCTCTGCGAACCAAAATGTAAACATCCCGTGGCAAGGAAATATTTTCCCCGTTACACCGCGTGCCCTTTTTTTCTCCACCAAGTAATATTACCATCTCAAAGAAGTACCGCTGCAATACCATGTTACGAGCAAAAAACAGGCTTATTTAATTTTTTCATTAATTTGTCATGATCCATTTATTACTCATGCTTGCAAACGAAACTTCCACGCCTTCACGTGTCTCGGAAGCGCGACGCGTTTGATAGCACTGAGCGTTGGAAAACGGTGGTGTCGCACGCCGTTCAGAACATGTTTTGGACTTCAAGCTTATACATCTCATCACTTATATATAAATCTAGAGTAGATTAGTTAATATTAGGCACCCTTCTCGGGATAAAAACATGAATTATACCTCAACCTTACCGTCTTATTACTTAGATGTGGATTTCCAGTAGACATAGTTATCAATTAGAAGCGATATATTTACGATGCACTCACTGCCACAATCAAAGTCGACGGCAAACTTCAATTTCCAATTACTAACGACTCGGCACAAAATTCGTTCCCAGGATCACCGCCGCCATCTTTGTAGCAAACCCCGAAGCGTCGTGGTGCTTCTTTATAAATAAGTTCTTTATACATAAGTAGCGTAACAAACAATGTTTCGCTCTCAAATCTGACATTGACACATACGATCCTGGTATCTTAGTTTTAAAAGAAAAGTGGCTGAATCGTAACATTTTTGATACTGAGGTCTTGGATTGACTTGCTTTTACAGGTTATGCAGATGTTAACGCACTCAAAGGCATGGAGGGGGACACTTATCGCTTTAAAGAGTAACATTATGTCATCACCGATACACATTTACTTGTCTTTGGAAACAAATTGGACCCTCATTAGAACCGAAGAAGTGTACCTTGCTGGGCCAGTTGGTACATAGGACGAACGGGACAACCACCAAAAAAACGCAAACAAAAAGGAGACCACAAAACACATACGCAGGACTAACAACTGAACATTTAATTGAAGAAACCCATACACCATGCGAACAACCAAGCCAACGCATGCGCCAACACGTACCATTGTTTGCAGTGACCATTATTTCTTGAACTTTACTGTTATGGTCAAAATTAAACCGCCAAAATACAAAACAAACTTATTAAGGAGTACTACACAGCTGACGTTGATGTAATTAATGACAACCTTTCATTGTTTCTGGATATTTCTATGGATGGTTTTGAAACATGATCGCTTCTAGACATCTGGAATATGTTCAAAAAAGGTGCATGAAGGAAAAAATATTATATACCACTAAAAAAATATTTTGAAATCCTAATGCCCCCTGGTACAACCGAAAAAAACGTCTTTACCGTTCCGCAAAAAAAAAAACCACCAACTAATGAGCGATGCCCGGCGTATGATGATACACCAAAGTCATACATTTCTGCTGTGAAGACCGCAAAAGCTATCTTTTTACAAAATACGTTGCTCTCTATGATATTAGAAAAATAAAAAAGTTTGGGAATTGTGCTAATCCTCGTGGCATTAAAGTGATGCCGCTTATACGCTTATAGATGGTGACGGCAACAAGGTTTCAGATAAGGATTGTCCTACACTTGACCTTGACTTTTGTAAACAACTTTTCTGGTGCATACCAATTTCAAGAAATTCCCGCCTACGAATACATACAAATGCTGCCACTCCTAATATACCAAGCTGGCATTGTACACATAATCAATTCACTAAAAATGTACTCATCTGCCAGGATCAACATACCAGTACTGTTCGATTTTGGTTGCTAATCTTTTTCAACAATGTCTAGAGTTGTGATTGTTGCCCATTTAGTGGAAGATGGCAAAGGTGGTTTTAGTGTTTAAATTTGGTAATAATCTGCCGCCTATCAACTATCATTCAAAATTGACAATTTTTTAACAAATCATATACACGAACCTTGTCCGATGACTTGAATCCAGTTTTTTTCTCATCCCGCTCAACATGGTTTTTCAAAACACCATTCTTCCGAAACACAACTCTTATCATCCACGCATAAAATTCGGGTCATTCGCGATGAGCCCTCAACCACAGACTGATTTTTTTACATGTCTAAGGTGTTTGAGAAGTTACGTCAACAGCTGCTAATGTTAAAACTTCGTAACCTTAACCTCGACAGTAATCAACTCTAACGGACAGAATATGTTCCTATTAACCGTCGCTAGTTTGGTTCAGGTAATGATTTCAACTCTTCCCCTTCAACTGTAGAGTCCGGAGTGCCACAGGGTTCAATTTTAGGTCCGTTATAATTTTTTTAGATATTAGAGACTTGCCTACTTTTGTTCCATCACCTATTCACCTAGCTGTTTGCTGATGATTGTGTTGTGTTTTGTGAAATTAAATTAAATACCTTACAGGCCGACCTAGATAATACAAGCACCTGGTGCAATAGCTGGCGAATAGAGCTCGACATCTCTAAATGCAAGGCAATGAGAATAACTGGTACTTCGGCGTTATCTCTTCTGCACTCTCTTAAATGGCTACCATTAGGCCAGTGGCCTCATGTAAGTATCTAGGAGTTATATCACTATTAGCCTGAAGTGGCATATGCACATCGAAGACATGAGCGCCAAAGCGAACCGCACTTTGGGCTTTATAAAACGTAACTTCTCCCAAGTCCAATCTCCCATTAAGCCGATTCTGAACAAAACGCTTATAAGGTGTAAACTTAAACATGCCGCTTCAATCTGCGATCCATGACCCCGCATTTTTATTGGTAAACTAGGAAGGGTTCAGAATAATTGCATCCGTTTCATTCTTTGCAGCTATAATAGGGCAGCGATCAAAACTTTTATGAAGACAACATTTAAATTAGCAACGTTAGCACTGCGTAGTAAAATGTTTCGCCTCTGCCTTTTTCACAACAAATTATACCAAAGTTCGCTTTTGAAAGAAGAGTTGATTGATTCTCCTATTTACGTGTCTGAACGTCCTGACCATGAGCCCTGTTGTTGTCCCTTGATGTCACACTCTATCTTACGCTTATTTCTTCCACGCACTTCAGTAGAGTGGAACCCCTTCCTGCCGCCATAGCTCTTATAGATAACATGAATAAATTCAGGTCTATTCTCGGAGCTGCAATTGAAATCTCCAGTTTTGTATAACCTGTTTTTTGCAGTGTGTCGAACTGGTACTGAACCGAACCGAAAACTGCAACCGAACCGGTCTTTTTGCCGGAACTGAACCCAAACCGTAACCGTTGTTTTTTAAGCCCACTGAGCCCGAACCGGAACTGAACCGAAAAAAAAATAATGGTTACCGATTCACACACACAAAAACGGTTCGACCATCTGTTATTAATAACGGTCGTCAATGTCATTCGGAACCGTTTTCTTCCACGCACCACCAACGTCGCAACCTCTCACGCACTTTTCCATGTTTGGTACGTGAATATGTTACGTGGCGGCAGACATAAGATATATATATATATATATATATATATATATATATATATATATATATATATATATATATATATATATATATAACACAGAAAATAAGGGTTGGCAGTCGAGAAAACCTCGGAAAGCAAAGGGGAGGATGTGGTAGATCATTGAAACAGATTAAGAATTTGGAAAGAAAGAAAGAAAGTGTTCGGATCCCACCTGGCGGGCATTTTTTCTTCACTTTCTTTCTTTCTTTCCAGATTCTTAATCTGTTTCAATGATCTACCACATCCTCCCCTTTGCTTTCCGAGGTTTTCTCGACTGCCAACCCTTATTTTCTGTGTTATTTTCAACGAGCCCCTCATTTCCTATTCTGATTCGCTATATATATATATATATATATATATATATATATATATATATATATATATATATATATATATATATATATTTATATACATACATAGTGCCGCGAACCATGAATGAGTTTGTTTATTTATGGTTTGTTTTTACTGCCCGGCCGCGCCCGGCTCTGTTATCTGTGTCCAAAGCGAAGCGCGTGTTCCATTCTGTATTTTTATGCCGCACGGGCTATCTCATTCAGATAAAGAGACTGTTTCGCCCTGACGTCACTAGCCTAGAATAATCATCTTTGATCTACAATGTTCTGAATGTAAATCGATGGTTCGAGAAACACTCGCGCCCAAAGATAAATGTCAAGGGAGCACAAGTTCGCTCCAATAAACTTGTTTTGCTTGAAGGCAACTGCGTCGTCTTTGGCTTCGTGACAATATATATGGTAGATTACAGAAGCAGAGTCGCGGTCCGCAACGCCGGAGCCACCGCAAGCGCCATCTGTTTTTAAACTTCAAAAAACACACCTGCTTTGACAACCCAAGTAGAAAACAATCACTTGTCATTTTCCGCTGAGATTTTACGCTTTTACCTGGGCGCTGGTTTAAGAGTGCTCATGGGCCTTGAAGATTTCAGCACACTGCATACAGTTTGCTGATCGGCGATGCGGAAGCATTTCATATGGATCCTTTTATTTTAGGTGCGCCCCCTCTCGTTTCTTAATGCATAAAACATCAGTGACCACCGGAGCCTGAGTGCGCCCACGTGATACGTGGTACGCTATTCTAGTCACGCAAATTTTCATTTCGCGCACGTATCACTCCTGCCGCCGCCAACGATCCCACACCCCGTGATACAACCAACCGGCCGATCTCCGGGAAATTGCTCAACCTCCTTCAACACTGAGGCCTACGCACTGAGAGGATTACGCGGCTGACATCGTACACCTACACCGATAACGTCATTGACTCAGTCCTATGGAGACATGGGATGCAGCTAGAACCGTTCTTTGCGCGACGCGAGTTCGGGAAGATTTATTTTCTTGGTTTATTGCGACACAGGTTTTCTTTTAGTGGCTGAAACGCCAGTACCATGTTAGCCAAGGAGAAATATCTAGAGGCTATATCCACGACCAACGTGTAACAGGCCTAATTCCAATGTGTAACGGGCTGAATTGTTGCGCGTCACATGGAAAATTTGTTTCACTGGTGTTAGAAAACCCCAAGCATCTTTTGCGTCCTCTAAATATAGTAACTACTCATATCAAAGACTCAGGATGTGAGCCATGTTTCGCTACAGGGATCCAACAGTTCCGTGACACGTATTTAGGTATCCTCTTGTCGGTTAGCCTCTTGTTAGTTACTTTAGAGTAACTAACAAGGCCATCGCAGTGCACAGCATTCTTCTTTTCGGGCGAATAATTATTTTGCATTTCTTACGAAGGCTCCTCTGTGCAGTGGAGCTTTTGTTACAAGCACCAGCTCTTATGTCAGTGACCTGGCCGCAAATTTCCGGAATTTCGCCGAACTCGAAACCGCTCTGATCTGGGAAATTTGGCGGATTTTACAACTTCCAGTATACGGGTATGATGTTCTCCCCACACTTTTTTCATATCTCTGACTGCCTAAATATCACCGATTTTTCAAAACCCTCCTTGTAGTAAGCCCATTCTACTGGTTATTTGAAAGTCCCGCATGCCACTCATCGGAATAAGTGTTACTTTTGTAAATAACGTTTACAGAACCGAAAGCAAACTGATAACCTGTAATTTTTAAGGTCGCTTACATGATCTTTTTTTGCGAATTAGCATTGATTCCAACTTTTCCATACCCCTAGCACCTTTACGGTTATAAGGCATTGCGAGAATAACCCGGCGAGATTTTCTACCACAATGTCTCTCTCAACAATGGCGCAATAGGGCGGTGCCTATTCCATCGCCCCCAACAGCTTTGCACTTTTTATTCTTCTGGCGGTCTATTCCACCTCACGCTTGGTTAAGTTTTGGAACACGTCCAACGTGGGTGACAGGCTGAAAAACTTTTTCGGTGTCATGGTCGAATCGCAAAAATTTGTATAGAATTTTTCTGATATTTTCAATGTGCCGTCTTTATTGTTTGTTCTGTAGCCTCCCACGTCAAAAAGCGCATACGCTACACTCTTACCCACCTACAGTTAATGCTTGTCTTCTTTCATGCTGCTTTATATTCAGTGTTTACTCAACTTTTGCCATGTTTAATGCGGAGATACCCTCTCTTTTTCTTTTAAAAACCAATTTTTGACTCCTGTAGATCAATCCGCCCCAAAAGCTTGATCTCGTGATACTTTCGCGTTTTGTATTTTCATTCGTTTTCGGGGTTACTGTACTAGACACTTCTCTGAGCAGCTTGCATAATTCGTCGTCCGGCCAGGGGACTCGACTTTTCCACAGTCCTAAGCAAGACCGTCCGCTGGCCGATACGCGACTAAACTTCGTTGTTGTTTTTTTGTGTTTTTCACGTGTCGCCAAATTTACAGTGATCCTAACATTACGCGCATTAAGCTGAAGCTGTTATATATATATATATATATATATATATATATATATATATATATATATATATATATATATATATATATATATATATATATATATATATATATATATATATATATATATATATATATATCCCTTTACGGCCCAGCCTACACAAACGTGTGGGTCACCAAATTCGTTTACTAAGTGGCACCTGTTTCGGTTTCGGTTTCACAGCCCTGGGTAATCACTGCGAACGCTTCAGAGATTTTATTGGTTTCGGTAGTTGCCTCATTTCGCCACCAGGGGGCGAGCAATCGCACATTAAAAACGGCGCGTCAAGCCGTCGCAATCACAATAGCCGCCTTCACGATGAAAGCTGATATTTCTTCTTGCTATTCTCGTATTTTCTGAATAACAAGCGTAAGATGCGATTTTCAGGACTTGGAGAAACACGATCGGCTAAAAAATATACCCGTTCCCTTCGTGTGCGTTTCATAATCACGCTTTAAAAATGCACCCACACATATGTGTGGGCTGGGCTTTCGTCGTCACGAAAATTTTGCTGGGCGGCACAGGGTGGTGGGCTCGTGCACTGCAGCGCTAGCGATAAATAATTTGTTCTTGCTTTCTTGGTGTCTCATTTATTCGCGGTTTTGTTCTGGCTCATTGGTAATTTTTTCTTGTGCCTTAACCTTCAACTCGTTGCGTAATTACTTGTGATAATAGTATAATTTATAATTACTAATTATGCTAATTAAAACTTCATTGTTATTTATTTTCACAAAATCCTATTTATAATATAAATACTCCTGAAAACACTATAAAACTTATAAATAATACGTAAAAATGTTGTTTTTCTGCGCCTGATGCCGTTTTTTAAGGTATTCTTACTACCCGCAGATCATACAAATAGAAGCCCAGCCCACACATATGTGTGAGTTTGTTTTCTGTGTGAAATACTCTTGGCTTTCCATTTTATCTTGTCGAAGCATCATTGGGAAGGGATAAATACACAAAATTTAATTACTTGTGGCCGTTTTTTCTAAAATATTTATGTTGGGCAGGAAAGGGATATATATATATATATATATATATATATATATATATATATATATATATATATATATATATATATATATATATATAGCAATCACACCAGACCGGTATTCTGGAGGTCGTGGGTTCGGATCCCACCCGGCGGGCATTTTTTTCACCACTTTCTTTCTTTCTCAAAAAATTAGTCATCTGTTTCTGTGACCTACCACAACCTTCCCTTTGCTTTCCGAGGTTTTCTTGACTGCCAAACCTTAATTTCCGTCATATTTTCACCGAGCCCCTCATTTCCGATTTTCTGATTCGCTATATATATATATATATATATATATATATATATATATATATATATATATATATATATATATATATATATATATATATATATATATATATATATATCAGGGTGTCGAACCGAAAAAAATACTGGTTCGGTTACGGTTCGGGTTCGGGTGAAATCATTTCGTTCCGGTTCAGTTCCGGTTCGACAAAGTCACGTACCGAACCGGTTCGCGAACCGGTTCGGGAGCTTGAACCGGTTCGCGAACCGATTCGGTGAGTTGAATTATCACTGAAATTAGAAAAAAAAAACATTTAATAGTTTCGAACGACCGGCAAATCAAAACACAAACTAACATTCAAAATGCTGCTGGTCCCCAAAGGCAGTGGCGCAATTGCAAAGGAAACGTTAAACAATTAGGAGATATTAGGAAAACACATGAAGTGGCGACGATTTACCACCTTCTTTATCACTCAGACTTTATGTTGTCCTAGCAACTATTCATAAAGCCAACGCCAAGAGATATGATGGTGGGATATATTTTCTGTCCTTTCCTTTTTTTGTTGAAATCGCAATTGTCGCTATGCAATCGTCCATTACGCTAACCTTGAAGCCTTAAATTTAGTCCTGCGTGCTGGCGTGTTCAAATACCAGCGCTTAATACCAATGGCGCACATTTTTTATAGTTGTAACAAAACAGAAAAATTCTACAACAGGCACATAAATACTACCAATGAATTAGAATATTTGGTCTCCCTGAATAATTTGTTAGCTGTCACTTTATCGATTGTGTTAGCCACACTTTTGTTAAAAGTAAGCTCAGTTAACGCTCAGTCACTGCATTATTGCTCTGACCACTGCAATTACTTTTGCGATACCGAAAGTGTGCATTACAATCAGTATGTCATCGTACCGCCTGAACCCCTACCATCGTTCCGTGTGCTACATTGCGGAATCTTGTAACAGATAATGCAGTTACAAAATGAAAGGGAAATTTGACACGTGCAGCATGAGATGGGACTTTTTGGGTAGACGCTCTTTGATTCGTCCACAGCAGTACTCCCCTCCGGAACGAGTAGCAGTAGAAGCAATGTAGCGAGTTGGGCAAACGGCTTAGCAAACGGCTTAGCCACTGAGCAGCTCCTGCGGTCACACTTGTCAAGTATTAATAATTTGCAGGTGTCGGACCTTTTAAACATATTATGAAATGCAAAAAGTTTGCACACATCGGGTGTGAGCTTTCGCTGTTGCGCAGTGGGGCACTCCTGCAGCCTGATTGCTCCAATGAAGTCGCAGCTAGGGAAGGGCACAGTCGTTTTATATCCCCTGCAAGCTGCCGAGAATGACATTTCGTTTGGTCAGCTTGCACTACGCTCGCGCTTCCAGCAGCAACAGACCAATGCTACATTGGTGCTCATTCATTTCCCCTGTTGTTACATAGAGCGTGATAGTGTTCAATTGTCTGGAGGGGAAAGTGCGCGAGCAAGTACGAAGTTGATGGTACGTGAAAGAAAAAAAGACCTGAATTGCATTGACTGTGCAATATCAACAACAAAAGGTCGAACCGTTTCGGCATGAACCGGTAACCGTTATTTCTTTTTCCGGTTCAGTTCCGGTTCGGGTTCAGCGTGCTCAAAAAATAACGGTTCGGGTTCGGGTTCAGTTCCGGAAAAAATACCGGTTCGGTTCCGGTTTTCGGTTCGGTTCGGTTCCGGTTCGACACCCTGATATATATATATATATATATATATATATATAAGGTAAGTAGAGCCAAAAAATTGCCATCCGCGAGGGGAACCCTGGGGTGATGCAAGGCATCTGACGGGGTTCAATTCGCGTTTCCGTTATGTTGGTTACCCAAATGTGGTTGAGGTGTAGCGAACCTTAAATGATGCTCAATCACACGTAGATTTCCAATTACGTAAAGACCGTCCTTATTTGGGCGATTTAGGTGGGTACCGCTTTGCCTTGAGTATGATTGCTTTGTGATCTGTAAAGTGCACAGTCAGGGGTTGTTGTAGTAAGGGTTCAATCTTTCAATTAGCGAAGACTAGGTCTATGCACGTCCCCCGCTGGTTACGGTTGCGTCAGCCCTCGCTGACTTCGCTGGTGCTAGCATTTCTGTTATCGCATTGGCTGGAGCTGGTTACGGTTGCGTCAGCCAACGCGGTAGCTAGCATGTTAGTAGCAGCAAGAGCGCAGTAGCAGCAAGAGCGACTGACGGAGCGACTGAGGAGCGCGCTGCAGATACCGCGGTTGTATAGCCGCTCTGCGAGAGAGAGTGATGAGAAAGAGACACGCATGCGCACTAACGCACAGCTGTCATGGCGAGGAGAACGTGCTAACGCAGCTGGCGGGCGAGGGGAAAGGAGGAGGGTTGCGGACGGACGCCGGATGGATGGAGGGACAGGCCGAGTGTATGAGATGCCTTGCATCTAAAAAATTAACAAGGTAATTCCCCCTTTCTCCAGTGGCAACAGGGGCGAAAGAGGGGTCAAATCAAGATATGTCCATGCACATCGGCATTAACATCGGCAAAAAAGTCCCAGTCACGCGGAGCGAAGAAGGTCCGAAGAAGATATGCCCATGCTCGCAAAAGGTGAACATTTGCCTGCCCAAACACACCCCTTCTAAGTATCAGGGTCAGGTGATTGAAACATAAGAGTACTATACTTGGCTTCTGTTGGTGGGAGGGAATGGTCGCTCCCAAACGCAGTAAGGCAGGCAGTTTCGACAGGAAATGAGCGTACATTCGTATACAAAGAGCAAAAAAAAATCAGGAAAAAAGGAAAGGAGAAAAAAACACAGGGTCAAACAAGTCATGAAAAGAAAGAAGGCACCTTCACGCATGTGACGCGGCACCGGGCGGTACACATCTGGTCGGCACATGGTACCAGTTCAAGGAACGCCGAGGCGGTGAGCAAGGAATATTAGAAAACAATAATACAAAAAATAAATGGGAGAGGAAAGCAATCACACACGCTCGCGTGCACAAATTGATTGCAAAGTGAGAGTATCAAAGCTAACAATGGTACCGCAGCCTTCTACCCAGAACATAATGTCCAGACTTGCTGGTAAAATGTGGTTTAGTGAAGCCATTGTGCTAAAAAACGCGGTGGTAGCACGAAACTATAACCATCTACGGGGGGTGGCCAACTAATGGTAGAATATTATCGAGGGAAAGAAATGAACAGGCATAACACTAGCCTGAGAAATGCAGCTGAAATTTTAATCGGAGGAAAGACACGTCAATTTCCCATAACTTTCATTGATTCCCAACGACGCTGACATAAACTTATAGATGAGGTAGGACTCACGAACCTCGCGATCGTGATGCGTTTTAAAACTAGATTCAAGAATTGTGGCCTTCAGTTGTTCAAAAGAATGACCAGGAGTGTTAACATGTTTTGATCGAAGCAAAGAAGGGCAGGTTTTTGCATGAGAGCGGTGATTGTTAAACCTCAAATGAAAGGGTGTTTCAGTCTGGCCGATGTATTGTTTGCCGCAGAGAATGCATTCCAGCAGCTATACGACGTTGGCGGAATCGCAGTTAAAGTTTACCTTTTACATTAACATAATAGTTTGAAGCTGTGCTGGCGGCGCGCTGTGTGGTTGTCATTTGTGGGCATACCTTACAACGTGGTTTGTACGAGCAGCATACCAGCAATCTTTTTCCGCCGTAACATCACAAACAAGGAAAAGAAAGCCCTGGCGGAACTCGCAGGTTGCCCTGAAATAGTAATCAAACCGGCCGATAAAGGAGGCGCCATCGTGATCCTCGACAAAGCTGACTATGTAAACGAGGTTCATAGACAACTATCAGAATCTACGTTCTACAGAAGACTGCCTAGGGATCCCACTAATCATTATAAGCTAATTATCAAAGATAAACTCACTGAGCTTGTTCAAAATCAGGAAATAACTGAAACAACTGCTCGTTCTTTTATCCCCTTAAGCCCAGTAGCCGATAGATTCTACCTTCTCCCTAAGATTCATAAAAATAACAACCCAGGTCGCCCCATCGTTTCTGGTAACGGTACTGTCACCGAGAACCTTTCGCGCTATGCAGACTCTCTCATTTGCGACCTTCCCCCAAGCTTTCCATCCTTCATTAAGGATAGAAATTATTTTCTCTCGGATATTACGAAGATTGAAATTCCTAACAACTGCTTACTTGTTACCCGAGATGTCGTGTCGCTAAATACTAACATTCCGCACGCGGATGGAATCACCGCTTTATCATGTGCGTATGAGTGGTCGGCGGGTGACAAACCTATCGATTCTCTCACCCTTGAAACTTTCCTTCACCTTGGCCTTGAGCTTAAAAATTTTGAGTTTATGGTGTCAATTACGTGCAAGTCAGCGGAACGTCAATGGGAACCAAAATCGGGCCCAACTACGCGAATATCTTTATGAGATGTCTAAAGTCAAACTTCCTCGCAACCCAAAATTTGAAGCCACTGTACTACAAAACGTATATAGATGATATATTCATGATATGAAAGCACGGTAAAATGGAACTTCTTACATTTATTGAGGCTTTTAACCTTGCGCATCCTACTATCTCCCTCTCTCATTCCTACTCTACGCACAGCATAAATTTCCTGGACGTTACAGTCGCAGTTTCTCAGAGCAGGCTTCAGACTAATCTCTATAGGAAATCTGCGCCCACGCGCCAGTATTTGCACTTCCACAGCAGCCATGTCAGGCACTGCAGGACTGCATTACATTACAGCCAATCTCACCATTTTAGGCGGATCTGCACAAGCTAGGCTTATTTCGACTCTAACTGCAGAGAACTGAAAACCGCGCTCGTGAATAAAAACTACCCAGAGCAGGTGATCGATGACGCGATTACAGTAGCTAACTAGTTAAACCGCACCGAAAGTCTCCATAAAAAAGCTCCAAAACCCAATCCACAAACAAACCTCGTTTTGACCCATTTGGCCTCTTCTCCGAAAGTTGCATCCGTACTAAGCAAACATCACAATATCCTTGTTCAAAGTGAACGCTTAAAAAGAATATTTCCCGAGCCGCCAGGCGTTGTTTATAGACGCAGCAAAAATCTGGGCGACGTTCTCACCAAATCCAACATCAGCCGACAACAGACTACTCGTTGCATGCCCTGTAACAAACAACGGTGTAAGGTATGCCCACAAACGACCACCACACAGCGCGCCGCCAGCACAGCTTCAAACTATTATGTTAATGTAAAAGGTAACTTTAACTGTGATTCCGCCAACGTCGTATAGCTGCTGGAATGCACCATCTGCGGCAAACAATACATCGCCCAGACTGAAACACCCTTCCGTTTGAGGTTTAACAAAAACCGCCCTCATGCAAAAATCTGCCCTTCCTTGCCTCTATCAAAGCATATTAACACTCCTGGTCATCCTTTCGAACAACTGAAGGCCACAATTCTTGAATCCAGTTTTAAAACTCATCACGATCGCGAGGTTCGTGAGTTTAAGTCACCGTCGTTGGGCATCAATGAAAGTTATGGGAAATTGACGTGTCTTTCCTCCGATTAAAATTTCAGCTACATTTCACAGGCTAGTTTGGTGCCTGTTCATTTCTTTCCCTCGATAATATTCTCCCATCAGTTGGCGACCCTCTGTGGATGGTTATAGTTTTGTGCTGGCACCGCGTTTTTTTAGCACAGTGGCTTCACTAAACCGCATTTGACCAGCAAGTCTGGACGTTATGTTCTGGGTAGAAGGCTGCGGTACCATTGTTAGCTTTGATACTCTCACCTTGAAATCAATTTGTGCACGCGAGCGTGTGTGATTGCTTTCCTCTCCCCTTTCTTTTTTGTATTGATGTTTTTTTTAATATTCGTTGCTGACCGCCTTGGCGTTCCCTGAACCGGTGCCATGTGCCGACCAGGCGTGTACCGCCCGGTGCGGGTCATATGCGTGCGCCTGCCTTCTGTTATCGATCTTTTCTTGACTTGTTTGACCCTGTCTTTTTTTTTCTGCTCTTTGTATACGAATGTACACTCATTTCCTATATAAACGGCCTCTCTTACTGCTTTTGGTGGCGACCCTTGCTTCCCACCAACAGAAGCCAAGTATAGTACCCTCATGTTTCAATCACCTAGAACGGGTGTGTATGGGCAGATGTTCGCCTTTTGCGTACATAGGCATATCTTCTTTGGACCCCTCTCTTTCCCCCAGTTGCCACGGGACACTGAAAATAGGAATTACCTTGTTAATCTCTTTTTCGTCGTACTTCTTTCTCATGTTCGTACCAGGTGACTGTGATTTCTTTGTTACCTTTTTTCATGCCCATGCCAAATGCCTGCAAGGGCATATCTTGTTTTCACCTCTCTCTTTCGCCCCTATTGCCAAGGGGGAAAGGGTAATTACCTTTGTAAATTTTTTTTCCGTTCTGTTTCTTTTTTTGTTCTTGTTTTCTCATGTTTGTTCCGCGTCAGTGTGATTTTTGTTTTTGCCTATGTCAAATGTGTGCATGGGCATATGTTGTTTTGACCCCTCTGTCACCCCTGTTGCCACGGGGGAAAGGGGAAATTTCCTTGTTAAATTTTTCTTTTTTCGGTCTGTTTTTTTTTTCTTGTTTGGCTCTATTTCTTGTGTTCGTACCGCGTGACTGTGGGTTTTTTTTTCTCCCTCTCCCACTTCTCTCCTTTTTCTGCCCAGCAACCATGATCCCATTGTACAAAGTCTCCCTTCCCTTGCCCTTCCCTCGCCCTTGCTACATTTTTTGTATATATATAACCCTGAAACCAACCTATTCTGTACTCTGAAGAAAGGAAGTCCTCTTCCTCAACCGTCAGTAAACTTTTTGTCAATTTTCTAATGTTTTTCTCGTGTGTCTCTGTCTCTACTTACCTTTTATATATATATATATATATATATATATATATATATATATATATATATATATATATATATATATATATATATATATATACGTGCAGTAAAAATTATCGCGAATATGGAAAATTCGATGGTCGAAATATCGAAGGAAACAAAAGCGTGAAATTTGGAATGTCCTCTCTAATGGTGATTACTAACTTCGTTACAGTGACCCCTCTAGTCGGGCTAATTTGAGCTGCACGCGATCCTATGTTTGTTAAGTTTGTTCACGGATGTTTTAGGGGCAGTTTCTTAAGTTGCTACAAATACATCCTGCAAGAATCCCACAAAAGGATTAGCAGTACTGTGAAATAATGACACTGAAGTTGCTGCACAGATGGAGGAGGACGAGGAGGAATAAACTTTATTTCTATATTAGTTTTTGTAGTAGTGACAATGGGGGGTCTTCTCAGTTCAGAAGTGCCTGGGCGGTCGCTGCCAGGCGGGCCCTTTCAACCAGCCGAAGCTGATCGCCGGGGTCCGGGCTGGCTAGCATGCCTTCTCACTGCTCATGGTTGGGGGAGGGAATAGGGGGGAAGGATGGTGTGTGGGAGCACGCCCAAATCATATGTTAGAGTGTGCAGGGTTGGGGACAGTACTTGCAGGTGGCGGAGTAAGAGGTGGGATGTATGGCATGGAGGAGGGTGCCGTGCGGGTAGGTGTTGGTTTGGAGGCGGCGGTACGTGGTGGCTTCTTCCTTAGTCAACTTGTCGTAGGGTGGTGGAAAGATGCGGCGTTCGAGGCGGTAATGTTCGAGGATGTCTTTGAATTTTTGAGGTACAGAGTGGTGGACTTCCGACGGTGATGCTGGAGTGTTGGAGGGGAACGCCCAGTAGATATGCGCGCGGGCGGCAGCATGAGCCGCCTCATTCCCCTCCAGAGACTCATGTCCCGAGGTCCAGAGAATGTAGAGGTAAGAATGGTTAGGGATGGACTGTAGGATGCGGAGGGCTAAGGGAGCTATGTGACCGACGGCGTAATGGCGATAGGCAGCTTGCGAATCTGTGACTATGGAACGGCCTTCCCGAAAGCGTCGTCACCCAAACAAACCTGGCTCAGTTCAAAGCTTTCGTAGAAAAACTTTTGCACTGTTAATTTTTGTGTCATGTATGCGATTATCTTTAGTGGTGTTATCTATTTCGTTGGTTGGCATTGTGTGCTTTTCATCAACAGAGCGTGCTTGAAACCCTCTGTATTCGTGATATGCTTGTTCAGTTGTATTTTTTTCTCTTGTTTGTTGTTCAGTTGTTGTGTAATTTTCGTGCTTCACCACTCCTCATGTAAAACCCCACCCATTGAGGTCTTTGAGGTATCTGTAAATAAATAAATAAATAAATAATGTCTTGAGATGTAGTGGTTGCGAGGGGCGATTTCTTCTGCAGTTGTGGAGTCGTTGCCAATTACTGTTGCGGAAGTCAATTCAATTCCTCCATGGTCTACTGTTGAAATTGCGAAGGCTGGTTTATCGGCATATTTGGCGGCGCCAACGTAGCGGGTGTCTCGTGGCTTGACTGGAAGCATCTTGCGAAGCATTCGAATCCGGGCTTGTCCGCGACCCTGGTTATAAAGGAGGTGCATATTCTTGGGTATTGGGGCGACGGAGAGGCAATCGCGTAGTTTCAGAGGGATGCGTTGGCGGGGGTGATGGGTGGCAGGTAGTTGGTAGCCGAGGCGACGGAGGAGGTGACAGCCAGTGTGTGAGAGCTTGAGCCGTTCGATCTGGTTGACATGATGTGCCTCTCGAAGTTCGTCCCAGGTGTTATGAAGTCCGATCTGTAGTAATTTGGCGGTGGAAGTTGTCGGCGGTAGCCCTAGTGCTAATTTATAGGCGTGCCGGATGATTATGTCGAGTTTTTGGATTTCACCATTTTTGAGAGCCAAATATGGAGTTCCGTATGTGACGCGGCTAATTAGTAGGGCTTGAATGAGGCGCACGAGGTCATTTTCTTTCAGTCCTTGTCGACGATTAGCAATGCGTCTGATGATCTGCGTGATTTGTAATAGCGTTCCTTATAATTTATGAATAGTAGAAATGCCTGCGCCGTCTGATTGGATAGTAAGTCCCAGCACACGAATTCTAGGGGTGGTTAGGATGGGAGCGCCATGTAGGCTTAATTGTGGGTCTGGGAGAGATTGTTGTTTACGGCCTCGCGTGCGTTTTTGGAGGACGAGAAGGGCAGATTTTTCTTGTGCACAATTGAGGCCGCGGGCTGTAAGGTAGTTGTCGGTGGTGTTAATGGCTTCTCTGAGGGCGTCTTGCTGTTCTCCAATGGAACCCCCTGTTGTCCAAATAGTCAGATCGTCTGCATAAAGTGCGTGTTGTATGTGTGGAATTTGTTGTAGAAGTGGCGGAAGTTGTAGTACGGCAAGATTAAAGAGGAGTGGGGAAATGACTGACCCCTGGGGTGTACCATGCGATCGGGCACGAAAGGAGACGGATCGGATGGGGCCGAGGTTGAGGTTGGCTGTGCGATGGGTAAGAAAATTTTGTATGTAATTGTATGTACGTGTGCCGCAGTTAGTTAATTGGAGTCCTTCGAGTATAGCCTGATGTGATACATTGTCAAAGGCTCCTTTAATGTCCAGAGCTAGGATAGCGCGTTTGGTTTGTGAGCTCAGCGGTATAAGGACTTCGTTTTTTAGCTGTAACAGGTCGTCTTGCGAGGATAGGTGTGCGCGGAAGCCAAACATTGTATGAGGTAGCAAGCTGTTTTCTTCGAGGTACGCTGTGAGCCGATTATTAACTAGGTGTTCATATAACTTGCCTGCACAAGATGTTAAAGATATCGCACGAAGATTTTCTAGGGTGTCTGGCTTCCGGGGCTTCAGAATGAGCGTGATTTCGGCATGTTTCCATTGAGGGGGCAGATAGTTGGTTGTCCAGCAATGATTAAAATATTCAAGCAGTGCGGCTGTGCATTCGGGGTTGAGGTTACGGAGTAGTTTGTTGTGTATTCGGTCTTTGCCTGGTGTGGTGTTACGAGTGAAGTTGCTGATGGTGAAGGCGAGTTCAATGAGAGTGAAGGGGGCGTCAAGGTCTGGATTTTCTTTTCCTTGGTAATTGTGACGTGGAATGTTTGGGGGTTGTGTTGCGTGGTCTGCGTATTGTGTGAGGAGTTGCGCGTGGAGCTGAGTTTCATTGAGGTGGTGATTGTGGATCAGGCGACGGATGGTGTGGCCGGTGTCTGCTTTGCTGGGCTTAGTACCCAGCATGGAGCGGAGGATGTGCCATGTGGACTTACTGCTGAGAGTTCTGTTGCGGGTCGTTGCGAGTTGTAGCGACCGCAGTCTTGGTTGTAGCGGGGCCGGTCGCCGTCGTTTCGTCGAGCCAGGACTAGGGGAGAGCTTAGAGCAAACTCAACGGGTTTATTTACATTTTTACAGTGAGTTGTCGAGATGAAGACAGAAGACAGCTCTTGGCGGGCCGCAGCACGCCCTTTTTGTTGACCCCCGATCCCTAGTTCCCTAGGTTGGGGATCCCCATACAAAACAATGCGGACCAATGGTGAGGTGTAAGTTCCTCGCTGTGAAGCACCGCCCTCGGGTAGGGACACGCCTTTCAGGTATGTCGACAGATGCACGGCACACACACACACACACACACACCCTTGCCACTCGTCAGGAGCATCTAGTCGGTGTTGCTGTAGTAGAAGGGGAAGAACGGAAGACGCGCGAGCGCCTCGTATCTTTTTGGTGTCCGCCGCGCGCTGCATTCCCACGGTGGGGTTCTCACACATACTTCCCAGGGAGCTAACAAGGTTCGTGGAATCACTCGGAAGGGTTAATGGCTTGACCATTGCCATGCCTTCTTCGCTGTGCTGCCGCCGCCACTGGGTCCCATTGTCCGGTCGTCGCCGTCTGGGCTTTCACGCGCACACGCGTTCAGTTGCTCAGGCCGGGGGACGAGCGGCGGCTCCTTAATCCCTTTTGGGCAACAACACTAAACACCGCTCAAAAGCCGCTGTCAATCAGTGGCCGCCGCCGCGGTGTCGGCTTCCTTTCGTTTCCGTCGACAAGCGGTGGGGAGGTCGACCGGCGGGTGACTGACCCGCGCAAACATGGCGCCGGTGAGTCATAACAGCTCCTCCGCCGACGGGAAGATCTCGGACGTCGTGTAGTATCAGCTGCTCGACGGGAGAGATCACAGTAGCAGCATTCTTTCAGCACCATTGAAACCACAAAGACCAACCTCCCGAACCAGCAAGAGCCGGCAATGAGTTTTCGGCAACCAGGCTGCTCTTTCAAAGGTGCTACAATGCACCTACGCTTTTCAATTTTTTTTTATATGGCAACCACACCAATACTCTCGCTCACAGCTAAAAGCTTAGACTGAGTTACTCACAACACTACTCAAAACCATTACTGAAAATGTTCCTCCACTGAAAACAAAAGAAAGCGAAAGAAAAGCTAGAAGGCTCTGCTTAATGTGTCAACATTGGCGTTGGCAGAACCCTTCTTATACTTCACAGTGAAGTTACGCTCCTGAAGCGCAAGGCTCCAGCGTAGTAGTCGCGGATTCTTTCCCGACATTTGCGATAGCCACGTCAGTGGGCAGTGGTCAGTGACGAAGACAAAAGAAGTTCCGTAAAGGTAGCAGGCCAATTTTTGGGTGGCCCACACATTGCAGGTACGTTCTTTTTCTGACGCACTGTAGGCCTCCTCGCGAACCGAGAGTTTCCTGCTGGCGTACAGCACAGGGTTATCGTTCCCGTTCTCATCCTCCTGGCAGAGTACTACTCCTAGGCCTCTGTTGCGGGAATCGCATTGCACAGTAAAGGGACGATCATAGTTCGGTGCATGCCGTACGGGCGAGCTAACAAGAGCCGTTTTGAGGCCTTGGAAAGCACCCTCCATTTCTGGTTGCGGGAATTCGCTAACTGCCTCTACTTTCAACTCGCCAGGTCGCCTCCTGCCCTGCCCTACCACATGCCCTAGGTACCGTACTTCGGCGCGAGCTAGTTGGCAGTTAGCCGGCTTCGCTGTCAGTCCAGCGTGTGTCAAACGTCTAAGGACATCGCTAAGCTGGTACAGGTGGTCTTCCCATGTATTGTAGTACATAGCAAGGTCGACTAAGTAGGGAACAGCGTATTCTTCAGCCCCCTGCAGAACTCGGCTCATCAGCCTTATCCCGCACTTATCCAGGAAGCCCGCGGTCAGTACGCTGGTGAACACTGAGCCCGGGTCCCACAGTATCTCCTGAGGAAAGCCCACTCTCGAAAAAACAGACAGTAGTGCGTTAACTACTTCTACTGAGCTTTGCTCCTTTATTGGGATTGCCTCTGGAAATTTGGTTGCTAGAAAATCAGCGGTAAGCAAATACCGGTAGCCTGATTTTGTCGCTGGGAGTGGTCCCACAACGTCTATTACCAGCCGGGGAAAGGGCCCTGAAATGAGCGGAAGGAGCTCAAGTGGCGCCTTTCCCTTCTCGTGCGGCTTTCCCACTCTCTGACAGGTTTCACATGCTCTTACGTGGTTCTCAACCTCGGTGAAGCATCCTGGCCAATAAAACTCCGTTAGGAGCCTATCTTTGCTCTTCCGAGCTCCTAAATGCCCCAACCGACCAACTCCGTGACAGAGATCAACAATGTAATGCCGATACTTAGTCGGAACTACAATCTGGTCAAACGTGCGACCTTTTGCATCCTGGTAGTGGCGGTACAAGATGCCGTTTTTGACGGGGAAACTGACATTCTTCCTCGCCACCCCTTCCCTGACGGTGTTCCAAATCTCCTTAAGGCTGGGATCGCTTTTCTGCTGCTCGATGAGCTCGTCTCCTGTCACTTTCCCCTGTACATTGCCTAGTGATTTGGATACAGGCAACACGAGCAGCCCCTCTTCCGATTCCCCTTCAGCTATATCAGCGCGAGTCTCCTCCTCTGACCCCTCTCTCTCTCTTTTTCAGTAGACGACGGGATAGTAGACTCCGCTGTGCTGACTCCAGCTGGTGTTGCTGTACTTCCGGTGAAACTCGGTTCTTTCCGCTCTAGTTCGGCTGCTGGCGTGCGTGCTTTAGCTGTAGTCAAGGCTTGGACTGTTCCCTCCTGAAAACTTTTCCCTTGTTCTCCAAGCAGACGGTCGGTCTGATTCGAGAACAAGTAGGAGTACTGCGAGGGCAGCTTGTCTGACACCGCCGCTTCCGTCTCTACTTCTCCGAACGGCCCAGTGATGACTACTCGAGCTACCGGGAGACAAATGCTTCCCTCTTGCAAAACCGGTTTAATCCATGCGCACTTGCCGTTGTAATCTGCTTGTGCCACATAGTCCGGGTGCACCAGATCAATGGTTGCCCCACTGTCTCGTAAGACGCGGCATGGCTTTCCGTTCACGGTTAGATTAAAAAGGTACGGACTAAGTAGCTCCTCGCTAGTAGCAGAGTCACAAGTATACGAAAGGGCTGGCCTGGGCCTACGACATCCTATGGCAATGTGACCGACCTCCTTGCATTTGTAGCAGGTAGGTGGTTGCCTAGCGTCAAAAGGACTCTTTTTGGAAGAAGTCTCCGAAGCCTTTCCCTCCTGTTTGTTTTGCGATCCTTGACTACTTTCAGCGAAGTCCGCCTTTTTCTGTGCCGTCATACCTGCGCCAGCCCCCTGCTTCGCCGTCCAAGGTTTTCCTTTATCTCCCGCTTTTGCTGGAGCAACCTCGTCCCTTTCTCCCCGGCGTGACGCGTACTCATCAGCCAAGTCGGCAGCTGCCTGCACGGTTACTACTCCGGCCCTGTCTTGGATCCAGAGCTTCATTGGCTCGGAAAGCTTAGAAAAGAACTGTTCGAGAGCCACTACTTCAAGAGCCTTTTCGAAGTTCCCAAAAGCGCTGGCTCCCTTCATCCATTCTACCAAGTTTACCTTCAACTCATAGGCAAACTCAGAATACGTGCTGCCCTGCTTCTTCGTCAGATTGCGAAACCGCTGCCGGAACGCATCTGACGAAAGGCGGAACCTCTTTAGAAGGCTATCCTTCACTTTGTCGTAATTGTCCGCATCCTCCACCGGAAGCCGCGCGATCACATCCGCTGCTTCACATGGCAGCAAACTTAACAAATTTCGAGCCCATGTGCTACGGCCAAGCTTCGCTTTTTCACAGGTTCTCTCGAAGTTCACAAGAAAGAGGCCCACATCTTGCCCTACTTTGAAGGGTTGCATTAGCTTAGATAAATCACAAAGATTTTGTCTTCCTGCTACCTCTACTCCTTGAACCTCAGCCATCTTCCTCACTTCCACTTCCAGGCGCAGCTGTTCTACTTCCAGTTCTTTTTGCTTTAACTGGTACTCCTGTTGCTTTAGCTGGCACTCCTGTTGCTCCCGCTTTTGCTCGCGCTCCTGTTCCTGTTGCTTTTGAATCTCATTCCACGTTTCTGTAATATCTTCACTGGTGAGATTCAAGCCCTCGATAGCGCGAACAATTTCGTCCTTCTTCATCCCCGAATCTACTTCTGCTCCCAGCTCCTCCCCCAGAATCAGCAGCTGATTCTTCAACAAACGCTTCCAATCCATGACAGAGAACTAGTGTGGTGCGGCTCACTCTCTACCCAGAAGTTCTGGAAACAACTGCTTCTGTGGTAGCCTCTACCAGCGAAAAGATTGCACTTCTATCTTATCAGCCTGGCAACCAAAAAACCAAAGCCAGCACTCACCAGTTCACAGCTGTCAGTCTCCGTGATCTCGGCGTGTTGATCATTCTCCGTCCTCCAGGCTCAGATCCAACCGCTTGCCATCCAGTTGTTGCGTCTTGTTGCGAGTTGTAGCGACCGCAGTCTTGGTTGTAGCGGGGCCGGTCGCCGTCGCTTCGTCGAGCCAGGACTAGGGGAGAGCTTAGAGCAAACTCAACGGGTTTATTTACATTTTTACAGTGAGTTGTCGAGATGAAGACAGAAGACAGCTCTTGGCGGGCCGCAGCACGCCCTTTTTGTTGACCCCCGATCCCTAGTTCCCTAGGTTGGGGATCCCCATACAAAACAATGCGGACCAATGGTGAGGTGTAAGTTCCTCGCTGTGAAGCACCGCCCTCGGGTAGGGACACGCCTTTCAGGTATGTCGACAGATGCACGGCACACACACACACACACACACACACCCTTGCCACTCGTCAGGAGCATCTAGTCGGTGTTGCTGTAGTAGAAGGGGAAGAACGGAAGACGCGCGAGCGCCTCGTATCTTTTTGGTGTCCGCCGCGCGCTGCGTTCCCACGGTGGGGTTCTCACACATACTTCCCAGGGAGCTAACAAGGTTCGTGGAATCACTCGGAAGGGTTAATGGCTTGACCATTGCCATGCCTTCTTCGCTGTGCTGCCGCCGCCACTGGGTCCCATTGTCCGGTCGTCGCCGTCTGGGCTTTCACGCGCACACGCGTTCAGTTGCTCAGGCCGGGGGACGAGCGGCGGCTCCTTAATCCCTTTTGGGCAACAACACTAAACACCGCTCAAAAGCCGCTGTCAATCAGTGGCCGCCGCCGCGGTGTCGGCTTCCTTTCGTTTCCGTCGACAAGCGGTGGGGAGGTCGACCGGCGGGTGACTGACCCGCGCAAACATGGCGCCGGTGAGTCATAACAGTTCCTTGAAAGTGGTTGCAAAATTGTGTCCAGTTTTGTTTGTGTAAGGTGCGAGCATAGTCGGCTGCCTGTTGTGTGATGTGGGTGATGCGTGTTTTGAGTTTTTTGTTGTGTTTTTGTTTTTTTCCAGCGGCGGATAAGCCCTCGGCAGGCATCCCACAGGTGTAGGAGATGCATGTCTACCGAAGGGTGATCTGTTATAGCAAGGGTGCGGGTGTGGGCTTCGACAGTTTTGAGGATATCTTGGGTCCATGTTTCAATGTCTGCAATTGTGGTGGGGAAACGGGGGTCACGAAAGGATTTCCAGTCTGTGAGTTTAGCATGGGCGATTTTGTGAGGAATGCGGGTGTGATTGATGGTGAATTCATTGATATAATGATCACTGCCTAAGGTTTCGTCGAGGCGTGTCCAAGTGGCTCGTGGTATGTTGTGAGTGTATGTGAAGTAGGGGGTGGAATCTCGTGCCACGCTGTTGCCAATGCGGGTGGGGTATGAGGGGTCGGCCCAGAGCGTGAGGTGAGCTTGTTGGGCGGCGTCGTGCATTTGCGCTCCTTTTTTACTTTTTTGGGATAACCCCATGCAGTATAAGGGGCGTTAAAGTAGCCGAGAAGGACTAGGCGGTGATGTTTCGTCGTAGCTTTAACTTTCTGAAGGACGGAATTTATAGAAGCTAGGGAGTGCTGCCGGGGACTGTAGATATTAAGAATGAAGAGACTGGTCAGAGTTGTCTTAGGCGGAATGAGTTCAATGAAGGTATATTGCCAATTAATGGGAAGGGTGTGTGCTTGTGCAGTGTGTGATGTATGAACGAGTATGGCGGTGCGAGGCTGATGGGAATGTGTGTACGTGATGTAATTACGAAGTGATACGTGAGGTGTTTCCGTTTCTTGTAAAGCAATCACATCGGGAGAGTGAAGTTGGCTTAGATGGGTCAGAGAGGGCTGCTTGTTTTTATACGTACGACAATTCCACTGCCAAATAGTCAGTGCTGAGGGAGATGGGTGGGACGCTGGAGGCCTGGTAGACATGTTAGATGTTGGGCTCAGGGTGACCGGATGGTGGGGTGACTCGAGGAGTAGTCGCCTTAGCTTTTTTATGGGGAGCGGGCATGGTTTTCTCCAAGTGTACGATGCGTTCAGCCTGTTCCTGGGTGACTGGTGTTAGTTCAGCAAAGATGTGCTACAGGTTGGTGAGGAGGCGGGCGACGGTTTCGGTAACGGTTGTCACGATGGTGGATTGAATGGTGGCCATAAAGGACGCTTGTGTTTGAGTCAGTTTTTCTTCGAGGTGGCGGTATTTTTTGTCGCAGCCGGTATGGGAAGGAGTTGACGCTGACGGTAAAGGGTCTGGTTCCGGGATGGCGGTTGGCGGTGTAAGGGAGGTGGGAAAGGTTTGGTGTGGACGGTAGTGGATTTGGGCGCAGGGGGGTTGGTAGATAGTGTGGAGGAAGGCTGAGGCGGTTGAGTAAAGGGCGTGGGAGGGCGTACATTTTGTTCTAACAGTTCGTGGACGGTTTTTTCAAGGGACAGGATGCGTTCTTTCAAGTCTGCGTTTTCCTTGAGAACAGTGAGTTTTTCGGGGGATGGGGAGTTGGTGGGTAGGGGGGGGGGAGAGAACTCTTGATCAATGGGTGTTTGTGCGGCAAAGCGGTCATGAGCAGTGGGAAATTGTTTGTCAACGCTAGCCCAGCTCACCCTGGAATTGAATGCTGTAGTGGCGGTGGTGGCCCACGACGTTTGCACGTTCGTGGGTTTGGGGGGAGCGGATCGGTACGTCTGGTTGGTGCGAGCGTGAACTGGCGGTGGTGGCGGGCGGAATCGGCGACGGCAGTCCTTGCTGGCCGTAGGATGGGGGAGCCCACACAGTTGGCATCGCGGGTTGCACATGTGGTTGACGGGGGGATTTTTAACATGGCAAGTGGAACAGATGCGCGTGTCGGGGTTTGGGCATACGTCGCGGTGATGACCCAGGTCGCCCCAAAGCGTGCATAGCTGGACGGTGTGACGGAAAGGGCGGCAGCGGGTGAAACTGCCGTACGCGCGTATGTAGAAGGGCACTCGTTGTCCGCCAAAGGTAATGACAGCCGACGTGGTGGAGCCTAGGAGTCGTGCATGTAGGATTGGTGCACCGTCCGAGGCGAGAACATTGGGCAGGTCGGCGTTGGTTGTTGTCGGTGACAATCCATGTATGACACGCCGAGTGGTGCCGGGTGGAGGTATCAAGTATAGCTGGAGGTCGTAAGTAATGTGGTTGAGTTGGATGTGAGTGGTGGCGCTCAACGCGAGGGCGCATGCCTCGTCGGCTGTGCTGGCGATCATGAGGTTTTGCCGGTTCTGCACTTGTACGATCACAAATTGCTGGGACGTGGTGGGTTCAATGCCGCTAGCGGCTTGTAGGCCGTTCGTGATGACTCGATCGGTCCAGGCAGAGAGGTTCAAGCCGGTGCGTGGGCGGTAGACGATTTTATAGTCGTTTTCTGGCAGTCCAGGTAGGCCGGGTGGTTTTGTACTGCGGTGTTGCAAAGCTTGGGACAGTTGAGCCTTTTTAGCTTTTCGATCAGAGAGAATTTGTTGCCAGGGACCTGGCGGGAATATTGTACGCCCGCTGTTTGTGTCGACTTCCATGTCATCATGATGTTCAGAAATGTCAGGGGTGTGATCGGTGACAGCGTTAGCCAGGGCTGCTGGAAATGCATCTACGCCGGCACTCATGGTGGCTGGTGTGGTCTGTGCCACGGGACTCGCCGTGTGGGATGTCATTACTTCTGCGGTCGTCGGAGCCGTAGCAGTTGATGGTGGTGGAGGAACGAGGGCAGTGGAGCAGACGTGTTCTCAGCGATGGATGTTGCTTGTGGTGAGTCAGCCATGACAGTGTCGTGGTCGTCGCTTTCCTGGTCAGTAGTCGGTGCCCCTGGTCGTGTCCGGTATCGGACCGTTCCGGGTGACTTAACATGTTTGATGAGGCACTTTTCGTGCAAATCGGGAGCGTACTTGCGGAGAAATGGGTCTCCAAAGTGAGAGCCCATGCGACGTACGTGTTGCCGGCATGGCTCTTCGTCTTCTTTTTTCCTGCACAGATGGAAACAAAAAATTGCATCAGTGGAGGCTCTGTGCGAGACGCGCTGCAGGGTATCATTGTTGTGTTAAAGGTTTCATGAGCGTGTGTGTCATTGGTGTTGCTTTTAAAAAGATAGTATGAGATATATAAGACCCTGAGCCTGTTCTATTGTTCAGCGACCATACGGTATAAAATCCAGTATAATAAAGATAGCTACTGATTCCAGCTGCCAACAATATCTTTTACAGGAACAATGCCCCAGGCGGGATTTCTGAAGAGTAATGGGAGCAAGTTTGTGCACTTGCTGGAAAACAGCACGAGCAGTAGGATGCCGCTTCGGCCACACCGTCATTGCGAAACGGCGGCACAGGGGCGGTAGCGTGGCGTTGCTGGAACGCACTGGCCTGTTAAACTCCGGGTGTGTCGTGTCGCTTCTTTTCCTCATGTCCCAGATATTGATTTCTTCCCGTTCAAAGAATTTATGATGTTATACATGTAAGTTTCTCCTGTGTAATGTTAGACTTGGTATTACGGCATCCCACACCCCCACCAATAGTGCTACTAGTATATAGAGGAGACCCCTATTTGACTTCGGCGCTAAAAGCATAATTTCAATTAATCCTGCCTTTCTTCCTTCAGCAAAGGCCTCCTTCAAACACGCATTAAAAAGAGTATCTTGACCGAGGAAAACAGCTGACAAAGTTAGCTGCAAAAATGACACAACACCATGCAAAGCAGTTCTTAATGTTAGCTGCAGAAGTGTCCCAAAAGCATTTGAGCAAAAAAGGCTGTCGTTCCCTCTACGTTTTCAAAATATTCTACAGATACTACGGGATTCTTGATTGAAATTTCATTACTTAAAGTACGCCTGCTCACATACCCGCTGAGCGAGTTTGAAAATGCTAGATGCTTTTAAATTTGCGCTCGCCGAACAGATGAATCTGGCAAACTTCGCTTTGGGGGGGAAGTAAAACCTAAAACTTTCGCCACCCTCTCTATACCGTATGCCTTATAGTCACGCATGGATCTTAAATTGCGAATACTTCCTTCAAAGTCTTCTACGTGTTCAAAATCATTATTAATATTGCATTTACGGGAATTTTATTACGTCGGCAACAACTAAGCTTCTGAGGTGGGAGTCGGTATCGCTTCATTCCCCTTTTAAAAACCCGCAGTTGTTCTGTGAAATCATGAATTATAAAGCCCTGAAATTGAATTGTCCACAATTCTGCTTTCTTTATATTAGTTTTCCAAGCGTGTTTTAGCCCTGTGTCAGGAGTTCTCGTCATCGCAACGCCGTTCATTCGCTGCCTATCGCGCCTACTTTTCAGGTAACTTTGCCAACAGCCCAGAAGCTTCTTCATGAATGAATCACAAGTTGAAACGGACACCTGCGAGGTCGGTTTCATTTCCCTTTTACTTCACGTCATATCTTCTGGGAAAAAAGCCAAGCTTACACAGGACTCCAGAAAGCTATCGACATCTACAGAATTTATACTAGGAAGACCAAACGCTGCCGGAAAATATTACGCATTACCCGGCTTACATGGACTTACGTGCTGAGTCCTCCTCACCAAGCTATGCAGCAAATTAGAGCTACAAGCTCGTCAGGGAGGCACTTTTTTCTTCGTCCAGAAGAAAAGAGAGACATTTGTAATGAGGCCAGAGAATAAGGCTTCCTCGCATTAGCGCTGCCGGCGGGAGGAAGCCTCAGGAATAATAATGACCTGCCGAGCTCCTGCCTGGAATATTTCCAGAACACCTTGTGAGACGGAGCCGTGACACGCAAGTGGTTGCTCCGCTATCTGCCCTCGCCGATGTGGCAGGACGGCCTCATTTTTATTCCACGTCCTTGTTCTTCCCTACACTACTATGGAATTTCTGCCACACGCAGGGCGAAATGATGAGCACTCGATGATATTAGGCAACATTTCCCGCGTCTGAGTACGCGGAACCACGTGGCCGAGCCGCATTTTTCTTAGCACACGTAGACGTCTGCGTGTTTCACAGTTCTCTAGCGCAAAAGCAGAATTTTTAGCCGCAACTTATCTTGCAGAAATAAGGAGATCCGTCTGGATCACCTCTAAAAAGCGTATCTGTTTTAGCGCGAGCTATTCGATGTTTTTAGAGGAATCTCCGAAATATCGTATTCCTAATGTAGCTGAATGTGTCATTTGGCAGCCTTTCTTTCAAAGATGCCTCTTGGCAACATCATGAGCAACGAGAACTATCAGGACCATCTGAACATTTCCCTGTGAAACGTCCACAATGACTCGCGCATTTCCGGGTAAAATCTTGAGGTATTTTTGTTTGAGTTAATACAAAGACTTCAGAAGGCATCCTATCAGCTGTAGGCCCCACGGCTAGCTGTGCCCCTGTCATTTTATTTGTCGAGTCAGTCTGTATACTCATAATTCATATTGATATATAAATTCTTACCACCGATCCCTAAATAATTATCTGTTACATGTTAGCGCTAACAGGTATTGTTCATTAAAAAATATTTTCGGAAACAGGTGCCAAAATGTTTTTCCGTGCCTTTTGAACAAATTTATTAGGGTCATGATAGTTGTCGTAAAATGATTTATTTATTTATTTATTTATTTATTTATTTATTTATTTATTTATTTATTTATTTATTTATTTATTTATTTATTTATTTATTGTGAGGTTTAACGCGCACTGCATGCGCTACACAGCCGATGAGGCGCGCCGTAGTGGAGGGCTCCGGATTAATTTGTGCCACCTGTGGATCTTCAACGTGCGCCGAAACCTCGAACACACCGGTGCGTTTGGTTTTCGCTTCCATCAGAAAAGCGGCCGCTGCGGCCGCGAATCACACCTGCGTCATTGGGCTCAGCCGCACAACGCCATTGCCACTGAGTCACCGCGGCTAGTTTGTCGTAAAATGTCGTTTTTTAAGTACCAATGAATTGAAAATGGCCTTTGTTGCAAACACGTCCCCCCCCCCCCCACCGCACCAATGGCGATAAATTAGTCAGTTTAGAAGAATAAATATACAAACGCGCGCCTGGCGCATTTGGTTAAAAAAATTTAACTATCGTTTTTACTGAATACATGACGAGAGTATGTTCGAATAGGAAAAGTTACTCTCTCCTCGGGTAACATCCCCTCCCCCCAATGTCTTCCCTGGCCTCCAGTGTTATGATTTCTCTTGAATTTCCCTCTTGTGCACCTGAGCTGCGATGGACTATGAGGTGAGCCCTGGTGGTGGAAATCATTTACACCACTAGAGGTGCGCCAAACGTCATTTCCTCTCATTGTAAAGATGCCGCAACTTATGTGGTACACATGCGATCTGGTCGTGAATATTGGGGCCACGTTCCGTTCGTTCAGTTTATGGGAGCCGCAGCATTCTCCACAGGACGCTTTGCATTGCCGACGCCTTATTCGTTGCAGAAGTGACAAACTAAGATCAATAAAATCAAATTTATTTGCCTTACCGATGCGTCCCGGGAAAGA